>NW_026067952.1:8159721-8261437 GCF_014885135.2 Alexandromys fortis
CTGATTCTCACACCATGGGAAAGTCACTTAGCCTCCTGAGATCTTTAATTCTCTCATTTGCATAATGAATTCACAAGACTCGCCCTCCTTGATTTTGCAGTTATGAGAAAGGCATTGGATAACATTCACTATTAATGAGTCATTCCAAACTTTATTGCCTTTCCGTGGTCATTTTACAAAATTTCCAGCGTGGCTGGGACATCTTGCAGGTCTAGGCTCAGCTGGGAAAAGGCAAGGAACTCATTGATCTGCTCCAATGGCCTAATTGTTGATTAAGGAGTCCCCTTCCCTTAACCTTTTGATCTTCAGAAAGTTCATTCAAGCTAATCATGATGAGCTTAGGTTTCCAAGCACAAGAAAATAAGCTTTTGTTACCTTTAGTCTACATGCCTCTAGTACATGCAGGTAAATTTTAGATGAAGATGCTCACTGCTACAACTTAACTTTAAAGAAAAATTCAAGTGACAATGAAGAAAACATTGGTGTTCTGGAAAACTCAATGTTTGTGCTTGAGCCTTAGGTTTGCATCATTCTAGCCAATCAAATTACCCAGATTTAAAAAAAATGAAAAACTGACTTCTCGATGGAAACACAGCAACTTCCATTCACAAGGGCTTGGAATAGGGGAAGAAATAATTTTAGTCAACAATTACATAATTTGCCATAAGAGACAAGATGAGGAATTTAAAAATGTTTCACATGAACCCATGTAACCTGAAAGAAACCTCAAGTGTCCTACTAACAACCAGCACCCCCAAAAGGATTCTTAGAAGGCCATGAGAAAGTGTCTCTTGTGTACTAACTTAAGGATGACATCAGCTACTCACACCTGCAAATGTCCCCACCTCCCTTCAGCCCACATAACAGCTTCACTGTCCTTGAGGACTTCTTTTTCAGTCTTAATGCCTCCATCAAAGCAACATGCCCGTTGGGCATGGTATGCTGTTTCCCAGGCTTTTCTACTCACCCCTACATGTGGACTGTGTTATCCTAGATCCTAGAAGTAGCAGAGCTGGCGAAGTGGGAAGAATGCTTTCCCCTCTCCTTTGATAGGCAGTTCCTTTTAGAGGAACCCCAGAGCACCACTGCCAGAATTCCCCGTGTCTCTCAGGACTCCCTGCTGGAACAATTTTCTTTCTCCATCCCACTCAGAGCTCCACAGGTTCCCAGCACAAGGTTATGAAAGCCAGGAGGCAATTCTAAAACCTGAACATGAAGACACACCATCAAATAATTCTTCCCTTGCTCAAGTTCTAAGACATTGACAGGACACAGCTGATGACCCTGACACCCTGTTTCCATGGTATAAATTCATTCTTCAGGACCACATTCAAACAGAGTCAAGCCAGCTTCTCCACCCTATAACACAGCACTCGAGAACAGACATTCTGGGAGAAGATATACACAGACTTAGTTGCAGGCTGGTCTCCTCAATAGCTGTGAGCCTGAGCAAATCATGAACCCTTCTAAAATCCTCTGCTTTTTAAGCATAGAAATACTAAATCACTGCTGTTTTGAGTTATCACGACCATTGCTCACATGCTAGTGCACCACGATTTGACTGATATGCTGGGACAATAAATGTTTATTTCTATTGTCAGTGTCTTCATTATTGATATCCTCCGAGAGTCTCCTACTGGGAGATGGGACCACTCATCTGTGAAACGTAGAACAAACGTGTGTTATTTCAGTCTTTGGCTGCAACCTTCATGCTCTACTCTGAAGTTAGCTTAGCTCTCTTTCCTCCATGGCTCTGAATCTCTGGCATCAGGGCCAAAGAATTGCTTTCTTCTGCCTTAGAGATGAGAATTCATTTGGTAAGGGAGTTACAGCAGCTCAGTGCATTTAAATATTTCAGTTTCTGCCTGAATGTTTGCCAGCCGGTTAGAAAAGTGTTAGTAGCAATGAAGATTAAGAGTGTATTTAGAAAGAAAGGGAAAGAGAGAGGGAGGAAGGGAGAGAGAAAGAGAGAGAGAGAGAGAGAGAGAGAGAGAGAGAGAGAGAGAGAGAGAGAGAGAGAGAAGCTTTAAACATCTGTGTAAGTGAACTTCTGATTCAGGAGAGATGTCTGCGCTGGGGGCAAAGGCTGTCTTGTACAAGTCTCATTAGGAGGTGACTGGTAGAAAGCCAGACCGGGATTATCACAAATGGATGCAGAGGGAGTCTGGAAATCAGGCCTTCTGCCCACTCAGCAGTTCTTGGCACTGGGCCCCATCTCAACTATCTAATGCTATTCCTGCATTAGATGCTGCAAACACAATTGACTTCTATTACTTATAAAGCCAACCACTTTACCTCATTTAAACATTTAGGAAAGGACTTCAGAGATTTCTGAGATGGTGGACAGCACAACCAGCCCCCCAAGCTCCACCACCACCACCACCCAGACTGCATAACCGGAGAGCATCCCTTCATTCTGCAGTCAGCAACCAGGCCCCATTAGCAGATCATTGTAAAGGCCCTTATTTCTGCATCTGAAAGGCACACATCCCTGAAGACTCTAGCAATACAGTCATTTGCAATGGGATCTGTTTCCCCGTCCTGGAAATGGAAAGAAAGATGCGGTGTGGAAGGTGCTTTAGAGCGCTCATAGGGTACTGTAGGAATAAAAGGTAAATACATAAGACCCATGCAAGCTACTCATGCTGTGGTGATGGGCAAGGAAAATGCTGCAGCAACTAAAAAGACGCAGAACAGAGTGGCTTCATAGTTATGGAAATGCTTGAAGTGAGTCTCTTAAGGAACTTAGCTGACTTAGAGGCAAATGGGATGAGGGATAAAATGTCCTAGGACCAAAAAAAAAATGATGTTAAAAAAAAAAAAGTTGGAATCAGACCAAACTTTGGTTAAACACGTGATATCTTACTTAGTCTGAGGCAAGCTATCCTGTTTTGTGTAGATGCAGCCAGCTTCACACCCCATAAAACTGAGCAAATTAGCTTCCCCGGATTATGGTGGGGATTAAATTGCTTGCATAAGTAAATAGCCCATAGAAATGTGGCCTAGAAAGCCTTGCAAGGTGCCTGCTAGTATTCATTTGTATAGCTAGAACTGCACAAGAAGTGAATGACCCCAGCGGCCTTGGCTGGGGATTCATCGCGTAGACAAAGGACCTATTAATGGGCTGGCACTGTTAAACAAAGGCATGGCACAGCCATGGCTGTATTTCAGCAGGTGCCAGGAATGGTGAGGGTAAAGGCGACCTGGGGCCATTGCTACAGAAAGCAGAGGGCAAAACCACCGGAAACGCTGTTCTCACTCTAGTTTACTGAAAGGTAAGTTTTCCAACTATAACCTGTCTGCCAAGAGACCTGCTCCTATGGTGGACCATTTCCCACAGTGCTTTTAAAGTATTCTATCCTCAACTCTATATAGACACTCAAGTGGGTTAATGAAGAATGGGAGTGACAATTCAGGTTCTGTAGGAAATATCCAGGTATACATGGGGTTGGTTAGGAGCCTGAGAGATGCTCTCTATAGCCTTCTTAGGCACTATTCCCCAGGTAAAGAACTCTGACAAGGAATTTATTTGATCGAAGTGAGCCAGTGTTGCCCCTCACAGACGTGTTTGAATTTCCTTAAATCTAGTATGTGTGCATCTACATTCTATCTGGATGGATGGTTCTTCCACTTTATTTTCTAGGAACAATTTGGAAGACTGTGGTCCATAGACCACATCCAGTCCATGTTGTGTTTCAGTGAGTGAGATATTATTGGAACAGCAGCATTATTTGCTTATTTACACATTACCTATAGTTATTATTGTACACAAATACTAAAGATTAATAATAGCAATAGAGATTGCATGGCCTACGAAATACAAAACAGGTGCCCCCTGGCTCTTCAGACAATTGCCTACTATTGCCCTAGTACATGAATTTGTTGCACTACTTTTAGAGAATCGATGCATGCATGGTACTTGGTTGATCTCTACTCTTTCATTGACCCCACACTATATCTCTAGACAGCCGTGAGTTCTTCTCATTGTAAAGAAGGCAACCACAAATCCTTGCCATAATTTAGCTTCCAATATTGTCCCATGAGTCAATGTTTCTGTTCTGGGTGTGACCCAGGACTATTATCATCTACTAGTGTTTGAAAACTCCTTCAAGTAAACCCTACTCTGTAGTCATATTTCATTTGTATTTTAATAAATAAAGCTTACCTGAAATTCAGAGAGTTAAACAGCCTTACGGACCAGGCAGTGGTGACACACACCTTTAACCCAAGTAGCCACATTAGTTTGAAATAGAAACCAGACAGTAGCGGTATACACCTTTAATCCCAGCAATAGAGAAGAATATAAAATAGGAGCCGATAGCTCTCACACACAATTTCATTCTGAGATTCCTGGAGGCAGGATCACCATTTCGAACTGAGGTAAGGGTAAGAGCCAGTGGCTGACTCTTTAGCTTTTCTAACCTTGAGGTTGAACCCCCAATTTCTGTCTCTGGGTTTGTCTTAATCATGCTACACAACCCCATATAAATCTTTCTGAAATTTTGTGATCCATGAAGTCTCCAAACCACAATCCCACACACCCATAGAAAACCTCCCATGGGTGGCTTTAAGCCATTGGAAGAGTATCATCCTCTCTAATTGTACCAGTTTGACAATCAGTGGGTGTTTGCCACCTCTTGTTGATGACCTTCTGAAACATGGGAACCAACTGAGGGTCAAGGCTGAGTCTACCCAGGCAGTAACTGGCTTCAAGGCCCTCCTCCTGGGGATGGCTTTCAACTGACCCCCTGTAGACAGAGTGTTATATAAGATCTGCTCTCTTCCAAGGAGGATCAGCTGGGTTGCCTCTGCCAGGGCAGCCACTGGCTTTAGCTATGTCCCCATCCAGTGCCTCCAGACAGCCTGCCTTCCTTTCCTCTTTATATTCAATGGCCCATGATTCAAAAATTAAATTAAGAATAAAAACAATAATAATAAATTTAAAAATTGTACACATGCTAAATTGCTGGATGGAAGGAAGACACGGAGGGAGAGGCAAGCAACAGGAGCGCCTAACTGCCCAGCCTCAGCCTCGGCCTCGGCCACTCTCTAAGCAGGTCCTAATTAGCAGGCTGGCAAAGCAGCCCTCCGCAGGATGCCAGGATCATTAGTGCCGGCACCACACACACTGACTGCAATATGTGGACATGGCTGCCCCGCTGGCACCATGTGGACCCTGCTCTTGGCTGCCACATCACAACAGATGTCCAAAGATGGGTTTTGTTTGGGTTTTTTTTTCCTGTGCTTGTATTTTGGAGGATTATTTTTAAGGTATTACGTGACCTTATGCCAAAGATTTCTCTTGCCAAGGTCAAGATTTTTGATGGGTCAAAGAAGCAAGATATGTCAAGAGAGATTTAAACAATGGACTTGCTCTGTGCTCTTGGGGTGAAAAATGGAAAGGAAATATCTATAAAAATTTAGATTGCTCAATTGGGACGTAAAAGGTTGATCCAAGGATGTTCTTCCAGCATTGCCTGTAAGAGTGGTGGAAATACTCCTTCAGTATCTCAGCATCCGCAGACCCCCTAACCCACACATCAGTGGGTGCTGTCACTTTTGCCTCCCAGATGTGTCTTAAATCTATTCATTTCTGTTTATGTCCATTTGTTAGAGCCCTAGTCTAAGACATCTTCATCATGCCTAGACAGGGGGTTAACAAGACTGTAGGGAGAGTCACAGTAATAGTACATTATTAACACGTGTGCCTCACCTGTATATGGAACACATGTGCTCATTATGTGTCAAGCTTCATCAATAGATAAAATGTCTTGTCTTATTGTAAGAAATTCATAGGCTGATCCCTTGACTTTATCAAATATAAGCACCCAGGAAAAAGCTATCACATGGGTATTAAAGATTAACAGGAACCAGTAGGTTTCTGTATTCTACTTAGAAGCCCATGTACATATTATCTAAAGAAAACACAGGGTTTTTCAACTGACCAGCGGGATAATGAAAATTGTGTTTTCCAGATTTATTTGTTTATTTTATGTGTAGGAATGTTTTGCTTATGTGTATAAAGTTGTACCACGTACATGCCTGGTGCCCTTGGAAACCAGAAGAAGGCATCAGATCCGCTAGAACTGGATTTGTCGGTGGTCATGAGCTATCGTGTGGGTGTTAGGAACCAAACCCAGGTCCTCTGCAAGAGCATCAAGTGCTCTTAACTGCTGAACTATCTCTTCAGCCTCCAAGTTATTGCTGTTGTTTTGAAAGTCAGGACTAATATTGCTCATGTAGGGAGGAAGACCCTTGTACCTCTCTAACATTAGGATACAGTTTTTTTTAATAGTCAACTGATACATAAGTCTTTGCACTCCCATTTTACACAGAAAGCAAAGATCCATGTCTTCTATTTGGCAACTGAATTTGAAGCTGAGCCGCCATGATATTAAAACATTTAATTAAAATTTCATTTGTCCAGATGTTTGACCATATAATGCCAACAACTGGCTTGACTAATGTTTTAGATTTAATTGACCAGATGTTTTTTAGTGGTAGGTGTCTTAATGAGTAGGGGAAGTGTTTGTGGAATAGAATCAAATTTCCCAGAGAAGAAGCAACCTTACACAAATATTGTACTGCAATTGCACACAGCTTTTCAGGGATCCAAAAACTGTTTCACCTTAAGGCCTGGGCCACAAGGATGGCGTCCCTTCCATTAACTCAATTCCCTGGAAGGGCACTGTAATCTAACCAGGTACTCCCTGAAACAAGCTCAAGGAAAAATTAAATGATACAATCAACAAACCAGAGTTGAAAGACAGAAGTCTCAGACTCAATGCCAGGTGTGTGGCTTACTTCTTTCTCATATATCAGCAAAAGCAGCAAGTCATGGAGGGTTTCCTCGGTGCTTTTGCATGGATGTTCTGAAGCTGAGCAATCCTCCCACTCCTCCTTCACAGGTCCGAAAGTCTAGAAGCCGAGGCACTGAAGACCATACGAAGGAACTGAGGGGATATTAACTCCCAGACTTTCTGATAGGAGCCTAACTAGATAGTATCTATATATGGCATGTGATTTGCTTCAACTTCAGTGTCCTTATCCTGTGTTAGAGGGCAGTCACTTGATGTGGGATGTCCTTCTGCATTCTGTGAATATGTGTTGCTTTTATTGTTTGATGAATAAAGCTGGCTTGGACTATGGCAGGGCAGAATATATCTAGGTGGGAAAGAGAAACTGAATATAGGGAGAAAGAAGGCAGAGTCAGGAGAGACACTAGCAGCCACCAGACAAGCAAGATGTGAGGCAACAAGTCACAAGACTTGTGGTAAAATATAGAATAATAGAAATGGATTATAAATAGAAATTTAGTTGTAAGAGCTAGTTAATAATAAGCATAAGCTAATAGGCCAAACAGTTTGTAATTAATATTAAGCCTCAGAGTAGATATTTGGGAACTGGCAGACAGGAGAGAAACCTCCAGTTACAGTTAAAGGTGAGCTGCAAGCATGTGATGTGCTTTTTACATGGCCCTGTTCTTAGTGCTTTCTGGGTGAATTCTCCCCTGTCCCCATTCAAGTATTAGTTACCATGCCAGTCTGAGATGGTTACGAGTGCTTCTATGTTTCTGTCTGATTTTCCAAGCCAAGGAATGACCTAAATTCTGGTGTCTAGTCATATTCTCATGGTACAAAAGCACCCAGACTTCCCTGTTTACTACTACAACACAGGAGGCCAGATGTTGTCATCCTAGGTCTATTATCCATGACATTTCCTTATACTTGCCCCACAACCCTGGGCTTCCCTAGCCATCTGTATGGCTCACATTAGAGACCTGGTACTCAACAGCATGGAATATATGCATAGGAGCCAGCATGAGAAATGATTTCAAGAGAAGAGTTACCACTATAACAAAGGCAAGAGCCCTTAGGAGATGTGTGGCTATGGCGAGTGCTAGGATCCATGTGGCAGTCCAAAAATGTGGCCCCAGGTATGAAGAATCGGCCCTCAGAACCCAGCATAACCACATTTTGATATTGCAGCCAGCCTCAGGTCATAGGTCATCCCACTGAACCCACTAGTGTTTATTCCTTTATTCCCTAAATCTTTTGGGAACTTCTATCTTGAGCAATACTGGAGGGAAGGTTCAGAGTTGAATAAGATAAACTGTCTGTCCCTGACATTCTAGGGATAGTGCAAACAATGAGTGATGTTTTTGTGGCTAATAACTCTATTAAAATAATCCAGAAACACAACAAGGGGTTTATCTTTCTTCTGAAAAAAAAAATCTTTGTCCTGGGAGGAGGGAAGGTGATGAAGGAAGTTGGGCAGAAACTAAGACAGGAATTGCAATGGTTTCACACAGGATCAATGCCCGATGGAGTCTCAACGAAGCTAAGGAATAGAACAGCAAGGAATTCAGACATGACAACACAGGTCAGGTGCTCGGAGAGAAAAAGGAGGCAGGCACTCTCACAGTACACAGGAAAGATTTAGGCTAAGCAAACAATCAGTGCAAAGACCCTGAGACCAAGAGTGACCTTGACATGTTTTGGGAGCAGAAGGAAGTTCGATAATTAGGTCACAGGAACATGGATGGAGACAAAGACCAGAGTACCCACTTCTTCAAGGATGATGGGAGCTCAGACTTAAATATCAACAATATTTGTATCATGGAGAGTGTTCGGTAGCAGGGTCTCATGAGCCCCTTGATGGCCTTTCTGAATGTGAGACAAGCAAGGATTTGGGGCAGGAAGCTATGACAGAGCTTTTTCAGACCTTTATTTCTAGCAATAGTGAGGTTTGGCAGGAAGTCAGCTCCTAGCACATCTGGGACTCAGTATCCATAGAAAACATCTAGGAAGGACCATAAGGTCTGTTTCACACAGATATAAGAGGAAAACAGCCTTAAATACCCACAGGAGTTAGGTCATGTTTGTTCAGTGCACCATCGGACAAGAGAGAAGATGGAAATAGATGAACGAAGAGATAAGGAGAAAGAAATGGAAGCTCCTAGACTCCCAGTGGTCTGGCCGTGCCTCCCACACCAGGTTCTGGATGTCTAAGCCTTGCTTAGGTTTCCCAGCAGCTCTGGGAGAATGCAGAGCTAACAGAGGTGAGAGTCCCAGGGGCAAGCATGTACAGCTGGGCCTCAAAGAGGACCTAGTGTCTCCTAGGCCTGACATCTTTCCTGGAAGGAGGGAGTGAGGGGGAAGGAGAGGAGGGAGGGACAGAATGAGGGAAGGAAGGAAGGAGGAAGGGCTCTAACCTGCCCACAGTCATCAGCTATAGCGGTCACTATACACAGCTAGGAAATAGCTGATAGGGATGACAACAGGGGAAACAGGGACAATCCCTGACTTCTGGTTCCAAGGTTTTTCCCAGTCCAAAGACTGACAAGTATATAATGTACATTTATAAAACACTACCTCACAAGTTATAATACTATCAAGTCTCCACTTGAGGTATTAAATAATTACACAAACATTAGCAAGCAACATAAACAAAAGAGAAAAAAATCAAATTCATTATAGATGAAAACAAAATCCTTATTATATTTCTGAAATATTTTTGTGGGAGTGTAAACAATAAATTAACTAATAATACTACCTCAGACAGAATTTTAAAAAAGGAAATTTAAGGGTATTAATTAAATAACACACAGCCACAGGATATCATCTTAGAATTAGAGCCTTAATTAGCTTTGGTTTGAGCCAATAAATCAGTAATAAAGAGTCATAGAACTAAATGAGTTTGAAGAAAAACACACCTTGCTATTGTTCTGCATCTTTGGAATTCAGATCATGGGAGTGTGGGATCAATGCCTATGGAGTTAGTGAAGGATGTGTATGGAGACTCTCTCTCCTGGGGAAAGTTGTTGAACAGTTTCTGTTGAGTTCTCTGTAATGGTAAGAGCACAGGTGTTCTTGAACTATACCTCAGAATCCTTCTGCAGTACCTAGTATTTGACAAGGGAGCAAGACAGACTCTTGGAGTAGGAGGTGACAGCATTCTACTCTAAAGAGAGATGGGTCAAGAGGTTGTGAGTCATTGCAGATCTAAGGACCCCAGGACCACTTCTCCATGTTCTTCATAGACACTTCAGCATTGGAATTGTGTTCACCTGATAGTGGCCTGGTCCTGGGAAGGGAGATTGCCCCATAGTTATCACAGTCTGGCATAACTCCATCACCAAAGGTCTGGGAACAAGAGAATTCCCTGGTGGTCTCTGAAGTTCCTTCCAACTATGCCATTGGTCATCTCAGGGCATAGAATATGTCTCCAAACCTACATTCTCGGTTTTCTTTTTCTTTCACCTCTCTCTCTCTCTCTCTCTCTCTCTCTCTCTCTCTCTCTCTCTCTCTCTCCCTCTCTCACACACACACACACATTTTGTTTTGTTTCAACAATGCATCCTATTTTCTTCCTTTTGAAGAGGCCATTCAGCCAATAGAGTTTTCAACTCTCGCTTTTTTATTATGGGAAATGCACAAACTTCAATAACAGCCAATAGATTGCTTCCATTTTTTTCTGAAGGAGTTTTAGGTTGCATTTGATAAGTGTCCAGCTCATCACATGCATGGCTGATCTGCTCATCTGCCTTAGAAGGATTTCTTTTTTTTTTTCTAATTTTCTAACTTTTCAGAGTAAATTGTCTTAAATCAGATACTAGGTGTGAATTCACCAATAACCCATTTCCAGTGATTCAATTCAGAGATAACCTGAAATTTCTGGTGGAGTTATTGGCTCTGCCTTTTAAACTGAGGTGGTGTATGCGTGTGTGCGTGTGTGTGTGTGTGTCTGTATATCTGTCTGTCTGTCTTGCTCTGTGTGACTCCTTATGTGTTGTGTGTTTATATAGTATATTTTTCTTACCATGGCCATCATTACCAGTCTGGAGACTTTTCTTTAAATGTACCAATAAACTAATCTCCTTTAGTTAATGTAGAAAGTATTTCTATTTTTAATTGAAAATAATTTTTTATACAATATATTCTGATCACAGTCTCTCTCTTCATCTCCTCCTAGAGCCTTCCCACCCCTACTTTGTGGTGAGCTCCAACCCCTCCATCTATGCCATATCTTCCAAGAACAAAAGTCAATCCCTCATTTTCCTCTATATATCTCTCTTCAGATTACCACTTGGCTGTACATTGCTAACCCATTGGCCAGAACAGTTTTATTCATCAAACAATAAAAGCAACACATATACAGAAGGACATCCCACATCAAGCGCATGCACATTTTTTTTTTCTTTCCCACCTTTCTATCACACATGTTTGTTGTGGTGGCATACATTTGAGTGTTGTGCCTGCCTGGGGCCATGGGGCCAGAGTGGCTCTTGTGTGACTTCCTTTTGCTCATGTTTTAAGGTTCTCTGTATGTTGACACACTACTGAAATTATTTTAATACTTTTCTATATTCAAATTGAGTTAACAAGCCTTTCCCTCTCTTCAAACAATAATTTTCTGTGCTGGGAATTTCAAACTCTTCTTTGATATAGATCAATAGTTTTCTTTTTGAATGACAATTATCTGCTTTTGGCATCAGGGAAATACTGGTTTCATAAACATTTTGAGAATTCTTCCTTGTTTCTGGAAAACACTTTATAGCTGACATTAACTCTTGTTTAAATGTTTTGTGGCATCCCTAATGAACCCATTTGGCCTGGTCCCAGATTCTCTTTTGTAAGTGTAGTGGATCAAACAGATCCAGGGCCCCACACATGACAGACAAGTGCTCTGTCATTAAGCTACATCTCCAGTTGAATTCAATTTTAAGACTTATTTTTATTTTAACTAGTGTGTGTGTATGTGCGTGCACACACGTGCACGCACATGTGAGTGCAGTGATCAAGGAGGCCAGAAGAGGGTGTTGAATCCCCTGGGGCTAGAGTTGCAAGAAATTGTAAGCTGCCCAACGTGAATGCAAGGTCAGGTATTGGGTCCTCTACAAGAACAGTAATCACTCTTAATCACTGAATCATCTCTCCAGCCCAAATTCAAAATGTTAGTGATGACATGGGACTCTTTAGATTATCTTTTCTGCATTATTTTAATTGTGGTAATTTGTCCTTTCTCAAAAATAACCCAGTTCATCTAAGTGAAGTTCTCCATTACAGCCCATTATTATCCTTTTGATATCAGTAGGGCCTCTATAGAAAATCCTTATTTCATGTCTGATAGTGATAATTTCTGTCTTGGCCAATTTTTTTCCTCTAGAAAAACATTTTAATTTACTATTGTTGATCCATTTTATTCATTTAATAATGTTTTTATTCTTTTGAAATTTTCCATAAGAGAATAAATGACTATGAATGATCAGCCCCAGCCAGGTCATCTATATCAACCTTTCGATCCCAATCTTAGGAAATATTAGAAGAGGAGGCATAAAGCATGTACAAGCTGAAGGACCTGGAGGAAGGCTGTGAAATGCTGCCTCCTGGACATGACATGGATGATGTACACATCAACCCATAGTAGCTATGGTTACTGGTACAAGATCAAGCCAGGCAAACTTCATTTGTTTTACTTATAAAACCTTATAGAGTCTATGTCTTTTGTCTGTCGATTATTCATAAGTATGTTGTTTAGTTTCTAAATGGTAGGAAATTTTCAAGTTACTGTTTATTCTTTCCATTTTTAGGAGGTTACACTGTAGTTTGGAAATACATTCCCTGCCATTTCAAATTGTTTAAATTTTGTTGAGTTTTGTCTGTGGTCCTAGTTAGTTGTATTGTCATCCTACAGTCACCTGGGAAGAGAGAACTTCAACTGAAGAATCAGATTCGCATGTGGTCATGTCTATGGGGAATTGGCTAGGTTGATAAGAGGTGTAAGAGAACCCAGACCCCTGTGAGTGGCAGTGTATGAAAGCTAAATGATCATAAGCCAGTGATAGAGCCAGAGAGTAAACTAGAAAACAAGCCAGTAAGTGGCATCCCTCCATGGTTTTGGCTCCAGGTTCTTACGTTTAGGGTCTAGCCTTCAGTCCCTGCCGTGAGTTT
Organism: Alexandromys fortis; assembly: GCF_014885135.2. Lineage (NCBI taxonomy): Eukaryota > Metazoa > Chordata > Mammalia > Rodentia > Cricetidae > Alexandromys > Alexandromys fortis. The sequence goes on from NW_026067952.1 coordinate 8,172,675, forward strand.
TCTCAAATACTGACCATGACCTGGATGGATACGATGAAATACCCTCTCCTTTCCGTGTTTCTTTTGGTCATGGTGGTTATTACCACGCCAACAGAAAGCAAACTAGAACCCCGAGGTGTGTCTGTCTTGACATAAAGTCTATGTATACATACAAATGTGTATCTTCCGCTATTTAGGAGAGTGTTTCGTTACGTGGTTTTGCTTGCTGGGTCCACAATACCTTAGAAAAATTACTGGACAGTAGAAAGATTTCTTTTGAATCACAGTTTCACAGGGTTTCAGCCCATCCTGGTGGGGAAGCCATTGCTGGATCAGCTCAGTTCATAGCAGTGAGAGAATGTCTTAGAGGCCGTTCACATCATGGCAGACTAGGAAGCAATGACCATGGCAAGAATCAAAGCCTGGATATATGTGTCAAAAGCCTACTGCCAGTGACTTCGTTCCCAGGCACACCCTACCCTCTACAGGCTCCACTGTCTTCAAAGTAGCACCACCAATTGGGTCACAAAGAGCTCTAAACACAGTTCTGTGGAGGGTACTTCGTATTTGAACTACAACAAATGTTATTTTGAACCGTCAATCAGATCCTATCGGCATTAGTGCCATTGAGTTCCATCCCTTCCTATTTCATTTAGTGGTTGTATCGGGAGCTCAAGAGGGATATTGAAGTCAGCCACTCCGAGTGTTAAGTTGCTGATTTTCTCCTTCGATTTGATCAGTTGAGAGTTGACTTAGTTGACATCTCTGATGCTCGCTGTATATACACTTGGGTTTCCTCTGTCTTCTGAGTAGGTGGGCTGCTCCTTTTATTAAAATGCAGCACAATGTCCCTTTCTACCCCGGATAGTTTTCTCCCAAGGTTTCTATCACTGGCTTTCCTCTCACCCCTTCTTATATACATATTCTTCTGACAGCGCTGCCTGAGACCCTTCTCAAGGCAAATTGCAGTCCCGTCTTTCTTTTAGGGAAACCCAAACTTAAGTCAGTCACCTAAATGGAGTATAAAAGTCTGGTCAGTGGAGAACATTAAGGAACGACACAGGCAAGGGAGAGAGAGGCTCACAGTTATTTGCAGTGATGGGATCTTAATGTACAGTAATCAGTCTCTTCTCGTTTTGCCCCCAAAGAATTCCAGAACGAGGACTCCTGATATCTCTGTGTCCTTACGTGACATCTGCAATGCCGACAACTCCCAAGTCAGCACCACTGTCTGCAGACCTCATTAGGGAGCCACAGATCCCCCTCCCATCCCCATGTGAGCATGCTTCGCGGAGTTTCCACCTCCCTCCCAGTAACCTGGAGTTGGCCCTGGGGGCAGGGTCCCTGGTGCTGGAGGCATCTGTAAGTGCTGTGGTTGGTTTTTAATAAACATTAATGTGGAGGAGGAGATGGGTTAGAGCAAAATTTGCTTCAAATTAGAGCTGGCAAAGCAGAAACCGGTTATCCACGGGAAAGAGGAACTTGTGAGCAGGCCAAGATTATCACGCCATCATAAATCAGGGGGAAAGAAAAACACGCCTTCCATCTCCTCCACCACCTCCTCCTCACCGTAATGATTTCCAGCCCCAACCATGGAATGTTGTGTTTAAGGAAAAAGTTGTTGGACATAATTAGTAATTCTATTATAGTAATATAGCTTTATCTAAATAAACACAACTGGCTTTCCCTCCATGAGGAATTATGTGGTGGGGATGGGGGAGGAGAGAGGAGGACTGAGGTTTGTGTGCCCTGAGTGAGTCTGCCCCGGTTTCCTAGGAGTCCTGGAGTCAGAACTCCGGGGTTGGCTTTGGGGTGACAGTGGGCTGACAGAGGAGGTGTTATCAGAATCTGAGTCACTCCAGCTGCTTTGCTGACCTCTAACATAGTCCTCAGTGAAAATTGTCCCCTGCTGTCCTTCACTACAGACACTTTCTCCTTCACTATGGGAGTCTCTGAAAGGGAACCAGAGCTGGGTCTGATTCCAGGAGATCAGCTCACCTTCCGGAGGACGGGAAAGAGGGCTCAGGGAGAGACCCAACTTTCTCATATACCTGGGATTGTGATACAAAACATTTTCACATCTAGGATTCTATCCTTTCCTGCGAGGCCTCTGTCATTGCCCCTCTGAAGCCCCTCTGCTGGGGATAGATGACCAAGGCATCAGGATTTGGATGAAAGGACATTCCTAACAACTCAAGCATTGAGAACCCAAAGTAGCCAACCACCACGTCCTTTCCCTTGGTATCTACTCCAGGCAACCCTCTCTTGCTCCACTGAGCAATGGAAGAACATTTTCTTTTAATTAGAAAATGCTTGTTTTAATATGAAGAGTCTTCAAAAGAAAACATAGCCATAGAGCTACCATATGATCTAACAATCCTCCTACTAGACACATGACTGAAGGGCAAGAAATCTGTGTGTCAAAGAGACATTTGAACTCCCATTATCACTGCCAAGATTGTTCATGGTGTCCAAGATAAGGAGTCAGGCTAGGACAAAGACATGTGGCCATCCTCATAACAAAGAATGGTATCATCATTTACAGGGCATGAACGAGACAGAAAACACACTAAGCAAAATAAGTCAGGCACAGAAACACAATGCCACATGTTCTTATTTTTATAAAGAACCTAAAATATTAATTTTACAGAACTAGAGAATAAAGAGTGGTTACCAGAGGCAGGTGTGGAGCAGGAAATGTATGGAGGGAAAAAAGTCGCCGTAGTTACTTTTCTGTAGCTATGAGAAACAGTGTCCTGAAGCAACTTCTAGAAGGATGTGTCTATTTGGGCTTATACCTGAGGGCGACTCCATCAAGGCCAATCAGAAGGCAGCAAGAGCAGGAAGCCAAGAGACCACATCTCCAACTCCACACACAGGCAGAGAATGGATGAGAAATTGGGTAAGGATATAGGCTCTTAAAGCCCACACCAGCAGTGTGCTTACCCAGCAAGGCCACACCTCACAAAGGTTCCATAACCTCCCCCAAACAGTGCCACCAACTATTCAAATACCTGACATTTCTCTTACAAACCCTCAACATAGTCATTAGGTACATGAGTGCAATCGAATACAAGGAATAATTTCTAAGTTTGACAGCAACAGCATATTTCAAAATAGCTAGTAGACAAAAATTTACATGTTGACAACACAAGATTATAAATATTTGAAGTGACAGATGTAGTAGTTACTATATCTATCTATAGATAGATATTTATATATAAACATTACATATATTATACTGAAATAATAATATAAGCTGTGAGTTTATACAGTTATCATGTATCAATTTAAATTTAAATAAATAAGTGTTTTATACATGAAGATATTTTTCCATGTCATAAATATATCTGTTCCACTTAGAAATTTTCAAAATGACAAATAGGTAAAAAGCAATTCTTAGCCCTAGCAACATACTAGATAGATAACAGCTCCATGTCCTCTCAGTGCTAATTTTCTATGCAAGATAGAGGATACTTTGAGTTGCTTATTTTGTCTGGTCCTAACTAAATGTTATATCTTTTTGAGTACTTGCTGTGGTTTGAATAAGAAATGTCCCCCCATAGGCTCCTGTATTTGAACAGTTGGTTCCCAGTCGGTAGCACTGTTTGGGGAGGTAATGGAACCTTTAGGAGGTGGAGCCTTGCTGAGGAAGTACACCACAGGAAGCAGATTTTAAAACTTGGTAGTTTGACCCCACTTCCTGTTCTCACTCTTTGCTTCCTCTGCACAGATGCAATGTGAGCTCTCTGCTTCCTGCCAGGCCAAATGCATGATCCTGCTGCTATAGTGGACTATAAGCTCTCTGGAACTGTAAGCTAAAATAAACCCTTTTCTCATCTATGTTGTTTAGAGTCACTATATTTTATCACAGCCACAGAAATGTCACTAAGACACCTCCTGGGTTGGACCTTATTCTTGTCTAGGCAGACCCAGGATTCTGGTACCTCTGAAAACAGGCAATGCTCAGGGTGTAAGTCTCTCTTGCCTCTCTGACTGAGTCCGACAGAAGTAAGCTATGGCACTCTGGTTCCAGGACTCCTGTGGATTTGTGGTTCCTGCAGTGTCTTCATTTTCAGGAGGAACTACAGAAGACGATTAAGTCCTCCCAGGTGGAAGCCTTCATGATCAGTCTGTTAGCTAGACTGCTTGCCCTGATGTGAAGTGGGGAGAGCTAGCCTAGTGTTTCTGAGGTCTGTGCAGGAACAGTCTGTCCATTAGAACTCTTAGAACTGTCGCTCAAAGAAGCTTCACAGGGGAAGAGCTAAGCTGAAGGACTGAGACAGAGAACCGGAAATGGATTCCAGAAATTCAGGCCCAGCAGCACCAGGATGCTTGAACCATGTGGTCATTCCATAGCCACCCTCTTTTTTCTCTAGGTTTGCTTTTCTCCGTGTGTTTTACTTATGTTCTTCCAATGAAGATGAGTTTTTCCACATCTAAATAAAATAAATATATCATTCTTCCAGAATCATAGAAAGATTTGAACTTATCTAAACAGTATTCAGGGCCTCTGCAAGGATTCACATATGTTTCTTGGGAAAATGGTTACCTGTAATTATGACTATCGTCAGAAACATGGGGTCTAGAATGGGAAGATTCACACATGTTAGACAGTTGAGAAGAGTTTGCCATACTCTACGCTGAGACCATAGATCACATGAGCCTTTGAAGGGATCCTCCAGAATGTTGCAATGGGACCTGATCCCCAAACCTAGAGCATACACTCAAAGTCTCAGGATAGCTCTTCATCCTGATGCTGGGCCATCATGATGATTCCCAACCCACCTACATCCCCTTGCATTTGCCTTCCCATTTAAATGTGCCATGCCTCCTTTGACTTCTGGCCCACTATGGTATGAACTGCTCTACTCTGCCATACACACCCTGCTCTAATAGAATGAACCTATGAAATCATGGCCAAAATCAAGAGTATAATTTCTCCCTTAGTTGTTTCTCTCAAATATTTGGCCATGATGACACAGAAAGAGTTGACCTCGTCAGGTTCTGTTTGCTCATCTGTATGACTCCTCATTGCTTGGGTCCCTTTTGTTCGTTGAATAAACCACACTGTGGACGCTCAGTTCTGTTTCCTGGATGTGGAGCACTGCAAAGTGCCTGGTGGAAGAAGTTTTGATTACCAGCATTTTTTATTTTGCTCTCATCTGAGAGCTGTCTATCACTGGAGCCCCGTTGTTCAGAGCCAAGTTGGATGTCAGTCTTTTACGTGGTCTCCAGAGGTAGGGCCCAGGCTCTTTCTGTAGTCTATCACCTTCCATCAGCACACTCTGTTTGAAAATGGCATTCCCTTCTCCAAGTCCTGAGCTTGAGGTTTAGGGTCATCACCTTGGGGGCAGGTCATTCCTCTTCTTGCATACACTATAAGCCAATGGCAGGAACTCAGGAAACACTGATGGGACAAATGTGCCCAGTAGCAGGGATAATGTCAGCCACCTCTCCCAACTTTCTCTGCTGGCTAGTAAGTCCTCAGAATCTTCTTGCAAATCAATGATAAAGTTAGAGGCATGCACAGCCAAGCCTTGCACTTCACATGGGCACTGAGAGCAAGCACTCTTAGCCACTGCGCTGTCTGTCCTACCCCTTCACCTTTTGAGACAAGGTCTCTTACAGGACCTGTGGCTTCACCACTTGGCTAAACTGACTGGCAAGGGAGCCCTCTGAAACTATACCCACTTATATTTACCCTGTCATCCCTGAGATTTTTGATACACACCACCATGTCCAACGTTTACATGAGTGCTGGGGACCCAAATTCAGGGCCTCGTGCTTGTATGACAAGTTACCCAACTTCTAAATTTTATCATTCTTTACAGCCACGCTTCTACTTTTTTCCCTGTTAGAGAGTTACTCAAGGCGCCACAGTTCAAGTCTTGGCCAAAAGCAACATTGCAGCCCCTCCCTTTCTTTCTCTCAGCTGTTTGGTCATGGGGACACAAAAGCAATTGATGTCGCCAGACTATGCTCTACAGCAAGTGAGAGTTGGATTCATACTCTATCATTTAGCAACAGTGTGGCCTTGGATGATTGACTTAACTCTCTGGACATCAATTATTACATCCACAAAGTGGAAAAGAGTCTGTCTCCATCCTACAAGATGACATATGTGAAATACTTACAGGGGGCATGCGGTGGAGCAAGTGCTCATTTAAGGCAAGTTGCTACTTTGATACCAGTCAATGGACTGGATGGAATGCTATTTTCAGCATCATCTTATTTTCAGTTGCAACAGATATTTTGATGTCACAAGAAGACTAGATGAATCTTGAGCACAGCTTACGCCCTCTCTGTTCATTAGTCCCATCCAAACTTTCACATTAAATCAAGGACTTTTACAAAAGTGTGTCTATTTTATTTTATGTTTCTATTTACCATTTTTTTGTCTTTCTAGAGAATTTAAGGGTTCTCTGTAACCCTTAATAAAGATAATAAAGAATAAAAATCATTCTTTGTAATGTCCTCCAGCACTCAAGTGTGAGCTCTACCCTTTCTCTGCCATTCTTCCAAGTGTGTGGTCTCATACAACCAAACACCCCCCAAACCTTGTGTTTCTCACGTGTTTGCTGTGCACTGTTTCCTCTTGTTATCACAGCACAATCAGCATGCCTTAGGCAATGCTACTGCACACCTCAATAACTTGGCGCCATCTATTTAACTAGCCTTCTGCAGGTGCAGTGATTCCCGTCCTGGAATCACTCACATGTCAAAACCCATACCCTCACTCCCTTACCTGGCCTAGAAGTCCCATGGGAGACTGTCGTAGGCAGGCACTGAGTTAGTTCTCCTATGCCCACCTTGAAGCTACAGGTGCAGTTGGAGTTCTAGGTTTGGGTAAGGCATTGCATGTTTACACCAGAAAACTAAAAGCCAAAAAAAAAAAAAAAAATGCCAGGTGGTTAGCCAAAGTCCACACCTGGCTACAGAGACTCCTTCTGGGGTATCCTGGCTGCTGAATGAACCTAAAACCATTCTCAAATAAATCATAGCCTCATTAGCTAATGAGATTCAGGCCATGCCTTCATCTTAAAGGCCTATTTTCAGTTAAGAGCAGGTACCCATCACAGCCTACTTGTCTTCATCCACATTGGAGGTGTGGAGGGTGCCAGTCATGAAAGAAGGACTAGGGTCTACTTGAATTCCCTCCAGATCTTTTAATATTTGAATTAATTTATTAAAGTACTGAATATAACTTTTACTCCCACAACTTAAGCATGTAAGAAATATAGTTACTCCATGTTAGTGAAATCAAATTCATTCTGAGTTAGTTTCTCTCTCTTCTCTCTTTCTCTCTCTCTCTCTCTCTCTCTCTCTCTCTCTCTCTCTGTGTGTGCGCGCGCGTGCGCACGTGTGCATGTGCACGTGCTCACGCTATGCATGTTTCTTTCTGTGATTATACGGTTATGTGGTTCTTTGTGCTAACCATGTATTTATTCTCTTTATGTCTCTTTATGACATCTCTCCATTGCTTTTTTCTTCAGTCTTCTTCACCCTAGATGCAATCCCATGCCTAGGTGTGTTTTAGTCAAAAGCCCCCCTGCTCATGTGTCTGATTGGTGGAGGCTGACAATCCTGCTCTGTGAATAATACCTCAAAAGTATAAAACACAGGCCACATAAAGCCATGCTCCAAGGATCATAAAAGCAAAAAGAAAATGAGTGATTTGCAGTGTACCGTGGAGAGTGTAGGACATAAATTCCCTTTGCAGTGTCGATGGGCAGCAACAGCCTGTCTTCTATGCCAAAGCACACTGGTAGGCCCCTTACTCTGCCTCTACCATCATCTCATGCCTGGAAGATTAATCTCCGGCTTCCAGTTGACCCTGTCACTCCATTTTCACCAGAGCTGAACAGATTATTTTCAAGTAAAATAGGCAATATTGCATGACTCCTTGACTCCTCCCAGAGACACCCACATCATTGTCATTATGGGTTGAACTGTGACAAGTCCCCAAAGGATCTGTCACCATTTTAACTCCCTGTGCCTATACATGTGACACTAACTCATTTACAAATGGGTTCTTTGACAGTCAAGTTATGAGGTCAGTGAGCCAGCCCTTAGTCTAATATGACTAATCCAAGCAAACCAGGAATTGGAGTGGGAAAGCAGACGCTAAGAAGAGGGGAAAAGAGGGACCCCCCTCCAAGGGACGTTAGTGGGATCCTACCATGCTCAGATTTGGGATTGCTTGCCTTCAATACCATGGGGCAATATGTTCCCTTAAGCATCTAATGTGGTGGTTCTTTGTTACCGCAGACCCAAGACATGAACATACTCGCGTCACAGTTTGATCCTTTTTCATGACCACAGATCAGTGTATGAGCCAATACTGATATTCCACCTACATCTCCTAAGGTTTTTGTAAAACCTGTCTCCCAGTGTTGCATTGTGCTGACATCCCTAGACCATCCCAAAGTCTCTCCCATTTGGCTTCTTAGAATCCCTTACTCCACACCCCTTACCTTCCATGACATCCTTTCTTCATCCATGTCTTGTCTTAAATATCTCTTACTCTGAAAGACCATCTTCTTCCTGGTTGCATCCTCCTACCTGAGACTACATTATCAAGCTTCACCTAGGGTTCCACTGACTTTTCATAACACAAAGCACAATCTAAATCTCCTCACTTCCTACACCCCTCCCCCCGCCCCAGAATGGAATGTCAGCTTCAGGAGACAATACACCACTTCAGGAGAGAATACATCACTACCACCTTACCTCCCATCCTAGCATTGCACAAGGCTGGGCATTTGGCAGACATGGTTCAGATGAATTTATGTCACATGATGAATACATGTTGCAGTCAGGAAAAACGGTGTGAGCATAGCCATATCTAGTGGATATAGCATTCATACACCCAGGAGAGCAACGGCGTTCTCAGAGTGCTGAACAGTGCAGCAAGGAAGGAGAGAGGCGGTTGATACCCTTCAGGAGCCACATAGATGGTTTCCTATTGACAAGGACCCTGATTTAGGATGTCATAGAATCCCAAACCAAGGTATATAGTCTTGACTCTGAATTAAATGAGGGTCACCAATGATTTTTGAGCAGCAGCAACCCAAAATGACCTATACATTTAAGAAAATCTCTCAGGTAGGAAGGGCACAGAGGATGCCTTAGAACAAGTAGATGGCTAAAGTCACTGAACCCAGCAAGATGACTATTAAATAGCCCAGGTAAAAGGTGAAGGCAGCTTAACCAGGGGCAAGAACTGTGGGAAGGGTAAAATGCAGATGTTGCATAGATTGAATCAGTAGAATTTAGCAATTGATGACTTCGTAGAGTGAAGTCTTTGGGAGAACAGGAAGGCATCTCCGGTTTTGTCACCTAAAGTGAAGGCACAGAGGAAAGGCCTCCGAAGTATCTGGAGGAGGTGTCTTTGAGGGAAAGTGATCCTCAACCCTCCCAAAAGAAGAAAACCATTTTCACTTGTCCCTGTCTAAACGGTTTAAGTGAAACTAGCAAGGCCAGCTGCAATTTTAGGGCTTTTCTACCCCACATGTCAGAAATGGGAGTTGATTCTTCTCCTTCAGGGAGGCCTTGGCCATCTGACCACGAGAGAAACCATCAGACTTTGGCTAGAGAAACAGAACCAGCCAGCCCCAGGCCAACTCCCACTCCAAAACCACTCCACTTAGAACTGATCAGAGGCCTCTATCCTCCCACTGAGCCAGGATGAATTTTTAACTCACTATTGATCAGGCAATTTTAAAATCAATTTTAATTAAATGAAAGATTTCTATCAGGATTGCTTCTCTCTGGACAGTAAATTGGGCATTGTAATAATACGTACACTGAAACGTCTCTCATATAACTAACAGAGCCCAGCATAAATAAGTAAAGAACTTTCTATTTATTTTGCATGGGGGGAAAGCGAGGTGAGAAGGTTAGCCCAAAGCCCCGCAGTAATGAGAATGGCAATCAAGGACTTGAGTCATGGGGATGCCAAGCTCAGATCCCACAAACACCACTATCAGCCTCCAAAAGCCCCTACGCACGTGGACTAGAGAGAAAATAGATCCTCGTTGGTCGCTGGGGAAGGGAGAATTGCAAGCATTTAACTGACAAAGACGGAACAAGTTCACAGAATGGCATGTATAGGAGACAGTTTATTATCGGAAGGCATTTTCCTATTTAGAAATGGTCATGCTTGCTTGACCTCTAGAAATATTGCCCCAGTAGGGAGAGCACACTCTTAAATCACTGCTTCTCAGGAGTCGCTGGAGCATCTCCACTCCCTAGGATAAGGCTATTGCTTAGAGTCGGCACTTCGGAGCTTGAGTCCCATGAGCCCCTTGCTTAGAACCTAGAGTCTGATCAAAGCCTTCCCCTGCATTGCTTCAGATGGATTTTTCTCACAAGATCCACCAGTAGATCCAGCCCTTTCCTCTCCCTAGACTATCCTTGAGTGGGTTCCAACTAGCTAGCCTCCAGCATGCTTCCATAGATGCAGGACACCATGGGGCATGAGGATGTATGGCAGAAGGGTGTATCTCAGATCCACTGCATATCATGAGATTATCCACGTCCCTGCTCCTAAATGGACCCATGACTTTCTCCACACCAAACCTTCAGACTACAACTCAGGACATAATGCCTTATCTTGTAGTTGGCCTCTGCTAGAGATTTCAGCACAGTCAAATTTAATAGTATATAGTATACACACACACAGACACACACATTTATATATGCCTAGTTTAGTGTATGATTCTATGGCATTTGACAAATATATAGTCATTTACCCAACACTACCATAATCAAGACATGTAACTCTTCCACCGCTGCACAGAGTTCTGCCCTGTGTCTTTATAAGCAGCCCCATTCCTGGTTCATGGAAATCACCGAGCTGTTCTTGCTCCCATACTTTTGCTCTTAGCAGATCACCATAGAAATAGAATGGTGTGGGGCATTGTCACCAGAGTTGACTTCTCTTCCATTTACAAGAACACGTCTGTGTCCCTCTGTGCTGTGCCGGGTAACAAATGTGCATCCCTCTGTACTTCTGTGCATCCCTCTGTACATCCCTCTGCACTTCTGAACAACATTTCATTGTGTAAACATGACAGGCTCGTGGTTCTTCTCACACTTGAAGTACATGTGTGTCGCTTTTAATTTGGTATGGCTGCTATGAATATTTGCCCAAGCAATTTGTGTAAATGTGTGTTTCCATGGCTCATGGGTCAATGGTAGGATTCCTGGCTGTCATGGTAACTGCAATTACTAAGAAACTATTATATCTCTATCAACTTGTCCCTTTCCCACCCATGCAGGTGATCTCCAGCCACTCCATACACTCCCTGTCAACACAATATCTGGTTATCCTTTTCCATTCTTCAGAACTGATGGCCCAAGATCGTAACTGGAACAAATTGCTGTTACACACTGCTCTCTGTAACACAGCTACTCGCCAGTCCACCCTTCTTCCTTATGACTAGAATTGAGATTTGTCTCCTTTACCCTGGTGACAGTCCTTTGGTGGACGTTCTGAATATCACCAGCTGTAGCCTGTCCCCCACAGGCTCCTCCTGGAACCTCCCCTGCAGCTTCTGGCTCAAGTCAAGAATGGGAAGGAGAAACTCACAGACAGACTCATTTGCCTCACCTTGGGGTCATCATGAGCTGGAGAAAAGATAGAGAAGGACTTTTGTCAGTAGATCCTGGGATAATCTAAACCTAGAGGTTAAAAATAACCACAAATTTGACTTTTTTCTTTTTAACTTATTTTTTATTGATTTTATTAAGTTCTACATTTTTATCTGCCTCTCCCCTCCCCTTCAACCCTCTCCCATGGTCCCCATGCTCCCAATTTACTCAGGAGATCTTTGTATTTTTCTACTTCCCATGTAGATTAGATCTATGTATGTCTCTCTTAGGGTCCTCATTGTTGTCTAAGTACTCTGTGGTTGTGATTTGTAGGCTGGCTTTCTTTGTTTTATGTTTACAAATCACTTGTGAGTGAATACATGTGATAATTGTTTTTCTGTGTCTATGTTACCTCACTCAAAATGATGTTTTCTAGCTCCATCGACTTGCCTGCAAATTTCAAGATGTTATTTTTTCTGCTGTGTAGTACTCCATTGTGTAAATGTACTACATTTTCCTTATCCATTTTTTGTTTGAGGGGCATTTAGGTTGTTCCCAGGTTCTGGCTATGACAAACAAAGCTGCTATGAACATAGTGAGCACATGTCCTTAGTGGCACGATTGAGCATCCTTTGGATATATACCCCGAAATGGTATTACTGGGTCTTGAGGAAGATTGTTTCCTAATTTTCTGAGAAATAGCCACACTGACATCCGAAGGGGCTGTACCAGCTTGCAATGCAGAAGTGTTCCCTTTACCCCACAACCTCACCAGCATAAGTTGTCATCAGTGTTTTTGTTCTTGGCCATTCTTACAGGTAAAAGATGGAATCTCAGAGTTGTTTTGATTTCCATTTCTCTGATGACTAAGGATGTTGAACATTTCCTTAAGTGTCTTTCAGCCATTTTAGATTCCTCTGTTGAGAATTCTCTGTTTAGGTCTGTACTCCACTTTTTATTGGATTATTTGTTCTTTTGATGACCAATTTCTTGAGTCCTTTGTTTACTTTGGAGATCAGACCTTTGTTTGATGTGAGGTTGGTGAAGATCTTTTCCTATTCTGTAGGCTGTCATTTTGTCTTGTTGACAGTGTCCTTTGATTTACAGAAGCTTTTCAGTTTCAGGAAGTCCCATTTATTAATTGTTTCTCTCAGTGTCTGTGCTACTGGGGTTATATTTAGGAAGTGGTCTCCTGTGCCAATGCATTCAAATGTACTTCCCACTTTCTCTTCTATAAGAATCAGTCTTGTTGGCTTTATGTTGAGGTCTTTGATCCTTTGGAATTGAGTTTTGTGCATGGTGATATATATGGATCTATTTTCATTCTTCTACATGTTGATATCCAGTTATGCCAGCACCATTTGTTAAATATGCTTTCTTTTTTCCATTTTATATCTTTTGCTTGGAGTTTTTTTTTTTTTCACAAGGGTAGGTATGGACCTGCTTTTTTCGTTGTTGTTGTTGCTGTTTGTTTGTTTTGTTTTTCGAGACAGGGTTTCTCTGTGGCTTTGAAGCCTGTCCTGGAACTAGCTCTTGTAGACCAGGCTGGTCTCGAACCTACAGAGATCAGCCTGCCTCTGTCTCCAAGTGCTGGGATTAAAGGCGTGCGCCACCACCGCCTGGTGAAAGAACTGGGAAGTAGTGCATTTGAGGAGCATTATGTCAAATTCCAAAATAACTAATAAAATATTATGTTGGGGGAAAAAGACTCAGGCTTTCTTAAAGTTGAAGATGTTACCACATGCTTGTGGAAGCCAGGCATAGTGGCACCCACTATAATCCCAAAAGTTGGGAAGCAGGGGCAGGAGGATAGAAGTTCAAGGCCAGTCTTGGCTATATGAGATTGCCACAAAAATGAAACAAGATGAAAAAAAAACATAAAAACATAAATGAAATAGTATTGGGGGACAGTAAAAGGCAGGAAGGAAGAATAGTTACTGGATAATGTCCCTGAGAGGGTAAAACAGGTCAAGATTTAAGGTACACGTAGAAGAGAAATTGGCCTGACTTGGTGTGATAGTTACTGTGGCACTCGCGTGGGTGGGGAAGAGAATATGCAGCAGAGAGGATTTTGTGGTCAGAAAACGTGGAATCTCTTGCCTGACAGCTTTAACTTTTACAGAAAATATGAATATGGAAAAGGATGCCTACGTTACACAATGAAAGAAAAGAGAGTGAAACAGCTTTCTTGAGGGTGAGTGAGTGATAAATCAACTCAAGAAACACCACAGAATTTCCTGATAGAAAGACCTCATAGGATGCTGGTAGTCATGGGGTTCCTCCAGTAAGACCAATTAACATGGCTCTATTTTCTTCCCAGCTGCTTAGAAACTGGTGTGGAAAACATAACAGGTTACATTTAACCAAGGGACAGATATGGCCACTATTATTATATTATCCAGTAATCTCTCATTCTCTACCCCTGACAAGGTGAGCTGTAATAACCGCAATGCACTAAACAGGTTTTTAGAGCTAGAAGTACTTAGAGTTATTTGGGCTGAAATCTCACAGGAACTCAAAAACATATACTTGTCTTCTAAGTAAACAGACTACCTTAGGCGACTTCACAAGCAATAGCCGAGGGAAGCCATCCTGTGGAGAGGACCACACTAATGTGGACGGGATACCTCCCTAGCTTCTTGGAATCTGCTGTTTCCCTGATGTGGGTCAGCTGCACATGTGGCGGCCACATCAGGCACTGGCATCAGTGGGTAAGGATTGGCTCAAAGTACTTCTCCTATGGGCACAACCCCTGTGGCCCATTAGAGGGAAGAATATCCTCTTGACCATAAAGTTGAAGGGCTATAATTTCAATTTGGACCATTTTATCCTTTACTCTGGGTTGGCAGTGGGCTAGTCCTCTCCTTAAAAAATACTGTCTAGACCTCCCATTTAATTTCAGTCCTCATGACTTGTTACTGTCCCCAGACACCGTGCAGATCAAAAAGAAACAGAAAATTAAACATAAAGGGAATCTGGACCCTGCAAGTTCAGGATCCTGCCACATACTCCAGGACAGTTTCCGTAAGAGTTGTATCTAGCAAGGATAACTAGTTCTTCAGGGCCTTAGAGAAGTGGATCTCAAACCTGGCTCGTCAGCTTTGTGAGACTCATCTGAAGAGGGGGTCTGGATATCTGAAATTTTATGTTATTAGCATATGTGTATGGTGTGCTTGTGTGTGTGGGGGTGGAGTGCAGTGTGCCACAGTGTGCATTTGTAGACCAGAGGACAGCTCTTAGGAGGCACCCATCAAATTCAGGTCACTAGGCTTGCAAAGAAAGCATCCACGTGCTGAGCCATCTTACCAGGCCAGAATCTAAAATTTAGTAAGTTCACTGAGTCACTATTATACTTTAAATTATTTTAAATATATTTTAAATATTATATTTTAAATGAGAAATGTCTCCCATAGCTTCACGTGTTTGAGCACTTGGTCTTGAGTAGCTGGTACTGTTTGGGGATGTAATAGAACCTTAAGGTGGTACAGCCTTGCTAGAGAAAGTATGTCAAAGGGGGTTGGCTTTAAGGGTTTATTGCCCTGCCCAGCATCACGTTCTTTCATTCTATTTCCTGTATGTGGTTGAGATGTGATCTCCCAGCTTCTTGCTCCTGCCGTTGTGGGCATCTGGCCCTCTGGTACTGTAAACCAAAATAAGCTCTTCCTTAAGTTGTTCTGGGACGTGGTATTTCATCACAGCAGCAGGGAGCAACCAGTACCCTCAGTTTTGAAACAACATTTTAGAAAAATGGCACATGGGGCATGTGCTTCAAATCCTGTTTCTTTGAGTAAGTCATGTTTTCTGGAACAGACATGCTGTTTGCTTTCATAAGATTTGCTTTTTTCTCTTGTTATACAGTTGAGTACAAGGAAGAGACCAAAATGCCTTTCAATACTAAAATATGTATTCCCTAATCTTTCACAAGAAAATTACTCCCTTGCTTGCTTCCCCAGATACCATGTGATGCACTAACACCACCGTGACAGGAATAGGAAAATATTCTAGTTTCTTAAATGAGGCTGGTATTCCTCGGCTGAATCGGTGTGTATATTGTTCTAACTAATGTCAGCTAATAGGCAGGATGTACTGACTCTCTGTTGCAAGTCAGCAACGCACTTTCTGTTGAAAACAGGGTGATCTCTATCCCCAAGGAGCCGCCATGAGTCCTACATGTACAACTTATTTTATCAAATCTAAATCATCCTTGATTAAAGGCATAATTATTTTATGCACAAAGAAAGAAAAAAAAAGTGCTACAAATTAAATCCTGACACTATTTCCTTAAGCCTTGGAAATTTTATTTTCTAATTATTAAAAAGCTCTTTTAGGTTTATTTTTATCACTCTTGGCAGACATAAAAAATTATGTGAAATAATACTGCTTAGGAGCCGAGGTCTCCAGGGTATTCTTTCAGATTGCTGACCCCTTCTCTGCAAGCTCTTTGTAGGAACCTTTCTGGTCTTATCAGAAAGTATCAACACAGAGTTTATAGAACAAGCCCATGAATGCAGAGGCTATGACAGCTATGTCACAACTGCCACCAGGCCAACAGTGTCGGAAAGAGGCAATCAATCACAGCCTGTTTTAACATATGTTAAATGGCTTTTTAAAATATGTGCATCATTGGATTGATGAGATATGATTTATTGCTTGATGAACAAGAAGTAAAGAAATATAGGCCAGGTCTCAGGAAATGGCCTTTTGTAGATGAGTTGAGGCTGGGCTGGCCAGAGGGAACAGTTGTGTAGAGAACATTAGATGACAAAGATGTCCTGTAGCTGTGTGGAAGTCCCCAGCCTCTCGTTCTATTGTGCCCCATGCACCCCTACACGTGTCTGCTTGACACGATGCTATCCCTTGAAGTACAGCCTGACCTTCTGCAGCTCTGAGCTCTAATAGAATGGGACACCTGGAAAACACACACCATGTCCCTACCATTTAAGTCAGCGAGCAATGTGTGAGGTTACTCTGACTGTCAAGTTGACTGGGTCTGGAATCACTAAGATGTGCCAATAGGCGGGGCTACCAGGGTATTTCCAGGAAGAATTAATTGAGTGGAAAAGACCCTCCTCTAGAATGGGTGACACCTTCTAGGACCAGTCCAGACGAAGGATGCCCAAGGGGAAAGCTACTGATTTTGCCCGTCAGCCTTCATCCCTTGCTGATGATTGCATCCCCCTACCACTGCCGTTACTGCTGCTGTCCTTCAGCAACGCTTGATCCCAGTTCTCCCGTGGGAATTTGACACCAGCCGCTCTCCACAATCCCTGTGAGGGATTCAGACTCTAGCCCTGAGTAGACAGCAGCGCCGGAGCCTCTCCATCATGCGTACAGCAATAAATCCATCTTTATAATGTATAGTCAGTCTATTGGTTCTCTTACTCTAGAGAACTTCAAGTAAGGAGGAATTAGGAGGCAATTATGCAGCAGAATGAACCTCAGAGCACTCTCAGGATGTTTAAGAGTCATGGTTGGGAAGATGACTGTCTCCATGAGGTTGATCCCAGGGCAAAAGATGCTTAAAAGATGAGTACAATGGATTCCAAGAGAAAAGCTGGAGCTTGGTATGAAAGGGCTGTGTCCACCTCTTGACCTGGGATTCAGACTGTTGTACAATACCACGTGGGTTGCAGTGGAAATATAATGATTCCATCTGCTTAGTCGCACTTTGTAATGAAAAGTGTCCTCATGGAAGTGACGAACCCCAGCAAGCTGTGTATTCCCACATCCCACAGTGGTGCCCACCTCTCGGCTAGGAGGAACCAATGGAGCTGGTGCTGAGAGGACATGAACTTGATTTTGTTTCATTTATTTAGCAAAACCAACCAAGAACAAAAAGACAAAAACAAATGAAAATGGTAAAAACTAGGTGGGCGAGGTGGAAAATGGTGTAACTAGACCAGCAAGGTAGATTATTGTGTAAAGATGCTAAGCAGTCAAGCCCGATGCCCTGGGTTAGCGTGCAAGCCCGATGGCCTGGGTTTAATCCCCATGGCATGGCCCAAGTAAAGGTGAAAAGAGAGCAGCAGCTCTGTACAGTTCTCCTCTGACCTCCACACACACCACGGCACACTCACACCCACACACACCACGGCACACTCACACCCACACACACCACGGCACACTCACACACACATACACCATGGCACACACACCACGGCACACTGACACCCACACATACCACGGCACACTCACACCCACATACACCATAGCACACTCACACCCACACACACCACAGCACACTCACACCCACACACACCACAGCATACCCACCCCACACAAAATATTATCAGAAGCAAACATAGCACGCTGAATAACTGCTGCTAATTCTGGATAGAGGAAAAATAAGCATTTGGTTTGATACTTCTAATTATATGGCTTAGTGCCTCCCTTTCTCAAAAATGTAGATTACTAATGTCTCTAAATCAAAGATGCCTTAACTATCCCAGGACCTTTCTTTGGGACCTTTTATATTTTTCATTTTCTTTTATGATTCTCCCTTAGACGTAAGCCCTTTCTAGACTTCACCCCCCTTAAATGCCATTTCATGTAGCACAGGCAGACTCAGGTGTGAGTTAACTGTTCTAATATAGCCTCCTCCCTAGGTAGAAGCTGGGCAACATGCTCCTCACAAAAAACAGCCCTGCTTGACCAAGAGAACTGCAGTTGGAAATAAGGAAAGCACACATCAAATGGGCACGTGGTCATAAGCAATACAGCTTTAATCATCACCCAAGATTCCGACACAGAACTTCTTAACATTTTTGTCAAAATGAAAGCCCTGGTATTTCCTAAGCCATTGAGTTGAAGAGGCTGTGGTTTTGTCAGTCACAGTAAGTCCCTTTCAAACCTTTCAGAACCTGTGCTAATGAAAGGACTCTCGGTGTATTCCTCCGTAGCTTCAGGAGAGGGGCCGAGGTCAGAGGAACCACCCATGAGGAGGTCTAAACTTTCAGTCCTATTCCGTAAACTCTGGAGATGAGAGATGGGAGATTGAGTCAAAAACCAATGACCAAATAGTTGACCACTCATACATTATGAAAAATAAAACCTTTATAAAGTTTCTAGTTACCCACCTGAAGACAGCATGAGATTTCTAAGGGCTTCTGCCTGTGTCTTGTCTGACCCACCTCTCCTAGCTTACTCATGGAATCACACCTTGTTAATGAGCCGGTAGCACAGAGCAAACTGCTTTTCTGAGCTCTTTAAGTTGTCCTAGCAAATCACTAAGCCTGTGAGAGAGATCACAGCAATCCACCGTCTCTAGGTAGTTGATTGGACATCCAGGGCCATCTAGGCATGAGGCCTGGCATAGGGAATTGAGCCCTTAACCTCTGGGCCTGTGCTAACCCTGACTGAGTTGGTTTGTGGGTTACCCAGCTGATAGTGGGAGATTTGCAGAATTAGTGGCTTGTGTGGGGAAAGAAACAAAAAGGAACTGCACATGGGAGTCAGAAACGCGCTGGATGGAAACGATGGGAAGCTGTTGCGCTGAGCATCAGGTGGGAAGGTGCACACCTCATCCACATCCCCGTAAACTCTAAACTTCCCTTTGATTGAGGGCCCCACCCTCGATTTTCACGGCTTCTGAATTATTAAATAGAGACCATACAATGTATCATCTAAATAGTCATGACACAGGCATGAATGGGCAGTCCTGTACACATCAACCAATGTGACGACCTAGCTATGCGCTCTGCCTAATGCCAGCTAATTAGCTAGTGGACAAGATGGGACCTGAGCCCATTGGTTTTGTCTGTGGAGAGAGAACATATCTTGGTACCTCTAAGATGCCAGATCTACAGTTGAAGGTGATGTTTTCACAGGCGATTAGGTTAAAATGAAGCATTTGGAGGTGAGCATTGACACCTGTCTGATATGATAGAGATGTCCTTATTTTAAAAAAAAAAAAGAGGTACACATGCAGGAAAAAGCTGTGAACACTCCCTGAGAAAATGCTCACTTGTAAGGCTGAGAGAAATGTCAGGTGAGAACAGCCCCGTGGTAAGCCTTGCTCTTGGATTTCCAGACATCAAACCTGTGAAGAATGCATTGCTGTTGCTTAAGACACCTAGGCCATGACTTGTGGTTTTAAAAGCACTAACAAACCTACATACTATTGTAAACCTCCCAGGCTGTGATATGTGGTCATAGCCCTTGGAAATATATACACTATTATACAAGATTTGGAACTGAGAGCGATAATGGAAAGAACTCTAAGTCTGCAAAACCTTAACATTTCTCCCTACCTAAATCGCTGTGGACATCAACATTTAAGTCCATTTAACCAAGAGCCCTGGGCTTAAATTCATAGACAACAAAGGAGAGTAATATACACTATACACTGTGGCTGTGGCAAGTGCCAGAAACATCTAATGGGGTGGGGTGAGTGGAGGCAGTCCTAAAGAGGAAAGGAACAGAGGTTGGTGGCATCAAGTATTTGAACAGCTTTGTGAGGCACAGCCCCACCCCCACGCCTCCCTACAGATTTGAAAGTCAGAAGGTCTGTGCTCCATCCCCCGCCTCCATCAGACTCCAGGAAGATTCAATTACATTTAGAGACATGATGTCTGCCTCCCCTGGATTAATTTCCGGATCCTGCCAAGGCTTGTCCTTATCTCTTTCTTCTTGCGGAGAGTAAGAACCCTATAAAATTGTCTCTACCGGGGACCAAAAACTGAGTCAGGGCAAGGCAAACATGGGAAGCAGTGCCTATGTTTCTCCTAATTTAGATTCAGGAAGGGCCCATGCATGGCAGCTGGCTGGAGAACTTCCACACCTCCTCCGTCTAAAGGGGTTCATTCTGCCAGGGCACTGTGGGGAGAGGCAGCTCACACTGTGGACAACAGCCATACAGCGATACTTGAATTCAACGCGTGCTGTTCCTAAAGATCTTTATAAGACCATTGGCAGTAACGACGGCAGAGAAAACATTTACAGTGTTTATAAAGTGCTGGCCCCTTCTAATACCTGTGCCTTACTGAATCTACACAACAGCGCCATCAGGGAGGTGAGAGTTTACCTCCAGTTTCCAGTAGCTGGTAAGGAGGAAACAAAGTCTCTGGTGTCAGCGGCAACGTGCAATGACCACCTCAAAATAAAGGGGTGGGTTACTCCAAGGGATAAAAAAATCCTTTTACCTGTAGATGAGTTTTTCATATGTGTGCGTGTATATGATATTTACTGAGCTCACACCATATGGTCACACTTGGCAGGCACTGTTCCATGTACTGTTCACCTCAGTCGTGTGACATACAAACTTTCTCATCATCACCATTTTACAGATAAGGAAAATCAAACCTCATCAAAGGCTACACGGCAAAGAAGTAGAGGAAGTCAAATTTAAACCATGGACTCTGAGTTTTAGAAGCCATTTCCTAAAGATAGCACTTTACGATCCGTTCGGTGGCGAGCATTTTGCAGGTTGACCAGTTGCATTTGCTTATGAGAGTAAAAGACACACAGTATGGGGTGACAAGAAGAGTCCGTTGTAATACAGACTCTGGGGCAATGCACTCCTCCCTGTCCAAGTGAAGAAGTGTGTCGCCCCTCCCCAGCTCAAATTCTGCAAGCAGGCTAGAAGGTGCTGAATTTCTCAGATGTTGTACTGTTTCATGTTCTTTCAAAGTGTGCTAGACCCTATCGCCCACGATTACTCCCAGGTGCAAAATTGTATGCACAAACAGTTGCAGCAGCAATTTACTGACTGTGAGCTCAATCAGCCAATTGTGAGCACAATTAGCTGCTCCCTGCTCATTTGGAAGGAGCCGGGGCGATGATTGCCTCCGCAATTAGCCAGTTGTGGGCAGCTTGGCTTGCTTGTGCAATCTTGCACAGGCAGGCAGTGTGCAAAAGTGATGCATGCCAGGAGCCTCACACTCTTGAACTCCAGCTAGCTGACCCGATGTCCACCCACCATTCTTCACGTGTGGATGGAGGCTGCAACTGCGGGCAGAGAAAAGATGGACCAAAGTCAGACTCTGTGTAATGCTATAGGGACTGAAGGCACAAACCTTTCCGCGTCTCGGTTCAGAGGGATGCAGATGAGCCACTAATCTGGATTGGCAAAGGGTAAGCTGTGTCCAGGGTTGAGGCACACCTTGATTGCTGATGACTTGGGTGCAAAGAAGATCCATATGGAAATGTGTTTACTTAGAGGAAGGGACCATTTCTATTATTGGAATGGCTTGCTTTGGGGAGTTGGGAGAAAGCTGAAACAAGACTGAATGGAAGAATCAAAATGCCACATTAAGTCACTAGTGCAATCAACAATTTGTTCTTCCTTCTTCCTGTATCCTGATGAAAAAAAAAATAACTGATCCTCCCCCTGGAGTTGGGCAGTTTCCTACCCACCTGTCCCTGCTGAGGAAAGCCTGGAAACACGGAAAATTCCATTGCAGCTGTCCACAGAATGAGCTGAAGGATGATTGAATGTGTTCTAGTTTCCCTCTCAGTTACACGTTGATTAGAAAAAGAAGAGTTTGCTGTATTTTAAGTGAGGTTTTGTCGCATGCATACGCCTTTCTACCTAGAAGCAGGTTTATAAAGGAAACCAGGGGAAAGAGGGGTCCCTCTTTGGTAGCAGACCTCACTGAGATAATTCACGTATCCTGTGATCCTTGGGAAGTAAGGGGCATAGGTTGCTCTCTCAAACTATGCTCAGCTCATTAGAACAATAGAGTATAGTTGACACTAGCCCAGAGGTGGGGAAAGTCCCAGAGTCTATCCACTGTAAAAGAATAAGCAAAATATGGTATAAATACAATAGAAAAGGCTTCAATAATAAAATAAATATGGTATAAAGGATAAGAAAAAGGAAATAAGAAAAAAGATATAGACATTCTAGCATGAATGAGCTTTTCCAACTTGCACTAAGTGGAAGAAGCTAGACATGAAGGCAACTTATTACATAATTCCACTTACATGAAGTGTTCAGAGAACACAGTCCCACGGGGAAATGGAGTAGTGTTTGCCACTGGGGAAAAAATGAGGATCAAGAGCCAGTACTATTGGATTAGGGGGGTCCTCTTGGCACACCAGCAAGATTCTGGGATTAGATGGCCGCATAACCTGGTTAATATATAAAAATCATTTAATTGTATGCTTAAAAGTTTTACCAATATGATAAATGAATTATATATCATTTAAAAAGTAAAGAAAATTTGTCCTTTTAAGATGGGTAGATTCAGCCATTATGAGGCTACCTTGTATTTCCCTGTCCACTGAATGCCCAAGAAAATCTCTGAGGAACATCCATAGCAGAGAGAGTTCAATGTTTGTCTCCAGTGCAAGCCATAGTCATTCATTCATTCGCTCATCAAAAATAATTATTCAATACCTATTTATAACAGAATATTTAGTACTCATTGAAAACAAAAACTCTACATTTATTTGATCTGATTGGTGAGGTCAGGGTATATATGGGGAGGAGGGGGTAGGAGTAACTAAGGATGTCCCTCCCTGGATCAATAAATCTAAACTCCCATTTTGTTTCACAGAGCATATTTCATTGGGCTGTGGTGGAAAGCAAAGGTTTTTGAGGGGGTTCTCCTGGGGCACACAATGGAGACTTTTCAGGGCAGCAGGTAAAGAGGGTGGATTAGCCAGTAAATATACCAGCTCAGTCTAAAGAGAGTTCTCAGTGCCCGAACGTCAGCACCCACTCTCTGCTCAAGCCTAAGAAGCCGCGTGCACAGAATGGACATGAACCAATCACCAGGCATGAGTTATTAACAGCAGGCAAGGCAGCCCCCCCCACCCCGCCCTGCTTCTCCCTCAACCTCGCCATGTTGAAACATTTTCCCTTTTGTCCATAGTGCACACACTTTATATTAAATTGAGTTGATTATTAAAATGATCAAGGGTCAGTATTGCTTGATTGTCCGCCTGAAGTGGCAATTGAGAAGATGCATTTATGGCTCTTGATAATTTGGGACTTACTTTCCCAGGAGGTTCACTGCGGCAGACATCAGCTAGAAACATCTCTATAATGCCCCTGTGTGGGAAAGGGGCGTGTTGCTTTAAAGTGGCATCAGCGCATTCTCTCTCTTCCTTCCCCTCCATGCCACACTTGGCTCTGGTGTCTGTCTCCATCACTCCACGCATCTACGTGATCTGACAGACACTCATGAGTCTGTGTAAATTGCTCTTACCTATGCCATGTGACGTCCCATTATAGGCTCTGTGATGATCTGAATGGAGAAAGCTCCCCATAGTCTCAGATATTTGGACACTCAGTCACCGGTCGCTGGTGCTGTTTGGGGGAGATTTAGGTGATGCAGTCATGATGGAGTAAGTTTAACAGTTAAACTCCCCCAGCCTCTTCCAGTTCATTTTCACTGCTTCGCGTTTATGATGTGAACTCTTGGCCACCTATTCCCATCTCTATGCCTGCTGCCTTCTGCCATGATATCCCAATCATTACAACGCTAACTTCCTGAAACCATAAGCCAAAGTAAATCATTTCTTCTATTAGTTGAATTAGCCATGGTGTTTTAAATGCAGCAACAGAAAAATGACTAAGACAGGCTCCCTGATTCCGTTGTGTAGGGCTCATACATTTCTTTCAAATACAGTGCCAAGCTACCTTGTTACCTCAGAGACCTGCTAGCTGGCCTGATTCCATACCCACTTACCCTGTATCACAGCTGATGCAGTGTACAATCAGACCTAGTCTAACTGGTCCCTTGATTACAACTCTTCGATTGTTCTTAGAATAAAAACTAGAATCCTTCACCAGAAGTCTTGTTCCAAATATCGTTGGCACCAGAATGAAAACCAGGAGACTTTGAAATGTCAATCATCCCATCTCTCCTCCCCATTCCACCACTTCTGCCCAAAGCCAGGTTTATAATTTTACAGCAGGGTAGCAGGTACTCATGGGAGGGATTACATCCCAAAGTGATCGGCATAAACAACTATTCTTTTTGGATGCAAAGGACCAGGTTTTTCCGATGAAGTGTGAGCACAGGGACAGAAGTGCCGAGTCTAGGACTTGACTGTGATGGACTCACAGGAGGAGTTTAAATCGCATGGATGCTCCTGAGCCACAGCCCTAGAAATCCCAATGTAACTGATAGTGGATATAAATGAGGCCCTAACGCTTTAGAAACTCTCCCACTGAAGGGCTGGGAAGATAGCTCCGTGGAGAAAGGGATAGCTGCACAAGCTTGAGAACCTGGATTTGGAACCCATGTACAGCCCAATCTGCTAACGTGTCTGTAAACCCAGCACTTGTCCAGTAAGGTAGGAGGCAGACACAAGAATCCCCAGAAGCTAGCCCAGAGTACACAGTGGTGAGCGACAAGAGACCTTCCGTGAACAAAGTGGAGGTGAGTATTGACACTTGAGGTCATCCTCTGATTTCTATAGCCATATCCACGGTACACGCATGCCTGTTCTCACACCTGTGAAATACACATACACACCCAAAAACAAATAAAAGAAGAAAATCCACTCCCCTGATGAGTCTAAGGTACGGAGAGCTGACATGAGCCTCTCCCAGGCCTTCAAAAGTTTCTTTGCTCATATGCCATCATGACTTCGGGGCTCGCTCAATGCAGATATTGGAAACTGTCAATGCAAGAATCTAAATTATTTGCAGGTCTATATTGATCATTTTATCCAAGTAAGAAGTATATCCTTATTCATTTTAAAATTAGTTTCTCATCACAGGGTCTCCTCCCCTTTGCTGCAGAGCTTTAGAAGGAGAAAGAAATAGAAAATAGGGACGCAATATTAAGCCCATGGGCTCTTCAAGAGCCAAGCCTTCACAGGCTTATATGTCTTCTGTTAAACCCTGGGGCTGATGCTGCCCTGTGGTCCAGGGTCAATGGGCTTCTTGAATGACCTTTACGAGCCTCACTACCCAGTCATGGCATTTCTAGACCTTAAGGGAATAGAAACAAGGGCAGAATGTGTTCCTTGGTGACATCTTTCTCTGTTGCACCCCTAAGGAAGCACATGGGATGTCTGGGGAGATGCGCAGTGGAAATGGGCCCAGGGAAGATGAGCTAGCAAGGCCCCTGATGGAGTACCTCTAAGGGCTGAGGGCTACAGTAAGTTATAGTAGAGGGAGGCAGAGGATGGTGAGCTAGCTCTGCTTTTTAGAGAGAACAGGGTAAGGAATGGGGATTCTATCATACCTAAAGGGTTCCCTTGCAAACCAAAGTTTATTTAACACTAGTTAAGCTAAACTGACTAGAGCTTTTGTTCAATGAAAGACATATTCCTAGGGGTTATAAGAGGTGTTAGTCACCTGAGCTATTGAGCAGTGCTATCAATCAGATACACCTTAGTAGAAATAGGACAATCAGTCAATAGGTCCCTTAAATCAGCCTCACTCAGTTCACTCACCATCAATAGCACCAAAATAAGGACACCTTTCCCCTTAGTGCTGCCCCTTCAGGTAATGGCAGTGTGGAAGGCCACACGTCTTGCCTGATCTGGTGACTTTTTCTAGCACAAGTCACTTGTATTTCTAGAATCTTCTAACTGATGAGAAACTTGCTAATTACTTAGAGAGTGCTGCTGAAATGCCAAGTTAACATTTGTAATGGTTGCTGCTGGCTGTGGATGTTGACAATGCTCCTATTATCAAGATGTCATTCCATGTTCTATTTAATTACAGCCAGCTTTCCCGGATGTGCCGACAAGTTATTGGCTCCCATTGACTCATTCTCCTCTTAGTTATTTTTTAAATTGAATCCTAATATCTTCTCTATTATTTTTATAGGAAGAAAAGAATGTCTTCTAAAAGTCAAAGTCACGAATCCCCTTATCCAATAGTCTAGTTCCTATCTTATTTCCTTGTCCAGATCTGTCAAATAAAATGTTAGCTTTACACTTCATTGTACAAGTGCCAGAGTCAAGTAGAAATATCACTATTAGATGTCACATGGGCTTTGGCATTTTTCAAAACTTGTATTTGAAGAATTTTGTGCATATTTCTTCTTTATAAGACTGTAATGCCTTAATAAGATATGTCCATGCCCCAATCCTCATGACCTATGAAAATCACGCATTAATATAAAGATTTCACACATGTGACTAAACCAAGGGTGCTGAGATGAGCAGATTCTTATGGAGTTCTATCACATACATACATATAAGAGAGAGACAGAAGGGGATTTGTCACCTACAGAGGCAAAATAAAGACAGTAAAAGAGACTAGAGTGATATATTCATAAGCCATGGAATGCTAGTAGCTACCAGAAGCTGAGAAGCGAGGAATGAATGTCCCCCTGAGCCTCCAGGGATGTACTGCCCTACTGACAACTGGGTTTCAGACTTTTGAATTCCAGAACTGTGAGAGAATCAGTATCTGCTGACTTAAGCTGCCAAGGCTATGGCAGTTCATTCCATCAGCACCAAGAAGCTCATACAAAGTCCCAAATAGTAACAAGCCCAGTTGTCCAGGTTCATTGACTCAAGAAATACAGTATTTCCACCACTATCACAAATACATTACAAACTCCACTAACTACTTGCAATATTTTCTTTTGGCAGTGTTGGAGATCACACTGAGGGCCCTGTGTGTGCTGGGCAGGCACTGTACACATGAACTTTACCTCTAATGCTTAGAATATCAAGAGAGAGAGAGAGAGAGAGAGAGAGAGAGAGAGAGAGAGAGAGAGAGAGAGAGATGCTTGTCCTCTTAATGCTATTAATACCATCTGCAACTGCATTCTTAGGGGGATGATTAGAAGACTCCAATAAATGCCATCAAGGTGAGCTGTCTCCAGGTAACCAGGTCAGCACTGCTGGCAAGGGATTCTGGGACTCACAGGATGGTATTTGTGGTGTTTTCTCATGCTAATTTTGTCTTTGCCTCTCTACTTCATTTGTACAGGAAGTGTTCAACTACAAATGCATAACACTTATAGTACTGAAGGCCTTTATAGCAATGGTCACTAGTGGTTCTGATCACATTTCAATCCTTGTCATATTCCCTCCATCATGACAGTGTTATTGCAAAGATCAATCTTTTAGTAGTCACAATAGAGGTTATTTCACACTGAGGACACTGTGTCAAGTCTTCAACTTTGTCTTGACTTTTGATTTTATTATGCACGAATGTGCATGATCTTGTATTAGTGAGTGCATATGCACACACGTGCCTGTGCATGTGGATGTCAGAGGTCAACTTCAGGGACCATTCTCCAAGTGACATCCCATTTTATTTTTGCGACAGGGCCTTTCATTGAACAGGGACTTACCAACAGTCTAGGCCAGCAAGTCCCAAAGCTCCATATGTCCCCACCTTCACAGAGCTGAGTTTACAAGTGCTTGGGGATTGAACTCAGCAAGCACTTCATTGACTGAATAATCTCCCTGGCTCTCAGCATTGGCTTCAGAGCTGACAATAATTTCATGCAGACAACTCTTATACCCATTTCAGAACATAGAGACTCACATGATCAAAATTTGCCTCTGGAAAGATGTTTTCATTAGCTATAGAAATGTTCATCTACGGCTGTGTTGCAGGGTTTTTTTTTTTTATATAAAACAACTCATGACAATTACAAAGAATTCAGGAAAACCTCATTATCCCAATGTTTAGCAGCTGGAGGTTCTGGAAAGAAGCCCCTACCCTCTTAGATACTAGTAACCCAAACTCAGTTCTGTGAGTAGAAACCAAAAGAGACCCATGATGCCCAAGATGTCCCCACCAAAGGAAGGCTAAGTATGGGTCATCATGTAGTCAACAGGTCTCCCTAGCTACAGAGCTTGCACCCCAAAGCCCCTTCCACAGCTGAGTCCAAATAGTCTTTTAAATGCAAATACGACTGCCCACATTCCAGTGAATGAGATGATTCCATACACACACACATACTGGAGGCACCAAGTAGACTCATGGTTTATTATAGATAGATAGATAGATAGATAGATAGATAGATAGATAGATAGATAGATAGATAGATAGATAGATGGAGGAAAAGGTATAGGGGAATGGGGATGAGTTGGACAGAAGGGTATAGACATGGATTTGATTTTTAAAAAGTACATGTATGAAATTATCAAACAATAAAAAAGAAATAAATGAAGCTGGGTGGTAGTGGTGCACACCTTTAATCCCAGCACTTGGGAGGCAGAGTCAGAAAGATCTCAGTGAGTTTGAGGCCAGCCTGGTCTACAGAGCAAGTTCCAGGAGAGCTAAGACAGTTACACAAAGAAACCTTGTCTCAAAAAAAAAAAATAGATTAAATAGATAAATGTAATTTTTTTCAGGAATAAAAAGTGACATGCAAGTAGGTTCTTCTCACTGAGACTAGAAACTTCTCTGTCAGTAATAAAACAGGTAGCTAACAAGTCTGCACTGCGTGCCTGCTGATCCCTCTGGCCTCACAAGGCATGGTGTCTTGGCTCACACCACTGCTATCTGGATGCACTTCGTCAGTGGATGAGACAATGCATGGCTCTAGGTCTTTACCCTCACTGTCCCCTCCACCAGCAGCATTCTTAAGCTCTGTCTTTCACAATTCTCCCTACTTCTTCCCCCTGAAGGCTTCAGTAAAACACAGTGCACCCAGGACTTTTCATTTTCTGACCTCCACTGAGGCTCTCTTTGACTTTCCCTTCTCTTCTCCCTCCCTCTTCACACTCAGTCATTCCAAGGCACACGCTAACATTCCCACCACGTTCCCGTTTTGTAATCCCAATGGCCCTCATGAGGACCTCCAATTACCTTGTCTGTCCGTGTGTGTGCTCACCCACTCTGTCCTGTTTACAGATATATCTTTAGTAAATATATACCAGCTACATAGTATGAACTCAGTAAATATTTGTTGAACAAATAATTTTTTAAATGTGTAACAGTTCCAGAGACCTGGTGAGAAACTTGATAAAAAAGGCACAATAAATGTAACCCCTAACTACAATAAAAACCCCAAATTTAGGTCATGAAATTAAAACTCAAAGAAAGAACAAAAAGCAGTATGAAAATTTTCTGTGAGAGGACCAGCTAGAAAAACCATCACATTTATACTGAGTTCCTTCTTCCAAACCCTCTTTGCCTCCAAGGCCAGGTCGCACCTCCAAGGTGAGGAATGGCGAATGTAAGAAAAGAGACCCAGGTTCAATACTTTAACATTGAGAAGCAAAACTGGACATTCAAATCATTCGATCAAAAAAATTAAAAACTTATATGAAAGAGGCAAAAATCCAACCGAAGTATGCCACCTGTTTTAAGATGTATTTCGGTCACCCAGAATATCAAACGGATTCTTTGCCACTTGGCAAAAGTCCAGAGCGAGGAGTACAGAACTGAAATCTAGACGTCTTTTTTCATGGACCTAAGTTCTCCCACTCACCCACCCTGCATCCTCCAGGCTGGTTTCTCCCAGCTTGTTCTAGGGCAAGCAGAACTGAACTGAGGTTGACATGTGAGCCTGGGTACGAGGAACCAGAGCTGGCTTCCTGCTCCAGGTGGCTTGGCTGTTAGCAGACCCATCTCTGCCCACTTTCAAATAATGCTTGGAACAGCTCCTTTTTCCAATGTAATTTCTCTTTTAACCACTTTCAGACCCTGCAGGGAGAGCTTTAAAAGGAGACATCTTGAGTTCAACTTTGAAGTGTACTGTTTGTTTTTGGCTAACTGCAAACGAGCAAACATTTTCAGGGTTGGTGTTTGTTATTAGGGTTGTGTTTGGTGGTCTGTGTGGCTTCCTGGAATCCAGAGTGAGGACGGATTCTCTGGGATTAAGTTCATGGCAGTTTCAAGGCCCGGGTACCCCAGTGCCATTGTGGGTGCTGTTCACCACTCCAGCTTGGTTTCAACCATACTTTGTCCTGGAAAAACCCCCAAAACACATTTGGCCCTGGGCACTTTTTTCCCCTTGATTTTTAATCTTGAGAGCAATTTGAAGAAAATGTAATCCATATGTTTCTGATTCATTTAAATCACAAAAACATTGGGTTTTGTGAGTTATTTGATGTCAAAAATGCCTTTTGAGATTTTTTTTTAAATAAACTTTCCAAGTCGTTTGCTTTAAAAACACACACTCACGTTTTGCCAAGGGTGAGTGGATTCGGAGTCTGAAGGATTTGGATAGAGTTTAAAATTCTGAATTCGTAAATTATGAGCACATTAAGATAAAGCCTGTATCACACAATACCCAGGCAGTCTCACAGAGAGCCCAAATGCTAGGTTGTCATTCAGATGCCCCACACAACCCTGTGCATGGCCCCAAACCAAGGAAACATCCAGGAGGTTTGCTCACACTTCCCCTGTTCAGATGTTGACTGCTATGGAAATAAGGACCTGGCTACAGCTGTCAATCCTCGTGCCGGCCAAAGAGTTTCATTTCAAAGAGTTGCTCTGTGCGCATGCGCGAGAAGGGCAGTGTGCTTGCAGTGATGGGGTTTAGGCAAGGAAAGCCTACTCATCTTTAGAAGCAGGTTGTTCTGAGTAAAATTAAAAGCCATGGAAGGATACGGGAGGGAAATGACTACCCAAATGTGTTGGTCGAGCATTCAGCAAGGACAACGAGAAGACGGGCAGTTTAACAAAGAGCATTGGCAGTGTTCTTCTAATGAGGGAAGGGAGAACCAGGAGGAAGGAAGGGCTTGGTGATACTTTCCCCAGTTATGGAGAGGCTTAGGAATGATTCATGATTAATAAAAACTCAGAGAGAGAAATTGGGGTTCGGCCTGAAGATCTTAAAAGCAAAGCAGCCAGCCACTGGCTCTCGACTTCAGTCTGAAATGACAAGTCTGCCTCCAAGAATCTTAGAATGGGACTGAGTCTGAGAGCTGCCTCCTCCTGCTTTACAATCTTCTCTGAAGTTGAGATTAAAGGCATGCACCATTGGAATTAAAGGTATGCACTGCCCAGGTTCTATGGCAAGTAGTGTGGCTACTGGGATTAAAGGTGTGTGTCACCACTGCCTGGTCTGTAAGGTTGACCAGTGGGGCTGTTTTACTCTCTGATCTTCAGGTAAGTTTTATTTATCAAAGTACAAATGAAATGCCACTACATAGGAGAGTATATATATATATATATATATATATATATATATATATATATCCATTGTAAACCTTTCAAAAGTGAAATTAGTTAACAACAGCTAACTTTTGAACAGGTTCATCATCAAATAAAGGGATAATAATGATGAAAACATCATGATAATGACTAATATTAGGTAAACAGTTCCTGCTCTAGATAATAGTTGGTAATAACAAGAGTTCAAATTATAATAGCTAGCTCCGGGGACAATGTTTTTCTTTGGGAATAGGGTGGGCAAATGTCAAGTGAGTCTTCCTTGGTCTAACTCCACCTTACTTTTGAGATGGGAGCTCTCACTGAACTTGAAGGTCACTGGTTGGCTATACTGGCTCCCTTGTGAATTCTGTAGGTTCTGCCTGTCTCCATTTACCCACCAATGGGATTACAGACTCAGGCCACCACTTCAGGCTCCTTTTAAATGTGTGTACTGTGTTCCCATCAAGGGATTCATCCACTGCATAGGTTAGAGTCCTCAGAATCTGACCTCTTCCCCCAAAGCTCTTCAAATCCCCATCCATGAAGCTATAGGGGAGACATCTCATATTCAAGCCCCAGTACTCACCTGGACATTTCTTTCCAGCTTACCTTATCCACCCTACACCATAAAATCAGCCGGGGGAGGAACACACATACAAAACTTGGAACACCTGGAGATGGTCCACACTTCTACAATCACCATAACAACCACGGTGACAGTGACAATCGCAAACAGCAGCAGCACCGGCTGACTCTTACTATTACATGTCATACAACCCATTGAGTTATATTCCATAATCTCCCTAAGAACAATTGGAATCAAAGCTAAGAGAGGTCTGGGAACTTTCCCGAGGCTAAGTCGCTGGGGCTTGGAAAACTTGGATTTAGAATTGAGACATCTAATTCCAAGGTTTGTGTTCTTAGCCAAAACAGGAGATCAATAAATAGTTGCTGATTGACTGATTGATGATTGATTGACTCGAGCAGAATTCCAGGTGGAGGGTTGTCACCATCTGTGCTCATCTGTCACTGGGTTGCCATGTGAAATGAAGATTATTTATCTCTCCGAGTCAGTTCCTGTCACCGATCCCTCAGTAACGTTCCCATCTAACCTGTCATGGTAATGTTATTTTTGCCACTAAAAGTTTACTGTGCAACAAAGAAGTACTTGATTCTAATTACAACACCAAAAAAGGCAGCCTCTCTGCAGTGTTGTGTGCTCCGTGACTTTCAGATGCCTAAAAAATAAATGCCTAAAAGAGAAGGGAAAAGCAACTAAATTGAGACATAAGAATCTTTTTATAATGAGGCTTAATTGACAGACAAATAAAATTGCGCATATATATGCAGTACTGTGTGATGTTTTAATACACATGTACATTGTATGGTGTGTAAGTTATGGTCTATACATACATACATACATACATACATACACACGTATCCTCAGACAACATTTATTTGTGGGGGAATCTCAAAATCTGTCCTCCTGGCTATTTGAAGTACATGATACATCACCGTCATGCAGAGCCATCTTCCTGGTTAATAGCACAGCACCATTTGTTAATCATGCAGTAGTAATTTAACACCCATTGCTCAGCCAGTTCCCCACCCCTCACTCCCTTCTCTCCCGAGCCTCTCTCATAAACCAGACCCTTGCATTCTCAATTAGTGTGAGACCAACTCTTTTAGATTCCACACATGAGTGAGAGTAGACACTGCATCGTTCTGTGCCTGGCTTATTTCACTTAGCGCCAAGAGCTCCACCTCTATTCTTGTGACCACAGTCCACCACCTTTTCTTTGCCCATTCTCTGAACTAATGCGCCTGCCGGGAGACGTCCCTTGCTCCCATATAGTCCCAAGACCCATAGGAATGGCTAGCTCTGAAGGACATTGTCCTTTCTGGACTGTCAGAGCAGAGCAAACAAGGACTTGTCCTGAAGCTATGTGTAAGTTAAGAATGTGTAAGCAAGATCTTGCTGCCTCTGGAAAACAGCTGAGGTGGCTGTAGGCTGTAAGGAGACCAGCAGCAGAGAGGGGGAGAATCATACATGAGAGGGCAGCATCGGAGAAAGAGAAAGCTACAGCCAGAAACCTAAGGATCACCAAGAAAATCACATACAGTACAATCTGCAGCTGCATGGATAATCAGTGTCCCCCAAAGGTCTCTATGGTGAAGACATAGTCCCCAAGGTGGCACTATGAGAAGGTAATCGAACATGGAAGAGGTTAAGCCTTTTGGAAAGATCTTAAGGGCTCTTGAAGGCCATTGTGAGACCCATGTCTCTTTCTCTTATTTTTGTTTCATGGCCATGAGGGGAAAGTGCTTGTCTGTCATGTACTCCCATAATTTCACTGGGCTAAAGGGCCATGGGCTGGAAACTCTACAACTATGACCCCAAAGAAACCTTTTTTGAAAGAAAAATGAGATGCTTATCATAGACATTTCATTAGAGTAACAGCTAGCCAAAGCATCACCACATCTTTGAGAAAATAAAGGACTCAGATGGGGATTCCTGGGATTCCAGTAGAGTAGACTGAGCTCCAAAGAACTTATCCTGTGGCCTGAACATTCCCACTGGGTATTCTGGGATGATGGCTGTTTGGCCTTTCTTTCTACATGTCCTAATATAGCCACTAATACAACAGAGCTAGTGTATGCATGGAATTAAGAGAGACCCAATAATATCTAGACTTTCGGGGGTCTATAGAGGAAAGAGTGGGGAAAGGAAGAGGAAAGACTGAGTCAGGACAAAACACAGATCCTCACCTCACCCCCAAAAATAGAACCTTGTATCCCACTGATTCGTGTGCAAATGGAATTTATACACACAAGAAAACAAAGAACACTCATGTTGCTTAAAGACATCCAGAAACTTGATAGGGGATGTTGAACTAAAGAATTAGAAGCAAGTCCCACTGAGGCAGAAGAATTAGAATAAGTAGAAATGAAAGACAAAAAAAATCATAGAAAAGAATGCTCCAACTCAAAAAGGCACAAAGAACAAAGAAGACTTTTATGGGAAAGGGGGAGTCTGTTTCAGAATTTAAAAATTTTAGTGGGAGATTTGAAAAGGTGAAGAACCACTGCTGAGTTGGTGACCACTTAAAAGGGACAGCTTAAACATCAGCCCTAACATAAACATGTACTGTGTAGGATTTCAAATTATACAAGGAGACCAGTATACAAATCAAAAGAGACATAGATGGATCCCAGGACTCCCTAAAAAGCTGGTTGGAGCACCACGGATGGGAGGGAGAAAGTGGGTGGCAGAAAAGAGCTAAGCAGAGAGCTCTACCCTGTGCTGGCCTAGCCTCCAGAGGGGAAGGGGTCACCCAGCTCTTGGATCACCTAAAGAAAGAGGGCACATACTCTGGTGATCTTACAAAAATCCCCAACTTTAAAGAGAAATTCTTACAAGTTTTCAGAAAGAAAAGCAGCCTTTAAAATGACTTTTAGCTCTGTCCCTCAGGCTGGAACAACCTGGGGACACACATGTTAAACATTTAACTAACTGTAACCGGAGTTGGCATAGAACAGGGCTATAGGATCAGCCAGATAACATTGGGGGGGGGGACAAAACGCAGAGGAAGACTGTGCTAGAGAAATCATTGGCTGTGCGGTTCACCTGTTGTACAAGAAGGCAGCAGAATCCCTTGGGCAGCTTTTGTGAGACAGCATGCGCCCTTGGGACAGGGCTTCTCCCGTGAGACTGATGGCTCAAGGATTGGTCCATTCATTTACAGAGAAGAGTACTTCCATGCACATGAGTGCATCTTCATTCATTTGACCGTTTATCTTCTATTCAGGGACTAGCTGCTATGGCCCAGTCATCAGAGGCAGAGCGTGGAAGATTGCAGCGTGCCTAGATGGTTGTGGTTCGAAGGTAAGGGGAAGGATGGAAGAAGATAGAGACAGACAAAAGCACAGGGGCCCAGGGGTGTCCGTGTAGCTATTAGTTAAGATCTATGCCATCAGACTCGGCTCCCCATAGGCCCAAGATGCTCCTGGCTGGAACAGGAGAAGTCGGTCCTCCAGCTGGCTCAATCTTGAGTGGGGCCCACAACTTGGGGGGGGGGGAGCCCAGAAGTAGGAGCGGAGGGCTGCCTGTGGTGGCTGTCACACCTGGTGGGCTGAGAAAGCTGTCATTATGGGGCATTAGCATAAGAAAGCGAGGCCCCTGTGTTTGGGCTTGTCACCCTCCAGTGACAGGGTGCACAAATGTGGGCAGACTCAGGGAACAGAGGCCGTCAGTGTCTGCACTGACAGTGTTGGGTACCACAGCTGTCACTCTGCTGGGACTTGCCCGCCTCCACTACCCACGCTGCCATTAGAATCAGCAGCTACTCGCCCACCACCTTTATTTCCACACAATGTGTCAACAGTCACTTGTCAGGTCGTAGCTGGGAGACAAGGGTGGCGTACACCTGCTTGCTGGGGCAAAGAGGATGCAGGGGGCATCCACTCGCCCTTCTCTGCATCCAAGGCTTTGGACTTTATCCTATCAGCTCTCGCAATGTCTCATCCCTCAGGGCCACTGGCCTGGGTGCACACAGGGAGAATCCTCAGCCCCCTCTTCACTATTTACGTGATGAGACAAAATCACAGACATGATTAACAGGAGGTTCAGGACAACAAGAGATGGCCTAAGAAATGGGTTTATTTGTCAAGGGCGTTTAGAAATAACTCGAATAAAATCAGATTGTGTTTCGAGTTTCTCGATTTCTCTGTCAAGAATCCCCTTTGCACCCGGCAATGCTTCTGTCACCAGCAAGAAACTGAGAAACGTCTAATAGCCCGTAAATCTAGAAAAATATGAGCCCAAGACAAAGGTAGTTGAGGAGAAACAACACAGCCTGCAACAGCCACAGTATCTACCAGACCACTACCTCAGCACTGCTGATATGCCCTGATGCACACAGGATGCCCATAGGGGCTGCGATCTTGGCTTGGATCATTCCACTAATCCCCACAAAACCCTTGCTAGAGAAGCAGAGGACCAGGTGAGAATCAGCAATCCAGAGAAAGTCGCTCTTCCTGACGCCGTGGCCTCATTTCTCCTCTGCTCCTCAAGGATAACCCAGAAAATGAGGAGTTAAAGATTATGCATTTAAGATCAGGTGTGGTTGGCAGCCAGGATTCAAATCAGAATCCTTGCCCTGATACCTTCCTTGGTATAGGCTGTTAGGGGCTATGGCTTCCTAGGGGACAACTCCACATTTGCATGTCTGATAAGGTGTGTGCTTCTGCCAGATGTTTGCCCAGAGAGGGTTTCAGCTCCAGAATAAAGTGAGGTGCAAGGGCTGGCAGGACCTGGACCAGCTTCACCAGTTCCGCATCCAGGTCCAGCTATCCTACAGACCCCGTCATTTTTTTGCACTGAGCCTCAGACTCTTCCTTAGCACCTTGGCAAGCCAAGGGTGTTAGGATAAAGAAAAGAAACATGGAATGTCGTGCTCACGAAATTCAGGGTAGCAGAGCTGGAAGGCCTGTTGGGACTACCCTGTGCTGCCCCCTCATTTTACAGCTGAAGAAACAAGACCCCAAGGTTACGAAACTGCTCCAAGGTCACACAACCCATTATAGGTAGAACCCAGATGGGAATCCCCAGGCCCTAGCTCTGGGCCTGAAGGAACAAGCCAAGTGGAAAAACAGATGCAAATGCTTGCATGGACCTCTGGGAGCCATGGTCTGGTGGCATCCATGGAAACCATTCTCAATGGCAGGGTTTCACATTTGCCTCGTGCTGACTGTGCCCAGCCACCACAGCCCCCTAGTGCAGGAAGGGAAAGGGGCTCTTGAAAGAGCTGAGGGGGCTGCTCACATAGCTACAGGAGCTTTGGGGCAGTCATGCTCTCTGTAGGGCAGTCTCAGAAGCTGACTTGCGGAGTCACCTGCCCTAAAGGTCTTGTAGTTCCCAGCAAATGCACAGCCAACAGCAACCTCCTTTCAAGTACTGGGACCTGATCACCAAGCTCCTTAGAATCTCCAAAGGTGCAAGTAGGTGGCACCTGAGCCACTGTGTAAAAGGTAGGCTGTACCAGCCTGGGCTCCCTCTCCTTTCCTTTTGGGTAAGCCGAGTCTCTTCAGAGCATCCTTTGTACAGACTCCTTTTTCATCCCAGGAAGGAAAAGGAATACATAGCATAGGCTGTCTACCTATGCTCACTCAAACTCGTTTTTTCTCCAAATTTTATTTGAAAATGCTGGTTTTCATATTGCGAACTCTGCCTAAACTACTTGTAAGGGATCCTGGAATAGCCCAATTGGACAGCCCTGTAGGAATCCGAGCAGCCACTGGATATACGGTAAAGCAGACAAAGCAACCATGTCTGACTGGGTCTGCTATGCCCTGTGGGTCCTCTGCTGCTCTTTTTTGATCTAGGATGAACCTATAGCTGGCGGGAGACTTTTTTGTCTGCGCTCTGAGTAGGTAAGTTAGTGACCACAACTATAAAGGCCAGAGAATTTAGGGGTTTGAATGACAGATGTGGCAAAGCAGACTTTGCTGCTACCAGTAGCTTCTGAGATAAGAGAATCTACACAGTACATGGCACATTTAAAGCCCTTGGGTATACTAGCATATAGGCATCTTCAAGAAAGATTGGACATACTGCAAAAAGCTACCCTCTACCCATGGGGCCCCATGCTTTCCCTTCTGCATTTCCTTTCTTTCTGCCTGGGTAGATTCTGTAGCTATGAAGTTATGTAGCTATAACTCTCCCTAGGGTCGAGGTAAAAACTGCAGCCTCTGGCTAGCTTTACTGTCTGAGTCTGGAGCTGAAGGGTTAAATGCCATAAACTATGTATCCTCAAGCGAATATGCTGAGGGTTACATTGATCACACGTTATAAATATGCTCCTTTCTCTGGTTCTGTTAATGGCACTTCTCAGCATGAAGCCACTCAGTGTGCAGTAATAAGCATAAGCTAAATAACAAGGCAGTAAGTCCACATTCCGAATCCCTCCCTCCCTCCTGCAAAAGCATGATGTAGTTAGAGATGACATCTCTGGATAAACACCAGCATGCTATCTAAACCTTTGCTTCTGGTGCCCAGAATCCTAGAGAGATAGTCCCCCAAGATCAAGTTCATCAAGGAAACTCAAGTCACAAAAGAACAAAGATGTAGGGACAGAGAAAATCAAATGTCCATAGAGAGAAAATGTTGAGACTCCCCCCCCCAAAAGAAAAGCTCTGGTCTGAATTCAATCACATCTACTTCTCAACACTGATTCTCACATCTGAGTGGCGTTTGTAAGAAAGCCTTGCTATTTTAGAAAGTATGTGGGGAGCTACCATTGTGATGTGGATGCGTTCTTTGCCCCTTGAATTCTATTCATTGCCCTTCTTCACTTGCTTTGAGCAGTGTGCTGCTGCCCTTTGAGGGAATCACAGCTTCTTGAAAGTCCCATGGAAACTAGCCAATAGCAGGCACCCAAAAGTGACAGTGGGAGGGGAATAAGATTTGCAAGATTTAATGCAAATTTACTGCCCAGATCTGTCTCCAGTGAGTCATTGCTTAGTACTTAGGTTGCTCAAGTAGAAGCCACAACTACAGTCTCTTGACATTCCTGGAGTTAGAGTTGTCTTAAGCTTCTCCATTGGTGGCTGTCTCCCCTCCTATCTTCATCCTAGAGGCTGCACCAATTTCAAACAATTGTGTTCCTAGTGACGTCGCCATCATTTATGGTCTTCCTTTGACCCATTCACATCCCTATGTGACCATTATTCAAACTCTCCTTGCCCCTCCCCCATTTGAATATACCATCTGCTTTCTAGCAGGATCCTAACTATGTACATGGGAGCAATAAAGTAGTAGCCTTTATATTTCATGCCTTTGTATTTTAAAAAAAATCTGAATAGCTGAAATGGCTTTGTACTTCCTCATTTTTCTACTCTTACATTTTAGTCTATACACTAAGTTTACCTCCGTCAGCATCAAACCATCTTCTCCACCATACAATCTTAGCCTGTGAGGTTCCCATCTCTGACTCTTTGGACTACAATGCAGTCCTTGACTGATGTAACTGGTTACCCTACAACGTTTTACCCAGAACTGACACCTTTTTATACTCTGGATATTGCTATCCAGGAACAAAATAAGCCTCTCAGATTTTCTTTTATGACTCTCAGTAAATCTATAATTTCCCCTAAATTATTGCCTCTAGTATCCTTAAGTCATTAATACTCTTCTTGATATTATCATAAATAATATTTATGCAGAAGTTTCTTTCAAGTTGAAACAGTCCATCCTGGAGAGAGGATCATTAAAATTCAGGAAACCAATAAAAACTCACCTAGGAAGTTTCTGAAACTGACAGGATTCATAATCCCCTCCCTAAGGTTATATAAGCAGTTACCATTGCTGAAGAAAGGACCCAGGCTTGCAAGAGTGGCCTGCAAGTTCTGCAGGAACCTTCAAGAATTTAGACTTAGTGAGTTGTCACACTTGCTGAGGTAGGTTTTTGGGTGATCCAATGTCTTTGAATCATTCTTGTTCCTTAAAATAGTGTTTTACCTACTGTGGTAGTTTGAATGTAATCAGTCCCCAAGATCTCACAGTGAGTGGCACTATTTGGAGATGGGGCTTTGTTGGAGTGGGTATATCCTTGAAGGAGGAAATTTCCCACTGTTGTGGCAGGTTTTGAGGTTTCCTAAGCTCTGGATACTGCCCAGTGAGTCAGTCGACTTCCTGTTGCCCAAAAGAGGTAGGAATTTCCAAGGAATTTCCAGCTGTTCCTCCAGCACCACATCCCCCTGAATC
Organism: Alexandromys fortis; assembly: GCF_014885135.2. NCBI lineage: Eukaryota > Metazoa > Chordata > Mammalia > Rodentia > Cricetidae > Alexandromys > Alexandromys fortis. The sequence continues at coordinate 8,212,997 of NW_026067952.1, forward strand.
CCCATGCTGCCTGCTGAGATAATAATGGACTGGAACCTCTGAAGCTGTAAGTGAGCCTACCCCCCAATTAAACGTTTTCCTTGTAAAACTTGCTGAGAACTTGGTGTCTCTTCACAGTAATAAAAACCCTTACCTATGACACCCACACTCTGTAACTAACCTGAATAAGTTCAATGGTTCCCCCAGCTAAATGTGTGGAATTGTATCTTTAATCTGTCATCAGTGTCCTCTCTGGGATAAACTGACATTTGCTCACATTCCTCCAGGAAAACTCATATCACAATCATACTTTATATCACAGTTTATAATTGGTTGTGATATAAAAAAAATATGTGCAAAGGTTTTTATAGGTAATTCCTCCTCATTGTTCTCTGCTCTTCATTGCAATGGCTGCAAGCACATATTAGATTTTCCACATGAACAATGTCATTGTTTAAAATAATGACCTTTAGTTTCCTTCTTTTCATTCTTTGAACTTTATTTTTTCTTTTCATTATATTATGATTCTGCTTGAAGCTCACAACATAATACTTAGTTTTTGATCTTAAATTAAATATCCCTTTGTTCATTGCATTTATTATAATGCTTGTTTTATTTTTTGAAGATACTAATAGATTAAATAATGGTTTACTGAGTAAATAAAAGCTGGTTCATCTTAACAAAAAGAAGATGAGACTTTATCAAGTGATTTACTAAATGCACTTTTATTATAATATCTAATAGACATAATGCTTTTCTTTTAGAGGCATGCTAATGCAGTGAGCTAGCCATAGAGACACAAATCAACATTCTCTATACTTGAGATATAGACTTACTTGTCATCTTATTACAGTGAAAGGACAATCAGAGGTGATCTAAAGCTTGAAGTGCAATCAATGTGATAAATACCTAGAATTAATCTTCAAGAAGCTTTTCCTTGATAGGTCCAAAACGATGCAAGAATGGAAATTTGATATGTATTTGTTAAGTAGTTGAATGAATGGACTCATAAAGTTGAGCAGAATCATTAAATTCATTAGAAGAATGGATCATATATAATACCAAAAATTGAAATGATAGAAATATACATACCTGCACTTAAGTCAGTAACCATCCATGAAAGAACAGAGCAGGGAACATGATTAAAGAAAACCTTGAACAAACAAATAAGGAAGACAAGTTGGCAGGGCACTTCAAGATACCCAGGGGTGCAGAAGCTGAGCAATGGACTCAACTTTGGGACATTTTTGTGCCCACAGCTGTGCATCTACTTCTTTGACATTCGTACTGGGTTGTCCATAAATTCCCAGAGAATTACACTTATATTTTAATAATCATAGTCAGATTGGGGCAAATACCACATCTGGACATCACAAAGAAAGAAAAGAAGAGAAGAAATGTTTGCTGCTTGCAAGGAATTCATGAGATGTTGAATCAAAAGATATATTGGTAGTTTTATTGAAATAATTAGCATCACCAGGAAGAGAGGAATGAGATACTGCCATAGAATTCCGAGGGATCCGCAGGAATGCTTAACAGGGAGATCAGATTTGTTTAATATATTGAAGGCCACTCAGCTAAGTGAAAGGCTTGGTAATGAGCTGAATCACTTGATAGTACAGAGCTCTTCTCTGAGAGAGATGCTCACTATTCATGGCCACTGCCATTAATCTGGGATGTTATAGAAAAAGAAAAAGAACATGGCCATAGTAGACTCAGAATGGCTGCTCAGACCCCTTCAAGTTTCAAACTTATTTGAACTCAGAAACGAAAGTTAGTTTTGGAGAGTTACACGTCATATCTACTGCAGACAAATGAAACCCCTGATCAGCATGGGCTTGAATTAAGGTACTGTTCTAACAACGTCTTTCATTTTTGGTTTGATTTGGGTTTTGTTCAAGTTGTTTAGGTTTTTTTAATCTTCTTCTTGTTGTTTTGGTTTGTGATAGGTTTGGTTTTGTTTGTTTTGTTTTATTAATTAAAGTCATTCTTTGGCAGTTTCATACATTTATATAGTACCAACTGATTACACTTATCTCCTGCTCTGTAGAGACCCCTGCCTTCATATAAAACTGTCTCTATGTCTTTCTCTCCATCTCTCTCTCATCTACTTTTTGTGACACTTAATTTTAATGAAGACGCTGTATGTGACTATAAGACTTGAGCTGCCAGGCTCAGCAATGAATGTGGAACTAAAGCCAATGAGACTGGAAGACATGGAGAAAGGCTGTGAAGGTCATCCTCTAGTGGAACTCAATCTTTGCCATTGTGAACTCATAACAGCTGTACCCCAGGCCTGTATAAAAACAGCACTGTCAATAAGCAGTCATAGATGGAGGAAGGGGCACACAGGGGCCTCACCTATACTGTAGAAATACTGAATGTCAACAGATTGTGAAAAATTTGGAAAGGGATTTTGTCAAAAGCTTTCTGCATCCATTGGGATGATCGTGTGGTTTTTGTTTGGGGGTACATTTATATAATGAATTACATTGATTAATTTATGAATACTGACCTTTGGAATGAAGCTGACTTGATCATAAAAATTTGCCTTTGTGAAGTGATCTTGAATTCAGAATTCAGTTTATAAAACTTTTATTGAGAATTTTTGCATATATGCTTATCAAGGCTATTGATCAATAATTTCCCTCTTGTTTTGTTTCTTTCCCTGATTTGGGTATCAGACTAGGGCTGGATCACAGAAAGAGTTTGGTGATGGTCCTTACGATTCTATTTCTTGGAATAATTTGAGTAGCATTAATGTTCGTTCATCTTTAAAGATCTAGTTGAATTCTGCAATGACTCCATCTGGACCTGGACTTTTTATATTTGGGAAATTTTTATTACAGCCTCAATCTCATTGCTGGGTATAGATCCTTGTAAGTTATTTATCTCATCCTAATTTACTTTAGGTAGGTCATGTGGATTTAGAAATCCATCCATTTCTTTTAGACTTTGCAACTTAGTGGAATATAAGTTTGAAGGCTGTGTTAATCACAAGTTTCTGACTTTCATTGTTATCTATTATAATTAGTGGTTCACTTTTCATCTCTATTTTTATTGATTTGGTCTTCTCTTTTTTGGTTAGTTTGGCTAAGGGTTTGTCAATGTTGTTTTTTTCTTCAAAGAACCAACTTTTTGCTTCATTAATTATTTTGTATTTTTCTATTTCTATTTTAATCATTTCTGCCCTGATATTAATTATTCCTCTTCATTTCTGTTTTGGGAGTTAGGTTTATTCTTGCTTTTCCAAGGCCTTAGGATGCATCATCAAGATATCATTTGAGATCACTCCGCTTTTTTGTGTTGGAAACTAGCACTGCACACTTTCCCCCTAGGACTGCCTCAGTTGTTTCTCATAGACTTTGTTATGTTTAATTTGAATTTTCATTAAATTCTAGTAATTTTCAAAGTTTCTTCTTGATTTCTTCAGTGGCCCATTCACCATTCAGTAGCACATTGTTTCATCTCCCAGAATTTGTACGCCTTATTCCATTATTGTCCAATACAGTAAAAATGTTTGGTCCCCAGTTGGTGGAACTGTTTGGAAAGGATTAGGTGTGGCCTTGTTGAGTTAGGGGTCACTAGGGGTGGTTATGGAGGTTTAAAAAGCCCACACCATTCCCAGTCTTTCTCTCTCCGCCTCATCGTTGTCTCAGGATGTGAGCTCTCAGTCACTACTCCAGCACCATGACCGTTGCCATGCTCCCGGCTGTGATGGCCATGGATTCTAAACCTCTGAAACTGTGAACTGTAAATAAACACTTTCTTTTATAAGTTGCTTTGGTCATGGCAATAAAAAAAGTAGCTAGGACAGATGTTATTTCATTGCTTAGTATTTGTGACATTTGCTTGTGTCCTAATATGTTGTCTATTTTGAAGAAAATTCCATGCACTGCTGAAAAGAATCTGACTAATTTTGCATTTGGGTAGAATGTTCTGCAGACATCTGTTGGGCTCATTTGGCTTACATTGTCATTTAACTCCGATATTTCTCTGTTTAGTTTTTGTCTGAATCACCTGTCTAGTGGTGCGAGCAGAATAATGAATGTAATGTCCTCTTGACAAATTGGTCTCATCATGATTATGCAGTCAGTAGTTTCTTTATCTCCACTTGCTAGCCTTGGCTTAGAGTCCACCTTGTCAGATAGTAAAATATCTATATTTGTTTGTGTCTTTGATCCACTGGCTTGCATTGCCCCTTTATCTGAGTTGTTGTACTTCTTTGAGAATGATATATGTTCCTTTGATGTAGAAAAAGATGGATTTCATTTTCTAATTCAATATACTACACCATCTTTTTATTGAGAAATTGAGAAAATATTTAGATCTATTATTGATATGTGCACTAATACCCAAACATTTTCTGATGTTTTCTTAGACTATTTTGGTGAAGTGTCGTGGTAAAGTGTGATGCTAAATAGTCTTAATAATAAAAACCCTGAATCAGATATTGGGGTAAACGCTGAAAGATCAGAGAAGCAAAGAAGTAGCCACAGTCACCTCTTACCTCTTCAACTGTTCAGACTGAAAGAACCAAGATTCTGTCTACACCCTGTCTTATCACTTCCTGTCTCTGTCATATGCTATTACTTCCTGTCTCCTCTCTGTACAGACCTTCAAACCTGTATGGTCAACTAGTGGCTAGCAGCTCTACCCTCTGATCTACAAGCAAGCTTTCTTTGCCAGAACACAAACAAAATATCACATAACATCCTGGTATATTATTTTTCTATGGCATCCAGTGTATTAATCCTTCTCTTCAGTCCAAAGTATCCTTTCCAGTATCCTCTGTAAATTTGACTTAGTGCTCAGATATTTTTTGAGTCTGTTTTTATTATGCAAAAGTTTTATTTATCCTTCAACTTAAATAGTTTTGCTGGGTATAATATACTGAGTGAGTAGTTGTGAATACATTTTTCCAAGCCCTTTGCCTTTGAAAGTGTTCACAGAATCCTCAGCTGTTATTCCAATGTGTATGCTTTATACATGACCTGAACCTTCTCTCCTACAGTTTTACATTCATTGTCTTTAGTAAGTGATTTGGGCTTTTAAATATTGTATGTCATAAAGAGTTTCTTCTTAGACCTTGTCTCTTTGGTGTCTTTTATGTCTCTTGTTCTTAGATGGCACCTCTTTCTCTAGATTTTAGAAATTCACATCTCTGATCTTATGGAAAGTATTTGCTGTAACTTTGTCCTATAATTATCCTCCTTTTATGTTCAAAATTTATAGATTTGATCTTTCTATGGTGTTTCATATTTCTTGTACATGAAATTTATAAGTCTATGGGTTTTTGAAAAAATCATTTTCTTTTATTTAGTGATCCAAGTCTTCAAGCCCTGATATTCTATTTCATGATAATGGTGAAGGTTTCCATTGAACTTTGTTAGACTTATTGAGCTTTTCACTTCCTTTTACATTTAAGTTTGAGTTTTCTTCAACTCAGAGTTTGTTTCAGCTGCTATCGAATTCATTTTCATATCTGAATTGTCTCCATTTTATTCAACTGTTTGTTTGGATTTTGTGGATTTCAATCGGTGTATTTCTGCTTTCTAAATTCATTCATGTAGTTGTTAGTTTTCTCTTTCGGTTCATTGAACTAAGTGAATATATTTACAATAATTCTTTTGAATTGTCCTCTGTCTTGACTTTCATGTACCTTGTTGTCCTTGGGTAGTATTACTGTCGGATTTGTGAATTTTTTGATGGGGCATAATTTGTCTTAGTTTTCATATTGCTTGTGTTTTTAATAATTGAACCTGTGCACCTAACATTAAAATGTTGGTCATCTTTTTTATATAAGTTTTAGCTCAATTTGACACAATCCTAAGGCAAAATAGCATGCAGTGCTGCTTGGGAAAGGCTCAAGGAGGTAAAGATAAGGGGATCAGAATTGTTACTGCATCTGGGACCATGGTGACCACATAGAGTGGCAGGTATCATACAGACAGAAGTAGAAGGGCCCAAACTGGCATAGCAGAGCTGGGGTCTCTTACTAGGTCTGGGACTCAGTGATCTTTGAAATCAGAAGGACATGCAGTTCAGAGGTAAAGGAGCTGAGGAACCAAAGCAAGGAAGGGGTTCCCTGACCAGGTACAGTTCCAATCAAGGAGATGGTGTGTGATATTTTAATTGTGTACTGACAAGTAAAGCTTGCTTTGTTCCACCTCTAGTTGGCCAAATTAACCATAGAGGTTTGGAGGAATGCGGACAGAGAAGAGACAGGAATTAGTAAGGCAGAGAGGTAGGAGGTAACTGGCTGCTGCTCCCGGCTTCTCGGCTCTTACCAGTTCTTACCTTGATATTTGACTTCTGATTTTTTTTTATTGGTAAAGATTAATTCTATGAAAGCTTCATGGAGATGCTGAGGTAGGTAAGTCCACAGACAGGTGAGCTGTTGGATTTTCTTTATACCAAAAAATGTATTTAATTTTAAAATGTGTTGTGTCTTTCAAGTCACCACATTGAAATTTTATTTCAAATCATTTTCTAGGGTATAGATTAAAAATTTTTGCTTGTTTTTTAAGACAGGGTTTCTTTGTGTAACAGCTCTGACTGTCCTGGAACTCATTTTGTAGACCACATTGGCCTTGAACTTACTGAGGTACACCTGCCTCTCCCTCCCAAATACTAGGATTAAAGGTGTGCACCACTACTGCCTGGCTAGATTAAAATTTTTAACCTGAATAGTATATTCAGGCTACAGAAATTGTATTTTGCCTTCACGGTGTGTATGTGTGTGTGCGTATATTTTCCAGCTTCTCTTGAAACATCATATTTGACAACACTGGGTCTGCATCCAATGCATCAACAATTAGTTCAAACTGGGACTTGCTTTAGACAGTAGACAGGTATGTGTAGTCCAATAAATCAGTTCCCTTCGCATTTTGTGGTCTCCACTGGAGTGAAATAGTGCAGTCTCCTTGCTCACCAGAAACAGTATAAATTTGCAGGCTGAAAAATGTACATCTTGGGAAGCATTTTAAGGATGTAGGAATTTAAGGCATGGAAACAGAGATCTGACAGTTAGCTTTACATAGGGGTGATTAGGACACTAGCTCAGAAACAGAGACATGAAGGTGAAGAATAAGAGGGATCCTGTCAGGCAGTGAATGGACAAAGGATATTAACACATTATAACTGGAATGGACTCACAGACGCATGAAGGATGTATTTGAGCATTAGTTAATGGTTCAGTAAGACTGGAGCATGCGGTTGGTAACAAGAGGATGCAGCAAAGGCAAAAGAGCAGCAGCTTACATAAAAGCTTGACCACAAAGCTTATGAGACTTTTTTCAATCCTGAGTCTACTAAGGAGTCATTTGAAGATGTGAGAGATACAGTCAGAAGAATTATTTCAGAAACTCCTGTAAAATTTCCATCTCAGGGCTTGAATGACATCATGATCAGTACTAGGCTCACCTTCTTGACATAACAAGCCCCCAAACTGAGGCAAGTATGATGCAATTGTTTTGGGCATTGGATGATAAATTAGAGACATATGGAAGATGTGCCCCAAAGCCACCTGTGATCTTTGCCTGTGGACACAGAGGTCCAGAGCTCATGCAGACCAGGAAAGTCCTGGATGGGGAGATACACACCGACATCCAGTGTTTTGAATTAGTTATATTGTGTGGTGGCATTGTAAGAAAATGCAGGTCCTCCAGAAATGGGGAGAGGGTAGCAAAGATGTACTTTCTGCACAAGGCTCTAGCTGAACAAGTAAGAGGAAGATTCTGTGAGACCTAGAAGAAACAGATAGACTCTCTTGAGAACAGAAACAGGGGTTTAGCTAGTTCTTGGAGATGATGTTTCAGGCTAGTGAGACTGGAGATGCTCATAAATATCCTATCTATTCAATGGAGACATCAGAAAGACTGCTAGAATCTGCCCTATTTTTGGATAGCTAATATACTTTAGATGGCTGTAAAACAAAATGAGTAAGGAGACTAATACTGCATGTGGTATGTCAAATCTAAACTTTCTGTCTGGCTCTAGACAGAAAGCTTTACCATTCCTACCCTAAAGCTAGCTCTCTCTCTCTCTCTCTCTCTCTCTCTCTCTCTCTCTCTCTCTCCTTCTTCTCTCTTCTTTTTTCTCTCTTTCTCTCTGATGCATGTTATATTTAGTGTATGTCTGTATGTATCCATGAATACATATGTGGAGGACAGAGAAGGATGCTGACTGTCTTCCTGTGTCTGCTATATTCTCTATCTCTGTCTGCTTTATTCTCTTGAGAGACTCTCACTGAACTTTGGCCTCACCATTTTTTTAGTTAGGCTGGCTGGCTTGCAAGCCCCTGAAATCCCGACTCTCCTACTCCCAGCCCTGGGATTAAGGTTTGCATAGCCACACTCAACATTTTACATGGTGGCTAGGAATCTGAACCCAAGCAGTTTACCCATTGAACAGTCTTCCCAACCTGAGATCAGATTCTAAAACTGCCTGTGGTAACTCAATGTGGAGTTTCCAAACATGTGGGGATTGAAAAACCTTAGCAATCATGGAAAGGTTTCTAAACAAGGCTCAATCAAAAACTGGCTCAATTAAACATAACAATTCTGAGTTGTTCCGGACATGCTCGCCCATGTTGTTTTCTGTGACCTCACTGAGGCCTTGGTTCTAGACACACAGCATGTGGATCTGCACTGTAGAGGTTGTTGATCTACACAAAGCCAATTAGCACTGCCTGCAACACCTTGGCTCAATTTTCCGACTTCGCTATGTTATTAGTGATGGTGTTTATACTGTACAGACGTCTGCTGTCATGGAAACACTATGGCTAGGTTCCAGAAGACAAAGACCACTCCCATTCTTCTACCATCATCCCTCAGCGTGGGCTCTCTGGGTAGCTCCGCCAACAGTATTGCAGTAAACTGTTAGATTTTTAAAATTGTTGGTGAGTTACTGACTTGAATTTCTTTTTCAAGTGACCATTAAATGAATTTGGGCTAGGGAGGAAGAAAGAATTACCAACAGTTTCTGAACTGGTCCTAAACTATCCTACCACCATTTTGTAAGACACATTCATGTGAAGAAGCCATTTCAGCACTTACAATCAAAATACTGGTAGACTCTGATGCATGTTGAAGATGTTTCATGTTGTACAGTATCAACTATTTAGACAAGATTCAATTCTTTATGAAAAACAGGCATATCCATCTCATTAGTTAGTGTGAACATTTATTTTCATTTTAATTAAATTTATCAAAATTATTTAGAATAAACTGTTTCATAATTTATTGTCAGTAAATATTTGGCTTGTATACCTATTTTGTAAACTAATGAACCTGGGGTTGCATAAAAATATTGAGTGAAAGGGGATAATAAATAGAAAAATTCTAAGTAGCCCTGCTATCACTTAATGACTTAAGCCAATCATATTTATCAGAATAATATTAACTCTCTCTAAGGAAAAAGAATCAAACCTCTTTACAATGAATAATTTGCCAAAAATCATAAAATTCCTAGACATGAAAATGGGAAAGAAGGACAATAATCCACACAAAACTCCCTGGTTAAATGCTGAAAATGTCATTTAAAGGGATTTTAGAGTAATCATGAGGAATATTACCAAGAGCTTAAAGGAAAATGAGAGAACAAATGAAGTGTGTCATCCCAAAAGTAAAGAAATAAAAACACTATAAAAGAGATGAAATAAAATTTAACGTCAGGAAAGTCATCCGAGGTGAAAAATTAATCTTACGGACATAGCAGAAAATTGGAGAGAGCAGGACAGCGGGTCACTAGATTTGAAGACAGATTTGTAGAAATTATCTAATTTAAAGAAACGGGAAGAAATCCTCTGAGTTTCAATTGAGCTTGGGCAACAATATCAGGCAGCCCAACATACATGTAATTGGATTAGCAGAGGGACAGAAGGGAGAAAATGAAGCAGAAAATGTTGGAGGAATAATGGCAAGAAACACTCTGATGTCCGCAAAAAGAAAAGACTAGAAAATGTATCTAAACCGCGATCTATGCTAATGAGAACAAGAAGGAAATAGGTTTAATAGATAATCTTAGCATTGACTCTATAAGACATCTTACTTTGTGTAAAGCATACCGTGAAACAGGGAAAGGGAAATTCGATGACTCAAGTCTCCTCTGAGAAACACACACACACACACACATACACAAACACACAATGCATTTTATAAGTGTGATATTACATGTGTGTATTCAACAGGAATCAGAACACTGTATTTGATAGTCCCAACCACACTGGAATTATTCAGAAGAGGCAACGTGCTTACATGAATTCCTTTCCGTGTGGCTCTACAGATGACTTCTAGAAGATTCTCATTTTGCATTGACAATGAGCCAAGACCCTATACCCAGAAAGGCTCTGCCTAAAGGAAAGCCAGAGGACTTCACCGTACTCTTTGATCTGTCTTTGCTTCAACTTAGAGAAAGCAGGTAGCAGCAGATCCTAAGCGCCTGCCGGGACCACACCATAGAAGAACTGCTTTTGGAATTCTCCAAGAGGAGACCTGAGCTTAAACGTTAATTATTGTTGCATTGTCATTTTGTATAATACAAGGAATTTGGGGGAGGATAATCAAATATACCCAAATTTCATGATTGGGTTTCTTTTTATATTTTTTGAAGTTCTTCTCTGTACTTTTTTTTTATTAAAACACTGCTTGGCCTATTAGCTTATGCATATTTCTAGCTAGCTATTATATCTTTTTTTATTCATTTATTAAAGATTTCTGTCTCTTCCCCCCCCACCGCCTCCCATTTCTCTTCCCCTCCCCCAATCAAGTTCCCTGCCCTGTGGGAAGTCCAAGGACCACCCACCTCCAACCAGGTCTAGTAAGGTGAGCAACCAAACTGCCTAGGCTCCCACAAAGCCAATACGTGCAGTAGGATCAAAAACCCATTGCCATTGTTCTTGAATTCTCAGTTAAAGTGGGTATGAAGTTAAAAGGTTTGACTATAACATAAATTAAAAATTTCTAATTAAATTTAAGTAATTATTCCACTGAAATTATAACCTTATTAGTCTTTTTTATTTTGCTAAATTAGAGATTGACAAACATTTCCTTTTTGCCCTAAATACTTTTCTTAAGATTTATTTACTGTATATCTTGGCTTTCCAAGCCCTGTGATCACTAATAAATATTGAATACTCCCTTACAGAATACAAGCAGTCACAGAAAATAGGTAAAATAGGTAGTAAACAATCATGACTGTGTTTCAATAAAGTTTTATTTACAAAAACAAGTAGACTGCAGACTCTTGTTTATAGAAGCCTGTATTAGATACTGTCTACTTTATGTGATATGTCCCATTTATTTTGTTTTTGCTTTTATTTCATTTTAATTTTTATTCATTATTATTCATGTGATATGTTGGGTAGAGGAAGGACTTGTGTGCACTATGGCACACTTGGGGTCAGAACATAACTTTGTAGATTTAGTTCTTTCTATCCTGCTTTCTATGGGTTTGAGAAATCCAATTCATATGTTTAGGCTACAAGGTGAACATTCTACCTGCTGAGCCATGTGACTGGCCCACCTGTTTCATATATTCTTGGCAATAACTCTGTAACTTAGGAGCAATTGGTTCTATTTTATGTAATACAAAAGGAAGTGCCCTTACTGGCTTTATATTACTTTGGTGTGCACAGAAATCAGAATTTGAACTCAAGTTTAATTAGAATCAAGAATTTGTCAAGTTCTAAACTGCTATGATGTGTGAATGTACTTCTTCCAAAATGGAAGGTCTGCCAATATGGTAGCATTAAGATGTGGGGGTTTGGGGAAGTGATTAATGGGTTGAGTGTTGTCAGCCCTTATAAAGGGGAGGACAGAGTGAGGCCATTCTGCAACTCCTGCCTTTTGCCATGTGAGGACATAATTGCTCTCTGTGGAGGATACAGCTCTTACCCATCAATCAAACCTACTAGTATCTTAATTTAAGACTGTCTAGCCATAAAACTGTGGAAAGATTACTTTCTGATTTTTTAAATTACCCGGTCTGTGGTATTTTGCTCTAGAATCACAAACGGACTGAGGCATGCTGCAAGGATTATTTTGTACTGAGCTGATTGACATGAGCCTTCCATTTCGGCTGGGAACTTAGGATATAACTTTCCTACTGACATAAGTAACAATCGCTCGTGACCTTCCTCAGACATGAAATTACCTTCTCTACTTTGACAATGTTTGCCTAGACAGTAAGTAGCAAATGAGGGTGGACAATTTCTAAAAAAGTAGTATTCGTGGAAATAGGAGTTCTCACTTCAACTTGGAATTCTCAAATTATCTAGCATCTTTGTATCTTTATCTCAACAAAATGTGCAATATTCTGCTTAGTTTGTGGGAGATTATTCATAGGTAATACATAGTTAATTCTTGCTGTCCATGCTTAGAGAACTCTCGGGATTCTGTGCTGTGTACTTGACTGTAATACTTAATTATCCTGAGCAGAGAAGTAGAAAGGGTAGTAGAGGCCTTGTAAAGCAGACAAATGAGATGAGCTAAAATATCCATTCCTACTGATGATCACAACAGATGAATGAATGATGCACAGAGGGGCGCTTGACAGCAAGTTAGCAACGGAACTGTATGTGGACGGTGGCTTTCTCACTATATTAAATATGCACTTCTGGAGTTTTTAAAACACAGCAAGAAAGATAAATATTGCACGTTTTTCCTTACATATTGGATCCAGCTGTAGAGCTATGCATCAATATCTGTGGTGAGAAAAAGAAAAGGGGATGATGTGGATGAGAAAGAGTCCTAAAGGGTGGAAGGAGAAAAGAGGATGATGGCAGGAAGAAGGAAAAAAGCACATTTCATTCATGTGTGAAACACATACATTGATGTATATGTTTGTGAGTACACATGCATGCATGTACTCATACACATGTACACACGCATGTACACATGCACACATTGCATAAACAAATATGTGCTGAACCTATATATATACAAACATGTACATATAAACACATAGACATACTGACATATAAAACATGAAATCAGAAAGAGGACTATGTGGGGGAAGGAAGTGGACTTCTAGGGGGCAAGAGAACAAGAGGGGGACTGTGGGAATGAATAGAGCACACTCAAGTGATAAACATGATGAAAATTCCATAATGAAATCCATTGTTTCCTATGCTAACCAAAATATTAATTAAAAATTTGAAAACTCAACTCATAAAATATCTTAATTCAAACTAAAATTAGCTTGAGTTTTCTCTAAAATATTGGCAAAAAAAATCATGTATTTTCTGCTTGGATCTCCCCAACTGTCCTCTTGCCTAATTTTTCAAATCTTAGAGGCTGATAATCCGAAGGAAACCACAGTAGCATATGCAGGTCCCATTGCCCTTGATCAGTCTCACTTTCGTTGCCATCAGTGGCACTGCTGAGAGGCAGATGAGCTCCCACAATCTTGGGGTCTAATGGGTCACTCCATCGTGGTACAGCAGGTACCCAGAGGATGCTCTGGAAACCGCATGCATCTTTGGCCTTCATCACCCTCTGAAGGTAGGAACATGATCAGCATGCTTCAGACTTTCTGCTGCGTTAGCCAAAGCTCAACCTCATGACAGGTCTGAATTTTGTATTGCCTCAAGAAAGAAAAAAGGAAGTGGTTAAAGAAGGATGGAATTGAAACCAAACCAGGAAAAAAAAAAGGAAAGAAACAGATGTGTTTTGGAAAGCAAATCTCAGAGGCAGAATTTTTATCTCTAATAGACCTGTACTAAGATCCAAAAATGAGAATGACCTGGTCATGGATTGATTAAGAGAAGAACACAAAAGGGTACCTTGTTCTCAGAGCAGTGGGGCAGTGAGGGAAGTGTGCGGATCAAATCTAATGTGTAAGCCAAAAAACCCTAGTCTTTTCCTCGCATTCACTGAGACATGCCTTGATTAATAAATTCTCAAATATATGAGACATTTACATGTATGTGTATATCACTAGAAATAAGAAACAGAGTCACAGGGTCTCTGTAAGAGATAAAAGCACCTGCCCACAAATATCTATCCCTTTCATAATGCTTTGTTATAAACTTGCACATGCACATACAGAAAACAAACTAAGAAACCCATTAATTTAGGAAGAATCTTAGCTAGAACTCCAGGATAGCAGTGTACTTGGCCTTTTGCTAGGCTCTAGAGACTATTTAGAATATCTCTGTCTGCCATAAGCTCTAAGGTTAATTGGAATGATAGTCATTGACCTAACACAGCATAAAATCCACAACTGTAAAGAACAAAGGGGTCTGGGAGTCCGAATCCAAAGTCACTAACTGTGTCACAGCATTTGGGAATACTTCCTCTTAAGACATATATTTAAAATAAGACTTCAAAGATGGGGAGTAGTTCCTGAAATAAGCCCATGTGTGTGCATGCATGCGTGTGTATGTGTGTGTCTATGCACGCATGTATGTAAATATGCATTCACACAAACATTCCTCACAAATTAAAACATATATAAAAGTTTATGTAGCTCATAAAAGTAAAACTTTTTTCTAGTTAGCCAACCTCCCATGGGAGTGGGACCAGATAAAAATTTCTCCCAGAAGCCTTCGTAAAGAATACAACGTGTGCTATAATAAACACCATTTTAAGGTGTCATTAAAATGGACTTAACTGTAAGCTTAATGGATCTGTTTCTTCTCAGAGCCTCAATGCAGACCACGTACCAGAGTCAGAGATGCATGGAACAGTGCCACTTCCAAGCACCCAGCTATGCTTCATTGGGTCACTCCAGGAAACACTTGCAATCTGTGTCTGATCTTACATCTCTCAACAGGCCTGGTACAAGGAAGGAGGCTGAGAAGCCATGGTAGTCAGTGCTGAATGCATGGGATGAACTAATCCTGGGTTGCATTTTGAAAATGGTCCCAAATACCATCAGACAATCACACTTAGAACAGTGCTAAAGTCATTTCCTGCAAACCAAGGTGAAGGGTATGTGCACGTTAATGGATGGAGGGCAGTCAAGTCTCTTCCTCAAGGGACTAAATGAAGTTCCCAGGTGCAATGCCCAGAGAAGAGAGAAATTAAAATAACCAGAGTCCATCCAGGATCTTTTTCTTAGAATAACAACCTAAAGCAAGGGAGCCATCATCTCAACTGCTCAAACATATTCATGGAACGATATCCCAAAGACTGTATGTACCAGTGAAACCTTGGTATTATGGGAACATAAAGTCTAATTTATGCTCTTGAAGATGCAAGTAATTTACAAACTTACAGTAATAATGAATATAGGCAGTGCTGGTGCACGCCTTTAATCCCAGCACTTGTGAGGCAGAGGCCAGTGAATCTCTGTGAGTTCAAGGCCTTCCTGGTCTACAAAGCAAATTCCAGGACAGCCAGAGCTACACAGAGAAACCCTGTCTTGAAAAACCAAAATAAATAAACAAACAAATAAATAAATACTTACAATGTCTGCCTGCTTGTGTTAGGGATGACAGAACATAGGAACTTACAAACCAGGACAGAACTCCTGAGATTTATATATGAAGTGGCAGAGACATCAAAATATTCCTAGATATGTCTAAGAGTAGACAATGTACTCCTACTTAATAAACCCTTATCACAATGATGACATGATTATGAGACCATGGGGAGCATATCCACCAGCTTCCCCAGTCCCAAACCTTTCTCTGATAAAGACTGATTTATCACATGTGTTGCTAAATTTCCAACAATACTATTGAGCAATGGGGCTATGAGAGGTGATAGGTGACCTTCACTATCAAGATATCCAAACCCTCACAATAACTTTAATAGCATCCCTAAGATGTCTTTGGAGTCTAGTAGGTTATAGGTAGAGCCTTCCCTTGGGGTATAATTTTACTTCTTGCTCTTCCCAGAAATGATCTATTTCTTCTGAGTTGGACTTTTTCTCTGGTAAGGGCTGCTCCTTGGATGGTTTCTCAAATCAACATTCCCAGGCTGCTAGGGCTTGTCATGTAAAAGGAGAAAACTTTGAGAAGCCAGTAATCAATCTACATTGTGTGAAGACTGACAAGCACTCCCCTCAGGTTGGTCAGCCCTAGATGCAAAGATGCACATGAGCTCAAGTATCCAGAAAGTTGTTCCTAATCATGTATTATTTATGCTCATGAGTCCTGTTTACCTGAATCACAAACACCAGCTAAGGGAAGAGACAGAGGTCAGAGAATTAAAGTAAACTATAACCCAGTAAGGTAGCAGGCAACTGATTAACTACAAAGGGAAGCTAGGTGGTCACTTTTCCCAAGAAGCTATGGGTGCTTTCTCCAGCAGAGGACCTTGCAAATGCAGTCTTCTGGTCCTAAAGTTGGCCAGCTATATAGGGACAAATCCAACTGGGGATGTCAAGGACACTGATGAGTAGCAAAGTAAGCAGCGCACATGCTGCTCCTTCCTCAAATATCAGGCCACAAATTTATTTCAAGCACTCTAAGGCAAAGAACTCTCAAAGGGGAGGATTTGGAGAATGATTGGATGCCCCGTATGATTGGATGGGAACACAGAAGAGTCCTGGAGCTGGCTTACATCATAGGATTGCATGAAACTCTGTACCTAGCCACAGTGTGTGCCTGTGCACCTGTGTGCATGCTTTTCTCTTCAGTGGGAGGGTGTGAAGTTAATACTAGCAGGACTGCCAGGTGAACGGGGCACATATACCGTGTGGACACTGAAGTGGACATAATCTTGTGCTACATATGCTTCAGTACCGCCTATCCTCAAAGTAGACTGTGTCTTAAAAATAAACCTAATCAAACAGGGTGGGTCTTAAATCACATTTCTCAAAGATAAAATGTTCTGCCAATTTTCCTAGAAGTTCAATTTTTGCCTTGAAGCATGGTGTTAAACCACATTATGGATGGGATCTATCATCATACAATTAGAATAGGGTTCAATTAATACAACATCAAGTATTTGATGTCATGATAAATGGGTTGACTTTATTATGAAGGTTAGTGATTCCCATACATTCAACTCAAGTGCTATCATTTTTTTTTCTTTTTTAATAATTGAGAGACTAAGGCAGTCCCAACTAGTCCCTGACCCTGCTGATGCTGGGTCTTGTCCCTAAGCCCAAAAGACTTCTACCACTGAGGTGCAATCACACCAGCCACAACTGTCCTCACCAGTCAACATGCAACCCTTCTCCAGAACTCCAGAAGACTTCATAGGCCAGACACAGTCCACACCAGTCAAAAGAACAGCCTCAGGATGAATTTTTTAAAGAGACAGAGTACAGACAGTCATAGATAAAAAGGAGTATAGGAAAATAAGCCACATAAAGATGGAAAATTCACAGAGATTATTTTGGTTCTGGGCAGCTGGGATGAACAAGCAATTCCTTGCAACAAGACAGTTTTGTGTGGCTCCAAGCACAAATTCTGAACCTGAAAAACAGACAAAGATCCTCCTTTAACAGGTGTTTAGAACCTGTGAGAAGCTTAGATCCATAGAGGCCTTGACTTGAAGCATCAAAGAGTCACATAATCATTTAAGAAAGACCATCTGGACAGCAGGGTAAAAAAGATAGGGAACAATCCAATTGGTAAGCTTTGTAACAAACTACCATCACACCAAACATGGAAGCATAAGGCAACAATCCATTATGCTCTCAGATTCTATGGGTCAGAATCTAAATGTGAAATATCTAAATGTTGCAAGGGCAACTTCACAATTTCTGGAGTTTCTGGCTTAATGACTGGGTAGATCACCTGAGAGTTAATGATGTGGTTGTTGGTGATAGTTACCAAGTGGAAGATGCACGTTCCTAACCCACCATCTCCCTAATGGGCTTAGAATAAACTACCACATAGCACGCTGACTGTAGTCCATCATTTTCTACAACCATATAGAAAAGTGGGAATTGAATCCTTGTCACCTGGCCTTGTGGTTCTCATTGATATCATTATCTATTATCTGGAGCCAACATGAGTCCCTGTCTAGATTTAGGAGAAAGAAATAGAGACCTCACTGTCTAGTAAGAGGAGTGTTGAGTATCTTTTAAAAGGTAGCGGGGTTGTTAGTATGAGAACAGTCATCTTTGGAATACACAAATTTCTACAAATTACATATTGGAAGAAAGAAAACAGTCCCCCAGACTCTTTCTTCAACCCCTCCCAATTCTTCCTCCCTATTCTTCTTCCTATCTCTCCTTCTCTCTCCTTTTTCTTTCCTTATCCTATCATTGGAGAGAAAAAAAGAGAGATGGGTGTTTAATTAAACATGTAAAAGTAAGTTGAACCATGGGGTATGCAGATATTTGTTTAAGGCATTTCTAGGGGTCTTTGCAAAATTGTTCCTGCATAAGATGAACACTTGATTTGGTGCATCAGGAAAGAAGATTGTCTTCCAATGTTAGTGAGTCTGGCCTAACACATCAGAAACCTGAATAGAACAAAGCAGGGTTAGAGGTAACTTGTCCTCTCTGACAACTTTTGAACTAAAATATATATCAGTCTTCTGCAGCAGTCAGATTGCAGGAACTAACACCACTTCTGCTTCTCTGGACTTTGGAATAGGACAATATTGTTGAGTACCCTTGGTTTCCAGTCTAAGGAGAGCAAAGCATTGAGAATTCCCCATATCTGTAAAAATACAATCCATTTTTTATGTATGTAAGTACACACACGTGCATACATACAATGAACACACACATACACACATAATGACATAGTACACACACAAACATACTGCACACATAATCACACAAACTCATATACTCATGCATACATATGTACATACACACTGTCAAATGCATGCATACATGCACATACCCCTTCCCTTGCTTTTTTCTCTGCACAACCACAAAACAGATTTAGAAACACTTTTGTGATGTATTATGCCATAAACACATATGCACAGAAGAACCCTATATACTTGTATTTAATTTTAGTAGGGCCACTAACCCCCTGAAGATCACTGTGGCCTTTCCATGATAACCATAACTTTATAACATTTCTGTTTTCACACTCAGTCGTTCCTGTTGCCTACAGTAGAATAAACATCAAATTTTGGGTAACGAGCTCAGAACTCTTCCCAGTAGTGTATTTCATACCTACCACATGTCCACCTTGGGTGTCAATTTGCTTATCAGTCTAGTTGGTATCCTATTGTTTTATAGATAATAAACTGGTCCCTGTTTATTCACTTACTTTGTATTCTGTTTATATCCCAGATCATCCCTGGTTCCTTACTCAGCAAATATTTGCAGCTGTGGCCACCCTCACCCCTCTCTGCCCATTCCTCTCTCTGCCACAGACCTCACTACTCATAGACCATAAGGTCATGCATATTATTTCTGGATTACAGAGAATGGAACTGAGTGAAAAGAAATTCTAATTCAATAACATGGGTATAGCTATTTAAAATTTTTACTTTTAGTTTTAGTTCAGAGAATTTGTTCAGATAAGTAGAGAAAGAGATACAGCCTTCATGGAAAGTGCAAAAGGGTTACTAGTAGATGTATTTTCTTTGCTAAAAATGCAATAGAATTTGGAAAAAAATAAATAAAATTGTAAAAGGAGGCACAGTTTTGTGTATCAGCTGCATGGTCCCAAATAATCACATGGTAACTTACATTAATTACAAACTGTCCTGTAGTTCAGGCTTTTTACTAACTAGCACTTACATTTAAATTAATTATTAATTAATCTATGTATTACCACATGGCTGTGGCTATTACCGGTATGTTGGCTTGTTGTTTCTTGGGTGACTGCTCATGTCTCTCCCAGCTCCACCCCTCCTTATCTGAATCCTTAGTTTGATTGTTTAACTTAACCCTATCCTGCCTGGCTAGGTTATTAACTTTAACATAGTAAAATTACATGCAACAAAGCAGCTATCAAGAAAGAATTACAGTTACAATATCTAATCTATAATATTTAATTATCTATCCTATCTTAATGAGTTTAAAGTTTTATAACTAATTTATCCTTTATCATAGTTAAGAAAAACTATACCTATAATTATCTAGCCTTCAAATCCACCAAAGACCTGAGAGGAAATAATATTACCTGAGTAAGCAGGAAGCACAAGCAAGTGACTTCCAAAAAATGTCAGAAACAACTGGTTGCCTAAACAGTCACCCAAGTTTCCTCTGCAACACTGGAGCATCCAACTTTGGCTTATAAGCCTAGAATATCTGACAAACCATTTTTCAGAAGCAGAAAAATTTGAAGGACTATTCTACCCTGTCTTGGCAAGGTTTAGTGGTCACTTTTCTTTGTGTCCTATATGTCCAGATTGGACAACGTACTTACTGTCAGTAATTGAGGCAAGGAGAGTTTTTTGCCTAACCGGTTAATTTTGCTAAGAAGAAAACAAACTCCATATGGAGTGTCTTTAATACCCATCATCTTCTCTGGAGTACATCAGTGCTACCAGGAGCAGATGTGTCTCACTGGATACTTGCAGTTACAATCCTCTCAAATCTTAGCTAAGGATATTTTAGATTTGAAACTTAGATTCTTCAGGAAAGGACAACTATTGGAGCAATCTCTATAATCAGTCAGTTACCTATGATCTGGATATCCAGAATGTATTTCTTACTTGATATTGTTCCTGTTTGTAGCTTCACTTTTGTTTCTTCTAGGCAATACTTGATAATTGTTCTTATGGTATGTAATTGTTACTATGTTAGGATTAGAACCTTCTTTTTTATTTTGGACTAAAAAGGGGAAATGTGGGAATTTGAGCTGGATGCCAATTGTACTAGAGTGACTTGGCACAATGGGCATGGTCTTCTCTGGAAGTACATGACCCAAATACCCACATAAAAGGTGAAGGTGGGGCAAAGGATGTGCTGTTGGATGTGTGAGAGCTGGCAGAGGGTCACAGGAACACACTTGACTGGCGGCTTGGTTCTCATCCCCTTTTGGAAAAAGCAGCAAGGGCAGCAGAAATTGTGACATTGTTTGATTGGATCCGCAATGGCAGCAGCTTCATTCTGTTTTGTGAGTGTATTTTACTGAATAGAACCTATTAATAAACCTGACTTGATCACAGAGTTCACTCCCTTCTTTAGAAAACTTAGTCCCTTCTGGTATTAAGATATTTCCTTTGTAAAATGATGGAATCAAACCAAAGATCAGCCAACCTTTTTAATTAATTACAATCTAAAGTACTCTGCAAACATAGTCGCTACCCCCAGGAGGCTGCTTATGCCTCAGAAGCTTTAGCCTAGACTCCAGGAAACCTCAGGAGAGAATCTGAGATCAGCATCACTCACCTGGTGAAGTCTCTCTGAGACCTGCTAAGGCTAAATGCTTGATTTGTAAACCCTCGGGGTCTGTGAAAGGAAGAAGCCAGCCTTATTTCCCACAAACTGAAATTAGAAACTTGAGTTCAATGTGTTGTTATTATTAAGAAACCGCACCTCGCCTTACTTCTAGACTGTGTTGAAAGGAAAAGCCTGAAGTGATGTTCTGCTGCCCTCAGTGCCCCTACAATGCTACATCTGTGGTGTGACTGTCATAACAGGAGATGCCATGTAAACCCTGGCCCAATGAAATGAGTCTCTCTGGATGTGGTAGTTTCCGTCTGAATGTAGGATGAAAGGGAGTTAAAGTCTTGTTTTTTTCTTGTCTACCCCTTAGAAAGTTCTTCTCCATCTTGAAAGAGAGGCCATTCATAACCCATGAATGAACACAGCATGAGTCACGGTGCACAGTTATAACCAATGAATTCTGTTGGATCAATGAGCGGTTATTCTCCTTAGAAAGGTACGTATGTTGACTATCTGTCCTAATCTCCTGAAAACTTGTGATAATAACTATAATATAATGATGAGCCTTCACTTCAAATATTACCAATAATCTCTTATTTTTTTCTCTCAAAATAGCCTTATAAGGCTGAGTGTCATTCTTATCTTCCCATTTTCAAGTGGGGAAAATGAGGACGACAGAGAAGACACAGTCATAGGCAAAGTGCAGACCTGGGCACAGGCAGTCTGGATTCTTTGGGGAGTACTTTGGATGGCTCACAGTCTTCCATCTGAATGTGTACAACCTATCAGTCTGCTAGAAGCCATCACTCTGGGCACTCCCAACTTTCATGGCACCTGTCCTGCTCCTGTGACCTGCCTTCAGTCACTTCTTCTTCCTGTGTAAAAGGGCAGAGTAGAAATCAGGTAGCAGCACCGAGGTGACTGCCTTCAGAACCGGAGTGCCTAGGGAACACTAAGAGGGATACTGGGTAGTGAGAACCCTTCAGTGTGTCTCTCTGTCACTCTAGAAGGCCGCTGAGTCTTCATGGAGATTTTTCCATCAACAGGAGTCTATGCTCTATTCTTGGGTCTGCAAAGACTTCTTTGTCAGGGAAAAGTCATTAACTCAGTTTCTGTGATTGCATGTCTCTGGATGCTTCACGCACGTCTCAGTGGATTTTCTGGTCAGATAAAGAAAGTGAACTAAAAATTCTTATGGGTGAGCAAAATGCATAATCCTACTTACACACACATGGTTATGGATACACAGGGCATGGCTTTTTAACAGAAATACATAGACACATGGAATCACAATTTGTTTTTACATATGGATGTAAGTCATCTTGACCTCACAGCAAAGAACTTAGAGCCATTTTGTTGATAGCTGCCCACAACATCAAGTCATCTGTTAATATACCCAAAGTAATCTCTACTGATAACTGCAGTTCTGAAAATATCCCTACTGAATTAGGATATAATGAAATCTACTCTTCCCCTTAGCTTATGCATACCAGTCAACACAAGCTATTTTCTCCCACCTACCATTTTTCCTTTTGATTCTGAAGGGTCAGGGACCTTGTGAGTCACTCCCTTTGGTTGCTTTCTGAAGTCTAAACCTCTGATTCAGAAATTTCCCCTCTATTTTCACATCTAAGGAGCAATATAATCTTTGTCCTGCATCTGCCTAGAATAGAAAAACTCAGGGGGACTAAGTGCTGAGAGCCACTCTACATAAATGCACAGCATCCCAGCTGCCCTAGTTTCCTTTATGTTGCTGTGATAAACCACTATGACCAAAAGCAACTTAGAGGAGGGAAGTGGCTTGTACCTTCAGGTCACAGTCCATCGGTGAAGGAAGTCAAGGCAAGAACTCATCTAAGAACCTGTAGCAGAAATCATGGAGGAAGGCTGCTTACTGGCTCACTCACTCACAGACTTATGCTTTGCTAGCTCCATGTACAACCCAGGACTACCCGACAAAGGATGGCGCTGCCCACGGTCGGCTGAAATCTCATGTACCAGGTAACAATCAAGATAATCCCCAGTGGGCATACCTAAGGATGACTCTGTTCTAGGCATTTCCTCAGATAACTCAAGGGTGTATCAGGTTGACAAAACTGACTAGGATACTACTTAGCCACCAAAGATGCATCTGCCTTCACCAACATTTAAAAACTCAAGGCAGTGATTTCAAACTGTCCAGATAAGGAATAAGACAGTTTTGCTACATAACTATCTTGCAAACAATATTTAACTCCAAAGATGCTTCAGATTCAGTTTGAAGAAATTCACTGCTCAATTAATCATGAAATAAAAAAAGGCTTTTACCATCAAACAAGTGACTGGTGAAACATGGATGTGTCTCAAGGATATGAGCTAAGTGAAACAAGCCTCACACAGGAGAAATAGCATGTGATCACACTTCTGTGTGGATTTATAAAATAGAGACAGAGTGATGGTTGTTAGGATTTTAATCATCAATGATTTCCACCAACTCGTGTTTTAAACACTTGGCCCTCAGCTTGCTATACAATGTTCTGGTATCTTCTCTGCTATCTGGTCCACCATAGTGTGAGGAGTCTCTGCCACATGTCCCTACTATCAAGAACTCTCCCCTGCTGTTATGAACTGAAATTCCTCTGAAACTGTGGGTAAAAATCATTTTTTTCAGGCTAGAAAGAACTGCGTCAACAGTGAAGAGGACTAGCTGTTCTTCCGGAGGACCTGGGGGCAATTCTCAGCATCTACACTGGGGCTCAAAACCATCTCTAACTCCAGTTCCAGGGGATCTGATGTCCTCTTCTGGCCTCTGAGGACAGCATCCACCTGGTACATAGAAATGCCTCCAGACAAAATACCTATGCACACAAAACAACAAAAATAAAATTGAAAACAGATAAATAACTAAATCTTTCCTTCCTTCAGTTGTTCTCTTGGGTATTTTGGCTATAGCAACACAAAAGTAGCTAATGTAATTTCCAGGGGCTGTGGTATGGGAGAAATGGGGAGATATTGATCGAAGGGCAAACATTTCAGTTGTGTACATTGAGCAGGTTCTGGGGATCTGACACACAGCATGGTGACCATGGTTGAAAGCACTGTGCTGTATATTGAACGTTTGCTAATAAACAAGGTGGCCGTGCACAAGCACACCAACGGCAGCCCTCTGAAATCACGGTTTAATTAGCTCAACAGTAGCTATCCTCTCGCAAAGTATGCAGCTTTCAAAACATCACATTCTACATCAAAAAATCTACCATTTAGCCCCTTTATTATTCCTCAATAAAGCAGGAGAATTAAAAAGTATCTGATGAATGATTTCCATATTGAGCTAAACAACTGGTTTGCACCCCAGCTGAGCATTACAGTTGCCTAAGAAATTCTACAAAAAAAAAAAAAATGGCTCCTAACCCACCCAAAGAGATCTTGATCTGAAATGAGGGTCCCATGTGAGCGTTTGTGAGATTGCCCAGTTCATTCTAATACGCAGCCAGAACTGCATGGCACTATCTCAATGATCCTGGCTTTCATGTAGTGACCATTCGCAGCCCTTAACTCCAATCTAGCCTCACATAGATGAATCGTCTCTCCAAATGGAAGATGATTGGCTTATCCCTGGTGAGTATTAAAAACAAAACATCCCAGTCCTGTGCCTTCAGAAGGTCCTAGACATGCTAACCATGTTTGGGATTTTTCTCATTTCTGTGCTAAGGTATTTAACAAAAGCAACTTTAAGGGAAGAAAAGATTTGTTTTTGTTTAATTTTAGACCATTATGGTGCAGAAAACACAGAATCATTCATAGCAGTAGCAGTGTCTGGTGAAGGTGCCTGGTCCCGCTGAGCCACCTCCATCAGCCAAGCTCTATCTCCTAAAGGTTCCATAGCCTCCTGTAACCAGTGCTACCATCCAGGGACCAAATGTTCAAACACACGAGCTCATGGTGTGTGTGGGGGAGTACATCTCAGATTCAAACTACACTAATACATCAATCACCACAATGAAATGATCAGTTTGTACATTGAATAGTGCGAGATTGGTGCCCCCACCCCAAGTTAGCACAGTCCGTTGCATCCTGCATTGTAAAGGTTTTCAATTCTGACTCTTCAAAGGTCCCAGAAGGCCAGGAAACACTGAGCAAAGGCCCGGAAGACTGGGTATTTTGAAATTAATACAAGAGGGGCTACATCATCACTCAGCAAATAAAAGAAAAAAATGCCCTCTGGGCCAATTTGTAAGGCAAGTAAGGACATGGCAATAACTAACTGATTGTTGTGCTCTGATGGTCACAGACATGCTCCCCTTAACCAGCTCAGTAGCCTCCTCATATGCTCAAGATAAAAGGACCCTCCTAGTCCCCTGCACTGACTTCCCACCAGGCGCTAGGCTCTAATAGAAGCATTCAAACAGTCAATCCTATTTTCAAGTACAGCTTTCCCCTATTTACTCCCAAACCACTGGCTAGTATACCAACGAAAACATCATACTGGTCTCCTTTTCATCAATATATTATAGCTGGCACAGGAGGTCTCCAGGAATGGCTGTTCCACTATTGATCACTGTTACACCCTGTCATCTCACAGCGAAATCCATCAGGAATAATGGAAAGCTGTTTGCAGGTTTTATTGACCATTCATTGGCCTTTGACTGTGAACAGGAACCAGCTATGGGTTAAGCCTCATAAACCCCATATAGACTTTCAGTAATTGAAGTGCATGCAAAACCTGTCTTTCAATACCCATGAGGATTGGCAGGCCTCTCGTAGAACAGGCAACAGTTCAGAAATGAACAAAGTAAGGTTTGTACTTTTATCCCCACTTGGGAACTAGCACTGTTGGGTTATGAAGATAAGAAGGTAAGACATAGTATGTGGTGGTTTGAATGAGATTGGCCCCTGTGGGCTCACATATCTAGACTCTAGTTAGTAGAAATGTTTGGGGGAGATTAGGAGGTGTGGCCTTGTTGGAGGAGGTGTAGCCTTGTTGGAGGAGGTGTGGTCTTGTTGAAGGAGGTGTGGCCTTGTTGGAGGAGGTGTAACATTGGGAGTGAGCTTTGAGACTTCAAAAGTCTCTGCCTTTCCCAATTAGCGCGCTCTCTCTCTCTCTCTCTCTCTCTCTCTCTCTCTCTCTCTCTCTCATGCTTGCAGATCAAGATAGGAACTCTCAGTCACTGCCCCAACATCATGCCTGCCTGCCTGTTCCCCAGCACACTGGTCATGGATTATAACCCTCTGCAACCATGAGCGTCTACTTAAATGTTTTGTTTCCTAAGCTGCCCTGGTCACAGTGTCTTATCCAGTGATAGATCTGTGACAAAGACACAGCACCTCCCCAAAGCAGTCATTAGATAATGAAGAAGGCATGGAAATAACAGGTCTATAAAAAAAAAAAAAAAAACAGAGAAAAAGCCTATCACTCACAGAGACAAGCCTGCTGGCGACTGTCACCATCTTCCACTCAGGTGCTTCCGTCATAAACTTGGGGGAAGACCTCTGATCTCTCTCCTGTTCTCCAAGCATCCTGCCCACCATCAAATTTTGTCCACCATCAGTTTTACATCCTATATACAAAAAAAAAAGGAAAAAACCAGGAAGAATAATGAATATCTTCTAGATGGTTCTCCTTCCGTTTAGATAAGCATGTGCGGTCCATGACCATGTCTAAACATAGAAAAATCACTTGTAGACCAAATTGGCACCAAACTGGTTTATTGAAAATGTAACTGTAAATCTAGCTTCAGTTATTTACTTCATGATCTTGCCTGGCTTTGCTCTGAGTTTCTTGGCCTACAGCATACATCCCATGAATTTATCAGTACAGCTTTAGTGGGGCTCTCCTGACAGTCTTTATGTTTCTGCCCCACTCGGATTTATTCTCTTTTCCATCATTCATCCTGCCGACTGACTTTGGCCCTTGAGTAGCCAAAGAATTAATTTCAAAATCTGAAGGGCAAACCTCTGCTTGGCCAGGTTCCTAAGGTGGCCACTGTGACTTTCATGGTGACAAATGTGACAAATGATGGAAATAGGGTGCCACCAAAAGCCAGGACCCACACTAATCACCAGGAAGAAATAGCATACATCACTAAGTAAGGGACAGCAAAGCACCTGCTGTGTTTACAGCCATGTCTGTCCCCATACCAGACATGATTAATAGATCACAGATCTCTTTTCCTGAAGACCTCACACATCACATTAGGTTCTTTGTTAACACCGTACTCTAGAAGCCACTGCCAATCAATCAGACATGGGTCCTGGGATAAAATTTGCCATATTTGCCTCAGAACCAATGAACAAAGGCTAGGATGCATCATAAACCACAAGAACTGGACTGAGGCAGAACTATACAAAAATATAAAAGACGGTACAATACAAACTACATCCTAGTCTTTGCTGTTTGCCATCTCGGGAGTGTCTCCTCTTCTAAACTCCATATGCTCACTCACAGAAGCTTCTGCTTGGCACATTCCAGCACAGTGTCTAAGAAGAGAACATCCTCTTCTATCCAGTCTTGGACAAAGGAACGGGGTCTTTAAAAATAAAAAAAGCAGGAAATGGGAAACTGGAAAGATGGGTCAGTAGATAAAATACTCCACAAACACAAAGCCTTAGTTCAGATCCCCAGACACATACAAAAGCTAGATACAGCAGTGAGTGTCTGTAACCCTAACCCTGAGACAGGTGAATCTCAGGAGCTCATTGGCCAGCCAGCCTAGCTGAATTGGTGAGTTCCAGGTTCAGTGAGAACCCCTGTTTCAAAGAATAAGGTTGAGACGGTGAATTGGTTAGGATTTCTATTGCTGTGCTGAATGCCATGACCAAAGCAGCTTGAGGAGGAAGGGGTTTGTTTCGCCTATACTTCCAATCACTGCTCATCATCAAATGAATTCAGGAGGGAAGCTGAAACAGGGCCTGACCTGGAGGCGGAAGCTGATGCAAAAGTCATGGAGGGGTGATGCTTACTGGCT
Source organism: Alexandromys fortis (assembly GCF_014885135.2). Taxonomy (NCBI): domain Eukaryota; kingdom Metazoa; phylum Chordata; class Mammalia; order Rodentia; family Cricetidae; genus Alexandromys; species Alexandromys fortis. Next base: position 8,241,130 of record NW_026067952.1, read on the forward strand.
TGCTCTTCATGGCTTGCTCAGCCTACTTTCTTGTCAAACCTAGGACCACCAGTCCAGGGAAGGTACTCTCCAAGATGAACTGGGCTCCTCCTCATCGATCACTAATTAAGAAAGTGCCATACAGCCAGGTCTTATATAGAGGCATTTTCTCAGCTGACTTTAGCTTGTGTCAAGTTGACTTAAAACTATCCAGCACAGCTGGCAGCTTGTCAACTTGACACGCAAATGCATCACTTTTCAATGAGAACCTTTCCTTTCCCATTTATCCCCAAGATGCCAATTAACATTAATATCACAAAATAAAACAAATAACTCTGAAAGTCCCTGTCTTTAGAAATTCACACTAAAAGTTCAGTCCCTTTTAAACATTTGGTCTCTTTAAAACTCTAAAATCTCCTTTAAAATTTCAAAATCTTGCAAATGTGGGCTCCTGCAAAAATCAAAATTAAGTTAAAAACTGTCTTACTTCAAGAGGAAATAACCAGAGCACAGTCACAAAAATAAAGCAAAACCAAACTCCAACAGCATAAATAAGTCAATGTTCAATATGTGGGATTTGCTCCCAATCTTCTGGGATCCTCCAAGCATCTTGGTCAGTTCTCTGGCTCTTCTCTTTGCAGCACACACAGCTCAGGCTGGCTCCATTACATACCTGTTCTTGTCCTTGCTGGTCATCCCATGATGCTCACATTTCCAAAATCGGTGGGGGCCCTTATGCAATTGGGCTATGCTTTTTGTCACCAATAGCCTTTCCTTGGCTCTCTTTGGGGACTCCAAGCCCCATCCAGACAGTGCCAAATCTCAGCCGCTTTCCAGGACTCATCAAGCCTTCAAAACCAGTCTCACCTGAGTGGCTCTTACACTACCAAGTTCAGCAGCCAGCATTAAGTACAACCTTGGCTGCCTCTGGCACCCAAGGGAACATTTCCCAGAAGACTTTGCTGCAATGATGCTAATCTCAGCTGATTCTTCAGTCCCAGCTGAGCACCATCCATTTTCCCAGCTAAGCAACGGCTTTATTTTAGTGGCTCTGGTCTCTTGTTAATCACAAGACTCTTCAGCTCCAGCTGACCAGACGCCACAAATTCCTCACACGCACTAGTCTTTGCTTCCCACTAAGATGTCACAAGCCAGGCTTCCATTGTCTGCAACAATCTCTCAACATTCTTATCTCCCAAGCTCCCACAGAACAGCTCACCGAGCTCTCAACACTCAATAGTTTTTCTAGCCTAAAGTTCCAAAGTCCTACTACAATATTCCCCAAAAAATAACATGGTCAGGCCAGGCACAGAAATACCCCTATGCTAGTACCAACTTGTCTTCTCTAGGGTTTCTGTTGCTATGATGAAACACCACCACCAAAGCAACTTGGAAGGAAAGGTTATTTTGGCTACCCTTCCACATCACTGCTCATCATCAAAGGAAGTCGGGACAGGAACTCAAACAGGGCAGGAACTTGGAGAAAAGAGCAGATATAGAGGCCATGGAGAGGTACTGCTTACTGCCTTGCTCTCCTGGCTCGCTAAACTAGCTTGCTTTTAGGCACCACCCACAGTGGGCAGATCCCTCCCCATCTGTCATTAATTAAGAAAATACCATACAGCCAGGTCTCGTGGAAGTATTTTCTCAATTAAGATCCCTCCTCTCTGATAACTTTAGCTTGTGTCAAATTGACATAAAACTATCCAGCACAGAAGAATAAAAGAAGACACTCAATATAACATGTAGCCTCTATACACACATGCATACATGTGCACATGCACCTGCCTGCACACGGTCACACAGCACATAGATGAGTACATATACCACACATATATAAACATATATAAAAATTATTTTTAAATACCAGAACACCTATTAAACAGAAGAGGGATACTTCCGAGAGAGAGAGACATCATATAACATCTTCTTGAGAAGATACAACAGAATATCTGTCCACCCCAGAAAGAGCACTGACAGACCAAAGAAAGGATTTAATCCAAGTACCCACTTGGCGAAACAATGAGTTTATTAAGATTACTTTTAGACAGCTATGTCCCTGGGAAGTCCCACCTCAGCGTGGACAATGATTGGGCAGCCAACTGTTCCACGCCAGTCAATTGGTCCACTTACATATAACCTAAAAAGGTCGATGTAGGTTTGTAAGGGTTTTGTGCAGGCTCCTGAGTCTATTGCTCAATCCCAGGAAGCATCATGGTGGTCTCAGGAGGTCAATGTCAGCTTCTCTGAGATGAGACACTAACATCCAATCTGGAAAACAGAGCTACACCAAACATAAGGTAAACCAGAGAATCATTGCACCACCCAGAAGCACAGAAATAAATAGAGCTTGGAGGAGGAAGATCGCTTACCCAGGTGAGGGCCGTGGGAAAGCTGTCATGGAGGCTGAGGCATTAGGAGTCAGGGTGGAGAAAGGTAACAGGAGGAAGGGAGAGGGGATGCTACTCGGTGATGTCCATGGAGAGACCTACCATCATGGGGCTACTCGGTGGTGTCCATGGAGAGACCTACCATCATGGGGCTACTTGGTGGTGTCCATGGAGAGACCTACCATCATGGGGCTACTCACATTCACCGTCCTGCCCATCAGTAAAATTGTTGGCCTAGAATCGAGCCTCTGGAGTGACTGCAGTAACCACATGTCGGCAACTGTATAAGCATCAAGCCCAGTTAATTGTATGGTTAGTGAACCAGCAATCGCCTTCTCTGATCTCAATGATTATTCAGAACATAGAATATAGCCCGGCGGTGGTGGTGCACACCTTTAATTCCAGCACTCGAGAGGCAGAACCAGGCAAATCTCTGTGAGTTTGAAATCAGCCTGGTCTACAGAGCAAGTTCCAGGACAGGCTCCAAAGCTACAGAAAAACGCTGTCTCGAAAAGAAAAAAAAAGAAAAAAAAAAAACAGAATATTATTCTTGTAATAAAATCAGAGCAAAACTGCCCTGCTTTTAGGTACCAATTAACTGAATATCACCTATCAGAATGTGTTCTGAGACTTACAGGAATCGGTCACTCCTCTATGTAAGATACTCGCCTTGTTTCCCCCCCCCCCATACACACACATATAAACACACAGAGTGAGAGACAGAGACAGAAAGAGAAGTAGGCACACACTCTCTTTGCCCTTTGAACTGGAACAGTGATCTGTTCCCTGTGATTAAATTAGTGTAAGTAATAAGATATCATAGACTTGATTGATTTCCTCAGCAATGGTTATTAACCAGCCCAATTCAGAGCCAAGCAGGGCCATTATTCTAAACATTGATTTCTGAACAGCATTCAGGGGAAGGAAATTCTCAGCTACAGAAGTATTCCATGAGGAATTATCAGGTAGGATGATACACGGTGAAGATTCTCAAATGTGTCACGGAACCCCATGGAATCCTTCAACGCCACAGTGCACAGATGTCAGAGTCTGCTGGGAGACTGTGTGATGCTGTAAATCGACTTTACCAATATTCTCAGGGAATAATTTTTAGGCACATCACAAAATGCAAGAGCTGAGAACGGTATTGTATTCCCACCATTGTATTTAATCCAACAAATATGTGTTTGGTGATTCCTCCGGAGCACATTTGGCAGAGTCTCCGGAGACAAGAAGAAATGCAGCTAGCTTCAAGATGCTCACACACAACACGGCGTGTTTCTTGACAGAGTGTGGGAATGCCCTGTGCTTTAAAGGGGTGAAAAGCTGACGTGTGGCTACTGGATCAGGAGAGGTGACGTGTCAGATGCAAAACAATTCTTACTGTTTTTGAGATAGGATCTCCCTATGAAACCCAGGCTAGCCTTGACCTCCAATCTCCCTACCTTCACCCCCAAAGATCTAGGACAACATCTATGTGCTACCATGCCTGGTTGGGGTAGCAAACTGTCACAGGGTTGCAGGAATGTTTTCAGTAACATACAATGTGCTCAGAGTTGTGAATAATGGCAGACCCTCTCTAAGTTCATAAATCTGCGAACATAAAGTGGGTTTTTCTCCACTCTACACCCCCATGTATCTGTCTAGCAGGCAGAAGGGGCTGGAAATGGAGCTGTCTCAGCATGGTTCTTTCTCTGACCGCCCACCCCATACACAACATCCAAAGGAAAGCCTGAAAAGGGCATAAATCACAAAGAGTTTGATCTTTACCTATATGTGTGTTTCCTGTACCGAGGGCAATGGGATCTGGAGGAGCAGAAGAGACGGCTCTGGGATCCGACATTCTGGGTTTAGATTGGGATCTAACTCTATGGGGGACATGTCAAGGGAACTCGTTAGCTATAACTATGGGACTAATAACAAAAATTACTTCATAAATCTGTGGTAAGAGAGGCTAAAGTGATAGGCAAGTGTAAAATACTTAACCCAGTACCTACCACTTAGAGAGACTAAAAAATGATTTTGATAATAGGTCTCAGTCATTTTTCCTTAAGAAGAAAAATACATGAGATGGCTCATACCTAACAAGATAAAAGAACCAGTTTCCTGCCTTCTTCTCTTCCAAAGAGAGGCATAAAACCAGGTCCAAGGACAGAGACCTTCAGAGGTACAGGTGATGGTGAGCAGATTCCAGCTGTGTTACAGTGGGCTTCTGTTGTGGTTTGAATAAAAACGTCCCCTTTAGGCTTCTGTATTTGAACACTTGATTCCCAGTTGGGGAGGCAAAGAAAGTGTAGTCTCGATGGAGGAAGTACATCAGCTGGGGAGAGCTCTAAGGGTTTACAGCCTCACCCTACTTATGGTTTTCTTTTCTTTCTTTCTTTTTTATTTTATTTATTTATATATTATTTTTGGATTTTCGAGACAGGGTTTCTCCATAGATTTTGGTTCCTGTCCTGGAACTAGCTCTTATAGACTAGGCTGGCCTCAAACTCACAGAGATCTGCCTGCCTCTGCCTCCCGAGTGCTGGGATTAAAGGTGTGTGCCACCACCGCCTGGCATGGTTATCTTTTTGCTTCATACATGTGGATGAAGACGTGATCTCAGCTTCCTGCTCCAGCTGCCATGCCTCCCCCACCATCACAAGCTCTCCCTCTGGGACTGTAAGCTGAAATAAACAATGTGTTCTATTTACTGTTTTTTGACCTAGTGTTCTCTCCCAACAACAGCAAAACAAAGGCTACAACAACTACCTTGCAGAGAGGGGAATAGATATGAAGCCATGGATGCCCGGGAGTTCACCTGTTTCATCTCCAAGAGGTGGTGAAAGAGAGAGTTTCTAACTTTTAATTAAACTAAAAACAAGAAAAGTCTAAATGGAATTAATGGATATTGATGTCTCAAGCTTCTCTAAATACAAAGATCTCAAGTTCCCTAAAAATGGAATCTGCAGGCGTTTTTTTTTCTGTGCCTGTCATATTTTCTTCATAAGAAACTCATTGCTTCCCACTCCCTCCCAATTTCCTCCCTCCCCTACTCCTGTTGGAAATATAAACAATGAGTATTTCAGGTATTTGTGTGCATGTGTGTTTGCATGCATGTGTATATGCATGTACATTCATGTGTGGGTAAGCATGTGTTGTCGTGTATGCGTGGTCTCTCTCTGTGTGTAGATGTTTGTACGCTAGCATGCCTTTGGGACTTTCTCAAGTCCTGCATTTGTCTGAATGCCATTGATTTCTTTGCCTAATTGTTATTCACTATGCTAATTTCACCCACAAATCTCACATTCTATTGACCAAAAGGTAATAAACTCACCAACAAACAAAACAAGCATTATTGCAATGTTGGAAAAACATCAGTTAATATCAATAGCATATTTACAATTATCTTTAACACAAATTACCCATGATGCAGCATGTAGGCTGCCTCAGATAACTGGGCAGAGGGGTCCCCTGCGAAACACCCACTTTCTTTTCTTAGTTGAGAAGAAGGAAGCAAGGCAAGTGAGAAACACCGAAACTCAGTAATGAATGAACGGAAGGGAAGAGGAGGGGAAAATGTTATTACATCAAAAGAGAAACACAGAGCCTCTCTGTTTTCCTATTTCTTTGGCTTTTTTTTTTAATTTATGTGTAAAACATATAAGAACATATAACACATCTTTTTTTTTCTTTTTTGTATGCATTGGTGTGTTTTACTTTTTTATTAACATGTATTAATTGTACAAAATAGCAGGTGTTGTAGGATATTTGTATACTGTGTAAAGATATATTGTCGTGACTGGTTTAATACAGAACTGAAACATATCATGTAAGTTTCTAGGAGGAAGATACCCAGTATCCTGCTCTGGCTCCACATAACACATACATGCCCACACAGTCAAATGTAAGGCCTCTCATGGAAGCAGAAACTCGCTGTCTCGGCACACATAATGAGACAGACTACTTCCTGTTGCCTGCCTATCAAGATGCAGGACTTTCAACTCCAGCACCACCTCTGCCTGCGTGCCACCATGCCGCACCTTGATGATCACAGACTAAACCTCTGAACTGTAAGCCTCCCAAATTAAATGTTTTTTCCTTTATAAGAGTTGCTGTGATCATGATATTTCTTCAAAGCAATAGAAACCCCAAGACAACAGTCCTGGATATTGACGGTGCTCATTTTGTTACATGTAATTAATTTTACATATCTGAACCATTTAAATCTTTACACTTTACCTAATTTTATAATCAGAAAAAAAAACAAATAAGGATATTTTCATTGAACAAATTAACAAGGCCAATGTCTGAGGGTAATGACGTTCAAAGAAACCACAAAACCCACGAATGTAACAAGAAAGAGTTTCTGGCTGTGAAGAAGATTAAGGAGCAGATGGGAGAGAGGCCTTGACAGTGGATTTTTTTTTTAAGCTTCAAATGCTTTCAAGAAGCTTTCATTGCTAAAAGACACCCCTCTAAGTCCTGTTCTTGTCAAGTTCCTAAAAAGTAGATCCAGCAATAAAACCTAGACCTCCTTCACTGAGGAGGGGCAGAGGATCAGGATGTCTGTGTTGCCGCGGTGTCTTCTCGTTAAGTCAGGGAAGCTGCACCCACGAAGTCTCAACAATATGATTGCCTACACCAGACCAGAAAATGACAGTGTAAATTCACATGCCAACATGGACCATGGAACTCTCCCAAGGCCCCACCCGACATGAAGAGCTACAGGCAATTAATGGTTGCTGAGAGAGAGAACATAAGTCTCCTCCAGGGATGAGCCCTGATAAGTCATCCAATTCCAAGTGACCAGCCCTAAACACACACACACACACACACACACACACACACACACACACACACATACATACGAGCAATGCTAAATAGACTCAGCAGTTTGTATTTATAAATTTGTGTGTGGGCAGCAATTATAATTAAACAATAAGAGGCCATGAATTTGAGGAATGGAAGGGGAACACAGGAGGACCTGGATTGGAGTAAAAGGCGAGGGAAGGATGTAAATACATTAATTATACACAAAATTATCAACCAAACAAATATAAGTAAAAGAAAACGCCCAGTGTCCGCACACTCAGCCCTGACCCACACCTATGGCACACACAATCCAATGCCCTCCCTCTGCTCCTCTTTGTAAACAAAAGCCTATCCTCTATTGAGACAGCCATTTCATGTGCTCAGATCACTTCCTCTGCAGTGAGGTCACCAAAGCAGCCTAAACTCAACACAGAGATCTGTGAAGAAAAAAAAAAAAAAACCCAAAGCATTAAATACAAAAACAAAATCTGTTTAGTGTGTAATCTTTTGAATCCACGGATAGATGGAGACGCGCTCTTTAATCGTACTTTTCCTTTCTGTCTCTTCACGCACGCTTCTTCTGTGGCACAGGCATTTTTCAGAAACACAGACCCTCTTTTGTTTAATTAATAATCCCCCCAGACATAAATCACCCCGGCGGCACCCTCTCTAAGCAGCCCCGTGGCAATGACCTACTTTAACAGTCTCTCATGTATAGCTTGGGTTTACTATGTATTTTGAAAATTACTGCTCAATAGCTATTTTGGGAGATCAGCATTTTCCTTAGTAACTTTAGCAATGAGTACCCATTTTTTCCACGTAGGAAGGAAGAATAATAGAATAACGGAACTGAATTAAAGTCTAATGAAAGGGGGCTAGCCCCTCCCCCAGGAAACCAGTAGTAATAAACACAGCTAACGTCTATTAAGCATTTTATGTGCACAGCTTCCTTTAACTCTCGCAGAAAAGCTGTCTGTCCCTATTTGGTTGGTGGGGAAACTGAGGTAAAGAGAGAGAGAGGGGGAGTAAGACTAAACCAGCAAGTAGCAAGAGAATTCTCGCTCCCAGGCTCTAAAGTTGATGCTCTCAACTCAATCACGTGTTCCCCTTTGACAGAAATAGAACTGACTCCCAGGGAAGATCACATTGACCGTAACATTGTGTTGGCATTGTCCTTGTTTCTAGGGAAGAGTACTTAAGCTTAAAGAAGAACATGATGGAATTTGGAATTCAAGTATTACCTTCAATTATTTTTAATCTTTTGATTGTGACAAGAGCTCTTGGTGTGAGTTCTGCTTCTGAGCATATTTAAATATCCAATGTATTATTAGCTGCAAACACAGCCCTGTGTAAAAGGCCTCAGAACTTGGTCAGTTTGCCCATCTGAAACTGTCAAGCCATGATTTTCCATACCCCTCTTTGCCACCCCTGGCAATCGCTGATAAACTGTTACCCTACAGATGGGAACATTACTGTAACCTCCTCTTTTCTACTGAACTCATTTGAAATACTGGCTTGAGTTTGAGAAAACCAAAATAAATGCAATGAAACTTATTTGAAAACCCTAGCATGTCATTATGTATTGCATCCGTTTGCCCTAAATCCATTTTACTAGGTTATTATTAATTAGCATTTGTTCAGTATCAACTATGCTCTCAGAGCCAGAATCAACATGTAAAATCATATCATAGCCTAAGATAGGCCCACATAGCATTTATTTCCAAAGCAGCTCTCCCCACACTTAACCCCTGAGAGGAATTGTTCCAACAGTAGATGTGCAAAAAAACAGCTCAAAAGCAATTGCTCTCCATGAGGGCCTGCACATGTGCCCACTATATGAGGCAAGCAGAGTCTTGAGTCGAAGAGGAGGGAAAAGGTGAAACTTCCCAGTAAGTGACTGAAAATCCAGAAGACTCAGCTTTTAAATAACAGAAATTAGTCATATAAATTATTGTTCAATTATTTTGTCATAATAACTCTTAATAGAAATAAAGGTAAATCTAGTAACACCTATACAAGCATAAAGGAGATGTATAGATAAAAATATAGACCTCTCTTTGGTCATTAAAAAAAATCTGAGTGGTTCTCACTAGATGTGGAAGGAGTACATGGAGGCCGTCTGTGGTGAGCTGTCTTAACCTCAACTCTTCTACAGTAGTTGGAGAGTTTGGATGGGAACTCGTTATTTTGGGGGCAGAAAGTATACCTCTCATGGAGATAGAGCAGGAGGAGAGCTGGTAAAGGCTATGATAATAACCTCTTGCTCCATGGGCACTGAGGGCTTACTTTCCCTTGATCCCCAGTCAGGGAAATGTACAGAGTATATCGCAGAGAGCCACTGAAACACAAGAAGCTGGGTATTTGGCCAAGAACTTTTTATCCAGCTTTGGTTGTAGATTTCCTGCGGGTGACTTGCAGCCACTTCATGTGACCTTGGCAGAGCCACAGAAAGTCCTTGGGCAGAGTATGACATAGGCACCTAAGATGCTGTGGATGTGTTTGTCAGCTCTGGTATACGGTACACGTATGCAGAAGTACTGGGTATTAGCGAGATAACGTAGAGTGGTAATTGTCCTGTTGAACGAAGCAAGCTTGACTTCAGCCATCTGATTCCTCCATTCTTTCATTAAAAGACCCTGTAACAACCTTGACTTTATGTGTGAGCAAAAAGAAACCAGTAGCCTATTCCATCTAAAATAAATACACGCCTGAGCTTCATACTATACAGATAACAGACTATGAATATATTAATCAGAATGAGGGAGTGTTCTATTTGGAGAAGGACACAAGACTTTTAAATACAATTGTGTATTTCTGAATAAAAGAATACTGGGGTTTGGGAGAGAGCTCAGTGAGTAAAACACCTGCTGTGCAAGAATGAGGACCTGAGTTCAAATCCACAGCATCCATGTTTAAAAAAAATGCCAGACTTGCCAACAGACATCTGTAGCATCGATGCTGGCATTTCAGGGAAGGGGGCAGAGTGACGTGACAGGTGACTTCAGGGGCTCATTGGCCAACTAGTCTAGGAGAAAAGATGAGCTGCAGATTTAGTGAGACCCTGTCTCCAAAAATAAATATGTAGCCAGTCACAGGAGACTCCCAATATCAAGCCCTGGCACACACACACACACACACACACACACACACACACACACACACAATGTGTCAATGCTTTGCATATGTATAGTTCATCTAAATCTCATTGGAGAATGGTCATACGATAGTTAACTTCTCTCTATTTGATGGGATTAAGAAACACCTGGTCCATTAATGAGACACACTTAGGGGTTTGTCTCTGAGGGCTTTTTCAGAAAAGACTTACAGACGGGGAAAGGTTTCCTGTGAACGTGGGCAGAGTCACCCATGGCTGGGGACCACAGTGTAAATAATAAATCAGCTAAACTCCAGCATTCGTCCCCCTTGACCTCCTGACTTGTAAGCCAGCGGCCCTGCACTCTTTCCACGACGGCTGTGAGCAACTCCTGCTGTGCCTGTTCTGTCATGACTACCTGTACTCCCAGACCATGGACCAAAACACCTCCTTCCTAGAAACAGGACAAGTGACTAACTGGGCTTATGGGCCTGCAGTGTCTCCCATCTTTGAGCATGGTTCACAGTGAAGGATTTATATTTGAAACTATGGGCTAGGGTAGTAAAGTCAGATACCACGTTCACCTGTGAAACAAAGCAGACAGGACTTCAATCATCTGTTACTTCTACTCCATTCCCTCTTTCAAGGAAAGACTCCTGGCAACTCTGCACTCGCGGATTAGCAAAAGGAGGCAGCAACCCAGCCATCCACCCCATTCCCTGACCTAAAGTGAGCTCCCAATGCCGCTCAGTGTTCTGTCCTGCCAGTTACAGAGAAGCATCAAGTCTGCAACACATAAATCATATTTCTTCAAGGATAGTAACCCTGACCCTGTGGTAAGGAACTGCCATACTTCCCAACAAGGTTAACCTCTGTTAGTCTGGCTCCATCAGTAGAGACAAGCCAGCAATGCCAGCCATACCCAGGTTAGTAAGCAGAGATGGACTAAGGGTTCTATGAGATAGCACCTGTCCTTGGTCACCTCCGATAGGACCCACTCATCCTTCTCTTGGGCTTCCTTCAAGTTTTCCGTGGGTCTTTTTGCCGGGCATCATAGCATTCCAAAATTTCTCATTCACAGATCTGTCTCTGTAATTACCCCACGGTAGCACTGCAACCGAGGAGTCGCTGCTTCCTCCTGCAGCCGTTTACCCTTTCACCCACAGAGAAACAGCAAGTAATCAACAAAGGAACTACTATCTCAGATGCTGAGGATGCCGCAGAGACCAGGCTAGACCTGCCACTGCCCTCTGAGAGGGAATTCCAGTTCTGTAGATGCTGGAGCTTCTGGGGACAATATCTCACTACTCCAGAGCCAGTTTCTTACTGTAGTTATTTCTCCTTAGCTCCAGGTAAGAACTGGTTTGAAAATTCCTTCTGTGCAACTCTTTCTTTTCTTTTCTTTAAATCACTAGTTGGTGTCAGCATGCATCCTTCCAATAAATTTTCATCCAGAAAGGGCCTATCGAACAAGGAGTACATGAGAATGCTGATTGAAATCATTGTGCCTCTGTTTACTCACCAATAAAATGGGCACACTGAGATGACAAAGGATTTAATAAAGACAATGAGATTTTGAAGCCGACAAACTTAAAAGGATGCATGCTCCAATTATTCCTTAAAAATAAGAAACCATTAAAATATCTACGTTATGTAAAAGACAGAGACAGACAGATAGACAGAAAGGGAAAAAGAGGAAAAAAGATAAGAAACCATTAATTTTGCAAGCAATTTTCATCCTGCATTAGCTATTTGCCATCGTAACAAAGCACCAAAACCAAGGCAACTTGTGAAAGAAATCGCCAATTTTGACTTAGGCTTCTAGAAGCTGAGGGCATAATGGCATGGACCTCATGACAGAAGGCAGGAGGCACAGCAGGGAGAACGAGAAGCTGAGAGCTCACATCCTCTCCTACAAGCATGAAGGGGGAGCTAGAAGTGGGATGAGGCCTTAAGCTCTCAAAGCCAGCCCACAGTGATACACTTCCTCCAGCAGGGCTGCACCTTCTAAGCCTCCCACACAGCGCCACCTAGAGGGAATCCAGTATTCAAATAACTATGAAGGACAGACAGTTCTGATTTCAACCATCACACCAGCCCATGTCTTCTCTCTGTTCTCATCTCCTTCTTTAACTGATGAGCCAATGTAGATACACTCGTTAGTTTATTCAAGGCACGGCCAGCACTAGGAGAACTGGCCAACAGGGCACATCCGCTCTGTGCCTTTAAAGCAGAGCGATGTGGAAGACGCACGAAGGGCGTTGATACAACAGAAAAATGCCTGCTGAGCTCCTCTGCATCATCTCATGAATCCCGTGGCTGAAAGACTTCCTCCTGGCTCATCTACGCATGCGTACATCCGAGCCACACTGTCCACTGGATGAGCCCAGCTGCCCCCTTTTCTTGCCAGCAGTATTGAGCTCATAATTCCAATTAGCCATGGACATCTGAGACTAGTCACCACATGGAAGATGCGAAAGATTCGTCTGTTGAGAACACCTCTCCTCTACCAGCTCACTAAACTTCCAGTCCTTCTCAACCCAGGAGAGCCAAACTAACAGGCCCAAAAGAGTCCAGGAGAGCCCTAGTGCCCCCCAAAACATTCACTGTAGGCCATCTTAGGGAGACCATGAGCAATAAGCCCTCAATTCATAAATTTATTTTTGCACAACATGGTGAGGAAAGATTGTACAGGGATCGCTCCTTCAGATCTAAGCAGCTTATTTTTATCCACTATGGTTTTGCACTTTAGGGATCAGATTTTGCTTCTTTAAAAATGATGTCAGACTTCTGCTTCATGTGAATGATAAAAGGGGATGAGTGCCTAGGAAAGATTCCTCTTTTTAAAGCAGTCCGAAACATGCATGCTCTAAACAATATAGCAGCCCATCACATAAGGCAAGCATCTATAAACATACAAAGGTAATTTGATTGGAGAATAATTGCAATAGAAACATTTACTGTATTTCTTTCTGTTTGTTGCTTAAAATCAGAGTGAATAAAGAGAGTCAAATAGAATATCAACGAGGTTAACTGTGGTCCATGTTAAAAGGGGAACTGTATTTTAATGCCAGTAGCCTTATAGAAAGAATTATAGGTTAATGGAACTACTTGGGACACTGTTGTCCTTGCTTTTCTACAGTCAAAAGTTAAATTATTTAGAAAAGAAACATTCTCTTGAGTGGTTGCAGGTCACTATGGATCAGTGATGTTTTCCCTTTAGAGTTTAGATGTGAAATATTAATATGTTTCAGAGACAAGATTTATCAACATGGGACTCCTATCTGTCATCCCTCCTCTACCCTCCATCTCCCACTCTGGAGAATGTTCCTTTTAATAGTCTAGATCATAGCATTGGGGAATAGGAGTCAGAGTAATCAAGAGAAGAAAAGGAGAAAGGCTCCACACTCAATAGGGAAGGATCTGGGGCGTGCACAGTCTTCCACGGGGCTTGACAAAACTGGGACAGTACAGAAAGGGTCTAGAGATCTATTGCTCTGGCCTTTGGATTTGATTTTGTTTTAGTATTCTTGGAAAGACGGAAGCCCAAATGAGAATTCCTTTGGAACATTTTTCCAGACTACCACCGGCTATGATACACATACATAGCCCCTAAAGCTGTTTGTATATATATTCTGTTCACATGAGGGTCCCCAAAGAACAGCAGCAGAGTCACCTGTGAGGTGCTGAGACAGACAAAATCTTGGGCTCCAGCACAGACCTGCTGAGCTGGCGTCTCTGTGTAGGCAAGGTCCAGAGATTTGTTGAACAAGCATTCAAAGTGATTCTCCCATCGCTGTATTCAGAGAGCAACTAAGCCAGGTAACTGGGCACCTGCCTAGAGCATCTAGGAGCTTCATACCTGAGTCCAGGGCAAGAGTCCACTTCAGAAAGGTCTGGTTTCTACCCCTTGGGCACGACTACAGGACCCCTGTGGGATCATGTACCACACGAAACTCTTCCTGGCATTCCAAGAGGCCCAGAAATTGCAGCCCTTTTCCCATAAGGCCTCCCTCTCAGATACTGAAGATCTCTCTTCTGCTGCCCCTCAAGGGTCTGAAGAGGCAAACTGCCGAGAAGACCACAAAACTAGAGTCTTCCAAAGGTAGAAATGACTAGTTTGGGAATTCTCAAATCTGACTTTACTGCTGGAGATGGAACATTCTTCTTTGAACTTCCAATATAATCTTCCTCTGTTCGGCAAAATCAGTGGATATGCCCAAGCTCCAATAACAATCCACTATGGAATTCCTGAGTCAGTCTCCGGCGTGAAGTCGACGTGTCTAGCCAGTGAACACAGTGATGAACAGTTTATCCTGTCACGGACAACCACGAAGCCAGCATATGGAATAGCGCACTGTTCTCAAGGACCCCTGTCAGATGCCTGTCGACAAGTCCCCTCTCCCACATAGCACCATCTCCTCAGTTCCCCCAAGATCCATGATGCTGCAAAAAAGAGCCGCCTGAGACTCCCATACTTGACTCAACAGCTGAGTCCAGTCTGCCCTTTCAAGCCTGGTCCTCAGAGCATCCCCCCCCCATCGCCTTACTAATGTGCTATCTCGATGACCCAAACAGTGTCGCTTTGATGTGTTCATTTCCTAGAGAAGCTCTCCTCTCGTTACTTTCCCTTTCTACCATGAGGAAAATATAAAAGGAAGGAAAGGTCACAATCAGTGTGCTGAAACTCAGGAAACCTGAAATAGAACCTCTTAGCCTTTGAAAGCAGCAGCATGGGAAAGAAAGAGATCGTTGCCACAAGAACCAGATAAGATGCGCATCTTGTTACGCTAAGGCAGCAGTTCTCAACCTGTGGGTCTCTACGCCATCAGGATCAAATGACCCTTTCACAAGGGTCGCCTGAGACCGTCAGAAAACACAGATATTTACATTAAAATTCATAACCGTAGCAAAATTAGAGTTATGAAGTAACAATGGAAATAATTTTACAGTTGGGGGTCATCACAACATGAGGAACTGTATTTAAGTGTCGTAGCATTAGGAAGGTTGACAACCAATTAAAAATCTAAGGTCCTTATTCAGAACCTCCACTTGCACCTTCTAAGTGGTTTCCTTTCTTTTCGGGGGCCTCTGCATGACTCAGTTCAGGAGGAGCGTTCTTGTCAGGGTTCCCCAGAGAAATGGAATCCATAGGATATTTACTATGAAGGATTTGAGAAATCACATGGTCTGCCCTCACAAGGTACAGCCAGAGAACTAGGCTAGCCAGTGACAGAAGTCCTGGTCCAAGCTCAAAAGCCCAAGAGTGAGGAGCACCAAGGTCCAAGGGCAGGAAAGGGCAGAGAAAATGTTCTCTCTCCCTCTACCTTCCTGTTCTATTCTGGGGCTCCGCAAAAGAAATGCTACGACCTGTGTAGGTGACAATATTTTTTATGCAGACTGGTAAAAAGTGCTAATACATTTAACAAATACACTCATAAATAAAGTTTCACCAGCGTTCTGGGTGTCCCTGTGGCTAGTTTACTTAAACAAAGTTTAAAATGGAATTTACCGTGACAAGTACAAAGGTAGACAGTACTGAGACACATGTGATGGTGGTGATGATGATGGTGGTAAAATACTGTATAGTTACACTGAATGCCATTCGGAGTTCTTCATCTGAGTAACAACATCTATCTAGACTTATCCAACCTTGTAGACACTAATATTGCTCTGGTTTTTTTTTTTTTTTTTGGTCTTATATTTTTAGATGATGAAACTGAGGCACAGAAATGTGATTTCCATAAAATCACACCGCTAATAGACACAGAAGCAGGAGCCCAGGCCACTGTTCTTAAGTTCCTGGACTTCTAGAATAAAGAAAGGTAGTGGATCTCAACACTTAAAAGCTAGTAACCCCCATTGGCTATCAGCACGCTGTGTTGCTCCTTGAGCCTCTATTTCATTGTCTGCAGTAGAGTGTACATCAGGAGGGAACCCTCACCCCAGAGCTTTGTGGGGGACAGATGAATCAAGTCTACAAAGCTGGCGCCTACCAGAGCCAATAATAACACATCAGGTGCTGCCCCCATCTCTCTGTTCCTCAATCCTGCTACAAAGAGGTGCATGCCGCTTGCCCCTGCATCATTCCCAATGCATTTATGCTCTTCTATACTGAAAGAAATAGTCACACAAGCATGAGGACCAGATACCCAGCATCCATGTAAAAAGCCAAATATGGGAACATACGCCTATAACACCAGCAATGAGAGGGCTGAAACGGGGGGATTCCTGGGGCTTGCTTCCTATCCAGTCTTGGTGAATTGGTAAACTCTAGGTTGAGGTGAGAGAATTTGTCTCAAAAAACAAGGTAAAGAGAAACTAAAAGAGACATTAGCATTAACCTTTGACCTCCACAAGTATTTGTCCAATGTGCACACTTATGCACAGAGGTACACACATAAACACTATGCATAGGTTCTCATATGCACTGTGTGCACATATATACCACATACATATACACCATATACAGACATAATCTCACATGCACACACACACACATACACATCCATACACTTACATACACACAAAATAAATAAACAAACAAATAAATAAATAGAAAAAAATAGAAGTATGGGTCGTCTTCTTTACTTTCACCAGTCCAGTCCAGATGTTGTGTTCACCCTTGCCTTTCAGATTAACAGAGCAAAGGGACACCACCCACCTTGCTTTCCAGAGGACCATCAGCCTTCTAGTTAGACCCTCTTTCTTGTGGTCAGGGTGGCCACTCACTTAGCAAGCTCTCCTTTATCCCTAGTGTGCCCTTCACTTGGTGTCAGGATGTGCAGACAACAGCACAGAAACTATCCCTGAGCTCATGAAAGACATCCTACCAGAGGAACCAGGCAAAATGATAAACACAATTGTAACAAACACCTTGAAGGGACAAAACAGAGGGCTAGGGCGTCCATTGGGTGGCACAATGCATGAGCCAGAGTACCAGAAAAGCACAAAGTCAACAGACATGTCCCCTGGAAGATGTGGGCCAACACTCAGAGCCCTTCCAGTGACAGGCTGGGATCTCTAGAGCTCTCTTGCTCCAGCTTAAATGTGTGTTTCCGCTTTCCTACTCAATGACTTGGGCAAGTATCTTTGATTTTCTCGTATCAGTTTCTCCATCTATACATCGGTGCCAAACCCAAGGAGAGTTACTGCCTGGGAGGATTGAATGAGATGATGCTATCTGTTATTATTTAAGAATATTTGGACTGAGGAGATACCTCAGGCAGCAAAGCATTTCCCACGCAACCATTAGGACCCAAGCTTGCTCTCCAGCACCCACGTAAAAGCTGGGCATAGGAGCACATGCATGTAATCCTATAACTGGGAAGGTGGAGCCAGGGTGTCCCTGAGACTTGATGGCCAGACAGTCTTGTTGAATCATTGCACTCCAAGGCCATGGAGAGACCCTGCCTCAAAAAAAAAAAAAAATAAGATAGAGAAGAATTAAAGGAGACATCCAGCATCCTTTGGCTTCCTCATGCATGTGCACACGTGCAAACATGTACCCATGCACAAGTATGCACACACAAGAATATGTACACACATATAGACACACACAAGCATTATTTCTTTTCATGGTATGGATAAGGCTAAGGAAGGCTCAGACCTATGCATGAGCCCCTGTTTAGGACACTCTTTATACTGGGTTCCTGTGGTCCAAACTCTATCATCTAACAAGTGACATCTTCCAAAGAGAAGAGGAGGAGGAGGAGGAGGAGGAGGAGGAGGAGGAGGAGGAGGAGGAGGAGGAGGAGGAGGAGGAGGAAAAAAGGACCAATGAGCTTGATACTTTTGATGGCCTGAAATCCGGCACTTTTGTGGAGGTTCTGTAAGAAATGTGTAGAGTTGCATAGATGCCTCTGCATAAAAATAGTAAACAACACCCCAGTGTTTATCTCCATAAACTGAGGAATAAACTTGTTGAGAGAGCTAATGGGCCCTTGGGCTGTCAGAGCAAAAAGCCTCATTCAAACGCTCATTCTGCCTCAGGCACGGGCTTAGAGGAGAAAGCAGGGCTGAGTAGGCCAGTCCATGATTCCTGTCAGACGAAGAGACCCCTGGGAGCGAAGTCTTTACTGCATCCCTGTGTTTCAGCTCAAACAGCCTGAAAGATTCCACATCCTATATTGACCTTGGTTCCTGTCTTTGGAAATTATCCCACCTCAGCCTCCACCTTCCTGTCCGCTCTGGGTAGCAGCTGACCTCCGCTTCTACCAAACAAAGCTGGCTTCTCATTTCCAAGGACCCCACCACACTAGGAAAATGAGATGGCCACCAGCCCCTCCCTCTTGCCAGCTCCAGAGGAAGCGCCTCTGACTCCCACTGTTATTACCGCCCTTATCGCCACCACTGCTGGCGTCCCCATCCTGCTCCACCCTGCCTCCCAGCTCATGCTCCCCAGTGCCCATTGTCTGCTGCGTGTGCTCACTCCAGGGTTATTAGCTACCCACCCCCAGTGTTCAAAAATCAAGTCCAAAGCTCACGGTGTCACCCAAGGCCCCTGAGTCATCCCCACTCCTGTCTGGTTTGTTGTAGCTGGTCCAGCTTCCATCTGTCTCTGAGTCACTCTTTCCCATGCCCTGGGCTCATGCCTCCTGTCTGTCAAGGCAGACTCGGATACCTCAGGGAAAACAGTTAAGGTGTTTTCACCGTCAAGGCTACCCTGAGCTGTCCTCACTTCCTCTCTGACTTCCTCCACAGGGCTTCCATAATGACCTCCTTAAAACTCAAAACCGGACAAGTGACTTCTCAGCTTGAAAACCTTCCGAGATTTCTCATTCTCAAAGAAAGGGCAATTTGAGTCCTCCGTACTTGATTTCTGGTGATAACTAATAGCTCACTCCAACCATTCCCACAATGCCCCAGACACACTGAAATCCCCACCACTCTTATGCACCGTTCCTTTCCCACCTCCCAGCTGCACCTCTGGGTTTGCTACTGCTCCCAGTCTGTTGAGGCCTGGATAGTTCTTGTCTGACAGGTTCACCCTCCTGCTGGAGAGCCCACTTCAAAGGCTCCTTTCCTAAGGAGACTCTCTCTCCACAGATGCACCAATTGAGAGTTGCCAAGGTTTTCTGTCAAGGGCCTTTGTGGGCCACCTCGGGTGTCCACTTCCCCTCCCCCACTCTCCTAGGGTAAGACAGCCATGCGTGGATGACATGTACAGATGTGGGCACAGCTGTGCTCCAGTAAGACTTTCATTTCATGTGGCTTCCGTGTATGACAAATTATTCTTCCTCTTTGGGATATTTTTCAAAAATAGAAAATTTAGAAAACATTTTGAGTTCGTGCCATCCAGCGCTGTCCTGAGGGCCGCAGTTTGCCCGCCCCCTGCTTGCAGCGAGTTGGTTTTTCCTTCCTCTGCATTTTCTCAGTGTCACACAGTCTCTTAAGTGTGACTCTTGGGGTTCGGGATGCCCTAACGCCTGGGCATCGCTCAGCCCACATGCAATAAGACGCTGAGAATACACAGTTCCTTCCTCACCTCCCACCCCTCCCTTATAGCATACTGAATACTCCACCTCCAGGGTCTGTATCTGAGGTGACATCAAAAACACAGAGAACATGTGCTTAATATTTGCTGAATGAAGAACCAGCCTAGCAAAGAAGAAGTGACAGGGAAAATTCCACAGTGATTATTCCTTACCATACCTTGCCCCCCCACACACACCCCAGACAAAGACCTTCTTGCAGGAATATAGGCTCTACTTGCTTAATATTCTTGGCATCACACATGAAATGCAAGCAACTAAAAGTGACTGTGTGCTGGGGCTGGAAAGATGGATCACCACTTAAGAGCACACACTGCTCTTACGAGGGCCAGAGTTCAGTTCCCAGCACCCACACCGAGTGCCTCACACCCAACCTGCAAATTCAGAACCTATTTCAGACATCCTCCAGCCTCAGCAGGCATCTGCACTGCCATGTATGTATCCATTTCTGCAGAGCTGGTTCTTTCTCTGGCATTGAACTGACTTTAAAGGTCAGTTCCTGGAGGCTGGGAGTAGTGGTGCAGGCCTTTAATCCCAGCACTGGGGGGGGGGGG
>NW_026067952.1:8262857-8314606 GCF_014885135.2 Alexandromys fortis
CCTCCTCTGAAGCACTTACACCCTGTGAAATACCCCGGGGGAAGGATCTTTGTGAGTTCAAGGTCAGTCTGGTCTATAAGAGCTAGTTCCAGGACAAGCTCCAAAGCTACAGCAAAATTCTGTCTAAAAAAACAAACAAACAAAAACCCCACCCCATTCGATATTTGAATCAGGAGTACTTGTTGCTATATTTACAGCACTGGAGTAAAGTTTCTGCCCCAACAAGTACCCTGTAAATATTTGCAGAAGGAACAACAGGAAGGTAAGAAAAGGTGAGAAGGGAGGGAGGAAGAGAGAAAGGGGGAGAGGGAGAGAGGGAGAGAGGGAGGGAAGGAGGGAGAGAGAGAGAGAGAGAGAGAGAGAGAGAGAGAGAGAGAGAGAGAGAGAGAGAGAGACTTTGATTTAACAATACCCCAATCAAAGAGGAGAGCAGATAACAGAATTTGCAGTTTTGCAGTTTTGCTCAAGGTCACGCTATTTAGCATCAGATGTTTATCCTGACTCTGGTGTTCACCAGCTTCAGGCCCTAGGCCCTACCTGGTCAAGCCTAAGCCTCATTTTCCTCCTTCCTAAGGGGGCATAGTCTTCCCTATATGCAGCTCCTGCAAGCCTCCTGGGGGGAAAACCAGGAAGAGAGCACGTGGGGAGGCTTGGGTGGTCACAAAACACCACTGTGGTCAAGCAAGTGAACCCCACGTCCCTGAAGAGAGAGAGAGAAGCGTTCTCACCACATCACATGATGCTTGGCCAGCCTGGCTCTGCAGGATGCCTCTCTGGAACACTGCCTACCCATTTGCCGCTTTTCTGGAAGCCAGTCTCTTGCTGAGTATACACCGGGCATGGGACACAGGCACAGCCCCCTCTCTGTGGAGTGGGCTGCCTTCTAGCCAGGCCGCAGTACCACCTGGACAGCAGCGGGGCAGGCATGCAGTCACCAGGGTGGCTGTTCTGTGTGGCTGGCCCTCCTGAGGTTGCTATCATTGTCCATTTTTAGAAATGGCTGAGGTGTCATCCCTCCTTTCCAAGCTCCCCCTCCCCTCTCCATAGCAAAGCTCAGTCTTGAGAGGCGAGCTCACCTCCACTTGACATCCTCCCCTTCTGCAGTGCAGCTGCTTGGGGTGCTGAGGGCAAGCCAGGACTGTGCTCACCGTGGCTGGAGCTGGGCCTCATTTTAGGTACTCAGATTGCAGCCTCAAGGAAGTGAGACTTTGGGGTTTGTGATGTGAGCTGAAAGGCCAAATGTTTGTTTTTTGTTTCTTTTTTTAAACTGCAGCGAAAAGGCTCAGAAATGTTGAGGCAGGAGAAAAGAAACAAAAATTAAAGAAAATCTGGGGAAATTTAAAATAGCTGTAATATTTACCTTTGATCCCTGTACGGGTGAAATTTCTTGAAAGTCTAATACTCTTCATTTCTACAGACATAAAACAAAAAAGGCAATTTTATTTAATCTTAGAATAATATTATTTACCATTTTATCTAGAAAATAGCTACAAATGTCCTAGCTGAATATTCTTTAATGCACTGGAAATTTTCCTAAATTGATATGTGCCTCAAATTCTTCTTTGCGGAAATATGAAGGGACACTTTAGACTTACCAAAACTTGAGAGACCAAGAGACAGTCAACAAGAGAAATTTTCCTAATGGTTCTCAGACTCCACTGTGAAATCGCTTTATATTAGAAATTCGTGTTGTTTGTCATGGCATTCGTTTTAGAACACAACAAAGAAAATAGACCCGAAACACGTGAACATATATGAAAACCGCAATCAAAGCTTCTGGCTTCTCAGACCCCACGGAAAAGGTCCCAAGACCACCAGTGAGACCAAAGTCTGAACCTCCCAGGGATAGTGGAGATGAAAAGGAGACAAAGAAGGAGCATAGGACCAACTTCCTTAAGTCTCGAGGGAGAGCAGATGGCTCAGGGTACCAATGAGAAAAGCCAAGGGCCAAATCCAGCTCACCACTAGGGGGCAGCAGCACTATGTTCCCATGGCACGTGGGTCTCCCACCCATCCTCCAGCTGGTTTATTTCTAGCTATTCTACAGACCTGGAGAAGAAGGACCTATACGGCCCAGGGCACAGACCTCTAAACCGCCACCAGATCCACTTGCATTTCTACCTCCAGCTCCTAATGAACTCTGACACCGGAGTCAGAAACACAGGCTGTTCTCACGTCAGCTTTAAAAGCATGTGGAAATCCATGGGAATGTGTCTGAGAAAACTTACATCAAATCCTAAGTAGGAACTGATAACATTGATCTCTTTGTTAAGCAGAGATGTTCCCACAGTATGTAAAACACGGATTCTAATACTCTGCCTCTAGTATCTTGAGTTAGAGAAACCCAAGAAACCTTCAATTTTGAGAAAGTATCAAGATGATTATAAAACCAAAGTCTTGAAAAGCACAGCTCTGAACGATTTGATGAAATGCTTTTAAGAAGTGAAAGACTTTGAATATTTGTAATGTGGTTGACATTAGAAGAATTCGGGAAAGACCCTGTAAGGAAAGGAACGGTACCGCACTGTGTATAAGGCAAGGGAAGAGAACATAGTAAGGAAGAAAGGGATGGGTACCACGCTATGTATGAGAGGCCAGAGAACATCGTATTTGTGAATCCAGTGCAGTGAGGCACAAAGGTAATTTGAGATCAGGAAAAAATGCAGAGATAAACAGTGTGATTATAAAATTTACAAAAACAAAATAAAGAGATTTGAAACTTGGAGTTCTGAAGACACATTCTGTACCATCACAGCTGATGGAAACCCACTGAGTGTGTGTGTGTGTGTGTGTGTGTGTGTGTGTTTAATCCAAAGAAGCCCTAGAGCTGAAGGAAAATACATTTCAAGGTCCTGACACAAAAGGGCATGTACAAGCAGTTACAGCACTGACTCAGAAAGTTCTCGGGCTTCACTGTACAAGGGATGGGAACACACAGCGCCAGGTCTGTGTGCGGCAGAGGTAAACTCAGCAATAGACACAAAGCCAAAGTCCCCAAAAAACTGTTGGGCCTCTAAAAGTCACCCCTAAAACACTAAACCCCATGGTGAACATTCAGACTGGAAGTTTCCACAACACAAACCCAATAGATTCTCTCAGAACAATCAAGCAACTGTGGATGAAGAGTCCAGAACCAAAAATCACAAGAGAAGGCTAAAAACAATGAGCCCTAAACGTGCTTAGCCATCCAAAGCAACAAATAGAAAAGTTCACAAGAATTAGGTTATTAATCTGAAAGAAGTGGTTTAAAAATATAAATGATAAGGAACCTTGGAATTTTTAAAGAAGATATTGACAAAAAGGAGAAAATTTGAAAACCACTAACTCACAGACTAACTTGTAGAATTTCCCAGTCTTATTAAGTTATAATTAAAAAATAAAAATTACATGTGCAGTGTGACATTTGAAATTAAGTCAAGGCAGTTTGCATCTCTGTCACCTAATGTATGTAAACATGAAAATATTTAGGATATAGAAATGGAACATCTGTATCACACGGTCCTCCCCAAGGCTCAGGGAACTCTGTAGAGGAGGAGCAGACGGTTCGGGGGTCTGTGAAAGTGGGTAAAACAGTCTTCTGGACAGGAGACGTCTTCTCACACAGACACTCCCAGGAACTGTGGCCACCACACACAAGACCAAGCTAATCCACATTCCAGCGTGGATATGGGGGCGTCTCAGAATTTCCTCTCCTTGCCGAGGACCTATGGGCAGTTTGTGGCCTGCAAAGGAAGTAAGTTTTCTTTAGGGGTGTGATGTGATCCCTAGTAGGTAGAGCTGCTCCGGGCAATGCCCCCTCCCAACGTATGTATGGGCAGTACTTATTAGGCTCAATGACTTATTTTAAAATAAGTAAGTAAATAATCATAAAGTTGAAAGGAGGAGGCAAAGGTGGGGTGGATCTGGGAGGAGCTAGAAGGAGGAATGGAGGTGAATAGGTTCAAATTATGTAGACACCCACACTGTAAAAAACAAACTCCAAAATTCATTCATCCTATTATTTATTCATTCATAATTAAAACTTTGTGTCAGTTGAACAAGGTATCGCCACCTCCTAGTCCCCACCCATAGGCTTTGTGGATCACTAGTTTGCTCTCTGCTTCTGTAAAGTCTGGCTTGTTTCACTTAGCAAGGTTTCCTCCCTCCAGATTCACTTCTAGTTTTAAGAACATGATAGAGAAAATATTTACTAACTGAATTGAACAATGNGAGAGAGAGAGAGAGAGAGAGAGAGAGAGAGAGAGAGAGAGGGAGGGAGGGAGGGAGAGAGAGCATGCTCCAAAAAAATGATCCAGTTGAATTTATGCCTGAAATGTCAGCATGAAAAAGCATTAGAGAAATCTATTAATTTAATTCTTTGCATCATATTAAAGGATAAAATATATGCATATCTCAAAAGATGTCCAGAAAGCTTTTGATGAAATTCTATAGCTTTTCTTGGATTAATAAAAAGGGTATCAAGCAATGAATGGTCTAAGTGACCTGGGGGAGCTGCCTCCCACTATGACAAATACAGTGCCTCTCACTAAAAGGTCTGTGTGTACTAATCAGATGGAAAATGATGCATCTCAATAAAAAGTCTGTACTAATCAGATGGGATACACTGTATCTCACTAAAAGGTCTTTGTGTGCTAATCAGATGGGATACAGTGCCTCTTGCTAAAAGGTCTGTGTGTACTAATTGGATGGGATACAGTGTATCTCACTAAAAGGTCTGTGTGCTAAGCAGATGGGATACAGTGTATCTCACAAAAAGATAGTATGCTAATTGGATGGGATGCTGGCACTCCCTCCTCCGACAAGGAAAAAGGAACTCTGTTTACCCTGCCCCTGCTGAGCAGTGTGCAGAAGATCCTAGTAATGGCAGGTAAGAGATACACGGGGTTAGAAATAAAGAAAATCCTGTGTCAGTCACATCAGACAAGGAGATATAAGGTAATATATAAAATTATTACAACTGATAAAAACTGTTTAGTGCTATTGCTGGTCGTAAAGCATATGTTAAAGCCAGTCTCATTCCTATGAAAATTGAAAACACTGATAAAATTAAAAAACCCATTCTTAAAAGCAACATAAATTACAAGATATTTAAGATTTACTCAAGAAAAGAGATTCAAAAAGAGAAGAAAAATTTTGCATTATGATTAAGAACAGAAGATGAATTCCAAATACAGAGGTAGATATATCATGCTTCTGAATAAAGGGCCCCAATGGTATAAAAAAAGGCAATAACTTCAAGATTCATACATGAATAAATGTTTCTAATAAAATCATAAGAGGCTTTCCACAGCAACTGATGAGCGGATGTTAAAATTCATAAGGAAGAGGAAAGTGCTGATATTAAACAAGACAATTTTAAGGAATATGAATGGCTGTCCTGCCCTAGCGCTCATCCAGGATGAGGAAGCCTAAGAGGCTGAAACCGTGGCGTAGACCAAGTGGCAGACACAAAATGCCTGCCTGCAGAAGAAAGAAGACTACAGAAAGGCTTCTCCAGGACATGTCTACTAACTTGGGGTGGCGGAAAAGAAACAAAAAACCTAAAGAAGAATGGACTTAATAATGTCACAAATTACCACCCAAACTTTAAAGCTAAGTGGATGCGGAAACTGCCTATCTCGTGCTGCACACTGCAGATTCTGTACGGATTAAAACTGTAACGGCAGAAAGCAGAGTATTAAGACCTTCAGGACAAAAATATAATACACTATTACAACCCTATAAAAGGGAAGATTTTCTCAAACAAAGGATTAAAAATGCAAAAGATAAAAGAAAAAAAACAGAATGAAATACCGTTTTCTGTCAAGAAAAAGAAGAGATGGTACAAACATTCAGAATGTATTGCCAACTTGTGCAATAGGAAAATACAGACGGAGAACATCCTCATCTCTAAAGAGAAAGGCACGTGGCCTTAGGAGAGTACAAAGTCTGGACCCTGGAATTCATGGAGGAGGAAGTAGGAGTGGCCAAACAAAGCATGGAAAGACGGGTGGTGTCGTGGGCAGTTCGCCCTGTGAGATCATAGATTCATTCATAACTATTACATTTGTATATATCAGAAAAGCCTGGCGATGCCAAGTGTTAATGAAGAGGCTGTAGTTTAAAGACAAAACAAAACAAAAGGCCTTTTCCAGAGCCTGAGAACATTTGCAAAAATATGATTATATAAGTAGGCCTTGATGAAAACCTCAAAACATTCCCCAAAGGAAAAGTCTGTTAAAGCCTGTTCTCTGACCGCAGCCGAGGAAAACCAGGGATTTGTGTCTCAAATGTATACCAATAAAACAGCCACATGGAAGCGTGGCCTAAATATGAGCAATAAAATGTACAAAGTTTCATGGAAAAAAATCAAAGAGTACATAGTACAGAACGTTAGTTGAAATTTTCCTTGTTAGAAATAATAACGACTTGCGTAAGAAATCAGACTGAGAATTCAGCATGTTAAAGCTGTCATAACCAAAATAACAAACCTTTCAAAAAAAAATCCCTCTAAAACGTGGCTGGGAAAATAGTTCCGTTACTAAAGTGCTTGCCTTGCAAGCAAGAGGACATGAGCTCTTCTCCTCCAAACAGACATAGGCTAAAGATGTTTTAAATTGATTTATTTATTTTACGCCCCTACCACAGTTCCCCCTCCCTCATCTCCTCCCAGTCCCAGTTTGTCTGTTGTCTTTTCAAACTTATTTTTAGTTAACTTTGTTGGTAGACAACTTAACATCAGTACACAGTGCGTACTGACCACATGTCCGTCTCATTCTCCTATCACAGTGCGTACTGACCACACGTCCTATCCTAGGACATTCTCCTATCCCAGGCTCTCTCGTATCTACCTGTTCTCACGACAAACTCCTAGGACATTCACGGTTTGTTTTGTGACCCACTGGGTTTATCCAGAGCCGTCTGTGTAGCAGAGGATTTGAAGCTATCTGATGAAGCCTAGCGGGCCACGGAGCAGGAACACAACCAAAGACAGCGATTGCCCTCTCACAGAACTTGCCAATTGTCCCTAGCACAAAGGAAAAGGGTAGGGTCTGGGAGCCCCGCCCACTCCCACGACTGATTGCTGATTGGGCCAGCCTGACGCAGGTAACCTCAGCGGCTGTGAACGACTGGCTGCAGTCACTGTACTGAGTCTAGAAGACAACATTTCACAGTCCAGGACCCCGTTTTGAGATACACAAACACACACGCTCAGAAGTAGGTCAACCAAGCTATTTGATTCCCATTGCTCTGGTACACGGTCTGATCTTTTTCAGCAACACCTATACGTGAGAATTAAATTTCCTCCCCGGTCCTGATCTTCTCTCTGGTGAAATTTATCTCTTTTTTGCACATTTTTTTTTTCCAATTTCATGCCATTTTTCCCTAATCCAATCCGTTCCCTTTCAATTTTCTGTGCTGTTGTCCAGGCCTCCTCTTTCTGGAATTATCCTGTCTTTCAAATCGTTTTTTTTTTTTTTTCTGTGAAAGGTTTTTGACTCCTTTGTGCTTAGCGAATAAGATTCCCTCCCAGTCCTCCATCCTACTAGAAGACCTGACCACTGCAGAACTGCGTGCTGTTGCGGTCCATCTCCGTACATTCGCTTTCTCCATTACTCAGTCACTAGGGATCAAAGCTGGGTCACACTCATTCTTAGCACTGGCCCAGAGAATGTTCTTGGCAACACTCACTATGTCAGGTTTCTTAAAGTTTGCAAATCTGATTAGTGTTACTTAGTTCACATTAGAGGACTATGTACGGATTTCAGGCATTCTTGTTACCTCGCCCATAAAGTTCCAACAGTACCCTTGTTCCTTTTCCTATTGCTTTGTGTGCTGGTTAGTTTTAACGATCAACCTAAGACAGCCTGGGAACACCTGGGAAGAAAGTCTTCATGAGGGATTATCTAGATCACGTTGGCCTATAGGCAGATCTCCAGGGGAACATCTTGCTAGTTGATTGGTGTAGAAAGATCCAGCCCACTGTGGGCAACAGCATTCCCTGGGCTTGGGGCCCTGAATAAGAGAAGGGACAGCCGCCTAAGGGCAAGCAAGCTGGTCAGCATGTATACCTTCATGCATTCCTTTCTGTTTCTAAACATGGACATTATGTGACTAGATGCTTGACTTCTTGCCTTGACTTCCCCTCAGTGATAGGAGGCTGTAACCTGGAACTGTGAACCAATGCTGCTTCCTGTCAGGGTGGTTTGATCACAACAACAGAAGAGAAACTAGAACACATTACATTGCTTGTCTTATCACTGATCTGAAGTGGTTCATTACATATTCTGTATACATATATATATATATATATATGTATATATATATATAGGCTCACCATCCTGAACCTACTTTGTCTTCTTTATTTTTTATGTTCCATATTTCATAAAAGCTCTTGATTCATTTGTTCAACTTATCAATATTCTATGTTTTATTTATGAAAAATTTTGCTTCTGCTACATCTTATATATGTTCTATGCTTTCTCTTTCATTTTTTTTCCTTTTTCTATTTAGGTCACATTTACACAGAGTGATTTTTGATTAATGTTTTTTAAATAATAGAACAAAGTTCTTTCTCCATGGGAAATCAGGAATAGGCCAAGACAATGGCTTGGCTCTGCCTCTGAGTTTGTCAGCTGCTTGAAGGTCCTGCTTTGTAACAAATCATCCCTAAATCTAAGTACCAAAAAAAAAAAAAAAAGGTTGGCATTTACTTGTCAGCTACAACTTCCCTTGGTTCTGAAGACTTGTCCCACACTGTAAGAAACGTGTAAACAAATAACACAATATGCCTACTACAACACTACTTCTCCAAACCCTTATGACAGAGAGGGTCTGCTCAGTGGCACGGAAGCTCACATGTGCATTTACTAAAGATAGTTTCAAGACAGAGTTCAATACCGCTATGGGTTTCCTGGGCATGCTCCAACATTATGAAAATGCCAAGCCTCTGTTCACAACCCCAGGCTAGCCCACCAGCTGCTGATCTTTTACAATATTCACAGTTCATACAAAGCAACAAAAGGTCTCCTCCTTGGGGTCCCTGAGCCATTTCAAACTCCAGTTATCCAAGGCTCAACCACAACATGCCAACGCCCTCACTCCTACGTTGGCCAGGCTAGAACTGGCCACAGAACCATGGGTTGAACAAAGAGGATAATCAGGGATGAAGAACAGAGGGGAGAAAAGAAACAACAGCAACACAAGTATTGCTGGCAAGGGAAAAGTTACTTAGCATCTAAATTTGAATGATTCTTCACGGTTTGGATTGATCCTCATACAAAAAAAAAAATAGCTGGTCTTGGCTTGACCTGCATCTGTTCATTACCTCCACCTGGCCAGGCTGTGCCCCATCCTGACTGTTCATAGCCACAGAAAATATGAAGAGACATGTCCGAGCAGTTGCTTCTCAACACCCCCATGTCGGTTTCTCAAGACCTAACCCAAACAGCAACACCTCCCACAAAGCACAGCTGTTGGCTGCTTGCAATTACACTGAGCCTTCGGTCATTATAATGGAATCTGAGCTCACCCTGGAATGCACAGGAAAGGACGTGCACAGAGAATCCCACTGCATGGTTCCTCCAACTGCATGCCTTTGTCCTAACAGAAAGATGGAGGGGATACAAAGTTGCACATGGGGAGGCACCAGAACCTTGCAAAACACTGTGCTTCTCCCTGCACTGGTTGACTCAAGAGAATTCAGACAAACAATACTGCCATACAGAAAGCAACATGGACCTTTAACAAAACGTGTAGTCTCTAAATGAGGTGCCTAGACCCCAAACTTCAGTTATGACTGGGAAGTTGTTGAAAATTCTCAGCTTCTATCAAATCTTACAACATCTACAACCCTGAGGGTTGTATATATCCCAATAATCTGAATTTTAACAGCAGGTTGTTTGACATCAGGTCCTCTGATGTCAACTGAAGTTTGAGGACCACTATACGAAAAGGTAAGCCATCCTAAGAGTGTCCCTTGTGTTAACCCTAATTTGGGGGACATTTGTGTTCCAGGGGAAAACCACTTTGATTGCAATCTCCCAACAACTAACTGAAAGCAGCTCTTCGGTGAGGGGTGGGACTTCAGGAGTCCTTTCCCATTCTAGGCTGGGATTTGGCAGGTTTGCCATTGCGTGGATCCGAAGCTCAGAGTCACAGCTACTCTGAGTTCGCCTGTGCAGCTGCTCTGTTGTGTCCAGAAAACACTGTTGGGTTGTCATCATCCCCAACTGCGGGCTCTTACAGTCTTCAAGTGCCCTCTTGCACAGTGACTCCTGATCCTTGGGAGGAAGGAGTGTGATATTGGTGTCCTGTTTCGAGCTGAGCACCTCAGAGTCCCTTACTCTCTGCACATAGGCCATTTCATCTCCATATAACTTCTCACCTACTGCAAAAAGAAGCTTCTCTCATGAGAGCAGAAAGATGCCCTCCTCTAAGAGCATAAGGGTTAGAACACAGGGGGCCATTCATGGTCAACAGCCTCACCCAGCTGTAACCCCGACACTATGATATCAGCTAGAGGCCTGGAATCACGTGACCACTTAGACAACAGCAGCATGAAAACTATGGGAGTAACCAACAACTTTTAATTGGATTTAAGAGCTATTTCATAAGACAGAACTCATACCTGGTACCATTAGTTGAGCCAAAAATCTGTGGCTGCTGAAGTCATGGCGGGAATCCTAATACGATTATTCTCTTAAATGGATAGAGGGGAAAATATTTGTAAGGTCTTCTATGTGATTCCAGTGTTCATCTAAGATTGAAAGTGGAGGGAGGGGGAGCAGGGAGATCTTTCAGTGGGTAACACGCTTGCCATACAAGCCCGATGACTTGAGTTCGGATTTCCATAACCCACAAACAAGCCAGACGCAGCTTTGCAAGTGTCTGTACTTCTAGTGGGAGGTGGAGGCAGGAGAATTACTGCAGGCTCACAGTCCAGCTGCCTGGGCATGTGTAGCAGGGAACAATACGACACCCTGTCCCAAGCAAGGTGGGGATGTGCGAAGACTGACTCCTGAGAGTGTCCTCTGCCCTCCACGCATGTGCTATGGAAGGCATTTGCACGCACACGCGCACGTGCACACACCTCTAGTGGTGTTTCATTTGTATTTTAATAAATAAAGCTTGCCTGAAGATCAGAAAAGCAAAACAGCCACACTGGCCAGCCTTACAGACCAGGCAGCAATGACACACAACCTTTAATCCCAGTATCCACACTAGCTTGCCGTGGAAACCAGGCGGTAGTGGTGCACACCCTTAATCTCAGCCCTAGAGAGGATTATAAAACTGGAGGAGACAGCTCCCGGTCAGTCTCATTCTGAGATTCCTGGAGGCAGGATCGCCATTTCAGACAGAGGAAGAGGTAAGAGCCAGTGGCTGGCTGTTTTGTTTATCTGACCTTCAGGTTGAACCCCAATTTCTGTCTCTGAGATTTTAATAATCATGCTTCACACACCCCCACACACACAGCCGAAGGATTTAATAATCATGGAGACTTAGGAAGCAAGCATCTTAAAGTTTCTTTCTCTTATTTTTTAACTTGGCCTGTCTATCTTCTTGGAGCCAGGGTGTTGGCAAAAGAGTTGATTTGTGATTTAAATATCAAAACAAAAGAATCAAGCATACCAACAAGCAAAGGCAAGGCGCCAGCACACACACCTCAGTCAGCTAACATCTGTCCTGTCTCTGTGTCTTGCAGACTCTTCCTTCAAACACACACACTTTCTCTGGCAAAGAGCTTTGCTGTCGTCCTACTGAGTAATTGACGTGGGGGCATGCGTATTTGCATGGTAGCTGAAGGGCCTGGGTACCGGTTGGAAGCCCCCTCACACATCAGAATGATGGGAAGAAGGAAGTAACATGTTCTCCCCATTCTTGGAGAAGAACCGGGTAGTAATTTTGTTCCACCTGGGGAATAAAATGCAAGCTGCCAGGCAAGACAGGAAGAGCGTGGGCTGGATCAGAACCTGAGAAAACAGAACTGCTGGTTCCATGAGGCCTCAACAGAATGCTGTCAGCCAATCTAACCCCCTTCCTGGCAGGCAGAGTGGCCCAAAGTATGGAGCAAACTTATTTAAGGGCAGTTTCTCTGCCCCACCGGCAGGACCTGGAAGATTTCAGCTCAGGCATGGGCTCCCTCCCAGACAGCTCTCCAACTTTCCCTATGGGTTATGTTTTGGGCATCTAAGCTGGAATGGTTCTGGTTAACGTCATGATCCAGTCATGCTGACCAGACTTTTGCCAGATGCTCAGATGATGTTCCAGAATATTCTTCTGGGGAACGCCCCGCTAGAGGGCTAATTTAGTCAAAACTGTGACCTTTCGCAGACTGTTTACATAGAACTTAAAACAACACGAGAGACTATATTTCCCAATTAAAACAAAATCAAATTAAATTCCACTTGCATAGTTCTCATTAGCCAGCCGAGGCTCTCAGGACTCCAAGCCACGCTGACACCTGTGAACAGTAAGAGAGGCCCCAGGGGCCAGATGGAGGCCAGAGAGCAAGGTCCCAGACATCCAGAGTCAAAAGCATCAGCTTCACGGTGCCCTGGGTCCCATTCCTGACTCTGTGTGTACTCATTTTCCAAATTCCTCTCAAAATTGCCCCATCGGTTTAAACTGAGTCTTTATCCAATGGTGTCAGGAGAATGCACAGTGAGTATGGGGGTCACACAACGAAAGTGAGGTGTCCACTCAGCCCGATACCTCTTGGCTGGTGGCTTCCCTCCCTTGACCTGTTTAAGCATTCTGTGGAGAGCCTTTTTCTTGATGGTGGTGCCCTCAAGGATGAAACCCTGTGTTCCCACTGGCTATTCCAAAGAAAGCAATGTCAACAGTAGAGGTACCAATTCGGGCAAGTCATCACGTGCCCCCCACACACATTCCACTAACTCTGTAACAAAGAGACTGAGGCCGCCTGACAGTTCCAATGCAGTTTTCAAATCCCTAGACCCCAAAATAAACCAGCGTTGACGTCTGTAACAATTTCCTACACCAAGAACGCACGAGTGCACAGACACCACACAATTAAAAATAACAAGGGGGGGGGTAGGACGTACACACACGTGCCAAAAGTTCCGTGTATACTAGAACCTCTTGTTTAGGGAGGAGCAAAAAATCTTCCGCGACAAACCCTCGCCTCCTGTCGGGAGCAAGCCTAAAGGAAACACTCCCTCCTACCTCCTGAGAGCACCAGCATCCAGGCCTTGGCAGCCCGGGCAGGACCTCCCTGCCCACTTGAAGTGAACTGTAGGAAAGGACATCATGGCCTACTTTTAGGGAAACCTAGTGCCAATTCCAAAATGAAAAGGGGGGAGACAAGATGAGGGGAGAGCTTTGACTCTGGAAATTATGATTTGATGACACCCTCCTTCTCCTCCCTTCTAATCTACGAAGCTGTAGACATGACCTTAATTATAGATGGGCAGGTGGGGCCAAGGCCAAGAACAGTGCTCGAGCTAGAATTTGTGGCAATGGAATTACTGGGTTCAGAGCATCCAGCTTCTCCTTGTGCTTCAAGGCACTGGGTCCCTCCTTGAGGTCTAGCTGGGAAGAAAATCCTCCCAAATGCTAAATGGGAAACAGGAGTCTGGTCCCTGAGCAGACCTCCCTTTAACCAAAACTAAATCAATAATGAAGGATTAGAGACTGGGGAGAAAGTGATTGGCTCCGTGGAGTTGGAGGGCTATCTGCAATGCGGCCACCTTACTCTTACCAGAGCCCTCGTGAGCACAGGTCCTAGAACGCCTACATCCTCCTGCAAAGCAGCAAACAACACAGTGGAGGGAATTATGATATCATTATTGAACACTCTCCAGCGCCAGGCATGACCATCTCCTCCTTCTACATCTTCTCAATGAATTCAATAAATAGTCCTGATGTACCGTTATTACTCCCCATGTTCAAGATAAAGAGATCGAGAGTGGGTAGGGTTAAATGACTTCTCCAGGGCCACACCTATGATAGGAGGGGGACACATGTGACCCTCTGCTTCCTATTATAAACTCATTCCTTCACATTTAATTATATAACAACTTTGAGAACGAGAGGGCCCTGTTTAAAACAATAGTTTGTCTAAGTTTTGATTTTGGAGAAAGAAGTCCCAATACCATTCATTGGTACACTTAGGACCACAAAAAATTAATTCACCATACATTGAATATATTTTCTTTTAGAAACTGTCTCCCACCTGCCTCTAAGACATCTTTGACACAAGCTGATACAAGCTAGGCTCACATGGGAAGAGCGAACCTCAATTGAAAAGATACTTCCATCACACTCCTTATAGGCAAGTCTCTGGGGTATCTTCTTGATTGGTGATTGACGTGGGAGGGATAAGGCCACTGTGGCAGGAACATCCCTAGGCAGTTGGTTGGTCTTAGGAAATATAAGACTGGTAGCTGAACTTAAGCCTCAAAGCAAACCAGTAAACGGCTTTTCTTGGCCTCTGCTTCAGCTCCTGCCTCTAGGTTCCTGCGCTGATTTCACTTCGTGGTGGACTATAAGATGTAAGAAAAGATAAACCCTTTATTCCCAAGTTGCTTTTGGCCACAGTGTTCATCAAAACAGAAAGCAGGTTAGCACCAAGGCCACAATTTGTCCAACTTCCTGTTATGGAGAGAAAGTGAAAGCAGAGATAGATGAGCATCTTGACTAAGGCCATGGAGTAAACCATCAAAGATTGGAAGCTCTCAGTCGAAGCTACCCCTAATGCTACCACCAGCGAAGTTAGTTATTGGTGATCAGCAATAAATACTCGTAAACCATATTGAAACCATGTATGAGACCAGGTGGTTAGAGCTACATAGGATTTGCTGAACTCGAGATCCTTTTCTAACTCTCTCTCTCTCTCTCTCTCTCTCTCTCTCTCTCTCTCTCTCTCTCTCTCTCTCTCCCTCTCTCTCTCTTTCTCTCTTTTTTTTTTTTTTTTTTTTTTTTTTTTTTTTTTTTTTGAGATAGGGTTTCTCTGTGTAGCTCTAACTGTTCGTGGAGCCCACTCTGTAAACCAGGCTGGCCCTGAACACAGAGATCCATCTGCTTCTGTCTCCTGAGAGCTGGGATTAAAGATGTGCGCATTGCCACAAAGCTAAAAGTCACTTTCTCTAGGCAGTGTCCCTTGGAACACACACACAGAGGGGGGGGACACATAATTCTTCAAAAATTATCTCAGCCATTCTATACATGATGTGGGATGGTGTGTATGCTATGAATACCATTGGTTAATAAAGAAACTGTCTTGGCCTGTGATAGGGCCAACAAGTAGAGCTAGGTGGAAAAACTAAACTGAATGCTAAAAGAAAGAAGGTAGAGTGAAGAGAAGCCATGTATCCCCATTGGAGACAGACGCTGGGGACGGAACTTTATCTGATAAGCCACAGCCACGTGGAGATACTCAGATTAATTGGAGATGGGTTAGTTTAGGATATAAGAGTTATCCAGAAATACAATTAAGATATTGGCCAAACAGTATTGCAATTAATATTTCTGTGTGGTTATTTTGAGTCTGAGCAGTCTGGAACAAACAAGAGGCTACTTACAACAGTGGAAAGTCCTTCTGCATATGTGTTGCTTTTATTGGTTAATGAATAAAGCTGCTTTGGCCTATGGCAGGGAAGAATATAGCCAGGCTGGAAGAGATATATAGAGAGATTAGGCAGAGTCAGAGAGACTCCATGTAGCTGCAGAAGGATACAGATGCCGCAGGAAGCTTACCAGTAGGTCACAGCCTCGTGATGATACATTGATTAATAGAAGTGGGTTAATTTAAGAAGCAAGAGTTAGTTAATAAGAAGCCTGAGCTAATAGCCTAAATAGTGTTGTAATTAATACAGTTTCTGTGTGATTCTTCGGGTCTGAGCAGTAGGGAAACAAACAAGCAGTCTCTGCCTGCACATACATTGCACATCCTAAATAGAAAGCCAGACAGTATCAAGTACATATACGAGGAACAATGTCAGGCAGGGCCTTGTGTTTGGATGAGAAGTGAAACAGCATGAATTGAGTGACCTGGTCATCTTTAGGATAAGTGGTTGGGAATAGCTTTTTCTCCCCCAAGTACTAGAGAGTGAATCCAGGGGCCTCATGCAAGGCAAATTCTCTGTCACTGAGCTAAGCCCCAGTCCCAGGACTGAATGGCCCTTCCAAGAAGTCATAACTAAGCAGAGACCTAAAGGAAGTAAGGCCCCTGGAGGGGGGAGCAAGCCAAGACATGTCTGGGGCATGGATGTCTAGGCAGGGCAACAGTAGGGGCAGATCTCCGAGATGAGAAGACGCTTAGCCTGCTCGGAGGCCAGCAGTAGAAGGTAGTGGGGAAGTCACAAGACACGGGAAAGCAGATATGCAGGGAAGGGAGTCATCATTAAACGTGACTTCTAGATCTTGGGAAAGAATGTGACTCATGGTTTTCCAAGTGTGCTAGGAAACCATTGAGGAAATAAAACCAGAGAAGTGATGGGAGCAACCACTGACCTTTGCCCTCATCCCTAAAACCCAGCACAGTAGTACTGAGTAAGCAGGGGGCAATTAGACTCTAGTTGAGGGCTGTCTCCTCCATGTTACAAGGACTCTCTTAATGTGGCCTCAAAGTTCAAGAATAGTTTTTTGTTTGGTTGGTTGGTGTGTTTTGTTTTGTTTTTGTTTTTTTGAGACAGGGTTCCGCTGTAGCTTTGAAACCTGTCCTGGAACTAGCTCTTGTAACCAGGCTAACCTCAAACTCACAGAGATTTGCTTGCTTCTGCCTCCAGAGTGCTGGGACTAAAGGCGTGCGCCACCACCACGGTCCGGCTAGTTATGTCCATTTTTTAACTTCTTACTCTGTCACCTCTCCCAAAGCTCCTGTCACATCCAACCAACCATTGTGTTGGTAAGAATCCAACTGAACAAATCAGTTGTATGTGTCACCTATCCATCCCCTGAAAGGTGACATTTTCTGATGGGAAAGCCATGGAATTGGCAGACATTCTGCTTTTACGTCAAAGAGACTTTCTGCAGATGTCTGGACAGCCCCATCACTGGAGTTACTTTGCTTGCTGGGACAGTTTTTGATGCATCTTCCATTTAGTGCACTTGTACGGCGCGCACACAAAGCAAGTCCATCAAGGTCATCCCTCTGTGCTAAAACATGGACAGATCCAGGTCACTGCAGTGACCTGAAGCAAAATGAGTTAACTGGAAGAGCAGAGGGAAATGAGGCATGGCGGAACTCTGTCTCCGTTTTCTTCTGTTTCCTCGAAGTTTACAGCCTAGCGTGCATTCACTTTGCTTCCAAAGGAGATGGCTCCAAAGCGCAGTCAGCTTAATCATCTGTAAAACAGGAATGATAATGTTTGCCCCACCCACTCTGGAGGAATACTGTCTTGCTCAAATACAGTACTGAGCTTAGTGGGAGAGCTGAAAGGCCCCAGTAAATGTGATGATGAACATTGTGTGAACATTTCCCAAGTGCTTGCACTGACTCCCATAAAGCTCTAGATTCCAAGAATTTAGGAGAAGAAAATTGAATTCCTTCACAGCAAATAAGGTTAAGGAATTAAGTCTCAGAAGGTAAGAGTGAGGGATGATGACTCAGTGTGTAAGAGGGTGCTTGGTGTTCTAGTAGAGGACCTGATCCCCAGCACCTGCAGAAAGAAGCATTGCTATGCACACACCTGTAACCCTGGTGCTGGTGGTAGAGACAGGCAGATTCCCAGAGCCCGCTACCCAGCCACCCTGGCTGAGATGACAAATTCCAGATACAGTGAGAGACCGTGTCTCCAGGAAGCAGGGCAGAGAGCGACAGAGCAGGACACCTGACATCCTCTGTACATGCACATGGTTATAATATGCACATATGTATTTACACATACCATGCACATAAACACAATGTAAGACTATTATTGATCCTTTGGTGGTTTGACTGAGAATAGCTCCATAGGCTCATCTCTCTGGATGTGTGGTTCCCAGCTGGTTGACTGTTTAGGAAGGATTAGGACGTGTGGTCTTGCTGAGGAGGTATGTCACTGCGAGTGGGCTTTGAGGTTTCAAAAGCTCACACTAGGCCCAATCTCTCCCTGATCTTACTTGCTCTCTCTGTCACAAACTTGTGGATCAGATGTAAGCTCTCAGCTATTTCTCCATTGCTATGCCTACTTGCCTGCTGTTATGTTCCCCTCTGTGATGTTCATGGGCTCACCCTCTGAAACTGTTAGCAAGCCTTCAATTAAATACTTTATTTTCTAAATTGCCTTGGTCATGGTGTCTCATCACAGCAATAGGAAAGTACCTAAGACCTAAGTTCTTATGTGTGTTTTATATTCCCCAAAATGAAATACTCAAAGCTATGCATAAAGTAAATAAGTTAAGCTTTATGTGTTTTAGGTAGTATCTACCAGGTATTGAACAATTAATATGCTATTATCTTTGATGTTAAAATGGCTTCAGGGATGATAACCCTCAACACAAAGCACCATAGTGAAATCTCTGAGCTAAGACTGCAGCAAACACAGCTCATGTAAAGCCCTCAGCAGTCCAATGAGCAGCCGCTCGTCACTGTAATCCTTTGCAGAAGAAGCCATGATGAGATTAAAGAAGCTGAATGATCTCACAGAAGATAAACAAGGAGCAAGGGTATAGTTGTTTTTTTGTTTGGCTGGTTGGTTGTTCTTTTTTTCTTTTTTCTTTTTTTTCTTTTTTTCACTTTTTGGGGCTTGGCACCCAGCTTCCAAATATATACACAGACATATTCTAACTTATGAATGCCTGTCCCTAACTTGCCTTGTTTCTAGCCAGCTTTTCTAATTTGAATTATCCCATTTCTCTTTAGCTACATTTTGCCTCTGGACTTTTTACCTATCTTTATTCTACATAACTTTCCTTCCTTCTTACTCCATGGCTGGTTGTGTGGCTGAGTGGCTGGCTCCTGGCATCCTTCTCTTCTTTTCTTGCTCCTCACCCCTTCTTCTCCTGAGCCTAGAGTTCTCCTCCTATTTCCCCTCTCTGCCTACAAATGCTGCCTGTTTCTCTCTCCTGCCTCACTATTGGATGTTCAGTTCTTTATTAGACCAATCAGGTGTTTTAGACAGGCAAAGTAACACAGCTTTGCAGAGTTAAACAAATGCAGCATAAAAGAAGGTAACACATCTTTACATTATTAAACAAGTGTTCCACAGCACAAACAAATGTCACACATCTTAAACTATTATTTTAAAATACATAGGATGCATGACTAGGAATGGAAGGAAGAAGTGTGAGTAACTGCCTGAATGAGATAGCTCCAGGACTTCCCATTTCCACTTGCAAACCAGCTCCTGCCTTTCACAAGCTTGTCTTCAATTCAACTTACAAGATGCAAACCTACGTTTATGACCCCAGAAAGCTAAGTGACTATCAAGGCACTTTAAAGGGCAAAGTTGCGTATTTGCTGCCTGTTTCTCACCTTCTCTGGCTTTCCAGAATGAACAACAGCTGGGATTTATCTAGCCTAGGACAGACTTCAGAGGCTGAGGCTGAGGCTGAGGCTGAGGGCAGAGTTTCGGGAGGTGGGGGGCATGGGAATTTAGAGGTGAGATACTTCCTTGTAAAAAGAGTTCTTCTATTACTAACAGTTTGAAATCTACTTGTGAAGTGTCTATTTAATAATTGAAAAAAAAAAAAAGAACAAATCTCCTTCATTAGCCGAAGTCAAATGCAGGATGGCATCAAGGGACCAGTGAGTCAGACTGACAATAGAATCACTCAGCTTTGGCTCTCCCCAGCAGGGTTGAGTGCAGGACATGGTTAGAGTGATGAAGGGCTAAGGAAGTCTTTTTTCCGAGTCCTCATGCAGCAGTAACAACCACAGCAGTTTTGTCTGCTACTAGGTCCTTCTTACGTATTACAGCCTGAAGAAGACACGCTCACCTAAGGGTGGAGAGGTAAGAGGTTCATGTAGAGCCTGGAAGAATTGGCCTGCCTGTGCTGCTCAACACAGTAGCCTCTTCCTGTCCGTCACTCAGAGAAGCCCTCTAGAGTAAGACTCCAGGGCAACCATTGACAAATCCTTGGTGACTCTTCCTCTTGCCCCATCAATCTGCATGAACCTATTATACAGCAAAAGCTACAGGCCTTTCCCCAGTGGTCTGGTGTAATCAGATATTCCTTATCACAAGCATTCTTGTCCCACACATCTAATGAGCCTGGTGTTAAAAAAGTGAATGTCCCTTCTCCCCTGGTGGGCTCCATTTTCTGGGAGTGTGTGCAGCTTTCTTAAATAGAACAAGAAAACCTTTCTGTTGTAGTCCTGCTGGAGAGATATAACCAGTTCTAGAAAACATGTTTAATGTGGAAAAACAAGCCACTAGAACAAACAATTAGAGCAGGGAGATGCTTTAAGCTCATCCAGAAGAATACAGACAGATCCTGGGGGTGCTTGGTCAGTGAAGAGAACATTGAGGACTGTCGGCAGGCATTTACTCGCAGACAGGAGGATGGGACAAGAAAAGACCATCAGGTGAGAAAAACCTCAGCCCTGTCAAGATACAATAAAGAAAGTGATCAGGGACAGAGTAAAGCTGAAACATAGACGTACTGAATGGCATGGAGTTCAGAGGGATGCTGGCTTTTAATCTAAGCATAACAAAAAAACTGTGGAAAGTTTTTTCTCATAAACTAGCATTAATACAATTTGGTTAAAGAATTAGGAATCTCTTGCAGAGGAAGCTACAGTGAAATGATTACCATCGAATCCTTGAAAGTCACTATGGAAGAGGAAATGAGTTTATTCAACAGTACCCACTGAGTCGTCTAAAGTTACAGCAAAGCAGAGTCCAAGTTTACTTCAAAATGGTCAGAGTTGACACCTGATGAAATGAACTGCCTCTGGTGAGAATAAGCACCCAGCCACTGGGGTTATGAGTGTATCAGTTAGCCATAGCTGTGTAACAAAACACCTCCAAACTAAGCATGTTAAAATTATGCCCAGTTACTATTTCTTCTGAGTTGATGGGTTATCTCAGTGATTCTACTCAGCTAGGCTTGGTTAGGTTGATGCTGACTGGGCACACACCATGTGTCTAACCCCAGACTGCAGATTTGCTAAAGACTGGATTTTTTTTATGTTGCTGTGACCAAACACCTGGGAGAACAACTGAAAGAAATAAATAGTTTAGTTTAGCCCGTGCCCTTAGATGTTTCAGTCCCCAGTCAGCTGGCTCCATGTTTCTGCAACTACCATAAGCACTATATTATGACAGAAGAATGTGCAGAGAAGACTGTTTACTTCATGGCAAACAGGAAACACACACAAGCACACACACACACACACACACACACACACACATGCAGTGGAGTATCAAAGACAAGGTCTAACCTTCAAAAGCCCCCTTGACCTACTTCCTCCAGCTAAGCATATAGTTTTCAGTGTCTCCCCAAATAGTGCGGCCAAGTAGAGACTAATCTTTTACATTCTCATCTCAACGGATGGCTAGTCCAAAATGGCCTTGGATGGAGCAACTCAGCTATTTTCTGTGTGCTCATAAATCCTTCAGCAGGCTACCTTGGACTTTTCATTGAGGTTATAAAAAGGCAAGGGAGGAAGTACAAACTCACAAATATATTCCACACTTTAGCTTTCCTTAAGTCTACCAATACCTTTTCTGGCCAAAGAAAGTCACATGGCCAAACCGAGAGACAATGTGGAAGGGGACTATAGGGTGCAAAGGGCACGGATCCCAGGAGGCCATTAACTGAGACCATCAAAACACTCAACTTAGTGCATGAACATTAAAGGAGAAGTAGAAGGTTCACTTATGAGAGAGGTGTGTGTGTTGCAATTATTAATTTTGATTGTCAACTTACCGGGATTTAGAATGACCCAGGAGATAAACCTCTGGGGTGTTCCTAAGGGGTTTACCAGAGGCTAGAAGACTCACCCTGAATGTGAGAACATCTTTCAGTGGACAGAGTTCCAGACTGAATAAAAAGAGAAGAATAGATACTCATTTCTCTGCTTCCTCACTATGGATACAGCAGGACCAGCTGTCTCACACTCCTACCAACAAAAGCTAGAGCTAACACCGCCATGCCTTCTGTGCCAAGAAAGATGGTTCCCTCAGACTGTGAAGCAAAATAAGCCTTCCATACGCTGTTTGTGTCAGGCATTTTGCCGCTGCACTGAGACAAGGATCAAAAACAAGCTTATAGAGTACACTAGAATGAACGGTTTTAAAGGCCTGGTCACAGCCTAAAATCTAAGTAGTGAGAACAAGTAGGGCCCTAAGCCCGAGATGCTGAGTGGAAAGAGTCACGTGAAGCGTCTGTCCCACCACTGCACGGTTTTGCTTTTCCAAAGCATGCATGTTTGTTTCCAGGGAGTTGAAGGAAAGTCTATCCCCAGGACTGGGCCCTCTTGCCTCCTGGGTCAGAAACAGCCTCAAGCCTGCTCATTTTTTTTCCCCTGCTCGTTTCTGTCTCCATTTCCCTGGCAGCTTTAGTCTAAGTGAGCATCACGGGGCTCAGGGATGGCCTCATTGTGTTTGATTCACCCACTCAAGCCGCTGGATCGTCTTACAACTCAGAGATTAACAGAAGGGGAAAGGATGTGTAAGGAAACCACTCAGCTCCAGGCCAAAGCTCATTTCTAAATAAAGATATTAACTCACAAAGACAGGGCTAAAGATTTGGGCCTAACTAGAGCTGACTTATGGAAACCCAGAAAATAAAACACATGCACTCATATTCACGCATTCGCATAAAGTATTTAGAATTCGGATTGTAAAAGAGGAGAAATATTAAAAAATATAAAACCAGCTACAACTGTAACTGCAAATAAAGCTTGCATCTTGCTAGCAAATGTGAGCTATAAAAATTCCACGTTTTGTGGTCTGGTTGAGGACAAGACAAGTCTCCAGAGCCTCACAGAGAAATACAAACATGCACACAACTTTCATGCACGTGAAAGACAAATAAACATCCACCTACAAATTAACTCATATACTTACACAACACAAACCTGCACACGCACACACATACACACACACACATACAGACACATTCTAACTGTGTTTTATACAAGCAAGTCCCTTACCATCTCTATCATGTATCTTATTTGGGTTATAAATGGTCTTACTTCGATTGTAGAATACTACACTTATGTGTCATAGCTAGCTATCTCTTCATTCTCCCATATCTGCATCACTATTTTATGGCCCCAGTCGAACCGTCAAGTTCATGATATGTATTCATTTTTACTGTTTTTGGAATTTCATTTATGTATGTATGTCTTTGTTCAAATTCACTGCATCTTCCTAGCTCCGATTACATACATCCGTGATACGTCCTCACATCATCATGTTTGTGTTTGTTTAAAACTACTGAGTCCACTTCATGATAGCTCTCTGTGTGTGAAACACTTCCCTGAAGAAAGCTGACTCTGCCTCTTCTAAGGCCAAGAGCTGCAGTAATATCTCTCAGGTACGGTGTCTGGCAAACAGTGACACTCAGGAACTATCTGTTGCATGAGCAAATTGCCACAGTGAAAAGCTGAGAAACAGCACAAAATACATCAACATCATTCACCTCCGGAACCAATGCTTTGGGTTTAATATGTGTTCATACCTCACAGCCACTGACGTTGGGTCTGTTGTACAATCAAGTTGAGTAGCTGTCTCGGGGTTCTGTGTTGGAGGTGGAAAACCCTTAGGAACACTGGCATGGAAATCAGAGAACACCAAAAGGTCCAGATGTAGCAGGACAACAACCGTATCTATAGCCAACCTCCAAGATAAAGTATGCTAACTGCTAAGAACCAACAGAGCAAGGGATGCGTGAAAAGACACCATCCTGGTGACTTGGAGGAGTCAAGTAGTACAGAATTATAGCTGGCATTAATATCGCCCAAGGGAAGCGAACCTGGGGATATTGGAGTGTCAACAGTAATGCCACCATCATCTTAACCAAGTAGATGAAGCC
Organism: Alexandromys fortis; assembly: GCF_014885135.2. Taxonomy (NCBI): domain Eukaryota; kingdom Metazoa; phylum Chordata; class Mammalia; order Rodentia; family Cricetidae; genus Alexandromys; species Alexandromys fortis. Next base: position 8,286,768 of record NW_026067952.1, read on the forward strand.
TCCGTGGCCAACCTAGGTAGGGTTAGCTCATGATGAACCAATCTCAGGGAAGAGGAGAGCTGCTAAAGATATGACATCAACTCTTGGAAAGTCCCAGGGCCTTTGGAATAGATGGCTCACCAGCTCGCAAGAGGGGCAGTACTGTGGTCGGGGTAGTGTTCAGAAAACAGCTAAGCCTTTGAAATACATGTGCAGAGCAAGAGGCATTTGGGGATGGAAAATGTGACGGATTCAGCTAGTCTTCTGCAGACCCGTGCTGCATGTGGAGCGAACCTCACGGAGGGAGCCGTCAGCTGGATCTTCTGCCTCATTGTTCCCTGTCCACTCACCACTTCCTCTGCCTCTGCCACTCGTGTCAAATGGAAAGTCACAGTCTTAAAATAGGAATGGGAATCAGATCAATGGATACAGCTGTTACCAAAGACATAGACTATGCCATTGTCACGAACAGCCTGTAAATGCAGGCTGTTCCATTCAAAGTGAGCAATTCAAAGTGCCAAACTCCTGCCAGGATGCTTCAGTGGGTGGTGTTTACCTCAGAAGGTCTTTCTGCCCATGTTGACTCACCATGTGTAAGAAGAACACAGCGCTAACACACGCTATAATCCCACATCTTACAAAAACTTACATCATAAGCTCATTGGCTCCAGTTACTGGGTAGAAGATTTTTTTCTATAGAGAGTGCCATGGGCCATGAAATTTGGGCACTGTAGCTAAGTGTCTCAGACTTATGATTCAGTTTCTGTTACCAGGACACACGCAAATGTCCCAGGACACGGTCAGCGGATCTCAAAGTGTATCTCAAAGGAGCACCTAGGAACCTGTAGAAATAAATAATTTAAGGGACCACCCCACATCTGGTAAAAGTAAAGCAGCAACAGTTTCTAGGATGCCATGAAGACGTCCTTCCCTCCTCTTTCCACCCCTTCATCCCTCTCACACACGCAAATACTGCTTCTGTCTTAAGAGAAGTGGGCTCCCCGGATTTGCTATATTTCTAAAGCCATTACATTCCATATGTCACACATGAGTCATATGTATGCTACAATGGAAAAGAAATGTTGACAAGTCTGGGGATAAGAGTGTCACTGTTCAGACACACTGGTGACAGTTGCCTGGTTTACACAAATCAGACCACAAGCAGAGCTTTGTGAAGTGAAGCCGTTGCTTTCCCACAAGTGTGTAAGTTCTTCGCTTAGTGGTTGGTGGTTTTGTTTTTAGATGAATGACTAACAGGCAAGAACAGGCATATACAATGTGTACATGTTGTGCAATAAATTTACATAGACCTAAGTAATTACTAGTCAGATCAGTCAATAATGCAGATACAACATGGTACTTTCTGTCAAGCCCTCTGTGACCACAGGCAGTCTATTTTTATGTATTTTGCCACCAATTAACATCACCTGTTATTACCGTCATCTAAAGGAGTCTTCAGGGCCACCTTTCCCTTGGTACTATGATGACAGGGTGCTTTGCATCCAGAAAATACCTCACCCTCTTCAACACTTGCTACACGAGGCTGTGATTTCAATTTGCATCTCAACAATGAATAATGACATTAATCATCTTTTCATTTTTGTTGATTGTTTGAATATCCTCGATGAAGAGCCTGTTCACATTTTATGTCCATTTTTTCTATTGAACTACCTATGATTTTATTGATTTATAGAAGCGCTTTGTACATATTGTAGATATGAATGCTCTCTAGTTCCAGACATTTTTTTCTACAAACAAAACATAATTTCACTCTTTATGACTAAACAAAACTCCCTTGTGTGTCTAAATTCTATATATTCTTTTTTCTTTATTCCTTCATCCATTGACAGGTACCTAGACTGATTGTACACCTTGGATATTGTGAACAGTATAGCAACAGAGGTGCGCAGGTACCCATGTTGTAAAGTGACTTGGATTCTTTGGGTTAGTAAATGGAAGTGGTATACCTGAATCATATAGTTGTTCTAGTTTTTAATTTTTTTGAGGAATATCCATACTGACTTCTCTATGGCTCTGCTAATTTACAATCCCACCAACAGGTACTTTCCCTTCCAAATCCGCAGAAATTGAGGAGTTTTCCTAAGATAGGTTATCAGTGTATTTCCTTGATTACTAAGTAATTATTTGTCCTTTTGTGTTTATTTTTTAATTCTTCATATATTCAGTCCATTAATCCCCTCTAGAAGAGCTGTCCCTTTACCACATGGATTGGTGCTTTCACAGTGCAGATGATTTTGAACTGAATGCAATCCATTGTTGCACTATTCTTGCTACCATTTCCTGAAACACTGTCTTCTACTCACAAAGTCGTTGCTGTAATGACAGGTGCAGAGTTCCCCTTCTGCTTTCCTCAGTAGTTCCAAAGTTTGGGGACCTATATTAAACTCTGTGATCCGTTTTGAGATGGTTTTGTATAGGATGAGAAAGGGGGATCTAGGTTCAGTCTCCTAAGTATGAACATCCATTTTTTTCCCACTACTGTTTTTTAAAGAGGTTAGCTTTTTCTCAATGAATGTTTACAACTCTGGTCAAGAATGTGAAGGCTGTGGGCTACCGGCTTGTTTCTGTATCTTCTATTCTATTCTGCCAGTGTGTCACGATTTGTGCTATTAGGATGCTGCTTTGTTTCTTCGACTCTGCTGCATAGTTTAAGGTCAGGTCTTGTGATACTGTCAACATTAATGTTTTGCTCAGAGGGCTTTAGTTTTTCAGAATCTTTTGTCTTTCCTTATGAATGTTAGAATTGTTTTCTTTTCTGAAGAAAAGATGTCATTGAATTTTGGTGTATGTTGCATTAAATCTGCAATCACCCTTAGTAAAATGGTCACTTTAACACATTGATTTTGATGATCCATGATCCTAAAATGTCTTTCCATCTTCTAGTGTCCATCTTGATGTGTGTGCAAGTCTGTACCTGATTGTTCTGGCCCTGTTGTATCCGGGAGACTGTTTTGACGCAGTAGCTCCTCCTCCTATCACGAGGAGCTGCCCTTTAACTGCTCCCCACAAAGCCCAAGAACTTCCCATGTCTGTTCTGTTTCGAACCACACTGCTACACAAGTTGGTAATTACACAAGGAAGCTGTCTGCAGCAAGTGTCTCTGGGGCTCGGAGCGTGGAGAAGGCAGTCCGCACTTTCAAGATGATGCAGGGGTGCTGAGGGATGCTGTGTGCACTGGCCATCCTGACCTCAGTGCTATGTATACCCCTGCACTGGCTCCACCTTGCACTCACACATGGCTGGTCTTTCCTCTCCCCCAGAAGCTCGGCCTAAGTTCCCCAAACTCATACCCTTGGCATTCTTCAAAATGCTCCAAAGGCCTTCCCATTTCCGTTTGGAAATCATTTTGGGTTCTGAAAACTGGCTGTGATTTGGGGGCAGATTTATGGGTACCTGAGTGCTGGCCATGCTGCAAATGCACTAGTGTACCCACAAGTCTGCCCCCAAGTCACAGCCAGTTTCCAAACAGAAATGGGGAGGCCTTTGGGGCATGAGATATTTAAAGGCAGAGGCATCTATATCTGGGCCAAAGGGCTGGGGTAGGGATTGGCTTTTCCAGTGTCTGTTTCTTGTGTAAGTCCTGTCTTAAACTATGCTTTTGAAGAATGCCAAACTGCTCCCACGATGCTCATGAAGTTTCGCCTTTGCTTTGGCTTAAAGCATAACTGAAGGCCCTTCCCAGCATTTTGGCTGGCACCCTATGCTGGGTGTCCTGTTTCTTTTATAAATCTAAAGGCCAGTACCTCTGGATCTCACTGGGTCTCTGCTGTTTACTGTTGCATTTCGGTGACTTTCCACACAGCCCACCTCTCCCAATGACCATGCACCTGTCTTTCTTCAGGGTCATGCAGATACAGAAATGTTCTATGTTTTTCTAATTGACTGCCTCCCCTCTCCTTTTACCCTTATTATATGCCACTTGGTTTAATTTGATTTTTTTATCTGTACATCTATATAAAGAAATTGGCCTATAGCTTTTATTATGTCATTTTTAAGGATTTCTAATGTCACATTACTTTTGATTTTCTATATCTAATTCTTTTGTTTGTATAATTTTAATATTATTTTTTCTTTAACTTTTAAATTTTAACCAATGAAGTCATTTGTATATAAAGAAGTTAAATTCCAGTTAAAAATATCTTTACTATTATCTGACTATTCAAATAGTCTCTTTTTGGGTCAATTTTAATAAGTTGTGTTTTTCTCAGAATTGACATAGTTTAACTACATTTTAAAATGTATTGGTATAAAGAATGGCATTCTACCTACTATGTCCACGTCATCTGTACTAATTTACCCTTTCCCATTATATTTTAACTGGGTTTTTATCTAATTCCTTTTTGATTAATCTCGCTAGTGATTTATCTCATTCATTAGTCTTTCAAAGACTCAGTTCTGGCTTTAATAATTTTTCACACATTTGTTTATGGTGTATTAATTTCCAATCTTTTATTTTGTCTGCTGCACATTCTTGGGTTTCGTCTGGGTTTTTCAAACTTCTTGAAATGAGGACGCGGCTCATTTATGTCCCAATTTCTTCTTTATGAAGATGAGGATGGGAATTACCTACTTCCTCCTAACCCAGCTTCATCTGCACCCTGAATCCAAATGTCTCTAGAATCATTCAATCCCATCCTAGCTCAGTTTCACTGTGACTTATTCTTTCAGTTGTAAATTATTTCAAAACAATTACTCAATTTCCAATTATTTCAGTATTTCTGAATTTTCCATGCTTCCACCCTCCCAGCTCAGCACCAGCACTGCTGTTGGGCCCCGCCCCCCAACTCCACCCCTCCCAGCTCAGCACCAGCACTGCTGTTGGGCCCCGCCCCCCAACTCCAGTGGGATTCCATTGCTCTGGTGCAGTCCTCACCAGTCAAGAAGTGGATGAGTCACCCACCTGCCAGCTGAACTGCCCTCACCCCCTGGATTCTGTTCCCCCCAAGACCCAACCCCTCCCACCTCATCGCCCTCCCATTGGCCATTCCTTCCCCACAATTCCAGCAGACTCCATAGGCCCAGGTGTTGTGAAATAATCTTTTTGTACACTGTGAAGAAGTGTCACCCTGATCGGTTTAATAATAAGCTGTGACCAGCCAATAGCTAGGCAGTATTTCCAGGCAGAGAGGACGCTGGGAAGAAGAAGATGGAGATATCAGGAGACATGTAGCAAGGAGGACTAGCACTCCAGTATTGAGTCAATAAGGCCACTAGGCAGAAAGTAAATTAAAAGAAATGGGTTATAAAAACCAGTTAAGAAAAAGTCTAAGCTATTGGCCGAGCTGTCATAATTAATAATAAGTCTCTGTATCATTATTAGGGAGCCAGTGGTCCCAACGAAAATGTCCAGCTACACCCAGGTACAGTCTACTCCAGCCTGAAGAACAGGCGAGTGACCTGCCTCCTAGCTGAGCTGCTCCACTCCCCAGTCACTGTTCCCTAGGACACGTCCTTTGGCCCTCCCCATCACCCATATGCCCAGCAGCTTTACCTGAAGCCAGACTGATCCTAGAGACCCTAGCTAAGACATTACCCACCACCTGCTAAAGCTCCTTAAAGCCCACCCAACAAACCAACATACCCAGATTGTTATCTTTCTGGGCTCCATATTCTGGTCAACAACTGTGGAAGACTTCGGTTTTACCTGAGGCCAAGCCGGATCCAGGGACCCAAAGCCTCAAAAACACCAGTGTATACACCCAGCTGGACCTGAAGACTCACCAATCACCAGAATCTTTGGCCTCTTAGACCAGAAGACCAGAGAGGAAACAGAAAACAAGGGGGAAAATACCTACCCAACAAAGACAAATGCAGGAATCAGCACCTACACCTATAACCATACCAAATCCAGATGCCTAAATACCAGTGCAAAAACACAATCAGTAGCAAAAGAACACCTGGTACCACCAGAACCCATCTCTCATAGAAGATCTAGACCTGAACATTCCAGCATAGCTGAAACAGAAAAGAAAATAACCTTAAAATATGAAAATGATAGAGGTTCTTGGAGAAAAATCCCTTAAAGAAATTGAGGAAAAGATATACAAAAATTGGAGGAAATCAATAAATCCCTTAAGGAAGGTCAAGAAAGCCAAGGGGCAGGGAACAGGTGAAGGAAACAGTTCAAAACTTGAAAATGGAAATAGAAGCAATAAAGAAAACACAAACTGAGGGGATTCTGAGAATGGAAAACCTGGGCAAGTAAGCACAAACTACAGATGCAAGCATCCCCAACAGAATACAAGAGATGGCACAGAGAATCTCAGGCATTGAAGATACAATAGAGGAAATAGACTCATTGGTCAAGGAAAATGTTAAATATAAAAAATTCCCAAAACAAAACATCCAGGAAATCTAGGACACTACGAAAAGACTAAACATAAGAATAATAGGGATAAAAGAAGATTAATCTCAGCACAGAGACCCAGAAAATATATTCAATGAAAGAAAATTCTCCTAACCTAAAGAAGAACATGCCTATAAAGGTACAAGAAGCTTACAGAATACCAGATAGATTAGACAAGTAAAAAGTCCCCTCTTCACATAATAATCAAAACATACAGAATAAAGAAATAATACTGAATACTAACACTCACACTTGTAAAAGAAATATTACTAAATTATCAAATCACACATCAAACCCCACACATTAATAGTGGGAGATTTTAATACCCTACTCTCTCCAACGGAAAGGTCATCCAGACAGAAACTAAACAGAAATAATGGAAGGAACAGACATTCTGACTCAAATGGACCTAACAGACATCTACAGAACATTTCACCCTAACACCAAAGGATACACCTTCTTCTCAACACTTCATGCAATCTTCTCCAAAATTGACCATATACTCTGTCACAAAACAAATATCAACAGATACAGAAAAACTGGAGATCTCTAGCCCCAGGCCTTAGACACAGCAACAGGTCTGCATTGTGTTTGGCTGGCAGGGGCAGGACTCAACCAAGCACCACTATGGTCGGACAACATGATGGTGAGCGAACACAGGGTGGGGAGGTATATAAGAGGCAGAGTTGTTCATGAGCTGGGTGACCCATAGACTTACAACAGAACCAAATTGTAGGAAAAAAAAAACACAATTGTAGTGGGAGGCAGGGGGGAAGGCCAATGTAATGATGCTCCCTAAGGATATTCTGTTATACTCATAGATTGGTGACTACCCCAACTGTCATCAGAGACCCTTCATCCAGTAACTGATGGGAAAAGATGCAGAGACCCACAACCAAACATTAGGCCAAGTTTGGGGGATACTGCTGAAGAGAAGGAGGAAGGACTGCATGAGCCAGGGGGTCAAGACCATCACAAGAAAACCCAGAGAAGCAACTAACCTGGGCTCATAGGAGCACAAAGAGTCTGAACAGAAAACCAGGGAGCTTGTGTGGGACTGACCAAGGCCCTCTGCATTTATGTGACAGTTGTGTAACTTGGCCTACTTATAGGACTCCTAACAGTGGGAGCAGGGCCTGTCCCCAATGCTTTGACTGGCTTTGGGGAATCATTCTTCATACTGGTTGCCTTGCCCAACCTTAAAAGAAGGAGAGGTGCCTAGTCTTCTAGCAGCTTGATGTGCCATGCTTTGTTAATACCTGTGAGAGGCCTGCCCCTTTGTTAACAGAAACAGAGGAGAATGGATTGGCATGGGGGACGAGGACAAAGGAGAGGCTAGGTAAATGGAGGGAATGGGAAGAGAAGAGGGAGAGGGAAACTGGAATGTAAAATAAATAAATAAATTTAATTTAAAAAAAAAAGACCCATATGCACCAACGAGGTGGAAAATACGTATGATTTTAGTGGTTGTGCATATGAATGGAAACATTCTGGTGTTTGCCTTTAAATTATGATTGTCCAATAAAAATAACATTAGAAAAATTATTTTTTAAAAAGCAGCAATACTTCCAAGATATCAGGAGGATCCCAAAACTGATAGCCCTATTTTTATCTCATGTTTTTTAAACGTTGCAATGTTGAGCAATTATTGCTATTGTTTTGGGATCATCCATACCCCTTTAGCTGCGACTCTCTGCTACTCCTAGCTTCAGGCTTTCATCTGGGGTCGTTTTCCTTCAACCTAAAGAACTTCCCCTTCCATCTCCCTCACGGAAGGCCAGGGACACGAATGATCTTAGCTTTTGTTTCTTTGAGATGTATTTATTTCACCTATACTTCTAAAGAAGACTTTCAGGGTGTGCGGCTCTTGTTTGTTACTATCTTCTTGAACATATTTAAATTATCGTCACATCATGTTCTGGCTTGTATAATTTCTGCTAAAAAGTCTTATCTAAGTGTTCTCCCTACGCTGCGGAAGGCAGAGTGACGCTTCCTCTGGGTGCTTTCCAGATCTTCTCTTCCCTTTTGACTTCCAATGGCTTTGCTGGGATAAACCAGATGGACTTCACTTTGGTTTAACTTTTGGGTTCATCGTGTACTTTTGTCTTTCATATTTAGAAACTCTTGGCCCCTGATCTCCTCAATGTTGCTTCTACTATTCTGCTCTGTTTTCTCCTCTGAACTTCTGGAATTTAAGTGGGCATGAGTATTAATCCTGTTTCAGATGACTTGTACATATTTCATAGTTTCCATTCTTTACTCTCTGGTGTCTCCACATGACATAATGTTTCTCTTTGTCCTTTGATAACTTTATGCATACATTATACTTTGATCTGATTCACCCACCAACTCCTCACAGGTCCACCCTTACTTCCTCACCCCCAATGCTCTTTCTTTGTCTGTCTATCTGTCTGTTTGTTTAAGACAGTGTCTCACTATGAAAGCCTGGCTGTCCTAGAACTCACTGTGTCTGTAGATCAGGCTAGCCTCAAACTCACTGAGTTCTATCTACTCCACCCTCCTGAGTGCTGGGATTAAAAGTGTCCACTCCTACATCCAGCTCTCCAATCTGCTTCTAGATTCATCTTTTCTAGTTCTTAAAGTCATCTATAATTTAATTTGAGAAGTGTCATTCATTTTTAACTCTTCAATTATTGAGGCAAATGTATACACTATAAAGCACACATGTCTTTAAAGGGCACATGTTATGGTTTAAATGGAGGTTTTTTGTTTTTGTTTTGTTTTGTTTTCCTACCACAACAGATGATGGGGTAGTCTCCAACAATGACTGAACCTTTAAGAAGCCTCAGAGCAGAGAATCAGCCCTCAAGAGGAGATTAATGCCTTTCTCATGTAAATGGCTTTGATCTTGGGACAACATTAGTTACCTCCAAGGTAGGTGGGCCCACTCCATTCTCCTCCTCCTTTCTTCTGCTGACATTTGCTTCTTTTCCTCTTTCTACCATGAGACCCTCACCAGAAGATGACATAGCCACTTGATCTCATTATCTCCAGAGATATAAGCCAGAATAAACCTTTTCTTTATACATTATGAAGCCTTGTGTGCTTGGCTCCAACACCAGAAAATGGGCTAGGACAGTACGGCTTTATCAGTTTGATAACGGGACTCTAAGATATAGAATGTATTTATTCAATATCTTTCTTTCTGCCTTTCTGCAGCTAAGAAACCTAGGTAGATGTGTTAAAAGCATGGTGATAAAAAATTTATAAAGTGCAGTCTTAAGACCCTTATAATAGGGCTGGAGAGATGGCTCAGAGGTTAAGAGCAATGCCTGCTCTTCCAAAGGTCCTGAGTTCAATTCCCAGCAACCACATGGTGGCTCACAACCATCTGTAATGAGGTCTGGTGCCCTCTTCTGGCCAGCAGGCATACACACAGACAGAACATTGTATACATAATAAATAAATATTAAAAAAAAAGACCCTTATAATACAATGATAGCAGCCAAAGGTAGAAGAGGGGAAACATCACAAAGCTACAAGTCCTGAAATGGTACTTTGGACAGTGGTCTTTACTAAGGGCAAAATGACCATACCACATATTAAACAAGTGTTTGTATCAAAAACATGAAGTGTCCCTGGTGATGTAGGGCCTGTAATCACAGCCAAAACAAAAGGTCTATTTTAACAAAACCTCGTGTCAAAATTAAAACATTTTAATAGAATACAGTGTTCAAATGTTACAAAGGATTTACAAAACCCTAGATTCAATCTGTGGTATATGTGGCAGGATTACCTATTGACATGTATTTATATATGTGTATATATCATATATGTGCAGAATAAAATATGACAGAAATAATTGCATCTCACTTCTAACACCAAATTATAAAAAGATACTAGCTTCTCTTTCCAAGCCGGCACTCCGTAAGGGCGAGCCATGTTCAGCTCGAGTGCCAAGATCGTCAAGCCCAATGGCGAGAAGCCGGACGAGTTCGAGTCCGGCATCTCTCAGGCGCTGCTCGAGCTGGAGATGAACTCGGATCTCAAGGCGCAGCTGCGGGAGCTCAACATTACTGCGGCCAAGGAAATTGAAGTTGGTGGTGGCCGGAAAGCCATCATAATTTTTGTACCAGTTCCTCAGCTGAAATCCTTCCAGAAAATCCAAGTCCGGCTGGTTCGTGAATTGGAGAAAAAGTTCAGCGGGAAACACGTAGTCTTCATTGCTCAGAGGAGGATTCTGCCCAAGCCAACTCGGAAAAGCCGTACGAAAAATAAGCAGAAGCGCCCCAGAAGCCGCACGCTCACCGCAGTGCACGACGCCATCCTTGAGGACTTGGTCTTCCCAAGTGAGATTGTGGGCAAGAGGATCCGAGTGAAACTGGATGGCAGCAGGCTCATAAAGGTTCATTTAGACAAAGCACAGCAGAACAACGTGGAGCACAAGGTGGAAACTTTTTCTGGTGTGTATAAGAAGCTCATGGGCAAGGATGTTAATTTTGAATTCCCAGAGTTTCAGTTGTAAAGAAAATGACTGAATAAAGTGTCATTCGTAAAAAAAAAAAAAAAAAAAAGATACTAGCTTTTATTATTGAGACACTATCTCTCAATCTTAGATCATCTGCTTTAAGACAAATCAGTTTCCAAACAAGACGTCCCTGTAAAGAGGAGTAGAGGCCTCAGCAACAAGCCAACAAAAACCTAAGACTGCCAACAAGCCCTCATAAGAGGCTGGATGCTCTAGCCCCAGCTCAGTCTTGTGATGACCATAACACCGACTCCCAGTATACATGAAACCTCCTGAGAGATCCTAAACCACAACCACTAGCTAAGCAAGCATCTTCATGTCTCTATGTCTGTCCCCTCATCTCCAAAATAACTATAACATTAGTTATAATAATATATAATACTATATGTCACATATTACTGTGTAATAATATACATATTACATATCACATATATAATAATAACATTGCACCAGATTACTCTGAATAAAATTAAATTACTACATATCAAAGCCTTAAAGCTATGCTTCTCTCAGAGCAAATATTTAATAAATTATTGCTACCATTGGCATCAGTTCATTGAAGAACATGACGGCAGTATGCACAAAGGACTCTATGCTGACTGAGTACCAGCTGCTCAACACTAGCTGAACACATCACACAAATTTCATCTAAAAAACAAAGAAACAACTTGTGGTACCATTGACATAGTTCTTTCCCGATGCTGAAAACAAATTTCTCAGTTGCTAAATTCACCAAAGTTACTTATCTGCTTGCATGTACTTTATAGTAAATATCTGCACACCAGCCCACATCAGACTCCAGGAGGGACAGCAGCTGCAAGGGCTAAAGATTCAATTCTTCTAAATCATTCAACTTAACAACCTCTAGGCCAAACAGCGCGGATCTGAACCTCAGCTCTGAATCTGACCTAACTCTATGAATTAACAAACCAACCCCAATTCAGTTCCAACCAGTGGCAAACCACCCTCAACTTTAAACTTACCTTGACTCTGAGCAAAAGTTAAGCGTTTTCTTGGATTCTAAACTTAGTCTAAAACTAACACTGGCTCAAAAGTCCTGAGAACTGTGAGCCAAACATGAACCTGACCGTAACTATGCAAATCCCCAAGACCAGTGGTTCTCAACCTTCCTAATGCTGTGACCCTTTAATACAGATCCTCATGTTGTGGTGGCCCCAATCACAAAATTTATTTTCACTGATATTTCATAACTATATTTTGATACTGTTATGAATCCTAATGTAAATGTCTGATATGCAGGATATCTGATGTGCGACTCCTGCAAAAGGGTCATTCGACCCCCAAAGGGGTCATAACCCACAAGTTGAGAACCACTGGCCCAAACAGATGGCTCTAGGCAGCATCATTACTACTGGCTCTGGTCACAGTAATGTGTTGAGAAGTCCTATTCTTGCTGCTGGGTTTATCTGGACAGTTTCCATAGGTGGCTCTGATGGCTCGCAGGAAAGATGAATGGCAAGCATCGGAATCTCTGTCACATATATGTTCAACTCTCTTCTTATCCACACCTCTAACCATAAGCCCGGATTGAAACCCTAGCTCATATAGAAATTGGTATTCATATTTCTATTCTGGAATTAAAAGGACCACACCAACCCAGTCACTTCAAAGGTAAATCCAAATTGCTTCTAAACTTTCCTTAGTAGGACCACATGAGCATGTAGGTATTTGATTAAATTCTATCTACAGATACGTTACTGTCACATGGTCCAACCTAATGATTCATGTTTCCCAGACCTCTCTCTGGCTGAGAGGGTACAGGAAAATTCAACCAAGAGAATTTTAGCTGGACTAAAGTGGGAGATTTCTTTATTGCTAACACTCTTCTTGATGTGGTGAGAGCTGTGGAGGCAAAGCCAGAACCCAGGAAAGCAACATCTGGATGGAACAGAAGGGATCATTTATTGCTGTGGTCTTATGATAAATTAGCAAATGGAATCTTAAGAGTCTGAGTCCAAAGAAGACTCCTCTTCCTCAGCCCCCACACCCTGTTCCATCCCCCTCCTCTCTCCAGCATTCCATCCCAAGCCACCTCTTCAGGGTCTGGTTCTAGATCTCTAGGGACTTGAAGAAGCCATGATACATTGTCTGGAATTCCCCAGAACTCTATCTGGTCTTCATTATGTCTTCATTTAATGGCCAGCTTCTGGATATTTCAGGATGCCTTTGCAAGAGGAAGCCCTTAGTGTGAGAGACTAGATCCTCTGGGAGACGATCCCAGAAAAGTCCCAAATTTGAAACCATCATAGACTGGAAATAACCAAAGTATTCATCAGATAAGGAGTTGATAAGCTGAATTAATACCATGGAATGTTACATAACATTTCAAACCAGAGGGAGGATCATAGCACATTGAGAAAAATATGAAATAGCCTACTATTTTTTTCAAAAAAAATGCATCATAGGTCAATAGATAGAGCACAGTGTTTGTGTGTGTGTGTGTGTGTGTGTGCGCGCGCGCGCGCGCGTGCAAGCATTGGTTTACATGTATAAGAAACACTAAAGAGAAAGACCACAAGAAAAACAATGGTCATTTCTGGTACAGACATGTGAAACTTCAACAGGATCCAGACAGCTTTGTTTGTTATTTTGTATAAAAAGAATATATTTATGTTCACTTCAAGTCATGGCCCTTTTTTGTTTTGTTTTATTTTTACGAGACAGGGTTTCTCTGTAGCTTTGGAACCTGTCCTGGAACTAGCTTAGTTTGAGGTTGGCCTCAAACTCACATAGATCCACCTGTCTCTGCCTCCTGAGTGCTGGGATTAAAGGTGTGCACCACCACCACCCAGCTTAGTTCTTCAAGTTAAGAAGTGTCCTGGTTTAGGTCTGGACAAGACGACCCTGAGACAGAATTCCCATGCAGTTTTATATAAACCATTTTCTCAGAAAGGCCCTCAGGAGGAAGTGAAATGAGTAGGAAGAGAGAGCAGGGAATAAATGTGTGTTACTAGGGAGGTTAGCACTGTGGGCTGGCACACAATCTTGCCTGGGACCCCTGGGAGCCATGGTAGAGCATAGTTCTCACAGTTGCCCCACCTGGGGGCTGAGAGGGAGCTGGAGTCTCTATGTATTCAACTCCACGGGTGTAGGGTGTAGGGCTGCACCAAGGAACATCATTCCTTTACCCCTCCCACCTGCCTCATGATTAGGTTAAGTGTCAGGCAGAGAAAATATTTAAACGGAGAAATGAAAGGTCAAATATTGTTTTGAATGAGAAATGTCCCTCATAGGCCCATGTATTTGACCATTTGGTCCCAGTTGGTGATGCTGTTTGGGGAAGTTATAGAACCTTTGGTAGTGCAGCCTTGCTGGGGGAAGTATGACACTTAAATAGTAAGATGTCGTTATAGAAGTTTGCCTCTGTCTCTCTCTCTCTCTCTCTCTCTCTCTCTCTCTCTCTCTCTCTCTCTCTCTCTCTCTCTCTCTCCGACCCTCCCTCCCTTCCTCCTTCCCTTCTTCTCTTCCTCCCTTCCTCTCCCTCTCTCTCTCTGCTTCCAGCTTCTACTGCTGTGCCTTCTCCACCATAATGGACTCTATCCTTCTGAGCTGTAAACCAAAATAAACTCTCCCCCCCCCAGCCCCTTGAGTTGCTTTTGGTCATAGTATTGTATCACAGCTACAGAAGGGTCATTAATACAGGCCGCGATTGTAAACTGGGCTGGCATGCCCTTAAGAAGGTCAGGCATGTTTGTAGCCCATGTACAGAGCTGTCTGTACCCCACCACAAGCCAGGAGCACCTTAATAGTCACGCGGCTTTCTGGATAGGAATGGGTATAGCCTCTCAGAGGAAATAAAAGAGTCCTTCAAAACAGCCCCCACACTCCACACACTCAGAGGCTCTTTGTCTCCTTCCCCCGGTCCCCCAAACCCACTCTCCAAACCCAGAGACCCAACTTCCCTGCCTCACTGGGGAGCCCCAGGGTCTCACCAACACACAGGAAAGAAGGAACAAGGACACAGACAACACAGCCATCTTCTTCAGGCTTTGCTGACTTTGGTGACAAAGCTAATAAAGACCAAGAGTCAGTTTTCCCATCATTCAACCACACGAGTGATCACATGAGGGGCCATGTAAAACCGAGATTCAAGCGAAATTTTGTCTCACTGATGCAGACAGGGCTCTGTGCGTGTCAGATGCCCGCTGATAAAAGTGATGGAGAAGAATCCCTCTCAAAGACTCCTGTGGTACTCACAGCCCACACTTCGCAAACACCCACAAAGTACCCAGCGCAGTCTTGGCCCATAATTAATCTTAAACAAAGGCCAACTGATCCAGAGGCTGAAACTGAAATATGCATTTAACAGTGACTATTTTTCCAACTTTGTACTTGACGTTGGAGAGGGCTAAGAAAAGAAAAAGCCCTCATCTCTCTTCAAGCTACAGTGTGTCATGAGTCACCAAAGCTACAAGTACTCAGACAGGAAGTCAGTCCCTTGGGTTCTTGAGAGACTGTAGCCAGGAAGGCAGAAGTGGGGTCCCAAGGAAGACAGTGATAAGGAAAAGGGACAGTCCGTGACCCTATAACCTTGAACAGGAAGAAAATTCCCCCAGTGTCCTCCCACGCCCAGCCCAACTAATCCAAGAGCAGGGAGTCTGCTTCTATTGACCAGCCTCACTCTGATTTAAATTTCAAACAGCCCAGGGTTTCATTCTTCTCCTGCCACCCCTGAAAGCTAACCATTATGGATTTTGCAGGCGCAGCCCTCAGCTCACACACTACATTTGCACGATCTTTGCATAAGGAAAAAGTCAGTCGATGCAAACTGAATTAATTGTAATTGACCATAATATGCTTACAGAAATGCCAAGGAGTTTTCATTAGTAGATAAGCCCCAAAGTATCTGCCTGGTGATTTACATCTGTGTGAACACACTGCACGGCTAGAGTTAATTACCAGACCTGCTGCAGAAGGTGCCTCAACACCAGACCCTGGCGGGGGGCCTTCCTCAGGCCACTGACCCCTCCAGGGATTGACACATCTTGATGGGCTTCCTTTGAAGAGCTTTGAAGTCATTGCCCGAGATGAGGCTGCACCAAGCCATCCCTGCTGGGCTTGTGCTTGGCTCTGCTCACTTCCCCAGCCCCTGTGCATTCTTCCCTTCCCACTCCCAAAGCCCCAGTCCATCTCCAATGCATCATCCTTGCGAAGGCTGGCATTGAACTTGTGTCCCAGTTCAGATAACCGATCTTCATCTATTTATCCCTTTTCCTTTTTTTTAGTAAAAATTTAAGTGCCCCCTGTGCTGTGGGGCCTTCGTATGGGATGACAGTCTACAGCTGAATCCAGAGGAATGGAGAGAGGAAGTGAGCTAGCCCATAGGGTCAGAAGGAGACGGAATAACAAGCATATCAAGCAGAGCAGAAGAAGAAAGGTGGACAGTCTTTACTAGGAAGTGTGAATGGAGAGTATTTATCAGAGAACGTGGTAGCAAAAGCACGAGGCAGCATCGTCTAAGTGAAGTGTTGAGTGAAGGGAGAATGTTCTGGGTAGAAGACATAGACCAGCAAGGTCCCTGAGGCAGGAAAGCAGTTGCCTTACTACTGGGGCTAAATGGAATCTTAGGACCATCCAAGTAAAACAAAGAAGGGAGAGAGGCAAAGCAAGAGAGAGAATCCAGGTCTTCTCCGGCGAGGCCACCGTGACCTTAGATTTAATTCCAAAGATCGGGAAGCTATGTAAAAAACCCTGATAATAATAAATGTGATAACAGACTCAAGTACTGAAGAAGATGTTTCCTATCAGGAGTAGCAGGAGAATGGGTTCTTGCAGGGCGAAAGCAAAGATACAGAGAAAATTAGGAAAAGACAATGAGAGCCATTCACACAAGAGAAGGTGGCATCAAATATTGTAGGGATGGAGACAAGACGGGAGGGAAATGGCCTGTCTGCGTGGATCATGTCTGAACACCTTTATTTGCTCAATATTTTCAACTCTCAGGAGACAATCTTGACATCAGAAACTTTTGTCCACATTGATTTACCCCAAGAGGACCCAGTACCCTGGAAACTGACAGTGAGCCTCTAGAAGAGAATTATAGACATGAATACAGGGGAGCCATGATTGACTGTAAATATTCTAGTGCACTCTAAAACTCCAAAACGAATGAGATTAACATGAGTAGTCAATCCTATTTATTCAACATAGGTATTACTGCTTTAGCAGTGTGGCGGAATGAAATCTTGTCTGGGAGAAGTGGGGGGAAAGGGAGATAGAGGGCAGAGGATATCTCCCTCTAAACAAGGGCCACACATCCTTTAAGAAGCAAGGTCAAGGGGGAGAGACTGAAAGTGATAGAAACATTTGGGGTGACAGTAAAGCAATTGGGGGGCTCTTCTATCTCCCCTAAGGAGGAGGAAACAATATTCACTGCGAGGAAAGTATTTGGAATCGGGAAGGTAAACAGACACTGAAAGATGAGACACAGGGGTGGTAGGGGGATGCTCAGAAGAGTCAGTCAGTTTGTAATGAGTTCTTTTCTCTAAAACAGTGTAAGCTCCCTGGAAGGGCAGACGCAGCAAGCAGTGAACTGAAGCCCACTTGAGAACCATGCAGAGTGTGATCACACACCGCAGCATGTCTCTCAGCTGCCTGCCTCCCTCTACAACTGGTATCTGCTTATTTCAGGATTCCCTGGCCCAGCTCTCAGATCAAGACTTCACTAATAGCCATCCTTAACATCGAACAAGCTCTTGGTATTTCCCGAGGACTTTACAAGCAACAATAAGTTAATAATCCAATACAGTCTAAGAAAAAGTGCGGAAGTTTGCAAGAACCAGGTACCTGCCCTGTTCAAGGTGTTAGGGAAAAGGTCCAGACACAAAATGCTAGGGGATCTATAAGTTCTAGAATGATAGTCAATTATTCTAGTGGGAGGGGTGGTCTTCACACACACGGGAGTACACATGAGTATGTGTGTGGCACGGGTGGGGACAATATCCTTATGAGGTCTTCTAGTGACATCAAAAAGAAGAAGGAACCACTATGTTGTAGAATAAGCCTAAGATATTGAGCCCAGTGTCTGGGGGCCAGGTTCATTTGGTAAAGTGTCTGCCAGCCAAGCATGAGAACATGGATATCATGCCAAAACATTGAGGCTTTTGCAGAGCAAAGGGGAGAACTCGGTGCTGTTTAATGGTCTGCATATAAACACAACATAACTGAGAAAGCATAGAATCTAGTTATTAGTTGGGTCTAATTTCTAAAGGAATAATTCAAGAATGGGACTGCCACACCCCTCCTCCGTGTGACTGATCCCCAGTGCGATCCAAGGGATGACACCATCTCCGAGGGCCTGACCCCTTCCATCAAGAGGTAGAGAGATAGGATCTCTGCTTCCAAATTGTAACCACACGAACAGGATACTAGACTCCTAGTGGTCAGTGACTGACAGGGGCAGCTGGGTTGAGACTGTATAATACAGCCTTTTTATCAATTGCACACTAATGCAACTCTCGAATAATTTTTACCACCGTTCATTGGTGCCATACTTTGGACCTCTTCATAAGATAATGAGCTCGTGACATCATTTGGCAAAGAGTGTGAAGAGACTATTTTCACTCTGGTGCAGTTCAGTAAAAATTGTTTCTTGTAAAAATTGTTTTATCCCTTTTTTTAGATATGCCATACATCTCAGGGCTGTTGACGGACTTAAGAAATCTTTTACCAGGTTTATTTTATATCTGAGGTGTGAGATTTCAGAGTATTCCAAAAGTTTCCTTGCGTAACATAGAAGCTTAAACAGAGTTTGTACTATTCGTGTGCCAGGATCTTGGAAGGGCCCATGCTAGTTAGAGGTTCTCGGGTCTGCATGCCAATAGCGCGTTCATCAACACACATCTGAGTGGTGTCTAAGGTCCTGCCTTTGTGGTCACTGACTTCTACTCCCAGCTCATTCCCTGCAGTGCCCTGCACAGGCAGTCTTCTCTGAGTCCTCTGCCCCCTTCATCTCACAACATAGTGTTCATTCTGACTTCCCATTGCTGGACCTTTGCATCTGTGCTCCGTGCCTTGACCTCCCTTCCCACTGCTCTATAAGTAATTTCGCTAACTTCTCCAGACCACTTATTTTTGGATGCCTTTGCTCACTATGTCAAGTCCCCTATACTCACATAAGCTTGGTCTCAAAACACTAGATATAATTTCACAAGTTTCTATAAAAATATTCTCTCTCTCTCTCTCTCTCTCTCTCTCTCTCTCTCTCTCTCTCTCTCTCTCTCCTGTCTCTCCTAGAAGATGGGGACCACATCTGGTTTTGTTATACCCTAGTGCCTGGTACGTGGTCTGGCTCATAGCTTGTGCTTGAGACGTACTCAATGATCAGGTTTGGATGGCAAAGGGATAAAAGACTTTAAATTGAAGTTGTTTGATGACCTCCCTTTTCCTGAAAGGAAAAAGAAATACCAAGAAAATGAGGTTGACTTTCTCTTCGGTTTCATTTCCTCTGAACCAACTGCCCATTGGTGGATCACAAATCTAGCCCAGGCGCTATGAAAACATCTTCACCCTGGAGCACGCCCGCTGGACTTTGAGAAACCACGGGGGCTGCTATAAATACCAGAGGAAATCAAAGTTTGGAGTCTGAGGTGAAAAGAAATATGGACGAAATGATTAATACTTCAGGAGAGAACCCAGATGCAGCCTAGCTATGGGAAGAAGCTGAGGTTGGGCAGCTGTGTTTTCCCAAAAGATCAAATATCCTGTGCCCGCTCTTAACATGTTAGGGCAAGCTCCTTGGGCAGAACAGATCTTAAGGTGAGCTTGGGCCTCTCTGTGTGGTAAGAAGACTGGCTTCTCTCAGAGTCCCCCACTCAGGTTGGCTCCATGTCTGTGATTCTGGCAGCACGGATGTGTGGCCTTGGCTGGGATAAGGATCTGCCCAGTGTAGATAAGGGTCTGCCCAGTGTAACTCCATGTGACTCTGCCCAGAACACAGAGAGCCAGGGCTCCGACTCTAGCCAGCCCAGGGTCAAAATCAAGACTTTAGCTCTTAGTGCACCTTTTCAGTAGCAGATGAACACTGTTAGCAGAGACTAGGGCAGTGTCCATGGACAGATGAAT
This sequence comes from Alexandromys fortis, assembly GCF_014885135.2. NCBI lineage: Eukaryota > Metazoa > Chordata > Mammalia > Rodentia > Cricetidae > Alexandromys > Alexandromys fortis. The sequence continues at coordinate 8,306,687 of NW_026067952.1, forward strand.
GGATAAAGAAAATATGGTATGCATGGGTACAGGAACTTTTATTCAGCCATGAAAAAAAAAAACAGAATTATGTCATTTACAGGAAAAAAATGAGTGGAACTGGAAGTGATCATGTTAAGCAAAATAAGTCGGAGTCCAAAAGAGAAATACTGCATGTTTTTTTCTCTTCCTAAGCAGAATCTGGATTTTAAAACATGGAAGTGGAAGGTGAATAATTTGATAACAGACAAGGAAATAGTATAAAGGGGTAACAAGAGAGGTTATTAGGGACTGATTTTCCTAAAAGTACATGCTATGCATGGACTTTTTAAGGTCACAAAGAAAACTATTGTAGGTGGAGCCTGCTTGTTTGTTTTCTGGCCACACAGACCCGAAATAATCCACAGAAATTGTATTAATTAAAAACACTTTTTAGCCAAGCTCTTAGGCATATTGCTAGCTAGTTCTTATATCTTATATTAACCCATTTCCATTAATTTATATTTTACCATGCGTCTCATGGTTTACTGGTAAGATTCTGGCTGGCATCAGCTACATGGCATCTTTCTGCCTCTGTCTACTTTCTCCCAGTATTCAGTTTAGTTTTCCCACCTAGCTCTATTGTGCCCTGCCATCGGCCCAAGCAGGTTCTTTATTCATTAACCAATAAAAGCAACACATATACAGGACTTCCTACACAAGACTCTAAGTTTGTACAGTGAACATATGCTAAATTTAAAAACAAGTGTGGTCCTCCTATAAATAAAGCTTGAGAATCAACTTGTGCTATCTCTCACTGGCCAGACACTAGAATTTGGGTCTTGATATGAATAATAGCTGCAAGAACTTTAAGTCAGCTTTGGTAGTGCACACCTGTAATCCTAGCATTTGAGAGGAGGAGACAGGAAACTCAGGGGTTCAAGGCTGGCCCAGGCTCAATGAAACCCTGTCTCAAAACAAACAAAGAAGAACTTTCAAGTCCATGAGTGCAAAATGACAACAGAAATAAAATGAGTTCATTAGTGCCCTGCATAGAGGAACAACAGATTTATTATCCCCAAAACTAGAAAATAAAGGACTAAAACAGTAACTTATTTTTCCATTTAAACTCTATCTCAGGATAATAAGTAATCAATGAGGGGAAGCTATTCTTTAAAATGTAATTCAGGTAATTAGTAGGAAAGGAATGATGTCATTATCATTATCATGAATGAAAATAAACACCAGTGGTTGCTAACAACAGAAGGATGTCAGCTAGACTTCCTAGTTAAAATATACAGGAATCCTAAGGTATGTCTAACCTGCAGGCCCCAAGCCACATGCCTCCCTGGTAGCTGTGAATGAGATACATTTGTAGATGGCAATATCAGGTCACATTTTCAAAAGATGGATACCTGGAACCCATGAGATATTCTTACAAATAAATAAATAACAAAATAAAATAAATGAAACTGCCCAAATCTAAATTTGATCAAAATCTAAATTTAGCTACGAATCTGTTCTGTTAGAATTGCCAAATGCAAAGGTTGTGTTAAACCAACGAGGTTGCCATCTCAGCGCAGACAGGACCAGGCACAGCAGCCGGTATCTGTATTAGCAGTTCTCTAAAAACTGAGGCAGGAGGATCTCCATTAGTTTGAAGCCCAAGCAGAGTTTTAGGTTTCCCTGAGCTATAAAGTAAAATTCTGCCTAAAGATCCTGTGAAGATACCTGATAAAGAGAATAGGAAGTTCTTTTTATAATAGCAAATATTTTAAGATTCATTTGTATATGTGTGAGAGTGTTTTGCATGTATTTGTGTACTCTGTATTTATGGATTTGTGTATCTCTGAAATTACATGATAAGTTATGAAACTCGAACCAATTGAATGGTAATCATTATTTCAGGGTCTATAATCAATATATTTGGGTTATTTTTTAAGGCTGGTCTCTGTCTTTGACACTTAAGTATTTAGAGGTGAAATGATACCATAGTTGAGATTTACTTCAATGTATTTCAGAAAAAGAAGTGGGTACGAGATCCACCAGTTAAGTATTTAGAAACCAGGAAATGGAGATAAACAGCCTGCTGTATGATACTATCTACAACATCTTGTATCTTCTAGAATGAAAGCTACACAGACAGTAAAATACACAGCAGTTGACCGTCTTTCTCCGGAGATGAATCAAGGGTACAGAATAGCAGTTCTCAATCTGTGGGGTTGCAACCCCTTTGAGGGTCAAATGACCCTTTCACTGGGGTCATATATTCGATATACTGCATATCAGATATTTATATTATAATTCATAGCAGTAACCAAATTATAGTTATGAAGTAGCAACAAAATAATTTTAGGGTTGAAGGTCAACACAACACGAGGGAAGGGTCACAGAATAAGGAAGGTTGAGAATCACTGGTACAGAAGGTTAAAGAAAAGAAAAGAAAAGAAAAGAAAAGAAAAGAAAAGAAAGGAAAGGAAAGAAACTAAAAATAAACCTAAAGCAACGTAGCTGTCTTAGTTTGCTACCTGTTGCTATGATAAAACACTCTGGTGGAAGCTACTTGAAGAGAAAAGGTTTACTTTGCACACAATCGCAGGTTACAGTCCACCAGTGCAGGGAAATCCAGGCAAAAGCAGGAACTTCAAGCCACCGTTCCCATCACAGCCACAGTCGAGAGCAGTGAGCCTGAGCGAGAAATAAATGCAGGCTTGCTCACTTCACTGTCTCCTGTCTCCTTTTAATACAGCCCAGGGTCCAAACCTAGGGAGTACCTCTCCTGCTTTGGATCTGGGTCTTCCTGCATCAGTGAACATAATTGAGACAATCTCCCACGCACGAGTCCACAGGCCAGCCTGATCTAGATAGTCCTCATTGAGTCTTCCTGGGTGATTGTGCACCATGTCAAGTTGACTACCAAAACTAATCACCACACCACCATTGTGAAGACTTCACTAAGCTTCATGGCAAGATAAATGCTCAGGAACCTGGGCCCTGGCATCTGTTGCTAAGTTACACAGAGCCAGTCCCGTGTTCTCACCTGGCAACAATCAAATGAGCTGATGATGGTCACATGGACCTTACCCAGCACAGTTCCCAGCTCACGGTATACAATAGATCCTTAGTAACTATCATCGCGGGTGCTGTTGCCTTCATCTTCCTGACAAGCTCCAGGAGCCCAAGAAGAAACTGTGAGACAGTGATCAAGCATCTCTCGGTGGTCGTCCCTGTCACAGAAGGCAGCTGGGAAGAAATGAATGAAGCTCTCATCTCAAAGGTCCATTTCTCAGAGCTTTCCCCCACACCTTCCCTTTCTTTCTTCTCCCCTCCCACCTACTATCCTCTGTCCCTGTCTTCCTTCCCACGTTCTCCCCTCTTTCCCCAAAGCAGGACTTTCCACAGTGACAAGTGAGGCGCTAATCCAAGCAATAATTTAACTCCTTGCTTCCTCTTTAAGAACTCCCCTAATTACTGGGTAATGGGTCTGCAGAGGCAGTGGGGCTGGGTGAGCTCTGCCCCGCAGGCGCAGCAGTAGTTCATCTGTCTGCTCCCTAATAGCACTCTAAAGTTCACCCTTATAAACATGTCACCGAGCTGGTAATTGACTGACTGGTCATGAGGTTCCACGCGTGGTACCTGTGGGTCACCGATCACTCACGGGTGATGGATCTTTCTCCAATACCTCGCCTGGGCCAGCCACAGAGCCTTCTATCACCCCTGAGCAGAACATTACTCTCTGGGAAGACTGGAGTATGCCCTGGCGTGCTGTTGGAGCTACGGCCTTCCTCGGGGAGGGTCAGACAGAGAGGGCAGGCTAGAACACCGCCCCTTTCATCACTCCCTGCCCTGCCCAGGAGCCTTTCCTACAAGGCTCTCCTAGGACTCGCTGACACTGAAAGCCTTCAGAAGGCTGTGAGTTTGCAGAGCCCTAGAGTTAAAGTCTCTCTGAGAGTCGAGAAAGTTCTGTGAGACTGGTGAAAAGGACCGGAGCTTGGCCTTCCCAAATGCATTTTAATGCCCTAGAAACCCACTACCTCTGAGATATGAGTCTGTGAGTACCTTGCTTAATAACACCGGTTCCTAATTTCCTCATTCACAAAACAAAGATGGTAGTGCCCACTTGCTTCCCAGAATGGTGCTGTAAGTATCAAAGTGGCTGAGGGTGCCCTGCACATAGTAGATAATCAATAAATGCTGGTTTGAGCTAAATAAACTTTATTTTTTTTCTTCTGTTTTCATAATAAATTTTCATTATCCCTTGGTGATAAGACAGGACATAGTGTAGCTAAGATTGGGATAAAGGGAATCCAATCCCAACTCTGCCATTTTAGCACTGATTGCGTGGCTGTGAGAAGTTCACTTAACCTCCCTGGGCCTCAGCTTCTTACTCCATAACATGGCGATGCTACTGAGAGCTTCATGGAGTTCCTGTAAGGATTAAATTAACTAATGTGCATGAGACGCTTAGCGTAGTAATTGGCAAATAATTAGGGGTAACCTGTAGATAAATATTAGCTCACGGGTATGTTTAATGTGGTTTTAAAGTATCTTTATTCATGGTCCATCCTTAAATATAGTCTTAAAATAAATTTTCAAGGATTTGCAACTTTAAATTGGACTTGATGGATTTTTCAGCAAAGAGAGAAAGAACACAAAGTTGGGTAGGGAAGAGAGGGTAGATCTGGAGGTGTTTTGATCAAAAAACTAATAAAAATTAAAAATAAATAAGATCTTTTTTATAAAAAAATTATATCTCCAAGTAGACCTGCCTCAAATAGCTTGCAGAACATTTAGGAGAACAGGACAGGGCAGGGGACAGAATATTCATCTCTTGTTTGGTAACAGACTAGATACATAGAATGGAAACCGACCGAGGGGTTTGAAAAAGAAAAGACACTATTCCTTCTCAAAGGCAGTATGGCAGAGAGGCCCCAGGAGCTGTGGGTCTGCATGTCAGCACAGGGCAAAGGGCAAGAGGCAGAGAGCTGGAGAATGGCCCCAGGTAAGACAGAAAAGCAAAGGCTCAGGACGGAGCACATTGCACCCCGTTTGCAAGACAGCATGAGTAACCTGGCCTTGTGCTTCTTGGGGTTTGTCCTGGGGAAAAGTAAATACGTAATTCTGTGAGAGGAATGAGCACGTCTCACCGGACCCCATACCAACCTTGCTGCCATGCAACTTGTATTCAGAGGATATAAGGGTGGTTCATGCACTTAGTCCGTTTATGCAGAACCACTCTAACCGTCTCTCAGGCATCGTGTTTGGATTCTAGAACAGTCAGCAATGAGGCGGTATTGCCAAGTAAGTCAGCTTGAATAACGCCATGTTTTTCTGTATACTGGAATCTGTGTGGTGACCTAATGGGATATTTCATTTTCATTTTCTCATCAAGTGTTGAAACAGGGATGTAGACACCAATCGTTCCAGTGGGAAACGTGTTTCAGAGAAGTCCAGCAGTTGAAATAACGCTGGTAATATTTGGGTATTCCCCAAGTGGCAAGCCTTCATGCTCAGCTATCCAATGGCCTTAAATTGGCCAGCTCTACGTTACTATTAGAGAAGCATGCAAACGTACTTGGCAAACAGACATGGAGCGGTGACTATGGACTATGAACTATGGACCCGGCACTGAGTAGAGCAATTTATAAAAACTCATTTACAAATTAAAGGGACTTGTAAGATTATAGAAATATATAAGAATTGAGAGAAACTACCAGCAAATGGGAAAGCAACTGTAAAACTGGCTTTTTCAAGAATGCCAAGGTCAAAGACAAAGAAAGATGGAACCAGTAAGACAGAGGCAACTAAAGAAGCTGGCAGTGACGTGCAAGGAGTCATCTTCGTTTGTTTAAAGCCACAACTGACAACATTTGAAGAAGGCTTGTGAAGCTTTAGCGCCCTCCAGCTGGCTGGGCTCCTGTTTCTGAAGTTTGATAATGCCCTTATCCCTAGGAAGTACACAGGAACACACTTAGGGCCCAGGTGTCATGTCTACATCTTACTCATCAAATGGTTCATAAAAAATAATAAGGAGGTATAGAGAAGAAACATGATGAAATAAAAATAAAAACGCTAACATTTGGAAAATCTCTCTGTAGAGCTATTGGAAGAGAGGCATTTTTTTTTAATATATTTTGCATGTTTACGTGGGTCTAAAATTACTGAGCAAGATGTCTGGGAGGAGCAAAGGGAAACAAACCATAATCAGGGTATATTATGTGAGAAAAAAAAACATTTTCAATAAAAAGAAAAATAAATAAATGGAATCAAAATGTACACAAATGTTATTGTTTCAACTTTTAGAAATCATTTTCTATATTCATCACTTAAAATTTTAAATCTATCATGCCATGCTTTGTTGATACCCATAGGAAGCCTGCCCCTTTCTGAAAGGAGAGGGAGGAGGAGTGGGCAGGGAGCGGTAGGAAGGAGGTCGGGGGTATGGAATGGGTGCAGAATAGAGAGGGAAAACTGTGATTGGTATGTAAAATAAATGAAAATTTTAATTGATAAAAAATTAAATTTTTAAAAGCTTAAATCTATGATATGACTTTTGACATTTCACCTTTCTTCTTTTTTTAAATTGTTTTCATTTCATTTACTTTTCTCTACTCCCCTCTTCCTCTCCCCACCCCTTCTACCCTCTCCCATGGTCCCCCATGCTCCCAGTTTACTCAGGAGATCTTGTCTTTTTCTACTTCCAATGTAGATTAGATCCATGTATGTCTCTCTTAGGGTTCTCTTTGTTGTCTAAGTTCTCTGTGATTGTGAACTGTAGGCTAGTTTTTATTTGCTTTATGTCTAAAAACCACTTATGAGTGAGTACATATGGTAATTGCCTTTCTGGGTCTGCATTACCTCACTCAATATAATGTTTTCTAGATCTATCTATCTGCCTGCAAATTTCAAGATGTCATTATTTTTTTCTGCTGCGTAGTACTCCGTTGTTTAAATGTACCACATTTTCCTTATCCATTCTTCGGTTGAGGGACATTTAGATTGTTTCCACTTTCTGGCTATTATAAATAATGCTGCTATGATCATAGCTGAGCACATGTCCTTGCAGTACAATTGAGCATCCTTTGGGTATATACTCATAAGTGGTATTACTGGATCTTGAGGAAGGTTGCTTTCTAATTTTCTGAGAAATCACCATACTGATATCCAAAGCAGCTGTACCAGCTTGCATTCCCACCAGCAATGCAGAAGTGTTCACTTTACCCCACAGTCTCTCCTGCATAAGTTGTCATCAGTGTTTTTATCTTGACCATTCTTACAGGTATAAGATGGAATCACAGAGCTGTTTTGATTTGCATTTCTCTGATGACTAAAAATGTTGAGCATTTCCCTAAGTGTCTTTCAGGCATTTTAGATTCCTCTGTTGAGAGTTCTCTGTTTGGGTCTCTACCCCATTTTTTTTTTTTTTTTTGGATTATTTGTTCTCTTGATGACCATTTTCTTGAGTTCTTTGTACATTTTGGAGATTAGCCCTCTGTCTGGTGTAGGGTTGGTGAAGATCTTTTCCCATTATGTAGGCTGTCATTTTGTCTTGTTGTTCGTGTCCTTTGCTTTACAGAAGCTTTTCAGTTATAGGAAGTCCCATTTATTAATTGTTTTTCTCAGTGTCTGTGCTACTGGGGTTATATTTAGGGAGAGGTCTCCTGTGCCAATGTGTTCAAGTGTACTTTTCCCTTGCTCTTCAATGAGGTTGAGTGTGGTTTGTTTTATGTTGAAGTCTTTGATCCATTTGGACTTAAGTTTTGTGCATGGTGATAAATATGGATCTATTTTCATTCTTCTACATGATGATATCCAGTTATGCCAGTACCATATATTAAATATGCTTTTTTCCCATTAGATATTTTTTGCTTCTTTGTCAAAAATCAAGTGTTCATAAGTGTGTGGATTGATATCCAGATTTTCGTTTCGGTTCCATTGGTCCTCCTGTCTGTTTTTATGCCA
>NW_026067952.1:8315855-8391218 GCF_014885135.2 Alexandromys fortis
AGAGAGAGAGAGAGAGAGAGAGAGAGAGAGAGAGAGAGAGAGAGAGTAGGTGTACATGGGGGTGTGTGAGAGAGTGATGTGTTAATGTATACACAAGAACCTACACATGTAGAGGCCAAATGAGAACTCTGTGTGTCCTGCTCTGTTACTCTCCATTGTATTCCTTTGAGAAAGGGTCTCTCACTGAATCTGGAACTAGACTGGAGACTGCCTGGCTTTTTACACAGGTTCTGGAGCTTTGAACTCAGGTCTTAAGGCTTGTGCAGCCAGTGGTCTTTCTTACTGGTTGAGCTCTCTCCCCAGTCTCTACTCTCAAATGTTTTAAAAGCTTGCTTCTCCCCGCCCATTTTTCCTAGTGGGAAGCTGTGCAGCTCTCTCCACACAGTGTGAATGGAAAAGAGGGATCTAACCACAGGGAATGTGCGGCATCATGTAGTCCAAACCTGAACCTTCCTGTTGGGTAGCAGTTCTCGGATATTCTAGAAGGAAGGAGGGCTTATTCCCACTGTTGGGACAGTGGGAAGAAACCACTTTTGTCTCTTAGACAAGCCCAGTTGGTGGGCAGTGGCTGTCTGGAACACCAGCTTCAGACTTCCTTCATGACTGAACAGTGAAAGGCCAAGGAGAATCATATCTATGCTTCCTATTTGACACCCTTCATAGACATAATTAAGTCCTATTCCCTTTTCCCATGTACCACCTCTTAAGGGGATGTGTTCTGTTCTGACATCCCTACAATGCGCCAAGCATAGTATATCTTGTTGCAATTAGCTCGTTTTATTTACCACAAACAGGCACATCACAACTTTGCTTGCTGTTTCTGCCCTCCCCCCCCCTTACAGTCTAAAGTTGCGTCTGAAATGGGACCCGGTGAAAGATGGTGCTTCTGCAGCTGCCCTTTGCTCTGCAGCTTGCCAGGGCGACTGCTGGAGCATAGCTGGGATGAGGTGGTCACTGTGGAAGGTGAGTGGCGCACAGAAGACCACGACATCTTCCTATTTTCTTTTGTGTACATTTTGCATGTGTTTACAATTTTCTGTTTTAGAGGGGCTTCATTGAAAAAAAATTGTATTATTTTAGACACTGAGTCCATTTTTATTAACAGCGCTGTTGACAATTGCATTCCCATATATAATGCATTCTGGTTACTCTCAACCGTGTCCTCCCCTAGTTCCCTTCCACTCTGTCATGCACACCCCCTTTCCCAGAGCTCCCTTTCTTGAGCTGGTTTGCTTTGTTTTGTGCCCCACTAAGTTTAACCAGAGCCATCTGCGTGACCAGAAGTTTGGAAATGTCTGCCGGAGCCAGCTGGGTTCACCTGTGGGTATTCAACTGAAGACAATGGTGCCCCACCCGGCCAGCAGCAATCAATAGCCAAAAACTCAAGAGGGAGCAGTAGGATCCCTTGAGCCCCTCCCTGATTCTTAATTGACTAACGACAGGCCTAGCCTTGTGCAAGCCCATTGGAGCCAACACCAACTGCTATGGGATCACGATTGTGGTGGCTTTGCCAGGCTCAGAAGACAGCGTGGCACAACCCTTTCCTCTGTGCCCTGGCTCTTACATTCTTCCTACTCTCTTCTGTGAAGATCCCTGAGCCCTAGAGTGGGTAGTATAAACATCCTGTTCAGGGCTGGGCGCTCAACCATCCCTTCATCTTTGCACCTGAGCACCATGGCCCTCTGCATTCATAGCTATGCATGGTGAAAAGAAGCTTCTCTGACTAAGGTCGGGAGTAGCATTTGTTTATGAGCATAAACACAAATGTTTATAATGCAGCTTGGGGCCACGACGATTTAGCTACACGATAGACATTTGTGTCTATCTGTACCACTTATCTATAGGAATGTGAAATCACATAAATCCCTTTCCTAAGGCCAGCGGAGGAAAGAAGATCCGGGTGGACATGAAGTGTGATGCTCGGAACTTCCTGCATTGATCTGCATGCACACGGCCATCTGCTGGGGCCCAACCTAGAGATGGACACCCCCCCCCCCAGCAGTCATCTTCTGGAATCTGTGTCAGATAAGAGTCATCTATCCCAATGTGTCCTCCCGAAAGGACCCGGTGGTCAGAGACCAAGCGAAGCAGCCGTAGAGCCCCAGTCATTGTGAACCCAGGGCAACGCTGAGTGTAATCAAACAGATATTATCCAAGACAATGCTGGTTTGGGATCACTCCTGGGCGTGCTTCCTTCCAGGCTGGGTGTGGTGCATCACAATTTGACTTTTCCTTCTTCCCAATCCTGCCCTCCCTCTTGCCTTTCATGGGGTTACCCCAGGAAACATCTTGCACTTCAGCTTCCCACTGTGTACCTCCCTTAGGAGCGACCAACAGGAAGAGGTCAGAGCAAGTGCTCCTAGTAAGCCCAACTATTATCAGTTCAGCATCCCAGGCTGGACCCCTGAGCCCAGTGCTAGGCAGACAAAGCATGGATCAGGAGCTCAGAAACAGGTCTCCAGGGCTCTCTAAGCAACAGGAAGGCATCAAGGCTAAATTCAGAGAAGGCCTTTCCTGGCATCGGCTCCCTGCAAGGCCAGCTGGATGCAGCTGGGAGAAGACTTTGAAGGCTGAAACTCACGCCCTGACCCAGAAGGCCTCCCAGCAGCTCAAACTCAGAGGCCAGGCCCGCTCTGCAGCACCTCTACATGGCAGCCCCTCTGAGCGATGCCAGAGCCAGCAGGTGGCTCTGAAATGCCCCATGTAATTAGAAATCTCATTTCCATTCCTGGTCTCTGGTTTGCATGGCAAAGGGAGCCGTTTTTCTGGAATGAATTATCCCCTCCCTGCAGATGTCTTCAAAGGCTTATAATCCAAAACGGGCTCTTGGAGACCCAGCCTCCCAGGGCCGCCCCTGCACACAGGAAGTCACTCTTTTGCCTGCACAGATGGGCTTTGGAAACATACAAAGTGCCGATGTGGCAGAAAACTCAAGGGCAAGAGTGTGCGCCTGGATATTGGTGGAGCAGAGACTACCTTTACCCTCACCTCCACTCAGTATATCCTTAAGCACCAAGTGGCTTATGTCTAAAAAGCCCTTAGCCCCAGCCAAACCATAACGTCACTTATTCAGGAAAGTGAAGGTAAGTTGGTTCTGGGAGTAACTTAGCATTAGGACCCTTATCTCTAAGTCAAATTGGGTAAAGTTCCCTGTGTATGTGCATCCCATATATGTAAGCTCTGTAGTTAATCATTCATCTACCCATTTATTTTTAACAAACATAAGCTGCATTCCTGCTAGTCCCATGACCAAATACAGCCTCTCTCACTCTAGAGTAAGGTTTTCTGGGAGGTGCTTACGAAGGCACTAAAGGATCTAAATAAAGTTAAAAGTCTTGGAATAAAGATGTAAATGTCGGAATAGATATTTCTGGCATATCAGGTGTTTCTCAAGGTGGGTCCTCTGAGCCATGCCGCCAGCAGTCTCCGCAGCTCTGGTCCAGAGACCCGCACCATCTGCATTCTGTTAGAACTTGTTAAAATGCAGCTTTTCTGACCCCCAAACAGCTGCCTCTGAATCTTCCACCTTGAACATGCTCCCTGGAGTAGAGAAGCGTTCTTACTTGGGACAGCTGTCGTGCCAAGAGGCCACCTGATATAAAAGTTGTTCTGAGCCAGTGTTGGGGCTTCCCAGCCCAGAGAACCTTCTGCTTTTCAGTCCTCGGGCAGGGTGTACGTGGGGCAGGGGTGGGGCCCTCAGCATACCATCTGAGTGAGCTGCAGCCTGCCCACCTGTTGAACGCAGTCCCATGAGAGACCACCATCAATATCTACCTAGTCAAATCCTGCCAGGTTGGACAGTTGTCCAAAAGCAAAAATAAGTAACTGAAACAAATTGCTGCCAAATCACCTCAAAAAAAATGCAATGGTTTTAAATGTCAGCCATGCATTTTTCAAGGTCTCTCCTGGTTGTCTCTCCAGAGACTGGCTAACCTCTTACATGGCAGCTCAGGGACTCCCAGCAGAGCAAACAGACATCGCTGCCAGGTATTTCCTGTGACTCAAGCTTCTTCTGGATTTAGATGATTAAAGCAAGACACAGCCCTGGCCAGATCAGAGGGAAGGGTGTGAACACAGAAGCCACAGGCCCCTGAGGGCTGGCCAAACAAGAGATTGACTTAGCTACACATTGGAATCACCTGAGAACACAGAAGCCAACTCCCTGAGAGTGATGTCACCTGACTCCACCCTAGAGACTGACTCAATCAGTCTTATGAATAGCTTGGGCATCTGATGCTTCCAAGTTCCCTGGGCAATTCTAGGACACACCAGAGATTGAAAAAAAAAACCCTCATATTCTTTCTTAAAATCATTTTTCTATTCATTCATTTGTGTATAGAGGAGGGATGTGAGCATCATGACACACGTAGAGGTCAGAGGACAACTTGCCCCCTGAGACATTTCTCAGCCCTTAAATTCTTCTTGAATTTGAGGGTTGACCCTTACCCACTGGAACTTACACTCCTGTATAATTTCCTCCCCTTGGGTGTTGATAGAACCTATTAACTGGCCTCTGGTAAATAAAATCCCCAAGAAAAACAATCACTGGTGAAAACTAATGGCAAAGGACTAAACTCCATCTCATGCTCATGCATTCCTGGCCCACTGACTATCTGTACATGCTAGCTCCAATGAAGCAAGATACCATCTTGCTCTTCTGAGAGGTTGCCCACACGACAATGAACTAAGTCTTACCATGGACCATGTCATAGCTAACCTTGATTGTCACCTTGACCACATCTGGAATCAATTAAAATCCAAGCAGGTGAGCACAACTGTGAGGCATTGCTCTTGGTTGGATCATTTGAGAACAACTCTAAATCTGGGCCACACCTTCTGGTGGCAGTCTACACACACACACACACACACACACACACACACAAATGGAGGAAAGAAATTTTTTTTTTGCTTGCTTGCCCTCACTCTCACTGGTGAGTTCATCTACCCTGCTGAAGCGGCATTCCTTTGCCGGTGTTAGAATCTACTTCTTCAGGATTCCAGCACAGACTGAAGACATGCTGAGACAGCCAGCCTCATTATCTAAATAGCTATCGGCTTCTGGGCCCTTCCTTTGGGAGATAGCCATTGTTGTGCAGGAGAAACTACAGTATGTATGCCACTCTAATAAATCATATATACATATGTATTATTATACATCATAATGTATATTTAATCATATATATTACACACTATTAGTATATATTAATTCTATCAATTCTGTTCCCCTAGAGAATCCCACTAAGACAGGCCACATGTATAAGTTTAGCAGGCAATCCTCTGCGCAGTCAGCCTTCAGCTGAGTCCCCAGCCCAGTCTATACCTTGAATGTAGTCTGAGATTCTAGCTATCCTGTGCCCGACTTCCTGACCCATAAAAACCATGATCTAATAAAGTATTTTAAGCTGTTAAGTTTTGGGGTAATTTTAAGGTGGCAGTAACTTCCCAGTGGAAGGCCTGGGAATTATTCTGCTTGCTGTCCCGATGGCTTTGTGCAAACCGCAGGCTAGGTGCTGCAATGCATAACTGGGAATGTCATGTAGAAGAATAGACATCTGGAGCATCCAAACAAGACTTTAAAAAACCGATGTTGGGTTTTGAAGAACAAGTAGGATGTCACCAAGTACGGAAAGGACAAAAGGTTTCCAGGAAGGCAAAAAAAAAATCTCCTCTCAGCCCGGTACACCTTCCTTCTATCTCTACATATGACCTCATGTTCATTTTTCAGTGTTCAGATGAGATGCTAGTTTAGTTGGGAGGCCTTTTCTGTTTACCCTTGGTGACAGTTTGCATGTTGGGTTCCAGAAGAGACCCTGCTGTATCCTGAATTCTCCCTAAAAGTGTTACCTGAAACATAAGCTTGCATCCAGGTAGCTTACACGGGAAGCAACAAACAGTACATGAATATGGTGCAAAGGCAAAACTAAACCAAGGAAAATCAACTCAAAACAATGCTGAGGTGCTGTAGGCAACCAGAACCCAGTCTTGCAGGGTAGCTTCTAACCAAGCAGAGGTGGGGATGCTCTTCGTATCTCTACCCAGTGTGCAAAGATGGGTCCTGTCCGCCACTAGAAGAAGCAGTTTCTAAGCTACTAACACACTAGAAATCACCGAGCTTCTAAATTACTGAGTGGTTCCCCCGGGATCCTCACGCAGCAGTGGTGGGAAAAGACTCACGGTTCAGATAAGAAGCTGTTGTGTTCACTTAAACATAGCCGTTGAACATAGTAACGGACAGAATAGCACTGGGAGAGCCAGGTAGCCAAGGAAAGGCTGACACTGTCACACTGGGTCCCAACGTGTCCCTTCAGTGCTTTATAAGTGACGTACTATGACTGTCTTTCTCAGGCAGCAGTGAACTCTAGAAAGGTCCTCATTCTTAATGTACCCCATAACTCTACACAGTACCAGGCATATAAGCAGGGGCCACAGGCATCACTGATTAAGTTCACTAGCGTGGTGTAAACGAACTAGAACCTGAGGCACTGGAGAGGTAGAAGTGGATTGACCGTGGAGTCAGTACTCAGCTGTGTAAACTTTGTGAACCACAGTGGACTGGTAGACCGTGCGGACGGACCCTGGAAAACTTTAAACCATCACCCCAAAGTGTTTCCACCATGTGTTTCAAATATATTGGACTGCAGGGGAGATGAAGGGAAATAGCAGGACCTGAGTGGTTCACCCACCAACCAGTAGAAAGAGGGAATGCAGTGCGTACACTGGTACCCTCACTCGGTCTCCTATACCACCCACTCGCCCCCACATTGGCAGTGGACAGCTGGAGATTCTTTTTTTAATATTTATTTATTATGTATACAATATTCTGTCTGTGTGTATGTCTGCAGGCCAGAAGAGGGCACCAGACCTCATTACAGATGGTTATGAGCCACCATGTGGTTGCTGGGAATTGAACTCAGGACCTTTGGAAGAGCAGGTAATGCTCTTAACCTCTGAGGCATCTCTCCAGCCCACAGCTGAAGATTGTTGAAAAAGTTACACTTGATGAACAGCATCCATCCTGCTAGAGAAGCCAAAGATTTTCTCCCTCCTGCATCTGCTGTGGCGATCTCCAAACATAATGTATGGATACAAGATAGAAAGGCCAAATCTGCTGCCCTACAGTGGGGGAACCCAATGGTGCCATTCATGATCCAGGGATCCAGAGTCTAGTCCCCAGATGACCCTCATCTTCCCCCGTCCGCCCCTCCTGCTCTTCCTCCCACACTTCTTCATGGTTTTCCTTATAAAATCCTTGCATAAGAACTTGAGCCAAGAGAGTAATATACTTGATGCAGTTTTTCCCCAACCAACCAGAAGGAAGACTTGTCCTCAGGGAATCAAAAGCCAAACTTCCAAACACCTTAAGTGTCTTAGGGGGGGAAACCAGTTTATCAGGCTTTCATTGATGCTGCAATGGTGCAGGTTCTACACCAGGGACATAGCGTGTGATGTGTTGATTCACCTTCCCAACACCACTCCAAGACAGCTATATGTCTTGTGTCTTGGGGTTTTTAATAGCTTCATAATCAATTACCACAAAATAGTTCAAGACAATACAATTTGTTATTTCAAGTTTGTCTGGGCCAACAGTCCAGACATAGGGCATCTAGGCTAGGGTTTTAAGGGGAGCTTGGGACCCTCTGGTTTCTTGCTGATAGATGACTGAGGTCTTGTTTTATTGTTCTTTGACAAGTATGGGTCACATTCAGGTCCTGAGGGTTACCTTCAGTTTAAACAATGTGGTCTTTTTCATAAGCAAATTGTAATATGATAGTTTGCTCTTCCAGGCCAACAGGAAGGTGTCACCTGCTTCCTCAAGCCACCCAGAAATGCTTACCTGACCCAGCCAGTCATACTTGGGGATTAGAGGGGATTCTTGTGACTACAAAACTAAATGATTAGGGGGGCTGGGGAGATGGCTCAGAGGTTAAGAGCATTGCCTGCTCTTTCAAAGGCCCTGAGTTCAATTCCCAGCAACCACATGGTGGCTCACAACCATCTGTAATGAGATCTGGTGCCCTCTTCTGGCCTGCAGGCATACATACAGACAGAATATTGTATACATAATAAATAAATAAATAATTATTAAAAAAACTAAATGATTAGAGGTCATTCTTTCATTTGAAAAAAATTCTTTTCACTCACATAACACAATATAATCATGAAAGAGATATTTCGTCATCTTTATATATTTTCCCACACTCACAGAAAGGGCATACCCAAGAGGAAGTGGGAATCCTGCTTGTTAGCTTAGAATTATGAAAAATATTCCTTTACACTGTGTGATACATGTCACTGTGATTGTTTTAATAAAACAAGCTGATTAAAAATAAGGTTAGGTGGGAGAACTGGACTAAGAGAATGCTGGGAAGAAGGGGGGAGGAGTCTGAGTCTCCAGGAAGATGCAGAGGGAAGAAAAATGAACATGCCATGTTGAAAGAAGGTACTGCCACCTGGCAGAAGGTAAATAAGAAACATGGGTTAATTTAAAATATAAGAGTTAGCTAGTACAAGCCTGAGCTATTGGCCAAGCATTTAAAATTAATAAATAGCCTCTGAGTGGTTATTTGGGAATGGCTTCCAGGACACAGGTAAACCCTGCCTATAGAATTCTGTCTATCACAGTATGGTTCTCTAACTTTTGGGGAAAAAAAAAGTCTTGAGGCAGTTGGGTCATTTGCTCTGGATCCTAAGAAACTAACTCTTGATCCCAACTATCAACTCCCCTGTCTCAGATGGGCAGTCTACAGCTGGCCCCTGTACCAAGATTCTCTAACATCCAACAGTGTGAATCTTTTTCTTCTAAGATTCAGAACTCACAATAGAATGAACCAAAGCTGAGGCCAAATTTTACTACTTCTAATGTCTTTAGAGGGAAGTCAGGAAATACAACTGGAGGCAGCATCCACATATGAAGAGAAAAGGAATGGTGGTTAATGTGGCATGCCCAGCCTACAGGCACTTAAATTCAATTAAAGTGCACACACATGCACATAAGTACTCTGCCCTTCAAATAGACCAAAGAGGCTGGGTAGAGCAGCTTCTAGCCAACAATTCACATACCCAGGTCTAGACTGTTTTTCCACAACTGAAAAGACTCCAATGTAGATAAAAGGCAGAGGCAGAAGTGTAGTCTATTTTGGGGACACCTGACATAACCTAAAGTCAGAATCTTTGACTTCCTGGTTTCTTACTAGCTGGATCTGATATATTAAAAAATATTTATAGTTAATTATATATATATATAATGAAGTTATATCAAATATATGTTGCAAATATGTTCACAAAGCAATTTTCTTGCAAAAGGCCAAGTAGCAGATGTTTGAGAATTTGTAAACTATATAGTCTCTATCAACACTGCCATTGCAACAGGAAAAATGGCTATAAACTTAAAGGTATGTGGTATTATTTCAATAAAATTGTACTTACAAAATAAATATTATAAAATAAACCCAGGCAGTGGGGGCCAGACTGTCCTCAAGCCCAGGTTTTAGCCTCTGGTACAGAGAATAGATTTGAAAGTCAGGAAACCTGACTTCACTTTCTGACTAGGCCTCTTACCATCCATGTGACTCAGGTCAACTTGGTTAACTTTACGAGACTGTGAACAGTATTAATAGCCGCTGAATGCATACATATTGGTCTGCTCTTCCAATCCCCAATCACATTTGGGCTACATATAGACTGAGTTCAGGTTAATAGTATAGAGGAGAAATGATGCCTGCCAACCCAGGCCTGGCTCACATGCCCTCCTATGAACATTTCATGTCTTCCCTTGCTTTTCCATGAAGGCCTTCAGTTTGGTATGTCAAATATCAGACTCAGCTCTTGACTCCAGGAAGCCCTCAATGCACCCCACCTAATATGATGAATTGATTATAAAATGCACCATACATAAAAACGGGCTTTGTGAAGAAAACTCCAGAAACTTCATTAAAAATAAGTCAACTAACTTTCCCAAAAGACATTAGCCCTCGGAGATTTTATTTAATGCTAAAAATAACATTTTGATAAGGAATATGCTGATTGTACATTTTACCTCAAAAAAGGCATCGCTTATTAACATCCCGCAGAAGAAGAAAGGGAAGAGGAAAAATATCCTCCAGTTTTTGCCAGCCACTCATCACTCCCTCTACTCAGCAAAAGTTCCTTGAACAGGTCCACTCTGCGGAACTTTGAAATGGCCACTGATTCAGCCAGGGTTCTGCTCCCCAGTGGTCAAAGTGGGTGGTCAACAGGCTACAGACTTGGGGTCCCCAAAGCACAGAACTCCCTGCTATGAGAAAGGGGTCTGGGCCTGGCAATCAAATCCATAGACCTCTCTCCCAGTACCCTAGAAACAAGTAAGCAGAAAACCTAACTATGGACGCCTGGACAGCAGCCGCCTGAACAGCAGCCGCCATAGACAAATGGCATTTGCCAGTACCCGCATGTCTCAAGCTCAAAGCAGTGGAGAAGTGAAACAAAAAACAAACAAAAAAAGAAAGGAAATGCTAATTCCTTAGTCCAAGGAGAGTTGGTATGTATTGTAGGCTAAAGTTAGATTCTGAGAACAAAACTTTGAAGGCTCAAACTGGGGCTGCCCAATGAAGGAACAGCAAGGGCCCACTGATGCTTCTGAAAACATGTCAACAAAGAAGCAGAAAAATGTGAGCATTGTCAATCACACCAGTGTATGTGTATTAAAACATCACATTGCTTTCCACACAAATATGAAATTACTATGTAAATTAAAAATAAAAACATAACTTTTTTGGTGTTTTGAGACAGGGTTTCTCTGTAGTTTTGGAGCCTGTCCTGGAACTCGCCCTGTAGACCAGGCTGGCCTTGAATCCACCTGTCTCTGCCACCTGAGTGCTGGGATTAAAGGCATGCACCACCACTGCCCAGGACATATTTTTTTTTAATACACAAGAAGAGAACCAACAAGACAGATTACCTTTTACTAAGACAACCCATGAGCCAAGATCTATACAGAGTGGGACTGGGTAATGAATGGCCTTGTTCCACAGTGCTGTCTTTAAGGACACCAGGGTTGGACTGGGAAGATAGCTCAGTGGATAAGAGCATTTACTCTACAAGCATGAAGACCTGAGTTCAAATCATCAGGCCCTGTAAATAAAAGCCAGGAATGACTTCATGGGTTTGTAACCCCAGCATTGGGGAGCAGAGACAGGTGGATCCCAGCTTGTTTGCTAGCCGACCTAACCAAAATGGCAAACTTCTAGTTCTGCAAGAGACCCTGTCTCAAGATAATGAAGCAGAGTCATAGAGAAAGACACCCAGCATCCTGCTCTGGCTTTCAAGTGCACATGCATGGGCATGCACCCCTACACAACTGCACTACACAGCATACACACAGAGACACACACACAGTAGCAGGCCTCACACCACTGAATGTTGTAATGAATCTTTTTCTGTCCCACTAGCCAGCTCCCTAATAATGATTCAAATAATGAGACTTCTTATTAATTATGAAAGCTCAGCCTTAGCTTATGCTTATTCCTAATTAGCTCTTACAACTTACATTAACCTGTTTATATCAATTCTATCATGTGACATTACTTCTTTTCCATATTACACCTCCTATTTCCTCTCTATGTTGCCTGACTTCTCCTGCCCCTAGATTCCTCCTTCTCTTGTCTCTCCCCGGAAGTCCAGCCTATACCTCCTGCCTAGCTTTTGGATGTTCAGCCTTTTCTTAGATGGACAACCACAGCAATCTACCTTCTCACAGGATACAAATATGCCACAACAGAATGTTCTAGAATGTTCCACCTGTAAACTGGACTTTCATTCAGACTCCCTATGATTATTATTAGATTCATTATTCCTACACCCTCTAACTGTCCATGAAAACATCAAGATTCAGAAAGCCCAAGTACATGTTCCATAATATGATCACAAGTAATCAATCTAAAAATGAGCCCCATCAACTACAGGCTCAAGCCCCATTAGCAACACAAAACAAGCCACACCACCTGCTAGGCCATGTCCTAAGCATAAACTACCTCATTTTAGTTTTGACAGACCTATAAGATTGAGGTTATTATCACTGGCCTTTTATAGGTGGTTAAAAAAAATAGAACTAAGAAAGGTCAGGGGGCTTCCCCTAAAGTAAGGAGGCTAGAAAACAAGTTAACTCCTTCCAGACTGCACACTCTCAAAGTCCAGACTCTAGAGTCTCCCATCATCACCTCGGTTGCTGTCCTTGATCAAATTCTCTACCTAAAATCTTTCCTCTTTTCTCTGCTACTTGGACACGCTCTGACTGGAAGACTGGGCCTTTGGAGTTTAGTGAACGTGATTCTAGTTAAGTGTGACCTTCCCGTGTGCTGATTGACTTTAGTGCATGTAAATGACATGCTGTAAATCAGGAGGCGGGCGATCCCATCATGAATCATCCATTTGCTCCAACCTTGTGATGACAGACATGCATAAATTCCAGGGGGCTGTGGCAGGTGCTGTCCTTTGGGTTTCCAATTAAAGGAGCCCTAACTTTGCTCCCCTCTCAGTGGAGAAGCTGAGCATTAATATGCTAATGGGCAGGGCAGGGAGGAACAGTGGAAGCCTTTTGATGTTGGCGTGACCTGTGACCTTCTCTGCACCTTCAGCCCTATTTAGAGCCTGCAAGCTGGGCAGATAGGGCTGTAAAGCAATGAAGAGTGTTTCCAGGAAGAAACCCCTGCCATGAGGAAACCATGTCCCAGCATCTGAAAAGATGGAGACAGGATGCTGAGAGGACTGGTCCCCTAGTATACAACTCAAAATGACTTTGGAATGGCTGACCACCTTTGCAGCACCAAGGGGCCACTACTACACACCCAACAACACATTTTGGAGCATGTTTTCCTAAGGGCTTTAGTTGAACATCAAGGTACATTATTGTTGAGGAATAGCATGTTTTCTTGGACTAAGCATGGCCCTGAGTACCACTCTTGCCTCTAATGTGTTCTCACTATACATCCTTGGGCAAACGTATATCTAAGCACCAGTTTGATCATAAGGAAACCAGCAATGTGGGTATGTGTATAAGAGGATATTTTGTATAGCAGCAGTAAATATTTTTGCAGTTATTACTACCGTTCTCTTTTTCTCACCATAGCAAAATGGAGTCACTCCCCTTCCCTGGAGGAAAAATTGACTAAACTCCCTGGGTTCCATAATTTGTGATGAGATAACAAAATATAAAAGATTGTTGGAAAAATAAAAAACAGAACAAAGGGAGGCAATTTTCTAGAATAACAACCTGATCAATACAAGGGGGGAAAGGTATTGTATGCCTTCAAGGGGCATCATTAACGCTGAACCTAATAAGTCTGTTTTCCTTCATAATAGCACACCCTAAAAGACCTAAAATCCATATCCTAGCCTTTTATTCATTGAGATAAGCTGAATGAGACTCGGCATCTGAAGGTGAGGGAAAGAATTAAAGGAATCATAAAAGAGGAGGGGGCAGGAAAATGGACCTTCTGCTTGTCATCCAGGGAGGACAGGGTCGGCTGGAAAAATGACAGTAGGAGCTGTCATTGTCTATACAGTAGCTTGACAATAAAAATTTCTTTTAGTTATAGATCATAACTTCCCATGTTCCATCCAACATTACCCAAAATCATTTATAATAAAGTCAGTTTTGCCAAAGAAGCCATAAAATCCCCCAAACATCTCTCTTAGTTTGGTTTCTGCTGTTGCGATTAAGGGCTAACCAAACCAGCTTGGTGAAGAAAGGGTGTATTACATCTTACAAATTAGATTATATCACGGAGAGAAGTCAGGGCAAAAACTCAAGGCAGGAACCTGGAAGCAGGAACTGAGGCAGAGACCATGAAGGAATACTGCTTACTGGCTTGCTCCCCATGGCTTGCTCAGCCTGTTTTCTAACATAATCTGGGTCTATCTGTTCCACAATTGCATTGCCCACAATGATCTGGGACCTCCAACACAATCATTAATCAAGAATATGCACCACACAGTCATACCCACAGGCCAGTCTGAGAGAGATGTTCCTCAGCTGAAGTTTCCTCTTCCAAAGTGACTCAAGCTTGGGTCAAGTTGGCCAAAATTAATCATCACAGCATCCGAGTCTCACTTTACTGTATTAGTCATTTGATCCAAAGGAAACCAGCTCTTTCTGGCATTGTCTCTATATTTGCTGAGTATAAGAGGCCTCGGAATGCGCATGAGGAGACTAAACCATGGGGGAGGGCTATAAAAGCCTTTCAGGAGACAGTAAGGTCTGAGCCGAGTCCTAGAGAACAAAAATCGGTGTTGATCAAGCAAAATAAGAGAACAGCACATAGACCAAGTTCTGCGACCTTCTGCTCTTCTGGCCTATAAAAAAGATGAGGCAGGTGGGTCTGTGAAGCAATGAGGAGTGTTTCTGTGGAAAAACCACAGCCTTGAGGAGACCATGCCCTAGGCATCTGCAGAGACAGAGATAGGAGAACACTGAGAGAACCCGTCTCCTGGTATACGACTCAGAGTGACTTCAGAATGGCTGACCACCTTGGCAGCACCAAGAAACCTCCACCACACATGAAGCAAAGCATTTCTGAGCAACATTTTCCCCCAAGGCTTTGGTTAACCCACTGACCGAAGACTTTGTATGCTTATGAGCTCAACTCCAGTAATCTATTCAGATGGAGTCAAAAGGCAAGAGGCAGAGTGGATCAATAAGAAGCTAAATGTCTAAGACAAATATGCACTAGAACTCATAACAGTTCTCCCCAAAAGTTCTTATTTGAGGAGCAGGTACATTATCCAGAAAACAATGGGTAGCCATTGAAGGGGCTCGAGGAACAGAATATACAACTTATAAAAACCATCTGCCTACTCAGCCAGAACGGCTGGTGAGAAGCAAACAATTGAAGTTGGTAAGAGAAAGAGTGTATCAACCCATCGCCTAGGCAAATGAGGAGGCAGTCCAGATCCAGGTGACAGACATGAAAGAGAAAGAAGGCCAGTGTTCGAGGAGAGAATCTGCCTGTTCAAGCAGTGATTGGATGCTTCCCAGGACCCAGGTGTGACTTGGACAATAGATGGTAGAGTGTATTACTCTCCACGGCAGGGAGCTGGAAGGAATATGACTGGGTTGAAAGGATGGATGCATTGTTCTATTTGTTTATTTTGAGATAGACTCTCGCTCTGTAGCCTTGGCTGGCGTGAAGCTTGCTTTGTAGACCAGGCTAGCCTCAAACTCACACATATCTATAAATGGACGTTTCTCTCCCTCCCACTTGTTCCCATCTACACTGCAGTAGCTTCTGAAATTACCACACAAAGCTTTATATTACTTATAAATGCTTGGCCAATAGCTCACTTAGGCTTGTTACTCTTACATTTAAATTAACCCATTTCTATTCATCTATGTATTGCCATGAGCTCATGGCTTTACCTATCGTCTAGCATGTCTTGCTTCCCAGGCAACTTGCCGGCATCTTCCTTGACTACACCCTCCTTCTTCCCATCATTCTCAGTTTGACTTTCCTGACTAACTTCCTACCCAGTTACTGGCCTGTCAGCTTTTTATTAACCAATGAGAGTAACACATATCCATAGTATAGAAAAGGATTGTTCTACAGCACAGGTCTTCCTGTCTCTGATTCCTGAGTGCTGGGATTAAAGGTGTGTACTAGCACACCCAGCTGCCAAGGTACATGCATTTAGGATATGCCATTTGAAAGTGATGGAAGGATATCCAGTTTTATATATTTAGAAGTTTTCTCCAAGGTGTATTAAGCATAGAAAGTTTTGGAAATACCTAGACAAATTGAAAACAGGAATGTGAGTAAAATCAGACAGAAAATGATAGAAGGATGAAATATCATGATATAGGAGCCAGAAGACATGATGCATTATATGAACATCATTAATATTAACAAAAGTATGAAGCTCAAAAGGTAGGAGTTAGTTCTGACCTGTGCATCTGACCTAGAAACCCCGATTCCATGGGTTTCCTCAGAGGACCAGCTATCAAGGAGGAGCCTCTGTATGCTGAGAAAAATCCTCTTCAGATCTGGAAGATCTGGAAAATACAAGGTAAAAGGTGGCAGGACAAACATGTTCTAAAAGACCCATTCTATGAGAAAAAATAATTTTCACAAATGGAAGTTCCAGAAAGGCAATGCTTTGAGCCTACTAACAGTTTCAGAGGTTTGGTCCATTATCATCAATGCAGGAAGCAGGCAGGCGTGATGCTGGAGCAGTAGGTAAGACCTTTATGCCCTGATCTGCAGGCAGCAGGCAGAAATGAATACTGGGCCTGGGATAAGCTTTTAAAACTTCAAAGCCCACCCCCAACAATACATTTCCTCCAAAAAGGCCACGCCTCCTAATCTTTCCCAAACAGTTCCACTACCTGGGAACCAAAACGTTCAAATATATAAGCCTATGGGTGCTTTTCTCACTCAAAACACCACAACATCACAAGAAGCATGTTGGGGATACTTCTCAGTGTGTGATTTGAAGACCTCTGCTTCCCAAATAGATTTTTAGTTGAAGTACGTGTGTGTGTGTGTGTGTGTGTGTGTGTGTGTGTGTGCAATCTCCTCTCTAGTGTAATATTTCCAAAAGCAGGTTCTTCGAACTACTTACCCTAAAGAATAGTAAAAGGAATTGCACACATGAACATTATGGCAGAATAATCTAAAGATTACTTGAATAAAGATGTTTCTATGAGGCATGACTTCCACAGCCTTTAATATGTCGATTTGCATTGAAAATCTCCAGGATGGGATGGAGGTGGAGCATGCGTGTTCCCCAAGCTTTTTTAACCATGCAACCCAATTTTCTCTCATGCAGTGTGGCGTGGAACTACACTGCCACCAACTGAAGTTAGAAAGATGTTACTAGAGAGAGTTGAAAAATAATATGACCTGTAGCTGAGGACCCTGCAACAAAACTCCCGAGTTCAAATCCAGTCACTACACTCATAAATGGGTGGAGTCATCAGCCCTTCTTCTGGGACCCTTAGTTTCTCCCTGTGGAATGGAATATTCCAAATGTCCACCTCAGAGTGTCATTATACCACTCGAGAGAACTGTAGGAAGTGCTGAGTGTACTGACTAGGGTCAGAGAGGGGAGCAAGGAGAGAGCTGTCCTAGCTCCTCCCTCCAGCTGCCAGTGCTTCAGGTTGATCAATCCTGGCCGAAGCCCTTGGACCTCCTAGCCTGAAAAGCCAGCCTCTTGTGGGAGCTGACTCCCAACAGGATAAGCAAAGGATCAATGAATATGCGTCGCCCAGGAATCCTGGGGTTTCCTGAGCAATCACCAGACAGAACAAAACCCATGTGGGATGATTAATCTCACTTGTCAAGTTGAGCAGCTCTGGAGTCTCCTAGGAAACAGACTTCTGGGAAAGCTTGTGGGGGGTGTTTTGTGGGGGTAGGGGTGTTAATTGGGCTAACTGAGGTGGGATGCCCACCTTACCTGTGGGCATCACCATTCCTCTGAACTGGAATCTGAACTGAATACAAAGAAGAAAGCAAGCTGAGTACCAGCACTCACTGTCCCCTGCTTCCTGGATGCAATGGGACCAGTCCCAGCAAGGTCCTGCTACCTTGACATCCCCAAATATGATGGATAGTACCCTGGAACTGCAAACCAAAGTGGGAGCTCTCCTTATTGAGTTCCTCTAAACAGAGCAGCAACAGGAACCATAGCTACGACCCTGTTTCTGCACCCAGCTGATGCCCAGTGGACACCTAACCCTGCTGCTTTCCTGAGGGTGGGGCTCCCTGTACTTCTTTTGCTGTCATTGCAACAGGTGCTGTTGGTTTATTTTAAGATATGATCTGATAATGTGGTCCAGGCTAGCCTCAAACTCACTGAGTAGCCCAGGCTGGCCTCCAACTTCCAAGGAATCTTCTATCCCAGCTTCCCTGGCTAGGATTATGAGCTAATACCTTGTACCCAGCTCTGCCTCCTCTTCCTGAATAGTCCGGCTGGACAGAAGGTTGGACAAGGGTCAGTCTATCCCAAAGAAAACCTCCAGGGTATCTCAGGTCTCTTCTCTCTGCCAGGCTGTCAGGAGATGATGCTGAACCAACCTCAAAACAGAAACAGAAAGGCTATGTTGATCCCAAAGTTCCTCCAGCGTTCGCTGCCCTTGGGCTATTTTTATAGCTCATTTCCTCACATTATGGCAATTTACATACTCCAGCAGAGCCCACAAATGTCCAGAACACAAACCAGGAACAATAAGACACAGCCAGGCTCTTCACAGAAGCCCCCAGCACGGAGGAGGTTTCGGAAATCAGTGGCTAAAACAAGTGGTCCCCTCATCCCGAGTGAGAGAATTCTCGGTAACACTTGACAATAAGTGGACGTGATGAGGGCCACACAGCACAGTAATTCCTGTTGGATTGCACATTGAAAGCTGCATTCAGCGCGCCGAAGCCATCAGAGTGGGCTTTGTTGAGATGAATAAGAAGGGATTGCAGAGTGAATTGCTGCTTCATTGCCAAGTGCTTCCGCTTCTCTGCTCCTGCCATCTGTGTCCTCCGGAAGACACGCCAAAGCAAAGGTCCACACGGGGGCTGGCTCCAGGCTGCTGAGAAGGACAGCTCTCCACGCAACCGGAGTCTCAGGAAAGAGGGTGACAACTTACTCAGGGTCGAGGCAGGACAAGAAAACCCATTGTCCCTCCGGTTAGAGAAACTTAAACAAGCAATAAGACATAGGACCCCCGCCCTGACACGCACTCGGGCGTTCACCCCTCACTCTCAGAGAGCCACACAGCTGCACTCACACATGCTCATGCACATAGGCACAGCCACACACACAAGCATTCATTAATTCACTCAGCAAACAGTAAGTGATGGCTTCGTACCACTAACTATACTACCAAGTCCATGACTGTGTGCTCTTGAGTTTAAACTTCTCATGCATTCACACACACATACACAAACACACATGTGCACATGCACACATACACACATACCATACACTGTAAATACACAAAGTATACATAAAGGCACACACATATATATACATAAACACAAGGACACACATTC
Source organism: Alexandromys fortis (assembly GCF_014885135.2). NCBI lineage: Eukaryota > Metazoa > Chordata > Mammalia > Rodentia > Cricetidae > Alexandromys > Alexandromys fortis. The sequence continues at coordinate 8,334,866 of NW_026067952.1, forward strand.
ACACACAGAAGCACATAGGCGAGTCGCCATAAACATGCCTAACCAATTGAGATATCAGAACGGTCACTCTCACCCCTATCACTCTCAGGCACACACATTACACACTTTCACAACCCAAATGCCGTACCAAGGGTCAGTTCCATTGCTCAATTCTGCCAGCGTGAATCTAAATTTCTTTGGAGGCTCTCAACCCAGGACTATTGTTCTTGCCAAGAGCGCCATCTCTCTTTGGCTCCCTCCCCATCTGGGGGTTCTACATTTGGTACTTCCAGAGGCTCCTATCTGCAGTCCGGGCTGAGACTGCACAGTGATCGACAACCTGGCAACGGGAGCAGAGCTGACAGGGCAGCTTCCTACGGTGTCATGCAGTGGAAGAGGTAAGGAACTCATTAATATAATCTCAGGTTCTCTCCCAAGTTCAACCAAACAGCAGCAGCAAAAGCAAAAATAATACCAACTACCGCTAGATAAATATTCACTGTGTGCAAAGCCGTATGCTGAGCGCACACCATGGAATATTTTTGTTTTATTCTCTGGGCGATCCATGAGACTGTAGTATTGCTATGCTCGCTTTGTGCGAGATCAGAACTAAGCATTGCAAGGTTAGGACCAATGCCACCAGCTAACTGGTAATAGAGTCAATATTTAAACCCAGGCTCAAATGCTCCCAGCACCAGTCAGCTTCTACTAAATCGCTCCATCCATATTGCTACATGCATTCCCTCTGATGCTTGCTGGGATCAACAAGGCTGTTCTAGTTAAGGTCTCTCACAGGGCAGCACGAGGATGAGGCAATGCTAAGCATCAATTTTATTGGGAAAGGGTGGCTAAAATTTCAGTAATTGACATAAATATTTTACTGATAATACTTTCTAAAAATCAAAACTGAGGCAATCGCCCATGAACAGCATCAAAACTTGAGGACCAGCAAGATGACTTAGCATACAGAAGAGCTTGCTGTGCAAGTCTGATGACCAGAGTTCGATCCCCAGGACCCTCAGTAGAAGAGAACCAACTCCCAAAAGTTGTTCTCTGACCTCTATATGTGTTTACACACACACACACACACCATATATACACATGCATAAGAAAGAAATGCACATACAATATTATATTCTTTGAAATTTTAAAGCCTTCAAAGGTCAGTATTTCTGATGTTGGCTTTTGACTAAGACTCCAGAGTAGCTGGGCTCAACACCGTAATGGAACCATTCTGGTCTTCCTCCTCTCACACCCATCACCTGTGAAGTTAGAAACACCGGAAGGCTCACTCAATCATGTCAGGTGCCTGTGAGGCGAGGTCTTACTGGAAAGGCTGGTGTTGCAAGGACATCTTTCTCCAGCTCTGCATGGTCTCCCAGTCTCTCTGAGATGTACCGTCAGAGTATCCAGGCTTACTCCACAGAAGCTCAGGGCTCCATGTATGTCCTCTGAGAGAGGCAGGAGCCACGGCTGTTTTTACAATCCAGCCTCAGAAGTCACACAGCCGCCCTGCCATAGGATGGCACCTGTTAGCCACAAGCCACCAAAGCTAGCCCACACTCATGGGAGTGGTAAAGACTCCACCTCCTGATCTGAGACACGTTCGACCACACCACACTCCCAAATCGCTACCCTGGGAACTCTCTCTCCATTCAGTAGTCCCCCGTCAAACTGCAGATCCCCCAAATACTAACAGGGTGTGGTTGTATCCACAGGCATTTGCCCCACTTCTGAATACCTGGCCTGAGAACAGCATGTGGCCTTGGTCTCTTGTGGCTGTGTAAACTCCCAGGAGCCCCGGCTTCCCTTCTCACCTCTAGGTCAATTGGGAGGGGCTAACAATGTTTCCTTAGCATCCTTCATTAGCCATCGGTTTTGTGTGGCCATCACTTCCAGGCTACAAAGGACTGGAACCAACAGTAGAGTAATAGGCAAAAAAATTTTAATATAATGTTTTCATCATCCACTGGACCATGATGCCACACCCTTAAAGAAAAACGAAAGCTTCCTCCCCAGCAGCCATCAGCTTGTCAATAATTCCTCAGTTGAAGTTGGGAATCGTGAGCCCCTCCCACCTCCAATAACATGGCAATTTTAATTAAATCACCAATTAAAAACCAAATTCTATGATACCACTTAATCCTCACAATTACCAATAGGGCAAGTACTGTCACCTTCCTCACAACAAATGGAGAAACTGAGAATCAGAAAGGCTAAGTTCCTTATTCAAGGACTGAAGCCAAGACACCATGCCAGAAAAACTCTCCCCAGAGGCCAAGCTCAGAACCAGATTACATGCTGCACAGTGAGACAAACTGACTCGAAGTGCAGATCTCTCATCTCCTGTTCTGCGTGTTCCTCCGGTCTTGGTTTCCTTGTCTACAGCACAGGTGCACAAACTACTTCCCCTCCAGAGTTTCCTGAGGGCTAATGAGCTAAGCTCCTTGCAGTAACTCACACATGTGGTTTTCTCTTATTGGTTCTATTGCTCCGAGATTTATCTGTGAAAATTTCAGGTCCTGTCCCAGCAAGAGAGAGTACTAAGGAGCTCAAGGATTCTGAGAAGCAAGACTGAAAAGTCAAAGACAGACACAAAGATACCTTGCCCTGAGTTGATGTGTCTGGTATTGGTGACAGACACTACTCATATCTGCCTTGCTCCCACAAGATCCCCAAGCTGTACTGGGCTGTTTTCATCCATTAGGGAGTTCTCAGTCTCAAGCACTTGTCTCTCCTGGAGGATGCACACTGCCTAGGAGCTACCACCAACCCACATGCACAGTGGTCTAGAGATGCCCATAAAGCTGAAGAATTAGAACAAGGAACAACTCGGCCAACGAGAGGCATGGGCTAGTGGTAAAAACCCCAGCCCCTTTGCCCACTGATTGACAATTCTGAGGCTATGTCCAACACAGGCAGGGGGCCTCAGCAGAGCTGAGGAGCTGAGCCTTGGTTGTGTAAAGGTATTTGCTTCGGCAAAAAAAAAAAAAACACACTCAGTGGTGACTCTCCCTTTCTCCTGTCTCCTCACTCACTGCACTTCCTGAAATGAACTCCCCCACCCACAATAAAAGAAATGAGAAGAAAACTGCACCTAGTTCTTTGTCACAGTGCCCACTTTGAGGGGGAATCTAAGTAAAAATGTTTTCCTCTATGTTTTTACCATTCACCAGCCCCCACCCAATTTCTCACTCTGTTTCTCTCTCCAAGGGATAAACAGAAGTGGGAAACCACTACCTAGACAGCAATGCACCCAAGCCTTTGCAGGAAACCGACAGCAGTCTCAGGGCAGACTGAACAAGTATCCAGGCCCAAGAGGATCAGCCCTACAAGCTGAAGGTCTTCTCTTCACCCAAGGGAAGCCCCAAAGGACACGGAATAGGGGGGGGGTTACTTCTGGGTTGTGGTAGACATGCCTGGTAACAATTCCCACCCCCCCAAAAGAAGACAATTGTTTGTGCACACAAAAAGCACGGTGGGATCCCCTGCAGAGTCAGACTTTGGGCCCTGCAAATTATTTTCTTGCTAATCAATATGTTTAATAAATAATATTCCAGTTGATTTCATTACCGGCAATACACAAATCAATAGAAGGTTATTGCATGGTAACTTCCCATTGATATTGTAATCCTCCTGATTTAATAGATGTTGCTTTTCCTAGGATTGCTGTTTGCATTAGGAATTGGGGAAAAGAAAAACGAAAACACAAAAATTCTATCACAGAACAGAGGTTTAGTTTAGTAAGAAGCAGCATAGGACCAAATGGGGCTCCCCCATTTCTGCCTGCCCTAACCTGCACTGTGGTACCCCACTACTTGGGTCTTTGTTAATTTCCTTGATTGGACCCCAGAAAAGAATGAAGTTAAAGTCTGGACTGGGTGACTTTCCAGAACCCTACCCTTTAGCAGGTTCACTGATCTTTTCTTGGCAAATCCTACCCAGGAACTTCTTCATGAATGAAAATTCTAAATAGGAAAATGAGTGGGGTCAAGTGAAAAACCCCAACTCTGAATGGTGTCAAAGCCAGGATGGCCCCTGTAGTTGCCAAGTGTAAAGAGCTCCGATTACTGGACCCTGAGTGATGGTATCAGAGTCAGTAAGGAAGGTTGTCAAAAATGCAGATTCCAGGAGTCCTGATGTTAAAGGATACATGTGGGGCCCGGAAAATACACTTTATAATTTTTTATTAAAGTAAAACATGCTATAAAAACTAAGTTCGTTAGGCTAGATGAAAAGGCAGGATGGTGTCCAACTTCACAGGCAAGCACAGGTTGTCCCATGATTGTCCTTGCCACAGGCATCAACCACAACCTTGAAGGTTCCCAGACCCGACTCCACGCTACTGGCTGCAAATCCATAGCTTTTTTAACTTCTAGGGATTCAGTGAGGCCTTGACACCCTTCAAAGAATCCAGGTAGGTTCTCCATTTAGAATTACAGCTTTATCTTGAAGATTACAAATCAAGACCAGTCAAACAAAGAGACGAGTCAAGGAAATTTGCAGATAGCTCCAAGCATGAAATAGTTTTGTGCTCAGGAAGGTTCCTTCACCGCATATGACATGTGTCACCAACCAGGGATGATCACCAAGCCCCAGCATCTAGACTCTGCTGAGGTATCATTAGGACTGATTAAATCGTTGGCATGTGGGCCTGGAGAGAAGGTTCTACGGTTAAGAGTGCTTACCACCGGTCATCATTAGAGTCTGTGTCCCACCACCCACTCAACAGTCTGAACATCCCACAAACCCCTCTAACTCTAGCTTCGAGGGGTCCAACACCCTCTTCTTGCCTTCTTGCATACACAGGCCTACTCCTCTGCCCACATACATGTACAGACACATGCATATATTAAATAAAAATAAACCTTTAAAAGAATCATTGATGTGTGACGGATCTCAACCCCTGCCCCTCCCATGTGCCCAGAAATCACGCTGCTATGAATTCACCTCCAATTCTGATGACTTCTCGGGTCATATTCCTATTTCTTCAGAGCCAGAAGCATTTGGGGATTTTTCTTAGCCTTCTTCATAATATCATATCCCTACCCCCACATGTATATGAAGATGTATATATCTTCAGATAGCTGATGTTAGTACCTTGTTCCCCTTGGTCAGACTGATGCAGCCATTCCCTGGCTTCTATTCAGAAGACCAGTCTCTTTGTCTCAAGGTGACATCAATTCTATGGTGCCATTTATATATCAGAATTCCCCGTGGGGTCAGACAGAAGCTAGTATCCACTTGAAGACCACTGCTTTCATGGTTCCTTTCTACGCTATTTTGTTTTCCTTACTCTTTTTTCTCCCCCAGGACTATTATTCAGAATCTGTTATTCAGGCACTGCTTGCCCTTAAGGCTGAGATTAGAAACTGTTTATTTTTTCATCCCACTTCGGCTGCTAAGTGGATTTCTCCCCTGCCAATCAGAGCTCTGGGCACTTCCCTAACTACATAAGTTATTACATAGCAATACATGAGTATCCCGGATTTCCAAAACTGCAGCAAAGTCCTTGAGATGCTTAGCTTGAGGAGCAGAAAGGCTTGCTTTGGCACACGCTTTTGAACGTTCCAGTGCACGGTTAAATGGCCCGGTTGCTTTGCAGCCTGTGGTGGGAAAACACACCCTGGAAGAGGCATGGAGCAAAGCCAAGCGGTTCACTTCATGATGAGGAGGAACAAGGGCTCAGAATCCCACAGTCACTTTCAAGGGTGTGACCCCCAATCACCTAAAGACACCCCACAAGATTCCACCTCTCAAAGATTCCCCTTCCTCTTAATAGTTCCATCCTAGGAACAAGTCTTGAGCACACAGACCTTCGGGGGACTTTCAGGATCCAAAATATAGCAGTGTCTGTCCACATCACCCGAGGATGACATAGCTCACATTACTCACATTATATTAATGGCTTCACCGATATTTATACAGCAATTTGCCTACTTCTCATTAAACATGTCAATACTTGCAATTTTGTTAGGTACAGTACACTGATAAAGACTTTTAACATTCAGATAATAAAATGAATATGTAAATAAAACCTCATTTCACATGCTTCTCGGGGTAAAATTCAAATTCCCTGACAGAATCTGTCCACTCAGATTGACTACCTATATCCACCCCACCCTACCTTTCATACCCTCTCCTTCCCGAAAGATGGGTAGCAACTAGCATCACAGCCAGGGTGTGGTCTATGGTGTGGCTCCTGAGCATAGTGTCAGCATCCACCAAGGTGTAAATGGTGCCTCCTGCTTCTCTCGGAGATGCCCACTGGTACCCTCTGCTGAAGTGTGCAGACACAACCTCTGGTCATATGTTCCCCCACAACACAGCATCCCTGCCATGGCTGTATACTCTCTATGTGCAAACAGGCTCTCAACTCATGTGTGGAACATGTAGGACCTCACGGGTGTCTGAGAAACACGAGTGGGTATCCTAGGCTCACATGCTTCGTCTTCTTTTTCACTCTTCCTACATCCAAGGCCTTGCTGGATCCAGAGTTCCCAAAAATATGTCCAGGAACCTCACATGGAACACTAAAACCAGTGAAGAAGAAACTCCCCTGTTTCTCGATCTCCCCAGGAAATATCAGGCTGTGTCTAACGCTGCCTCTCCTACGGCTACTATTGGACCTCCATATTAGTGTCTTCTCTTCTCACAGCGACCAAACACTAATGGAAACAACTCAAGGGAGGATGAAGTCATTCTCGCTCACTCTTTAAGGGTAGAGTCCATCATGGCAGGGAAGGTGAGGGAGCATGGAGTTGCTTGCTGAGGTTTTCACCAACCGGTAAACACAGAACAGGCAGGAAGCAAGAGGGTCTGTAAACCTCAACCCCTCCCACAAAAAAGACTCACATCCTCCTGATAGGTCCTCTCCCAGAGGTTCTACAATCTCCCAAAACACCATTATCAGTTTGTGAGGGACCAGGGGACCAGGTGTTTAAACCGATGCACCTGTGGGACACATTTTACATCCAAACCACAACTTTGGGTTTTTTTTATTTTGTTTTGTTTTGTTTTTTCATTTTCAGGGCTAGCTCTTAGCTTTCTTCCCGGCAGAAAGTTCCAGGGGAGACTGATAAAGGAACAGTAGAGAGCTGTTGCCCCAATAAGAATAAATACGTTATGAAACACTTCAAGCAAATCGTATTTATCAGCAGTCATTACCATGATGGGTATACTAATTATCACCATTTGTTGACGACTTATTAAGTGCTCGCTCTACACAGGTGTCCTCGCCTGTCCTCTGTCGAGTTGGAGATTTCTATCCCCATTTTGCAGATGAAGAGAATGAGGGCCTGCTGTAGTTTGGTTTCTGTTGCTGTGATAAATCAACTTGGGGAAACAATTTCCTCTCACAGGCCACAATCTGCCATTGAGGGAAGCCAAGGCAAGAACTTATGGCAAGAACTTTCGACAAAAGCAATAGAGGGATGACGCCCACTGACTGCTCCAGGCTTACTCAGCAGCCTTCTTACACCTCCCAGGCCCCTTGCCAAGGGGCATTGCCAGCAGTGGACTGGGCCCTTCTACATTAATGAGAAATTAAGGCAGTGACTCGCAGACATCCCCACAGGCCGATCTAAATGGTGGCAGATCCTCAACCGAGGTTCCCCATTCCCAGTTTTGTCAAATTAACAACCAATATTAATTAGCCATCACAGACTCTATGTGATAAAACTGCACAAAGTCATAAATCTCTTAGGATTTATTATGTGCTATTTTAATACCTGGGAGGAAAATATGGTCTTGACTGATACCTAAGGCCAGGCATCAAAGGCTTGGCAGGGCCCCGAAGTTCTCTGACCCTGCTTTTCTGGTCACCAAGTGAGATGCCATCTGCCTTAGTTTCCTTTCTATTGCTGGGATAAAAATACCCTGACCAAAGCCACTTGAGGAAGAAAGAGTTTATTTAGCTCACAACTCCAGGTTACAGCCCATCGTTTTGAAGATGTCAAGGAATCAGGAATTGGAACCAACCGATAGAAACGCATCCACAGTCAAGAAAGAGCCGAGAGCAAGGAATTCATGCACACATACTCAGTGTTCTGCTCACTTTCCCAACTCTTAGACAATGTAGAATCCCCAAGCCAGGAGAGGGGGGAATACAGAATCAAGACAATTCCCCACAGACATGTCGACCAGCCAACCTAACCTAGACAGTCTTTCTTTGATATCCCCTTCCCGGGTGAGTCTAGGCTGCATCAAATTGACAATTCAAACCAACCATCAAATGTTCCTTTTACCCCAAGAAATCTTTATGCCCCTCATTCTAGTCCACAGTTGAGTGAATTAAGTGTGGAAATCAGAATCAGAGTCAGGGCAATAGTTTCTCTAAGACACCTACAGGAGAAAATTGTAGGTCTCCGTGGAACACCCCATGGCTTATTGAGAAAACACCAATTAAGCATCTAAATTGGGGCTTTCATTGTCAAGAGAGGACAACTGAAACTTGCTCTGATTGGCATCTGTACATCCGGGGAGATAAGCGGAGTACCCGGTCACTCAGAGGTGTAGAGGCAGAGCCCTAAGAGACGAGAACAGACTGCCCTGTATCACACATTATGTATCTGCAGAGTGAGCGGCCTACTGTGGGGCTGCCCCCCCAGTTATTAGCATTATTATTGGCCTTTAAATATGTCATAGTCAAAGATTTGCTTCATCCTTCAGTGTGATTGCCATTGATTTTTGAAGCCCACATCTTCTTCCCCAGGGAAGCATGTCTTCAGCAAAATAATAGACGGAAATGGGAAAGAAGCGTTGAATTTATAGGCATGCCTTGTACAGGCATCACTTTGGAGATGCGGCTGATCTCAACACTGCGTCTCAGAGGGTAGTCCCGGAACCACCCATATTAGAATCATCTGGGACCTTGTAAGGATGCTGATTCCGGAGTCCCAACACAGGCCTGCTTATGTAGGAATCTCTGGGGACTGACCTGAGAAACTGTGTACTTATTAGTAAGTTATAAAAGTTTTTACATGAAAAGCCAAGCACCCCAAAGTCTAGCAGGCCTGGAAATTTAGGTAGCAGAGGCAGCCCCTCACACACCGGGCTACTGGACATCAGGTCTGAGATGCTTATCAAGCGCTACAAATCCCTGGCAACTTCCAGCTGGGAGGTCAAGAAGAGTCACCCCCTCCCCCAATCCCAACGGACATGCCTTTCCTGGTTTACCTGTGTGCAGAGGAAGCCTGTCTCGGGGTTAGGTCTCCGGCTAGAGGAGTGGGCAGGTTCTTGGCAGTGCCATCTGACAGGAAGAGCTGGTAAAAGCCTGATTTATGACACTCAGCATGGGACTTGGCTTCTGAGCTCAATCACTGTGGCTCCCCACGGTGGGGTTCATGCGCTGTAACAGGCCTGGAAATTGGAGAGGAATTTACCTCCTGCTGCCGAACATTACATAACAATCAAGGGAAACTAGCGGAGACAGGAGGGAGCCGCCTCCTCAGCTGGCACTGGCAGCCTGGCACAGCCAAGGAGCTAGGCCTAGAAAAGGGCTGCTGGGGCCTTGGGAATGAGGTCCAGCGTGGCCCAGCCAGAACTGGCATCAGGACCAGCGCAGATACAAGCATTGGCCCAGATACTTCTAGAAGGAAAGACTGGAGAGAACACACATGTGGTTATCTAGTCCCATGCCTGCAGACCCACCAACTACAATGCTCACACTAACAAAGTCTCCCTCCTTTGCAAACAGACTCTGCGCTTGACATTTCCTCAGGACAGGGCCTGGGACAGGATGAAGACAGGCTGGGTGGGGCCCAAACCATTGCAGTCTCAGAGGTCGTGAGGAAGAGATCGGATTTTCTTCTGAGTGTCCTACAGTGTCACGAATGGGATTTTTTTTTTTCTCCCTAGCTTCCCTGGGTAGTCATGGCCCAGAGATGGCTGATTCTGAAAGCCAATTCTCTTAACTTACTCAGAACACAAGTCCTTACCCTATGTCACAAAGCTAATGCCAGCATACAGGCAAGTCAGCAACTTGGAGAGGTGCCGACTCTTGGTCAGGTCAGGTTCTCCCCAGGGTGATAACACTTCCAACAAGATGGTCGTACCTCACAGTCTCCCACCTTGAATCTCCATTCAACCAGGACCAAAGACCCACTCCGTGTACTGCTGTCATCCCCAAAACATGTGCTGGTACCAGCCTACCAATTATGTTTCCATCAGGGAACCATAGCTCCTGGTAAATCAGTAAAAGTCCGAAGCGTAAAATACTTTTATCACCATTGAAATGAACGGTGTCAGTCGCTCTGACTAGATTTGCATTATATCTGTCTTCCTCCCAGGTGTCTTGCTGGTACCCAGAGACCATATAGCACATGCTGGACACAGTCCAAACTCGTCCCTCATGGGCAAAGAAAGGATGACGTCACAGCATTTGCATTAAGGCATCTAACATTCATGAACATCAACTGAAAGCCCAGCCCTGAAGGTGGTGAGCTCAAGATGTCACAGAGAATACATCTATCATGACCTTGTCCCTGTGTTGTTCATAGTCGGACAGAGGACGTGAATATTAACAGGTGTCCATTAACTGAGGTTAACAAAGGTTTGTGCTATCGCAGAGACACGGGCTGTGAACACACCGGAGATGGAACTGGTCAGAGCAGGCTTCCTGGAGGAGGTGTTCATTGTAGGAGACATAAGTGGAAAGCCATGCCTACAACTTGGGGACAGGGAAAGAAGAGAAGTGGAAAGCTGTGTCTGGAGAATAGCACCTGCAAAGCCCCCAGCAGAGGGCGTCTGGACCCTTGACCCTGCCTGTCAATCACAGCATCTCCTCTTCAGTCTGGCTGCACACACTCCGGGATCGCATTCCTTCGAATTCTAGACGGTGTTTGGCAGCTAAAACACAAATGCTGGAAGTCGAGCCAAACACATGATGTCAGTGGAACTATCAGCTGCTTAAATCTCTACACACAGACTCGAGAGAGTAAGGCGATGACCCATAGGCCTGGGGGAGGGCCAGAGGTCAGGGGTCAGAGGTGACTGGCCAGACACACAACAATGAATGGTGAGCTACAGCTCTGAAAGAACAATGCGCACTTGCCCTTGGCTTGTTTTTCTTTGCTGCACATTCTAGACGCACGGGTCGCTGTTCAGGTTATCTTGCAGAAGTCCAAATACCAAAGTGAATTCTCAAAAGCAAGCACTTAGGCCATTTTGGCTTTTGAAATGACAAAGTGGATTCTATTTGCGTCACTTCATACATTTCTTGCCTCAGCAATGTTCACCGAAAATGTATTTAAGGCATGCCCACTGCGATACGTGTGACTTGAAACAGGATGTGATCGCCACCTTCATGAAGTCCAAACTGTAAACACGTACTAGAGACCTAACAAGGCGATCCTTTGAATCAGCGGCTGCTACCGAACAAGGAATGCACACCTGAGGTCTCACCCACGTCTCCTGCGAGTCCTTGCCCCATCTCAGGTGTGAAAGATGAGTTTCAGGGAGGTCAGGCAGCTTATTAGGATCACATAATAAGTGGGGGACTCTAGATCCAAATTCAAGCCTGTTGAACTCCACACCTATTAATTAATTGTGGCCACTGCGGTCCAGTCACTGAGAGGAGGGAGCAGATAGGAAAAATGTAGAAGAAAAGATAGGCTAACACTGACTTGATCGTGTGTGGGGAAGAATTTCCCTGGTATAACAGAAAGGGGAAAAAGTCAAGAAGATTGATAGCAATGTGTGCATAAAACACTGGAAACTCTACCTGTCAAAAATGCCGTAGAGAACTCCGAAGGTAAATGAGAGATGGGGTGGTCACAACGTGCGTGATGGACGGAGCTCTGCCTTCCTTACTGGAAAACACGGCTGTGAAAATCAGACACTGAGCAACAGAAATGCACAAAGACGCAGAGGCCAAGGAACTTCAGAAGTGCTTGGAGATGCCTCAGCAGTCAAGAGCATCTGCCTTTGGTCCCCAGCATCCACACTGGGCGGCTCACAGCCTTGCTGCATCCCTGTGCTTGTGTGCTCACACATAGACACATGGCGCGTCGTGGAATAAAAATTAACTTGAAAACTTTATAAAATGACCAAAAGACATGACTGTTTACCATGAGTGAATCCGTAATTTTAAAAACAAATCAAGAAAGTGGTGATATGCCCTGATTTCTCCCCCGCTGAGCAACTGACCAAGGTTATAGAAAGAAAACTAAAGCCGAGTGTTGATGAATGTGCTATGAAATGAGTGTGTGTGCCCACTCTGTCAGTGAGTGACCGGGGAGCACTGCACGCATGCCCACTCTGTCAGTGAGTGACCGGGGAGCACTGCACGCATGCCCACTCTGTCAGTGAGTGACCGGGGAGCACTGCACGCATGCCCACTCTGTCAGTGAGTGACCGGGGAGCACTGCACGCATGCCCACTCTGTCAGTGAGTGACCGGGGAGCACTGCACGCATGCCCACTCTGTCAGTGAGTGACCGGGGAGCACTGCACGCATGCCCACTCTGTCAGTGAGTGACCGGGGAGCACTGCACGCATGCCCACTCTGTCAGTGAGTGACCGGGGAGCACTGCACGCATGCCCACTCTGTCAGTGAGTGACTGGGGAGCACTATACGTGTGCCCACTCCGTCAGTGAGTGACTGGGGAGCACTGTACGTGTGCCCACTCTGTCAATGAGTGACTGGGGAGCATTGTACATGTCCCCACTCCATCAGTGAGTGACTGAGGAGGACTGAACATGTGCCCACTCTGTCAGTAAATTCTGGGGAGCACTGTATGTGTACCCACTCCGTCAGTGAGTGACTGGGGAGCACTGAGAGTGTGCCCACTCTGTCAGTAAATTCTGGGGAGGACTGAACGTGTGCTCACTCTGTCAGTAAATTCTGGGGAGGACTGAACGTGTGCCCACTCTGTCAGTGAGTGACTGGGGGGCATTGGACTGTATGAATTAGGAGCCTTTAAAAAATTATAACCTTTAACTCAAAAGTTTCACTTTAGAAATTTATCAGAGATGCAGACCGAAAGGCAGAGAGCAGGATGCTCGCGGTGGCGTTATTTATGGTACGGAGGAGCCGTAAATCACGGCAAAGCTCAACAATAGGTGGACGGTGGGATCAATTCCAGTGTATCCAGATGGGAGTACACAGCTATTAGGAATCATATTTTTGAAGACCACTGAGTAGCATGATCCATCTACGTCATCTACCTAGAAGGAAATTTAAAGACGGACTACTTCGCAGCGGGACCGTGGCCGCAGGATTCGAGACAGCTGCCGTTTACTCCCACCGTTTCCCAGAATTCCGTCTCCATTTTCCAAACATCAGCACCTGATCTGCAAAACCAAGTTTGTAGGTGTTTCTTCTGCTTCTTAAGTAAGGACATGTGACGCTCAGCTTTTTCCTTTTCCCTTTTCTTAAACTTTCTTTCCCTTTAACAGCCTTCTGCAATGGGAAAAGGGAAGGAAGGAAGGAAGGAAGGAAGGAAGGAAGGAAGGAAGGAAGGAAGGAAGGAAGGAAGGAAGGAAGGAAGGGAGAGAGAAAGACCTTAGAGCTACTTACAACTACCAGTGTCTTGGTTTTCGTGTTTCCCAGCTGCCGTGATTACTCTTTTCTTATTTTACTTCTCGTCTTCTTGCCTTGTGGGTTGACCACAGCAGCTTCCTCTTCACTGATGTCCTAAAGTCAGCTCTTTTCCAGATCACACTCGCTGCTGAGAATGTCCCTCTATTCACATTGCTCCAGATCAGGAGTTGGAGTCTGAACCCTTCTTTAATATTTCCTTCTAGGTCGATGAATAGATGGATTCCTGCTCCTCCATGGTCTTCAAAACTATGATTCCCAGTAGCTGCGTATTCCGGACTGGAGCCATCCGGGTTGGTTCCACCATTCCCCTGCCTGCTTCAGAGGCTTACAGTTCCTGTGAAGAAAATCCCAACATCCTTCATCTGCACTGTAAAATCAGAGCTCCCCAAGGAAGAAAAAGATTTGGCTTGTAATGAGGATGCTCTTGATTTGTACAGAGAATTCTAAGACTGAATCCTAACCACTCTGGATTTTTTTTAAGCATGTATGTGTTAAAATATTTTGTTCCTGTACTTAATCTTCTCTTCTACCCATATCTGCCACTCAAGTGACTTACCTGTCGGCTTGTTATGTGTTCGGCACATAGTAGGTGCTGAGCAGTGGCTGTGGGTGGTACAGAGATAATCAAACTTGGACACATACCAACACCCCAAGACCCCAGCCTCGCAGCCTCCTCTCCACAGTAACTTTGTGATTCTCTCTTATTTAAAAGAAGGTGAAGAGGCTATGACCTGAAAAAAAAAATCAATGACTGCCCGCTAATAAAGGTTCTTATGCAGTAAATGCGCTCTTGGGAAGCCAGATCCTGCCCACTCCTCAGCTTTGGCCTGATGCCCTGGAGTGATTTACTCTGCGGTAACATGATGGAGCCTCCACCATAGAAGGGAATTAAATAAAAATGCAATAAAAGAGGACAAAATCAATCTGCTTACAGTTTTGTTTAATAAAAATTCATGAAGGATGGGCAGGCAGGCCCATAAGCAATGTACCAGTTCTGCCAGGAGCTGGCTGGGGACACGCTCAGGCCTCAGGCTTCAGGCATGGGGCAGGGGACTCAGCTGGAGCTGTCTAAGCAGACCTCCCACCCTGCAAACTGCTGCAAGCTGGTCCTCCTGCCAGGCTTGAGACCCAGGCTAGCCTCACTGAGAGAGGGGCGAGCCAGGTGATGGGGTGTTGATGGAAGGATTCCTGCAAGCCAAGGGAGGATATGAGACCTTTTTTTTATGGGATCCATCTCTCTAAAAACATGAAGTTCCACATGTTCTGGGATGGCCTACATTGGCCAGCCTGACCAAGGGCTTTTTATAGTCAAAACTATTTCAGGCCGCAAAATAATTCTTTAAATCATGTGGTTATATACTCGAGACTCCGTGTCTTTGGATGGAAGCGTCAAACTGCAGACTTGCAATGGGGCTAGGGAGATAACTCCATGGGTAAAGTGCTTACTGCACAACTCTGGGAGGATGAGCACCCCACCCGTGTGAAGAACTGAGCGTGGTGGTCGTGTGCCCCTGGACTCCTACCACTGGGAGTCAGAGACAGGAGGATCCCAGAGTCAATCAATAAACTCCATGTTCAGTGAGAAATCCTCTCTCAGAATCTGAGGTGGAGAAAGACTGAGGGAGACATAGAACATCAGCCTCTGACCTTCATATACACACTCATGGCACATACACCCGCGTAAACATATGAACACAAATACATCTCTCCCTCTCTCTCTCTCTCTCTCTCTCTCTCTCTCTCTCTCTCTCTCTCTCTCACACACACACACACACAACTCCAATGACGTATGCTAAATCTGACTCATCACTTGTTTTTAAAATAAGTTTTGTTGGGGCCCAGCCTTGCGTTCATTTGCAATGCCACCATCGCCACTTTTGTGCTACGGTGGCAGAGTTGAATAGAGCTGAACAAAATAGAATTGAAAAAGACCTGCAAAGCCCAAACATTGGTTTTTGTGCCATTTGTAAGAAAAGTTTAAAACTGCTCATCTATACTTTGAGGTTAGCAGCAAACAGCCCTAATGGTTCTCAGTCATCTGTCCATTCAATGAAAATGGCCTCAGGCCCCGTGCTGAGGGTGCAGTCGGAGCAGAGGTGACTACCACTCTAGATTTCTGCCCTGGCTCTTTAAAGTTGGTCGTACTAGTTTCCTTCTGCTGTGTAGCAAAGGGCCATGGCCCAATGGTTTAAAATGGTGCCCGTGTGTTGTTTCACAGTTATGTAGGTTAGAACTCCAGAAGGGACTAGCAGAGGTCTCTGCTCAGTGTCTCACAGGCAAAAACTAAGGCGTCAGCCAGGCAGAGCTGTGTCTGAAGGCTAGAGAAGGAATTTTCCTCCAGACTCATTGAGGTTGTTGGCAGAATCCGATTCGTTCCGACTCTAGGTCTGCACTCCTAATGTTACTGCGGACTGTCAACCAGGAACCTTGCCCAACCACTGGAGGACTCCACACGCCTGCCTGTGTGGCCCCTTCCTCTTTCAACCCAACCATACACACAGGATATGGAGACCCTCTCCTGCTTTGAGTCTCTAGAGTTCCTTCTGCCAACCTCTGGAGAAAGCTCTCTACCTTTGAGGGCTTTTGTGAAGATCCTTAGTCTTCCTGGTTAAGCAAGTAATCTCTCCACCGCAAGGTCAACTTTGACACGTAGTCACGGGAGTGACTGCTCATGCTCACTCGTGATGTGGATATATTACAAGTCCGCTGGCTAGACTCCTTTTGCTCCACCTGCATAGAAGATCGGGTGAGAAGTTCGAGTGTTGGCAAGCCCAGGCCCTTGAGTGCCCATCTACAGGATGGGCTGGTGGACCCAAACGTTAACAGTCCCGTGCCCTCAGAGCCAGAAATGCAACTTATACTCTAGGAACTCCAAGTGGAGATTCATTGGGCTGGGCTGTGACCTGCTGTTCCCAGCACTTGGTGACTATTATAACTCTTGGCTTTCAGCAGAAGTGGCCATCCAGGAGTCAGCTCAGCAGCAAGCAGCAACAGGGTACCTTCTATTATTGCGTTCTCTAATTGGCCTCAGGACCAGGGGCCCTGGCCGCATAGCAACAAACATCACAGCACTGTGGCCTAGGGGGTCAGACTCGTCCATTATCGTCAGTAGGAAGTGTCACAGAACTCAGGGCCAAGCTAGCTGAGATCCTCAGCAGCCTTCTGGAATCTTCCAATGACCAGGGTCCACAGTTTCTCACATTCAGCTCTTCACCACTGTTGGGTGTCGTTTCTACCTCAACCGCTCTGTGGAACTCTGTGCCTGCCCGGTCACCCACTGCCAGTGGCTCCCTTTCACTGCAGCCACCGCTCAGCAGCTGCCTCCCCATCTTCTCCTCACGTTACCAGCTTGACACACTCTGCTCACTATAAAAATATAAAACAGGCAAGAAAAGACCACTCAAGAGAAGCCATCTATTAAACCTAATATTGTAGTACCAGACAGCAGGGTGTCTCCTAGCTACCTCACAGACTGAGTTGGAACAGCCTGCTTCTGCAGCCAGAAAAGGGGTGCAGTGAGGGTGTCTGCAGTCCCACACGCAAATGAAAAACTATGCTCACATCAGCCACAGGCTTCTCTCTGGGCCACCATGAGAAGTACCCACCCGCCTCACCCAACCCAGCTTGGGTGGAAATGGCGTTTGAGTCATCTAGAATTCACCAATGCTTAGAACGGAAAAAGTAATACCCAATGCAAGCTCCTTCAAATACTCAACTCCTACTTTAATGACCCAGGGAAACACGGAAACCTCTCATCTGTCTCAGATAGGAAAAGGATAACCTTTGGGGGAAACATTTCAGAAATTCTGTCTCCCAGAGAGAAGTTATATATTTGATAGCATATGGTAAGTAGCGATAACAAACAGATCCCCAGATTTCAGCAGAGGAAGAGTTAGGCCTAGATTTACTCTAACTGTCCCAGGGGAGGTCCCCAGCCAGTAACTTTTCATCTCTAACACATAGCTTCCAAAGGATGCTACTTGCTAACTATAAAATCTAAAGTAGGCAAGAAAAGACCACTCAAAAAAAAAGCCTTCTATTGGGTCTAATACTACAGTACTGCAGTACCAGGGCAACCCGGGGGCTGTCTCCTAGCTGTCCGATCTCCAAACACTACTGATCTCCATCAGCAACTGGGTCACATAACCACCTTGATCTTCAAGGGAAAATAAAAATACATCAGAACTGAGCTATATACTCACCATTTCTACACAATGGAAGAGAGAGAAAATGGCCTCTGATGGCCAATAGCAATCTTCCTATGGAGGTGAGCGTGAACTCACTGAGCTATGAATTCACACATGCTTACAGCTTTGGCCACGCAGACCATGCATGCCAATGTGTTCTAATTTTCTAAATGTTTTAATTGCATTTTTTAAATGCCCAAGTTCGTTCTGCCTGAGAAATTAATTTTTTTTTAAAAAAAGAGAGAAACCGTGCACCAAAGTACTTGAGATACAAAAAAGTAATTGCTATCAAAAGGGAGTAAATCGGAAATCTTGTATGTTGAGAGCTGTCTGCTCTCTGAGAGGTTACGTGATGCCTGAGTCTGACTCTAGCCAGGCCCGATTCCCTATGAAGTCCAAATCCTACGCTTAGCAGGCACCTTCCAGTTGAAAGTGGAAGATGATGACATTTATATTAGAATATTCTTAAAGAATTTTTTATTTATACCTGTGTCATGTGCCTGCATGAGTTTACGTGCACCATGTATGTGCAGGTAGCTGCAGAGGTATTGGAGCGCCTGGAACTGGAGTTACAGGCAGTTGTAAACTGCCTAAGATAGGAGCTGGGTAGTGAGCCCGGGTCCTCTGCAAGAGCTGTTCTTCATCACTGACCCATCTCTCCAGCCCCTGTGCTGGAATATTATCAAACCTGGAGTGACATGATCCTGGACGTGTAACAGAAAGATGAACTTGGCAGGCAGCGCATATAGATGCACGCAGAGAAATCAACCAATTAGAAGGCACGGCTGGAACCGGTCACCGCAGTAGCAAGGGTCCAGGCAAACAAGAAGGCCAACAAATGAGAAAAATACATGGTGCGGAAATTCTGGAACTTGCTAATCAGATTTTTGGAAGAGAAGAAATTAGAGATAGTAGATGAACGTCTCAATTGCCAAGTCTGAGAAACACTGCTTTGAGCACTGCGAGGTGAAGGCAGTTGGGAAGGAAGGCAGTGAGCTCGGTTTGGGGCGTCTTTCCGGGACTGCATTTAACAGTGTCCCCAGGGGACCACATTTGACAGTGTCCCCAGGCAGCTGACTATACCCAAAGGTGCTGTCGTATACTCTCAACTTTGAAAGTCTCCTCACAGAAATGAGAACCAAACTTCGGGAGCTAGGTGTGGAAAAGGGCAGCTGAGACAAGGAGGCATGACAGAGCCATCAAGGGACTGAGAAGGGTATCCTTGGGGCAGGGCACTGTGAAAATCCCCACGAGGTGAACGGTACTTGGGGGAAGAGTGGCAGTGCCAGGCAACAGAGGTCTTAAGACACAGAAGATGGCAGCCGGCCTTCGATAGTTTGGAAAGTCAGAAAATATTGACGAGCTCCAGTGAGAAAATCCCTAAAAAGGGTTAAGGATGTACGGTAGGGGCTCGCTAAAGACTGGAAACTAAATGCAAGACCCTCAGTGCCACCTCCGAGTCATCCGTCCAGACAATGAGCCACCCACACCCGCAGGCTCACCGAGAAATGCCTTCTTCTCTAAGGTCCCCTTCTATAGAATTTTAATATCAGTTCTCTGAATTTCTGAGTTCTCGTCGAGCTTATCAAAAAAGACTCAGACCCGTGGCGGGGGGGGGGGGTGGTATTCAGTTTAGTATCACCGGAAAAAAAACTGAGAGTTGGTGCTACCTCTGTGGTAAGACAACAGAAACAGATGTGGGTCTTCGAGGGCACTCGGATCGAGGCACGTGGTCCAGCCATCCTTCACTTTTCAAAAACTCCAGGAACTGACTTTTCAGTGTAAGTTCTGAGTTTTAATGACTCCCTCAAGTCAGTGTGTATATATGGGTTTATTTGTGTATGTTAGGGAATCGGGGAAGGATGGGCAGTAGCTTCAAGGACCCTGGTCACCCATGTAAGTCCGTGGCTCACAGGTGGCACTAGCAAAGTGGTTCCAGGAGCCGAGGAAGCTGGATTTGGACCTGCTCTTCCTGCACCCTGATTTGCACAAAATTAATGGTGGCAGATGTTGGAATGGAGAAACGGGTTCAGAGACAGGGAACATCTAATCTAGAAACAGTGGAGGAGCAGCGACGAGACCCAGGCACCCCTCTCCCACCTGCATGCAAGAGTCGCCTTCTAGGAGAAACAGGCTTTGAAAAGGACGTGAAAGCTCCAAGAACAGCGAAGGTAGGGTCACAGATATCCAGGCGAGGACAAAACCAAGGAAGGCTTCCCAGGTGACGGGAGAGGGCATCAGCCCCTAAATCAGGGGTGTAGGGAGAAGAAGTGTGGGCTCTCAGCTGGGAAAGGTCAGTTCTGTGAGTCAGAAGCCAGAGGCACCGAAGCCCATGTAGCCTGTGTTAAGAGAATGCAAAGGGGGCACCTGGGAAGGGGGGGGGGCTGGAGAGATGGCTCAGCGGTTAAGAACACTGACTGCTCTTCTGGAGGTCCTGAGTTCAATTCCCAGAAACCTCATGGTGGATCACAGCTATCTGTAATGAGATCTGGCGCCCCCTTCTGGCCTGAAGGCATGCATGGAAGGAATGCTGTATACTTAATAAACAAAGGGGCAGTGCTGTGTCCTCAGGTGCTGGGGAGCAGGAGACAGTCAGAGGGCTGGCTGTGATGTACGGATTAAGCAATCCCGGGACAAGAGTCTCCCCCTGTCACACAGCTAAGCCCAGTGCTAAGCCCAGTGCCTAGCACGGATTTGCACACACGTCCAGCTGGTCTCCGGCAGGTGTTCTCAGCTCAAGAGTGGCTTGCCCAGGAAGTTACCAGAGTTAGTTTGATTTTTCTCCAAGGCTGTCTCCTCCAGTCCGCGGTAAACAGTCTTCATAACTCTGCTCTGCCTGCCCTGTTTCTCCCAGGGGCTCTGGCCTTCAAAGCCTGATTCATTTAAAGGACTGTAGAGGCCTGAGGCCTGGCGAGAGTCCAGGAGTGGGGGACCTGCCATCCCAGCAACCAGCTACAGAGTGAGGACAGGTCTCATCTCTCCTGACCCTCTCAAATAACCTCAGGCCCACCAGATGCTGGCTGGGCCCCTGCATAGAGGAGAAAGAAAGAAAGAAAGAAAGAAAGAAAGAAAGAAAGAAAGAAAGAAAGAAAGAAAGAAAGAAAGAAAGAAAGAAAGAAAGAAAGAGGGAAGGCAGCCCCTATTCCTTCCATGGCAGTACTCCATCCATCAAGACCAGGGCTCCTGACTGGTGGTCAAAAGTGTCATTTGAGCTAGCAGACTCAGCTCCTCTTACAGAGCATTAGCTGGTGCCGAATCCCCTCTCTCAGGCTTCCATCGGCTCATCTACTCTGTCTCCTCCTTCCCTTCTCAAACTTTAGCTGCCGCTGTGTGATCTGGGGAGCCTGTAACAGCAGACTTCAGGCCCTACCCACAGAACGTCTGCTTGGGGGAGGGAATGCGTAGGTCCTGGGAGTTTTCATTTCGAAAAGATTCCCAGGTGACATTCTGGCTGCCAACCCAGGGTCCACACACAGGGAGACACTGTCTGAACTACTCCAGCTGTGTGTGACGCTGAAGCCTCCAGGCCCTGCACAGACCCCAAGTTCAATCAATGACTATCAGTTTCATTGAATGGGAGCAGTGGAGGATAGATTGTTGATCGACTCTGAGATCCCATGGACAACTGGCTCTATTATGGTCCAATCTATTAAGTAAAGGGGAGGGGGGGGCAAGCCTAGATAGCATACAGTGTTCGACAATGGATAGATATCTTTCAAATGATCAGAAATCACAAAAAGTAAGCATGGTAGTGATTCCCGATAAAGCTCCTGACATATGCCAGGCCCAATCCTGAGATCCATGCACAGTCATCCCAAAGGGGCTATGACATGGGGACCAATGTAAACCTTTATTTTACACATGAGAACTCAGACGCACAGATCCTAGCCCAAGATCCCATGAAGCCCTGTCCATTGCCTCTAGACCCTGCAGTCTTCACCACCAAGCCAACCCTGCTTCAGGGGGATAGAGGAAGTTGGAGAGTGAGAGGGTAGAAGTAGTAACTATGCTTTAGAGAATGAAAACCCAAGAGCAGGATATATGGGATTTAGATACATGATTCCTGAACTTCAGAATGCTATTTTCTAGGTCTCTATGTGGCCTCATGGGCAGACCAATGCCCTGGATGCTGGAGAGAGAGAGACCCTCTTGAGTCCATAATGACTGTCGGCACCCACTGGCAGTGCTCTCTACTCTGTGACCTTAGTCATGTATAAAGAAACCCATATCTCCATGGCCACAATGTAGACATTAGCCTCAACACAAGCAAACTCTTAGGGATAGCCTGCCGCTGTCAGCCTCATTATCACTGTCGCTCCCATGTCTAGGTTAGGCTTTCAAAATTTAAGTCTTGGCTTTCTCTTTTATAGAACGAATACACAAGCACACAGTAGTTTCATGCGATTGTTCCAAACTGTAAATGAAGTCATTTATGTCAAGTGTGTAGCATACAGTAAGCACCAAATAAATATGAAGAGTGATTTCTAGCTAGAGGCATAGATCAGGAGCTCTTAACCTTCCGGAGACAAATGACACTTTCACAGGGGTCGCCTAAGACCATCAGAAAATACAGGTATTTGCAACAATAGTAAAATTACAGTTATGAAGTAGCAATGAAGATAATTTTATGGTTGGGAATCACCACACACGAGGAACTGTATTAAAGGGCGGCAACGTTAGGAAGGTTGAGAAGTACTGGCATAGACAGTCCCATAGCCAGGGTGATTGGCTGTTCTGATTTGCTAGGGACTATCTCAGAAAACCCTCCATCCCATGCAAACTGAAAGAGGTGGTCACCCTAGTACAGTAGAGCTGGTGAGACCCATCCCCACTCCCCAAGGCAGTTCAGGGAGATTTTTCTGGCCATTGTCAACAGGCCACTGAATGTAAGTGAGGTTTTGTACTTTTGCCTGGAGCTAAGTGATCCCAGCATGCCAGGGTCTGTACTGAGGACAGAGAGGCTCAGCCAGGCTCAGGGAAGGCAGAGAGGGAGTGTGAGCTCCCAGCCAGACCCCCTGGCCACCAGACATGGGGCCAATTGCACACCAAGGGCCAGAACGGCTGAAGATGGAGATTGTCTCTGAGGGTCCAGCTGGACTAAAGGGAGGGAGAGAATGACGTCCTGGTGAAAAATAATTCAAGGAGGGGAAGCCAGGGGCGGGAGGAGCTGCCATGGGGCCTCTAGCCTGTTCTCAGCCTCTTCCTGAGCAGGAAGCCTCCCAGCTGAGCCTGGGAAGCAGTTATCACTGGTGGGTGATTAAGTTACTAATCCTTCAGGGAGAAGACATTTAGAGGCCCATATTAAAGCAGTGCGAGGCAAAATTACATTCCGTTTCAATTTAGTTTAGCAATTCCCGTGATTTAGTTAAATGAAAAGCAATTGTTCTAATTAATAGTATTGAATGTTATTCATCAAAAGTGTCAAAACAGCTCCATGGCTGCATTTGTAGCCCATTCTTCTGTCAAAGGTATGGCTAATTCCCCTGGATGGGGTGGCGCTGGGATAGGGTGGGGGAAACGTCAAAGGCGGAGGGAGTGTTTGCATGCACACAGCTCGTGTCCACGTGACCTGAGAGTGTGGCTAGATGGACAAATTCATCTTGTAGGCATAGGAATCTCAACGGCACTCAAGTGTATGTATTTCTGAGCAGTTATACATACACGCCAGTGTGCTTAAGAGACTGTGCACATCTGTGTGTCTGTGTATTCCTGACGGTTCACATGCGTGTGCAAATGTACATAAGTGCCTGTGTTAGCGTGCAAATTGACACACAGGCACGCAGGTATTTAGATAGTTGTAGATCATCGTATGTAGGTGTGTGCACACAAGTGATTTGTGAAGACATGCTGCTATCCAAGAAAACAGACACAGTGTGAGCAAACCAAGATGTACGGGGCTGGGTCGGGGGTCAGGGGTGGGGGTTACTTCCACAAGTATGTGGCAGCAGGATTGAGGCAAAAGATGAAGGGCATCCGTCACCTCGGGGGACTGAAAGCAGGCCCAGCTCGTCCCTACCCTATGTCATACGTGATTTCGTATCGCAGACACGCTGTCATTTGAATCCAGCTGTTTAAGGGCTGAGACTTTCCCTCATGCTCACAGCTGGATTCTCGGGATCAGAGAGCGACCCTGGCATATAATAAGGCCCCATGTGTATCTGACAGATGGGATTACGGGTGGCTGCACATGGATAGAGGGTTAGATGTGGGGGCACCCAAGGAGAGATGAAGTGGGGTGGGAGACCATACGGCCCTCTAGGCCCCCTGTCACCGGTGGATTCACCAGCCTCATCTCCTCGGTGTGAATCCCAAATTTCTCTTCAGCACCAGCTCTACAAAACCTCCCTGGAAAATTCCACCCTGGGCATTCGGCAAGCTCAGAAGCCTCACAAGCTGCCAGAATCAACCAAGGCCAAATACTGCAGCGCTCAGAGCAGAAAGGGCAAGGACTTCTTTGGAGACGCTGGGAAAAGCTCCGTGTCACTGGGATAAAGAAACCAGGCCAGGCAGTCCCTAAGGGATTTCAATAAAGTAGGGTCCTGTAGGAGCGAATCTACCCTCAGGCCAGGACTCCTGCCTTATGTACTGGGCTTATGTACTGGGCTGCAGGCATCAGCTCCTGGCTCTCCCCCACATGCCTTGTCTATGCCTGGTATTCTTCCTACCCTTTACCTTCCCCACCAGGGAAACCCATGTCCATCCATCCTCATGCTCATGTAGCTCACCATTGAACCCTCACCACGGCCTTAAGGGGATAAAGGACATCTACACCAGATTCCCACCTCATCTGTTCTCACCTCCTATTCAGCCCTGGACCTTGGATCTCTCTGGAGTTTACCAGATCCCAGAGAGCACTCTTCACCAGATTATAGGTCCTCCCAACGGCATTTTGAGCTGAGGCAGCAGTTAGCCTGGCCCACCTGCTGTCATGGCCTGCCCCCTAGTGGCTATCTCTGGCCATACACTATCCCCTCTATGGCACCAGCTCCAGCCTGATGCCCCCCTATTCCAGTTTCAGCCAAGAAAGGATCTCTGAGTCCTTGACATCCTCCACAATGTTCCCATCACACCCCCAACACACACACACACACACACAAACACACACATGTACCCAACACACACACACATGCACACACACACACACACACACACACACGTACCCAACACACACACACATGCAGACCTCTGAGTTCTTGGCAACCTACATAGTGCCCCCATCACACCCCTAACATACACACGCGCGCACACCTCTGAATTCTTGACAACCTACACAATGCCCCTATCACATCCCCCAAAGCCACCCACCCACCCACACACAAGTCCCAAATGCCCAGTTTAGGCTACCCATGCAAGTGTCCATCCATCTTGATGGTGATTAGCACAGAGGGGAAGTGTTAGGAAGTGATCTCTGAACCCACTGAGCTCATAAAGACAATAGCTAGGACTGTGACAAGAGGCACCAGGCGTCCTGTCTATTTTGGGGAGGCCCCAAGCAAAGCTGGTCAGTACCAAGGGCATCCTGGAGCCCATTAATCTACGTGGGAGTGACAGACACAGGACAGAGGGTCCAGGAGACCTTCCGCCAGACGTTTCCTCCCAGCCTGCCAGCCCTTGCTCTCCGCCTCACTCATGGAGCCCCTGGCCCTGGCCTCCGGACACCCAGCTTGCCAGCTCTCCATGGTAGAACCTTCCTCTCCTTTCAAAGTTTTTTTTTCTCTCTGAGAGATTAGAGGCCCTGGCCTTTTGGGGTCCAGTCTTTGTTCTGTCCCCGAGGATAGCAAAGCAAGAAGGAAAAATACCTCCTCCCCTACCCAGGCTGAGGCAATGGAGAACCTGCCTTGAAACAACTTCAGTTCCCATGGTCCAGTCTCCACGGAACTGGAAGGGATAAAAAGCTTACTTGCTAGAGGCTTGGATCCAAGAACTGGCTAGAACCGGAAAGCTCTTCATTACGTATGCAGCTGCTGAGCAGCTCTCTCTCTCTCTCTCTCTCTCTCTCTCTCTCTCTCTCTCTCTCCCCTCCTCCTCCTCCTCCTCCTCCTCCTTGCTATCTCTACTAACTATTAAATAAGCAGTAGCTTGAAATCATCCATGATGCACCATTTATATCACAGAAACTGCCAAACAGTGCTATGTCCACGTCCTATGTCCAGGCCAAAAGTCAAGAAAGCCAAAGGCCAGGTCAGCATCAAGGCCCACAATAGTTTTGAAGCCACAGAGACTTGGACTACATAATGTATGTAGTTCCCAGCACTCTAATTCAGTCACACTCGGGTCTGCAATGTAAAACCCGGGAAGCACGAAGGTGTTAGGCCGGTCCTAAGAGTCAGGAGAGATGGGTTCTACCTGAGAACACTCACCATATCACTTCAGCTCACCAATCCTTCATTTTCGAAAGTAACACAGGGTCAGGAGTGCCTATCACAGAATGGGAACGTCACAGAATTTTTAGGACAAAGGGACTAATACACAGCAAGTATTTAGACCACGGATAGTGCCACGGAACCAAGAGTACCTGGCTATTGTCATCGGCTCCTGTCACTGTTACCACAATCATCCTTACTTTCTTCAACAACAAGACTGGACACTTCTAACACAATAAAGAGGTCTCAGTCCTTTCCCCTTCCATTGGGTGCATTGAAGGCACGCCACACCCAGGGAGGACCAGACGTGGTGTGGGCTCAGATCCTCAGAGAAAGAAGGACTCTGTCAGCTGCTTCATTGGTCATGTCCAGAACTACCACCCCGGACAGGGAAGGCGACTCAGGTTTTCCTCAGAGGAAATACTACCTCAGATCCCTGGGTGCATGCACCGTCTCGTTCTACTCTTCAGTCCACAAGAAATGTCCCTCCGTGCTGGAATTAAAGGTGTGTGTTGCCACATCCAGCCTTAGAAAATGTTTTTTAAGAGTTCAAAGATCTGCAAAAGCAGTGTCCTCTTGTGTGTGCTTCAGCAGAACCTGTTCTGAGGAGAGCAGAGAGAGCAGGGAGTCATGAACTAAAGAGAAGATGATAATAGATAGACAGACAGACAGACAGACAGACAGACAGACAGACAGACAAAAACAAACATATGACTCAACTGGGTGCAAGTCCATGTCTGGATGGCCATAAGCAATTGTTTTCATTTCTTTGAGCCTCTGTTTCCGTCTCTGCAAAAGGATAATGATTCTGACCTCAGAATATAAGGTCACACAGTCTCAGAGAGAAAGAAAAGAAGTATGTTCTCCCTAATATGCAGATCCTAGTCAGATAGATAGATAGATAGATAGATAGATAGATAGATAGATAGATAGATATTTGTTTTGCTTATATATGAATGTGTATATACATGTATGTAAAGAAAGCAAATACATGTTTAAGTAGAGCAGAAATGGGAACATGGAAAATTTACCAAGAAGAAGTGGTAAACACCCTGTGAGGAGGAAGAGCTAGAAGCAGGTAATGGACACATGAGCCATGAAAGATGATATCAAGCTAATTGCTTTATTAGTTTTAACTCTATCATGGATTTTACAGGGAATTGGTATTTGTTGTTTCTCTGTGTGTATCTCTCTCTGTCTCTCTGTTTCTGTGTATGTGTGTATGTGCATGTGTTGGATAAGTGCATAAAAATGCATTTGATGATGAAAGTGTAAAATCCAATGTGAGGTTCCAGAGCTTCGGGATGGCTCTTCGAACTGTGTAGAAATTCATTGAAATGTATAAACTGTCTTAACTTTATTGTGTAATTTTTTTGCAAGTTCTTTATAATAAAAGATTCTTATTTTCTTCAAAGAATCCAAGTAGAAATTTCTAGCACACAGTTCTCAACACATATTTGTCTTCAGTCTTCTATTTCACTATGCAGAGATTTTACACAAGGACCCCAAACCATGACACTGTATTGCTTACTGCCAAGCAGAACCTGTGTCAAATATATACCCTCTTAGTTACTCAGTCAGACCTGGTACTGTCGTGGATGAAGTTGATTCCACACAACAGTTATAACTGTCTTAGTTGCTTTTCCATTCGTGTGACAAGACACTATGACCAAGGCAACTTATGAAAGGAAGGATTTAATTGGAAGCTTATGGTTGCAGAAGGTTCTAGTTCATGACCCTTATAGCAAGGAACAAAGCACCAGGCAGGCAAACTTGGCACTGGAGCAGTAGCTGAGAACCCACATCTTGATCCACAAGTACAAGGCAGAGAGAGGCAACCAGGAATGAAATGGGCTTTTGAAATGTCCAAGCTTACCGCCAGTGACACACCTCTTCCATCAAGGCCACACCTCCTAATCCTTCACAAATAGTTCCCCCAACTGAGGACCAAGTATTCAAATACACGAACCTATGGGGGCCATTTTCATTCAAAGCACCACATAAGCCCACCTAGATAGCAACTAAGAGATAGGATCACCTAACAGTAGCAAAATCGAACAAGGACAGATGTGTGACCAAAGAGACAAAGCCTCAAAAACCCTCCATCTTGGCGCAAGACAAAAATGATGAAGATTCATTATAATGGGTGCTTGAGGAGAGATGCCGTCACCAAATCCTAAGCCCTTCCCAGCATGCATGTGACTACCTACATGGGCATGCATGCATACAGATTTGTATGGATGCATGGGTAAGGGCTTGGGCAGATGCATCAATAGAACTTTGCATCTGTGGGCTTCCTATGGTCGCACATATTATGTTAGTCTGTACTTCTTGGCAAGGGTGATGGTTAACATTGTTCAGTTGACAGAATCTAGGCTAACCTAGAAGAAAAACCTCCAAGTATTCCCGTGAGGTTCCTCCAGATTAGGTCAGACTTTGGCACGTCTACCATGGATGATCTAGAAAAGGTTAGCGGAGATGGAACGACCCACCTTCGCTGTGGGTGGCACGGGTCCATGAGCTGAGGTCCTATACTTCATACAAGCAAGGGCTCCCTCTGCTTCCTGACTACATGTGCAATGTGACCAGCTGCCTCAAGTTCCACTGCCACGTTTTCCCTGCAATGACGAAATGGAATTGAGCCTCTTGAGTAGCGACCTCCTTAAATTGCTTTTCATCAGACGTTTGGTCACAACATTGAGAAAAGTAATATAGCATATGTACACAACAAAATAGGTCGTGTGTGTGTGTGTGCATTTATATGAAACATGAGTAGGAACCTGTGTTGATGTATGCTAACATAGGGCTTATTTGTGAACCATGAGAGTGGTTGCATGTGGCCAAGTGTGTATCTCTAGCTACAGGCAGTGCACAGATGGCTGTGGATGTGTGAGTGTGCAAACCTGTGCATATGTGCTTGTGTATATTTTTAGGAACAGGTACGAATAAACAT
Source organism: Alexandromys fortis (assembly GCF_014885135.2). Classification (NCBI taxonomy): domain Eukaryota; kingdom Metazoa; phylum Chordata; class Mammalia; order Rodentia; family Cricetidae; genus Alexandromys; species Alexandromys fortis. The sequence goes on from NW_026067952.1 coordinate 8,363,890, forward strand.
GCATAAGCAAGATGGTTGGGAGAAGGGGGTGGCTTAAACACTTAGGAAGACAAACAACCCCCACAAGGATTTAGGAAGCACTCATTATGTACAAATACTGCATATGCTAATTACAAATGACTCCTTTCTGCTCCTTAAAGCAGAACTGCAACACTTTATTAGTTCAATCCTGTTACTCTAAACAGTTGAAAGCAGTAAAAAAAAAAAAAAATGGCTTTGGGGTCAACCAGAAACCCCCATGGGAAGCCATCTCGGGCTGTGTGAGTGGTCACCCAGGCTTGGGGCCAAGGCACCAATATGGACTCCTCCATGTACCTCCACCTCACAGTCAGTCATCAATCTATCAAGCTTATGTCCTTTGTCCTGCCTCTCTGAGCACTGTGATAACCCCGCCCACATCCCTTCCCAGGGCCCCTTGGATGCTTGCCTGTGTTTCTTCCCCTTCGGGTACAGAACTTGTGTCCTACAGTTCCCATCTATCCACAAGATGCTGCTGGGGACTCTGACCATTCAAGCCCCCTGCCTTGACATCACTGCTGACAAAAACCTCACAGTTCATCCCACCATGGCCTGAAGCCTGAACAGCAGTGAGTAGAGTGACTCCCAGGCAGCTTCCCAAGTCCATCCCGCTGAGGGTCCAGGTCCGGGCACAGTACTCCTGGGTCCTAATGACCTCTTCTTATCCAGCACAGGCTGGATTGTATGGGCAGTGTTCATGTGGCTAACTGTGCTGCAGGGAGACATACTCCCTAACACACCCTCCTCATTCTCTGCCCACTGGGGCTGAGCATTTCCGTTAGTGTACTCCTTATCTCCCTCCTTAACTAGAATCCAGCAGAAGCTTGGCTGTGTTGACCTCTATATGTGTTGGGCACTTAGCATAGATTCTCACACAAAAGACAGAGTAAACATGAGCAGGCAGATTTACTGAATAAATGTCTTTCTTTTGCTGCTCAGTTCTCCATGCTGTCCCTGAAATGGCAAGAGCTACTCTGCCTTCTTGGAATCCATTTTTGATTATTATAACACAAATTTATTTCCCCTTTGTGTGTTCTGGGAACTTCTCTTTATTCCTCATAGGACCTTTGCCCTTTGCTAACTCCAGGTCTATTTCATGAATTCTTTCCCTGGCTAGAGTGGCTGGGACTCAGACACGCCACCTAGAGGCTGCAGGGTGAAACAACTCGGAAACAGAAGATAGCAGATGGCAAAGAGTAGAACCTTAGAATGTCCCCAAATGTGACATCTTCTTAAATCAGAGATCTCATAAATGTTTCTAAGAAAGGACCAGAGAGGTCAAAGCAAAACAAGACCATGGGGACACAATAAAACCTTCTAAAAGTGGCTAAGGAGGCCAGTGCTGTCTGGTACTCCATCCGTGAAATGAATTCCTCCAATGTTCCCATTAGATGTAACAACACAAAGTTCTCCATTGGCCTAAGGGTAGGAATCAAACTGTGGAAGACTAACTGATGGCAAAAGCTTTGTGGGAAAGTCTAGAAACTTAATTTCAAGTTACACTGCCCAGGTTGAAATTCTACTCTCATCTGTACCTCTGGGCATGTTACTCAGCATCTCTGTGCCTTCGCTGAGGGCTAGCTCACTGTGATAGTTGTATCCCAGCACTGTGTGAAATATCTGAGAACGGGAACGAGAAGAAAGGAAGGGAGGGAGGGAAGAAAGGAAAGAAGGAAGCTTGGTTTGTCCAGACACACAGTGTCAGAGGTTTCAGTCTGGATTTGATTGGCATGTCCCACTATTAGCCTGTGTTGAAATGGGACATCATGGCCAAGACTGCATGGAAAACAAAGCTACTCACCTCATGGTTGCTGGGAAGCTAAAGGGAGAAGGGGCAGGGAACCATCAATACCCTCCAAAGCATGCCTCCGGTGACCCATTTCCTACACCTAGACCCCATTCCCTACTATTCCCAGCATCTCCTAATAGCATCACCAGCCAGGAACTTCAAGCCCTCAACACTTCAGCCTTTGGGTACACTAAAGGTCCGAACTAGGACTTTCCACCTCTGTCTCCCAAGGGTTCATGCCCATTGCATAATGCAAGCACATTTAGTTCACCTGCATGGGATCCCAAACTTTTAGCAGTTCCTTCATCACTTAAAAGTTCATATCTCCAAATCTTAGGTCAACTTAAAAGAATGGTACTCAACTTCATATGGAAAAACAAAAACCCAGGATAGACAAAACAATTCTGTACAATAAAAGAACTTGCGGAGGCATCACAATCCCTGACTTCAAACTCTACTGCAGAGCTACAGTTCTGAAAACAGCCTGGTATTAGCATAAGAACAGACAGGAGGACCAATGGAACCAAATATAAGACCCAGATATCAATCCACACACTTACGAACACCTGATTTTTGACAAAGAAGCAAAACATCAAATGGGAAAAAAGCATATTTAACAAGTGATGCTGGCATAATTGGATATCAATATGTAGAAGAATGAAACTAGATCCATGTCTATCACCATGCACAAAACTCAAGTCCAAATGGATCAAAGACCTCAACATAAAGCCAACAACACTGAACCTGATAGAAGAGAAAGTGGGAAGTACACTTGAGTGCATTGGCACAGGAGACCACTTCCTAAATATAATCCCAGTAGCACAGACACTGGGAGAAACAATTAATAAATGGGACTTCCTGAAACTGAAAAGCTTCCCCAAAGCAAAGGACATGGTCAACAAAATAAAATGGCAGCCTACAGGATGGGAAAAGATCTTCACCAACCTCACATCAGACAGAAGTCTGATCTCCAAAATGTACAAAAAGCTCAAGAAAATGGTCATCAAAAGAACAAATAATCCAATTAAAGAAATGGAATACAGACCTAAACAGAGAACTCTCAACAGAGGAATCTAAAATGCCTGAAAGACACTTAAGGAAATTCTCAACATCCTTAGTCATCAGAGAAATGCAAATCAAAACAACTCTGTGATTCCATCTTATACCTATAAGAATGGCCAAGATCAAAAATACTGATGACAACTTATGCTGGAGAGGTTGTGGGGAAAAGGGAAAACTTCTGCATTGCTGGTGGGAATGCAAGGTGGTACAGCCCCTTTGGATGTCAGTGTGGTGATTTCTCAGAAAGTTAGGAAACAACCTTCCTCAAGACCCAGCAATACTACTTTTGGGTATATATTCAAAGGATGCTTAATCATGCCACAAGGACATGTGTTCATCTATGTTCATAGCAGCTTTGTTTGTCATAGCCAAAACCTGGAAACAATCTAAATGCCTCTCGACCAAAGAATGGATAAGAAAAATGTAGTATATTTAAACAATGGAGTACTACACAGCAGAAAAAAATAATGGCATCTTGAAATTTGGAGGCAAATGGATGGATCTAGAAAATACCATATTGAGTGAGGTAACTCAGACCCAGAAAGGTAATTATCATATGTACTCACTCGTAAGTGGTTTTTAAACATAAAGCAAAGAAAACCAGCCTACAAACCACAATCCTAGAGAACCTAGACAACAATGAGGATCCTAAGAGAGACGTACATAGATCTAATCTACATGAGAAGTAGAAAAAGAGAAGATCTCCTGAGTAAATTGGGAGCATGGGAACCATGGGAGAGGGTGAAGGGGAGGGGATAGAAAGGGAGGGGAGCAGAGGAAAATGTATAGCTCAAAAAAATCAATTTTAAAAAAAAAGAAAAAAATCTTAGGTCAAATCTTAGCTGTTAGCCCTGATAAAAATAAAAAAGCAAGCTACACACATTTATCATGCGATGAGACAAGGCACGGAGTAAACACACCCATTCCAAAGGGAGCAATGATGGAATAGCAAGGTCAGACTAATCCAAGGCAAGCTTAAAGCCCAGCAGGGTCAGCATCAAGTACTATAGCCCCATGAGCTGCCTGGTTTGGTCAGCTTGACAGTTAGAGTTATTTGAAAGGAGAGAACCTCTATCGAGAAAATGCCCCCCAAGACCTAGATATAGGGCATTTCCTTAATTTGTGATTGATGGGGGAGGGCTCAGCCTGCTGTGGGTGATGCCACCCTGGACTGGTGATCCTGGGTTCTATAAGAAAGCAGTCTGAGCAAACCATGATGAGAAAGCCAGTAAGGAGCGCCTCTCCATGGCATCTGCATCAGCTCCTGCCTCCAGGTCCCTGCCCTGTTTGAGTTGCTGTCTTGGCCTCCTTTAGTGATGAACAATGATGTGGAGTTGTAAGTCAAATACACCCTTTCCTCACCAACCTGCTTTGGTCATGACGTTTCATCACAGTGATAGTGACATTAACTAAGACACCCCATTTCCAGTAGAGTACATAGAGTATGCAGTAATGTGATGTCAGGCTCAAAGAGCTTAGGCAGACATATCCCTGCAGCCTTGCCAGTTGCAGCTCACATGACTCTGGACTGACTCTGCTTTGTACCAGCAGCTTTGCTCAATAGATGTTCTACCTTTCTGGCATCTCTGACCTCACACCTCTACTGCAATCTCGGCTTCATTCTCGTGGCCACACACACCACATTCTCATGACCACACACAGCACATTCTCATGACTACACACACCACATTCTCACAGCTACACACATCACATTCTCACGGCTACACACATGACATTCTCATGGCTACACACATGACATTCTCATGGCTACACACACCACATTCTCACAGCTACACACACCACATTCTCATGGCTACACACACCACATTCTCATGGCTACACACACCATCGCTCCCTCAGGGACTGTGCACAGGGGATCTGACTTTGCTACACACTGTCTGACATCACAAAACACCTCTTGATAGCCAGGTGAAATCCTCTACCACCAGTCACCTCTTGCCTTCTCTGTGTCTTCAAAAACAACATCAGCATCAATGATACCAAGCCTACTACCAGGTCAGTCGTCCCGCCCACTTGTACCACAAATACAACAGTGGCCTTTGAGTCCCTGTGCAGACAATCATGGCGAACTTAATCCATGAAAAACAGCTTCCTTAACAGCCCTGTGCAAGCACTCTCTGCTCAGAGAAAGTCTTAATACCCTTAAGCTGGCAAGCTTGAGATGAGTTTATTCTGGCCACCTTCTGAGACCCCTAATGGCATGCTTTCTTCCTTTCTGGTATAAATTACTGACTACTGACTTCTTTTTAGTGGCACTAATCTCTTGAGCTATCACACCCTCCTTGGCTACAGCATTAAATGTGCTTCTCTTCTGGCCAATATGCAAATTTTCCAAGTCTTTCTGTTCCACATTTTTCTTCTTATTGTTACCTGCAAAATGCAGCAAGTGATACCCAAGCCACTGCCTGAATGATATTTTTCCCATCAGGCGAATACTCTATTGCATTTAAAATCTTTCTCACTTAAGGTCTCAGGGCACAGACAAAATGAAGACAAACTCTTTGCCAGAATATAAGACACATAGCCTCAAGCTCAGCTCCCAATCTGTGGTGGTTTGAATAAGAACAACGACATGGGCTCATATATTTAAATGCTTAGTCACCAGAGAGTGGAACTTTTTGAAAGGATTAGAAGGATTATGAAGTATGGCCTTATTGGAGGTGTGGCCTTGGAGGAAGTGCCACTGGGGGTGGGTTTTGAACTTTCAAAAGCCCATGCCAGGCTCTCCCAACCCCACCCTCCTTCTCTCTGCCTACAGACCAGGATCTCTAGCACTGTCTGTATGCCACCATGATGGTCATGGACTAAACCTCTAAAGCTGTAACCAAGCCCCAAGTTAAATGCTTCCTATCATAAGAGTTGCCTTGGTCATGGTGTTGCTTCACAGCAATAGAACAGTGACTAAGACACAATCCGACAACCCGTCTTTCTATCTAAAACCTCCCAAATATTGTCTTTATTCTGTGTTGTTATCAGTGTTCTCGTTTTCTGACCTCACAGCCAAGCTGTTTGCTGAGCTCTGCACGCATTTCTAGGGCTTTTCCAGCTGGCATCTCCAAGCCTTTGCTACTCCTCCCGGGAGCCAGTTCCAAGGACTCCTGAGCCACATGGCCAGGCATAGTCCCAACAACAACCCCACTTAGAGCACAGTTTCCAAGGCTCCCGTCCACAGTCATTTGGTACCATCTCGGCTGGCTTACGTTAAGGCAGAAGATCATAGCTGAGAGTGCATGGAGGAAAATCTACTGACATCATCGTACCCAGGAACTGGGGAAAGAGAACAGCTGGCGGAGGACAACTAACCTTCTAAAGGCACGCCATCCATGACCAATGTCCCCAGGACAGATTCACAATGGTTCTACCAGCTGGGGAACAAGACTGCAGTACCTCAGCCTTTGAGAAACATTGCATGTGGAAATGTTAACATTCACCTGAGTACTAATTTATTGTAGTCAATAAGTGCCAGAGCATTTAGAATCACTACTCCATGATTTTTATATCTTGGTAAAGAACTAACACACACAAAAACAAAGCTCCTGGGTATTAGGAAATATGGCTGAAACGGAAAACAGTTATGAATAGCAGCTAGGAGAGCATGAAGGCCAATGATTCATGGGTGAGAGTTGGTGGATATGTTTGAAAACTGACACAGAACCAAAAAGAAGTGAGTTTGAAGATTCTGGAGGAGAAAAGAGAGTCGTTGGATGTGATAACTGGAAGGGGCTGGTCTGTAGGGCTGAGAAGAAACAGCCGACTGTTGGAGATAGCAACCTTGCCCACATGCCAGGAAAGAGGGCTGACAGGGTGAACGCCAGCTGAGATACAGAGGAAGGTGGGCAGCCAGGGAGAAAAATGTAAAACACAGAGCACCCATCCCTCCCACAGCTTCTGTTTGCTCGATGACCCAGTGTATAAAAGTATCTTCTAGTTGTAAGAAAAGGCGAGAGGTTGAAGATCTAATGGCACCAGATACCAGGAATCAAGCCCTCTGAGGAATAGGAGAGAGAAATCAGAGGACAGTCCTGGTGGCACTGGGAAGCCAGGAAAGGGTGAGGACCAGGGATTTGCAGAGAATTGGGCACAAGCTTGCGAGTATCCAAGTAAACACAGCTCTCTCACAGTCTGCTCTGAGTCTGCTGCATCTGATAAACACGAAGACACTGGAACATGAAAGACTCGGGTCACCAGGCAGGGTCCCACCAGCAGGAGAGAAGGTCTGCCCATGGACGTGTGGACAAATCACACAGTGGAAGGCTGAGAGAGGAAAGAGTGTGGGCAGGTGAGTAGTAACAGTGAGATGGTAGAAACTGAGTCATAACACTGTTGCACAGACCCAACAGGGCTGGCTCATGTGGGAGGTCCAGAGCAAAGATCTGGGGATCCTCAAGTCTATCCCACCACAGGTCAGACTCAAAGCCAGTGTCTGTGTGCCTCAACATCCACCAGAGAAGCTGAATAAACCAGTGAAGTCCCCTTCCCATGCTCTGAGATGCCAGATTGACAAGAGAACAGCTCCATTTTGACTCACACTGGGGTCAAGTTCATCCTATAGGTGATTGGCCAAGGACTTCAGCTCAGCAGAATCTGGGACCCAGATGGGCTAGGCATGTGGAACCCATCCCAAATCCCTGAAAGAAAGAGAAAACTGGGGGACCCACTGCATCTTCTGAGGCATGCATGGGTTAAGTAAAGCGCTGGGAACCTGAATACTTTTATTACATTATAGGGATGTTATTCCATTATAAATAATGCCACGGGATGCATTATTTATACATTTAATATTGGGTTTGCTTATAAGTCAGATCGCTTCACTTTTAGATAAATACCCCATCTGCGGCCCACCTCCTGCAGCCACCCACAAGCCGGGGAGCGAGAGGCACCATGCACTTTGCTCACACAGACAGCGGAGGGAGCGCAGACACATGGCAGAGACAGCAAAAACGCTGTGATGGGAAGCAGATAATGTCTTTTTGAAAACTAACAGATGGCTCCTTTGAAAGCCCCTTTCAGCTCCCCCTCTACTCAGGTAAGAGGGGGATAAGCAAGATACACTGGAGGGAGCGTTATGGGTTTATACTTGCTGTCTTAAGAGCCCAGAGAGTAGCAAACAGAGAGACCAAGAGCCTGAGGATGGTGGGACAGGTATGGGTGGGGGAGAGACTCCTGGTTCCTCTGCTCAGCTCTGATGCTGGTGTGTCTCGGGCCACTAGACTGGACTGTCTCATTCACAAAACAGAAGCAACGAAGGCTGCTCTTTCTTATTTGCAAAAACATTTGTCCGATAAGAATATTTACTATGGCAGCTTTCTATAGGTCAGCTCCTGAGCTAAAACAGACCCAGAGGTAAATAGAAGCCGTATCAAGGGCCTCTCCATCTATGTAAAGATGAACTCACCTGTGTGTGGCAATGGCCCATGTCACGGCATGATCTTCATTAGAGCCCGAGGCAACCAGCTGTGGAGATCATGCATGCTGCTCATGAGTGAAGTCCTAGTTTGCCGCTCAGCTGCTACGATGCAACACTGACCAACAGAGAGCTGCCCTAGACATAAAACTTCCCCAACATTATAATATTTTAATCCAGTCTGTTATCGGTTACATTCCATCCCCTGTATCTGTAAATGAACACTGAGCACCTGCCCAAAAGACAGAGTTTCTGGAGGAGGGCTCACAGCAGAGGCCAAAACAGAGGGGGTTATAGTCTTTGATATGAACATGCTGATGGAGGACGACAAGAAATAAGTCAACCGGAAAGATTATTACAGAAGCCAAAAGCACCAAGAAACTGAACCAAAACATAGAGGCCATCTGTAAGTAGGGAACATGAGCACTAAAACCTGCATGCTGTCAGCTAAAGAAGAAGAGGCTGGGATGGAGAGTGCCAAGACCTTGAAGAATATGTTCAATTGGTACATGGAGAATTGGAGAGAAGGTGCTTCTGAGATGGGGGGAGCCAAACCAAGACAGACTTCCATGGCAGAATAAGGTAAGATATTGAAGATGTTCACCTAAGTTGGGAGGGAAGCTACAAGAAAGACCAGTAGGCTGGAGCCATATGGAGAGATGCAGGACAGCCTAGGAAGTCTACATGCTCCTTCACAGGTAAAGCAGAGAGGAGATAGAAGCACCTACAGAGTGACGTCAGCCGAAAGCTACCACACATGTGACTTGAAGAGCCAGGGCAAAGAATGAGCGTGGAAATTCACCCTAGGGCTTCCTCAACCATCCAAGCCTCTACGTCAACTCCTCTGCTTCCCCCTTTTGCTCTGTAACTCTCAAAAATTCTCTAAGTGTTTGGAATATAGGACGCTGGCATGGCAATGTTTTCTAGTCTTCTCGATCGTATGTCTTTTAAAACTTAGACTCCCGTGCTGGTGAGATGGCTCATCAAGTAGAAGGTGCCTGTCAATAAGGCTGATGACGTGAGCTCAGGCCCCAGGTAGGGGAGAGAATCAACTCCCCCAAGATGTTGTCTTACTTCCACATGTGTGCTATCCCACATGTGTGCTATCCCACATGTGTGCTATCCCCATACGTGCTATCTACATGCACGCTACCCATATGCACACTACCCTCACACGTGTGCTACCCTCATATGTTTTTTTGTTGCTATGATAAAACACTGACCCAAACCAAATGTGGGGAGGAAAGGATTATTTGTCTTACAGATTGCAGCTCCTCACTGAGGAAAGCCAAAGCAGAAACATAAAGGGAGGAACTAAAATGGAGGTCATAGAGGAATCTCTGTTTACTACCTTGCTTTCAATGGCTTGCTCTACTGGCCTTCCTATATAACCCAGAACTATATGCCTACAGGTGACACTGCCCACAGTGGTCTAGGGCCTTCCACAATACCTCACAGATATGCCCACAGGTCAGTATGATAGAAGCAATTCATTTTCTTTTTTAAAATTGTTTTAACTTTCATAAGTATGACTGTTCTGCCTGCATGCGTGTCAGTGCGTGAGGAGGACAGAAGAAGGAATGGGATCCCCTGGGATTGGAGTTACAGATGATAGTGAGCCACCATATGGATTCTGGGAATGAAACCAGGACCCTCTGGAAGAGTAGCCAGTGCTAACCACTAAGACATCTCTCCAACCCCAGATAAAGGCAAGTCTTCAGTTGAGGTTCCCTTTTCCCATGAGACCATAGTTTGTGTACAGTTAACAAAACTAACCTGTATACATACCAAATCATGCACACATATAAGTGAATGAATAAGTGGATACAAATAATTTACATTCTTTAGAAATTGAGAATCTTAGAACTGGGCAGAAGAGTACTATAGAAACGGGTAAGCCAAGGACTTTGGTTCCCCATAATTTTGTCTCAACAGCATCTTCATGGCTTTATTGTTGTACCATTTGTTAACACCAGAAATGGAGAAACTGAGTGAAATAAAACTTTCATATTATTTTTACAATTTCAACATGAGGGTAAAATCAAAATCATTTCAAAACAAATTAGGAAAATCGTTCAACAGAAAACACAATGTCTGGTGTCTTTGATCTCTGACCCGCCAAAGGACAATTTCCAGGGTCCAGTTAGGGCCTTTGATGCACAGTGGGGAGATGGCTGCCCATGAGGATATTCCCTCGTATAGACGCAAGTGTGCACGCATGCACGCGCGTCTGTCTGGCCCACCTAATCTTCTCTCCATGGGCAGAATGGGCTTTGGTATAGCCCACATGAGTTTCCTGCCCTTTCCACCCCTGTTCATGTCCCACAGTGGCTCTACCTGCCACTTCGGCTCAACAGTGAGGTCTTGGCAAGGCTTTAATGCTTCTGATGACTTGGTCTCAGCAGTCACATCTCACATGGGGAACCTTGCTCTCATTTTTCCATTAACCACTCACTGGTCTCATGATATAGCCCTGAATAGCATCATGTTCACTATGTAGACCAGGCTGGCTTTGAACTCACAGAAATCTGCCTACGTCTGCCCTCCTTATGCTGGGATTAAAGGCGTACACCACCACACTCAGTATCTACCTTGGGTTTTGAGAGAGGGTCTCTCAGTTGCTTAGAATTCCCCCAAGCAGGCAAGACTGGCTGGTCAGGGAGCCTCAGGAATCTGCCTGTCTCCAGGAGGATGCCAATACTGGGATTACTCACCATGTCCAGCATTTTTTATGTGGGTTTAGAGATGCCACTTAGGTCCTCTTGCTTGCAAGGCAAGCACTTTATCTACTGAGCTGTCTCCCCAGCCCCTACATTTATTTGATTTTGCCATTGGATTCTCAGCTCCTAACAGTACCAAAGGTGAAACAGGTGTGCAAAAAATGGTCACAGTAGGGGGTGAGAGAAAGAGAGAAATGCACAGTAATACGAACTCTCCAGGCAGGCCTCAGAGGACTCCAGACACAAGGACAATTGTAGCTGGGTTTGTGTTCCCTTCAATTCACATGTTGAAAACCCCAGTCTTCGGTAACCTCAGTGCACCATCATATTTGAAAAGAGGGTCATTTTGGAGGTAATCAGCACTAGAATGGGCCCTGATCCAACACCACTGGCGTTGTCACAGGAGGAGACCAGGACACAGATGTGTACAAGGAGAGGACAGAATGAAGACACAAGAAGACACCACCTGAGAGCCAAGGAGCAAGGCCTCAGGAGAAAGCAAACCTGCACACAGTTTGGTCTCGGTCTTACAGTTCTGAACAGTGAGGAAATGAAGTGTTTAAGCTGTGCAGTCTACGGAAACTCACACACACAAACACAGATTCCGACTCATCCACCCAGTGTGCATTTTGACACTGTCCTGCAGAAAGGGACCAGAGAGGCCAGGAACAGTGCTAATGTTATTAGATGCTGGTGGTACTTCCATTTCTGTGGTCTGATTGCTGTTTTTATTATGTTAAATGGGTTTATTGCATATAGGAAGGAGGGGGATTATTTAAAGAGTAAGTCCCTAATTCTTGGGACCATCACTGCTGCCCACCAGCTCTGAGCCCCTGCTAGCCTTGCATACATACACCCCAAACCTTATATACATGCTCCCCAACTCTCTTTCTAAAATTCAAGTTCTAATGTCACAGGGAAGGTGGACACTACAGTCTCCTTGGTGAATTCCTTCAGGGTGATCCAAGGACTGCTCTCCCTCTGAGCCACGGGGAGCTGCATCCCCACAGCCGCCCCGGTCCAGGTCAGCTGCTTCCTTCCCTCAGCATATCGTGGTGGTAATAAATACAGTCTGAGGCAACTCCAGCTCTTACGGCCTTAATAAATGGGTTGCCATGGTGGCAAATTCAGACAGGGAGAGCATCTTTTCAATAAAGGCTGAGAGGGTTATTAATAACCTTAATGTAGTGCCTCCAGAGTCCCAGCCTCGCTCTCATCCCCAGGCCCGGCACTCTCAGCTGGACCGGCAAAGATGCCCCGCTGGGTCCACCATGGGACAACAGGAGAAATAGAATCCCCGTGCTAAAGCAAGGTGGTTGGGGCAATTCACAAGGGGCAAGCACCCACATCTAACTCTCAGATGTCCTTCCTAGCACCCTTCCCCACAGGCCAGGAGGAGCAGCTGGCACAGCCAGGAGGCTGAATGAGGTCGCACTTTCACAGTGGACAGACCGAGATCCATCCTAGCTGAATGCTCATCCTGGCCAAGGCTGGCTATGATGTTTAATATTGAAATGCCTCCCCACAGCGTCTGAGGACACAGATAAATCAGCAAAATGCTTGCCCTGTATCACAGCTACAAACTCGACAAATCTAGAGTCACCTAGAAGAGAGAGCCTTGAGCGAGGAATTGCCTAGGTCATATTGGCCTGTGGCCACATCTGTGAGACATTTTCTTAATTTCTAACTGATGGAGGAGGACGCCGCCCATGGTGGGTGGAGCCATTCCTAGGCAGATGGGCTGTACAAGAAAGGCAGCTAAATAAAGTCAGCAGTGTTCCCCTAAGTTCATGCCTCCAGCTTCCTGCCTTGAGTTCCTGTCTGACTTCCCTCGAAGTCGGCCTGGAACCTGGAGCAGTAAGGTGAAATAAGCCCATCCCTCCACACGCTGCTCTTGTGAAGCCAGAACAGCATGAAAACATGAAGACCTGAGCCCCATCCCTTTCACTCGTGTACAAAGCTGGGTGCAGCGACACATACCTACTGCTATGCCAATGTCGCGAGACAACCCCCCCCAACAAGACCACCACAGAACCGACTTCCCAGTGCAAGAACAAAAGATTCTTTATTCGAGCCCGGGGAGGGACCTTTTCCGACACTCCCTACAGTGAATGAGAGCGGAAGGCTCCGAGCCCCGATTATAAAGGATTTATATAAGAAAAAAAAGCACAAACATGGAGCTATGTCTTGGCGTCTTAGGATTGGATGAGGGGGATACAGGGTGAGGTCATTCTTGAAAATTATTGGTCCGGCTATAGGTGCGAAGCTGCTAATTGCTGGCGGGATGTCTGCGGAAAAGACAAAAATACGGACAGGATATAGGATATCTGTAGGAACGTCTGGTCTTTGTTAAATTTTATTTTTCTGCTTCCTGGTTGGCTGTGTCTGGGATGTATGTTTAGATTTTACTGCCACAGCACATTCCGGGACTGGAGTTCAGCCACCCCCCTTCCCCCACCACCATGGTCACCAGATGTCTCAAGATGGAGGCCTGTTCACAAGATGGCATAGCTTCTGCTCCTTCATGCCCTCCTCTTGTAGTGACGTGGGACACCCAATCACGGGTTGTTAGTGTCTATCTTAGCAGGCTGAGGGCCTGCCTTGGGGAGATAGCTCTCCTCTATGTTTTGGTTGAGGATTCCATACTGAGTTTGAGTCCTTTGGAGCACTGAATAGCACCCAGTCTTCCTTTGATGAACGGTATTAGTCGGTTTAGAATGCACGGCCCGAAGGTTAATGTGAGGACAAGCATTAGTAGGGGTCCTAAGAGGGTGAAGAGTAGGGTCGTCAGGTCAGCCAGGGGGAATTGTTATACCAAGATTCAAACCATCCCTGGTAGCCTCTCGCTCCTTTTTCCTTCTATTGAGGCCTTCTCTTACTTTGGCCATAGAGTCCTTAACAAACCCAGAATGATCTTCATAAAAACAACCATCTTCTCCCAGGGCGACATACAGTCCCCCTTGCTGTAGGAAGCTGAGGTCTAAACCTCTCCTGTTTTGTATGACTACTGTTGCCAGAGAACTTAGGGATTCCTGTAAGTGGGGAAATGGAAGTTTTTATACTCTCTATGTCTAGATTAATGACCACTCAGAGTCTAGAATAATGCTGCCTCTGGGTGACCATGGAAGCCGTTCCAGTCCCCATTCTGATGAGGACACTTAGGGTTGAAGTAGTCATTGGTTTCCTCTTAGTCCAGAGATGTGGGTTCCCAATTTTATCAAGAAACTCATCTTCCATATGGTAAATGAGTCTATGAATCAGGTGTACCATAGTGATGTGGGAGTGATTTCTTATTAATAAAGAAACTGCCTAGGCCCATTTGATAGGCACCATCATTAGCTCTCTTATGCCTGGTTCTCCCAAGTTTTTGAAGTTTCTTTCTAATGTCTGGTGCTGCCAGGTTCACAAAGGCAAAGATCAGGGTTAACTCAGGTCCCTAATGTTTCCGGGTCATATGGAGTATAGCACCTAAAGGCCTCCTGTAGGCATTCTAGAAATGCTGGCGGGCTCTCTTCAGCTCTCTGTCTTACATCATTTCTTACTCATACTGGCAGACGCGCCAACAGAGTCTGAAGATAGACCTTGAGCCTCTCCTTACCTTCCGTGTGGTGTCGTGGTCCCAGTTGGACCTTATGGTTGGGAACCCTAAGTCTGTGATAGCAGGATCAACATTTGGCTCTCCATTAGGCCCAGGAACCAACTTATGAGCCTCCAGGACAATCCTACCCCACTCTTCAGTGGTGAAGAGCACCTGTAACAGCTGATGACAATCATCACAAATGAGATTATGTGTAAAAAGAACATTTTCAAGAAGGTTAGTAAGATCACAGGGGTTCTCAGAGAAGGGGGCATTCTGCGAATGCCAGTTATACAGGTCAATGGTGGCAAACAACCAATAGTGCTGATTTCCCTCCTCATCTGATGGTCTGGCTGGTCTTAGAGGCAGGACCACAGGATCCTGGTGTTGGAGGGGTGCATCCCTTCCAGGTTCAGGTTGCTCAAGCTGGGCCTGTCCCTTCAGCTGGGGTCAAGGCCATTAATTTCCCCAGCATTCTCCCCTCCTTCCTTTGCAGGACCTGGTGGTGGGGATTCTGTCATTGGGAGCACATAAGGAGAAGGAATATGTCTTCTTCAAGCGTGATTCCATGCAGGTGTGGGGCCTGTAGACCCCTGGCCCCTTGACTTTCTTTGCCTGCCTCAGACCCTTTGCCTGCTGGAGTTAACTGAGAAAAACAACTTGTTTACCTGTGCCTGCAGCTGCTCTGAGCACAAGACCTTAATGGCAGGGGAGTGAATTCTGGTGGGTTTTGCAGCTGAAAGATCCTGAGAGCTGGGACATGGCTATCAGTTAAGGATCCCTATATAAGCTCTTTCTTTCTTTCTTTCTTTCTCCCTTCCTTCCTTTCTTTCTTTCTTTCTTTCTTTCTTTCTTTCTTTTTCCTAGCATGTCAACCAGAAATCACAGGATGATGTATTCATTTCTGTAACTGCTTCTGGGCTGACTTTGGGGCATTGTTGTCGGGGGCTAACAAAACTGAAATGTGAGTCGAAAGCAAAGAGGGAATTCAGGCAATGGGGTATTTATCAGGAGCATCTGGTTCCTAGACTCTGTAGAACAGTCAGGGAAGAGCATTCACATCAGCTGGACTGGTCCATATCAGCTTTAACCAAGTCCAGGGTTTACAGTCATTAAAAGCACATTGTGGTCAGCAAGTGATGCTTGGATATGTCCACCAATCAAGTAGAAACCTATTGAGACAAGGTCAAACTAGGAACAAAAGTTAAAATTTATGTGCTTAAAGGAAAATAATACATTTGAAACTTTTAGGTCCATATTGAAATCTATGTCATAGAAAAAGCAGATAACAGATATCTGTAAAACAGCAAAATAAACTCATACCTTTGAGTTCTAGCAAAAGCTATAATTTTGGCTTAAAAGCATGTAAGCCTATGTTCAGAAGACAACCAAAAGAAATTTAAATTCCTGAACTTGTGACCCCAACAGTAAGCAGTTGTTGCTTCATCAGCTCATCAGAATTATAATTATTTATTTATACCATTGCATTTATATCTGAGACCCTTAAAGCTTATGAGTGTTTATATCCTCAGATGTTTATATATTTTAGAACATTTTTTTCTGTTGTTGCCAAGCTAACAAAGCTAGCCTAGCCATCAATACTATCAGAGATTTATCAGCAGGATAAATAAATTATACTTATTAAGTACAGATCAAACAGCTTCCAAGTCTATTAAAAATGATGGGGACCAGTCCATATATAGTCATCCCCAGGTCTCCGTAGCATTGGAGGCAGAAGTGTCAGCAAGCTTCACAGGCCCATGAGGTGAAAGGTTCCTGTGGAAGAGGGATGTGGAAAAGACTGACTTTATTTTGTCTAGGCAAAAGTGATGCAATCAGTTCTCCAGTGTCCACAGTCTGGGTTGTTTCCTGGCAACAGGTTAGAGCATTGAGACACCTTGCCCAGTACTCAGCGTTGTTATTATCCAGGTTGAGACATCTTGGTGTCTCATAATCTTCTTTGGAGATTCCTGGGTCACTGCAAGGATCTAGGAGTCTCTGTCTGATAGAATAAGCTTTTAAAATCATTATTTTAAATGCCATATTCTACAGATTTCTGAGGTATTTCGGGGCGGCCTAGGTATATCTGATTAGACAAACTTTGTTATTAGTTACTTGTTTTAAGCTTCACTTTAAAAACCTATACAGGAAACTGAGTAAGGCTTTAATATAAAATATGACACGGATTTTTTTCAAATACCTTAAACCCAACAAAGTTAGCAAAGACAAGGAGGTTAGACATATATTTTTAAACCTGAATAGACCTTGAGCAAGGTGATATATTTTTAAGTCACTGGTTTTCAATATTTTTAATACTGTGACCTTTCAGTATAATTTTTCCATTGTTAATTTACAACTGAAATTGTGCTAACGTTCTGAATCTCAATTTAAACATCTAGCATGCAGGTGGTCCTAGGCTACTCCTGCACAACCCCCGAAGGATTGAGATCCATGGGTTCAGAAGCTGTCTCAGGTCCTTTACCAGACTACTGAGGTCATTGTCTTTCTGCATCACAAGAAATGAACATCCCAGTTTCTGAGTAACATTTGGTGCTCATGACTGCAACCTTAAATTTTAGCTTTTTATTTTAAGTCTAAATATCAACCATATAAAACATTTTATAAGCACAAATGTCCCATATCTTGTTCTATTTCACTGTAGCTGGTGCTTTTGGTTACTGTTCCTTGGCACTGGCATCTTTAAAGCTGTTAAGGCCCATCCTTGCAATTGGACTTTCTTTGGGACTCTAATCTCCGCTGTTTTTTATAATCCCTTTATGTATTTAAAACCATTATTACCTGGTGAGTCTCAAACTGTAAAGTTTAGCTGCCAGAGCAAGGTACATTTTCTAAAATTGGAATCATGCCAATGTTTCTTACTGGTTAACTTTTTAACTAGTTTTGTTTAGTACATGTAAGCCAAGTTCAAATTTTTCGCCTTTCTGCTTTGTTTTCCAAAACCTTTCTATGGTTTCTCTCAGAAGCTTAGCACCCAGAGGCAGCAACTCTTTGCCCTCAAGGTACAGGACTGTGTGGCTCTGCCCCCTCCCTCCTGTCTCTGCACAGCAGCCACCTCCACCCAGCCTGCCTGTGTCCTGAAGGTGGGTCCCTTTCTTAAGGTGTGCAGTTGCAGCAAGCAGATCTTATGGGAGCCAGGTTGGAGCAGTTGCTGTGCTCTGGGTCCCAGAGGAGGTCACTGCTGCCGGGGTGGGAGGGGGAGGGGTGGGAAGGGGTGTTCAGGCGTCATCGTCATCACTGCAACTGCAACTAGCCCAGCCCTGTGGGTCCCCCTGCCCCAATTCTGGCATGAGGCTGCGGCTGTTTCTCTTTCTCTCTCTCTCTCTCTCTCTTTCTCTCTCTCTCTCCCTCTCTCCCTCTCTCCCTCTCTCTTTTTCCCTCTCCCCCCCCCCTCTCTTCTCCTTTTCTTTTTTTTAAACTTTATATTTAAGCTCTGTCGGCATGGCGTCTTACCAGCTATACCAACGTGAATATAGCAATACCAAACTGTAAAAGATGATCGAGTTTAATTAGAAGAAAAGTTTTGAAACTTGCAACAGTTGGCTTGTACCCATGACCCTGGGATTAAGGATCCATTCTCTACAGATTGTGTTAGCCAAGATCCTAGGCGGGTGGGAACCAGTGGCTGGCCACGTGCAGCTTTCCCCAAGACGCAATGGCCACAGTCGCAGCCTGGGGCCACGCATAGCCCTGGCTGCTGCAGGCTGCTGCCCTAGAGGCCACTCCAGAGGGTTGTGCAGGGTCCGGAGTCCTGCAAGCCGCAAGTCCGGGGTCCTCTGCTGCATTGAGCTCCCTGCAGTCCCAGGCTACACTTGGCTGGGCTCCCCAGGTGGTGGCAGCAGCCAAGGCACTGCGGGACTCCTGGGCCACCGGTGTGCCAACACTGCCCGCCGCCCAAGAGATTGTGCCTCCTCCCTGTGACTATCTTGGGCAGCTGGGTGTTCTGACCGCCCTATCAGGTTTGGAGCTAGGGGCGGGGACCGGAGGCGGGCTGCAACCTAACCAAAGCAGCAGCGGAGGTGCCACTGTCCTAGAGGGTCTACGACCTGCACTCTCTTCCCTCTTCCCCCTTTCTCAAGCTCTGCTGGAGTGAGTGGAGGAAATCTTCTGTCCCATTGTCTGTCAGTGGGAAAAATACATACAGATAAACACAGACATCACAAAAGACCAACAAAGCTTTAAAGACCGGGAGAGCTTGGTACATTCAGAAGGGAGCCATGCCAAAATCAGTCCTCCTCCACCAAATAAACTGCGGAGGATTCCATGTCCCAGGCCAAAGGATTTCGGGGGATTCCACCTCCCTGATGGAGTTCAGAGTGTCCTCTGGAACCCTGTGATCAGGCCTACCAGCACATCAGCCAGCAGTCCCCAGACACTGACCTTTAATGGGTCACTTCAGATTCAGCTCACCACAGAACAAAAAACAGAGAAGCTAAGATAGCAAGACAGACAGGATGAAACACTTACCACTGGCAAAACCCTCCGGATTCCGGGGGTTTGTGGATTCTTGGGGATCCGGGACAAGCCCGAAAATATTATGCCCATGTCGCAAGACCCCCAACAAGACCACCACGGAGCCGACTTTCTGATGCAGAACAAAAGTTTCTTTATTTGAGCCCAGGCAAAGACCTTGTCAGACACTCCAGTACAGCTAGTGAGGGAGGAAGGCCCCAGCCCCTATTACAGAGGGTTTATATAGGGGAAATCCACAAGCAAGAAGCTATATGTGCTGGCGGTTTAGGATTAGGTGAGGGGATACAGGGTGAGGTAATTCTTTGAAATCATTGGTCAGGCTACATGCACGAAGCTACTGGCTGCTGGCAGGAAGTCTGGGGGAAAACACAAAAATGTTGAGAGAATATAGGATATCTGTAAGAACATCTGGACTTTGTTAAATTTCATTGCTCTGTTTCCTGGTTGGCTGTGTCCAGGACCGTATGTTTAAATTCTGCTGCCACAGCACATTCTGGGGCTTGAGTTCAGCCCCCGGTGGTCACCAGATGTCTCAAGATGGAGGCCTGTTCACAAGATGGCCTTGGTTCTGCTGCTTCATCTACAATCTTTGTGCTCAGAGGCAGAGACAAGAGGATCGCTAGGGCTTGTTGACCAGCCAGTGTAGCCAATGAGTGAGCTCCAGGTTCAGCAGAGATCCTGATTACAAAATCAAAACACAAAAACCCCAAGGTAAAGATGATGAGACCCCCCAAGATCAACCTCTGGCCTCCCCATAAACACCTAAAAAATGCATTTGTCATCCTTAATGACTTAGCTTCCTTGGGTACCTCCAACAATACACGTGGTCATTGAAACAGGTCACCAATGCTATTCAGTCTTCTCTTTCCAAGCCCACGGCAAAGCTGTTCTCTTGAGCAGAGAGGACAAATTCTGAGCAGAAATAGCACAAGTCACTTCGAGAATGGACATTATTTAGCCTATAGGGAACTCTTCAGAATCCTCTTATGAAAATTAAAATGGGGGTGTGCTACCAGACTGGGTCCCTGGGTGACCAATAGATTGTATGCATGAACCAACCCAGAAGGACTTGAAACACAGGCAGAGGATAAAGCTGGGCTGTTCCCAATCAGGAGCCACAACTTTTTTCTGCCTTAAAGAGCTAGATAGTCCCTGCTGCAAGCATTGAATTTAGCCACTGTAGAACAAAAGATAGCCTAGACAATAATCAAGCAGATGGCAGTGAAGCTCCCAACTGAACTCTGTTTACAAAAAAATAAGGCAATGGGAGGGACTCAGGTCACAGACCATGGAGATTGGCCAAACTTTATTTGAAAACATGCTTGTGCTGATGTATAAACCCTTACCCCCTTCTAAGACCTATATTGTTAATTCATCTAGTCCATTGACTGCTCACTTCCCCCAAGTGTAACCTATCCTGAGTCCAGGAGTCTGCTGTGTCCCTCACTGAAAAAAATAGAAGCATCTAGATAGAACGGGTGGGCGAGCATCACATTTTCTCAGTAACTACATGCTAAGTCACTAGCTGTGTGACCATAAGTCACTTCATCTCCCTGAGCCTGTTTATTCAACTGCAAAAGCAAGGGAGAAATCAGAACCAACCCGCCCAAGCTGTTGAGGATGTTTACTGGGATGATAAGGCTTAGAAGATGGGATGCACGGTGGGGGGG
Source organism: Alexandromys fortis (assembly GCF_014885135.2). Classification (NCBI taxonomy): domain Eukaryota; kingdom Metazoa; phylum Chordata; class Mammalia; order Rodentia; family Cricetidae; genus Alexandromys; species Alexandromys fortis. Next base: position 8,384,642 of record NW_026067952.1, read on the forward strand.
CGGTCCCTAAATGGCAGCTTGCTCTTTTCTATAAGTCTGGAGCTAAGCCTGAGTCTGCAGGAGCCTCTTTGCCTTTCCTACTCACTGCTCAGGGTTCTTGGATGCAAAGTGGAGACACAGGGCTAAGAGAGGAGTAGATGGTGATTAAGGTGGGACAGAGCTGCAGGACAGAAAGATAACACCCTGAGCTGTATCCTCTAACTAGGAAACTGGCATGTAATCACCCGTGAGGCAATCTACAAGCTACTTGTTTCCAAAAATAAAGGGGTGCATGTGAGCATGTGTGTGCATGCATGTGCGTGTGAGGGTGCATGTGTGTGCACAGGTTTATATGGCTAGTTGAATACATATCTCTATATATAGATATGTTATACTTGGGGGAAGTGAACAAGCTCAGATATTATCCTCAAGAGCACTTATTACATCCTTTGAGACAGGTTCTCTCCTTACTTTAAACCTCACCATTTAGGCGAGGCCTGGTAGCCAGAGAACACCAAGGAATCCTGTCTCCACCTTCTCAGCTCCGGCATTACCAACATGAATGATGCCCAGCTTCTTTGCATGGGTTCCTGAAGATCACACTCTGGTCTTCATGCTAGCAAAGCAAGCACTTTACAGACAAAGCCATCTCCCCAGACCCTGTAAAGAAAGTTTTCTATTGGAAATCCTCTACCCTCATTTGACCCATCCTTATGTAACAATCAGTGAAGTGTGTGCCATCCAAACATGAAGACCTAAGCTCAATCCCCAGCACTCACATACAAAGCCAATCATGGTGGCACATGCCCATAATCCCAGAGCTGAGCAGGTGAAGACAGAGAGCTTGCTGGAGCTCACTAATCCATCAACCTAGTCTATTTGGCTAGTTCCAGGCCAGTGAGAGACCCTATCTCAAAGTAGCAGTGTGGGTTAGCAGCTCAGATCTTCACACAAATACGTTTGCAAATACACAAATGCACACACCTGCTCACACACAAATATGTATGCAGGCACACAAGTGCACACACCTGCTCATACACTCACATACAATTCTTTTTAACTCTCCACAGGGAAAGCTCAAGAGACCAAGGGCAGACCCTAAGGATACCTCATCAGAAAACTTCATCTCGGCCAATGATGCATGGATTTATTTATTTATTTATTTGGTTATTAAAAGGAAAAAGGAAGTGCCCATTAATTCTCTATCATGTGCCAGACCCTACACTAAGGAATTTACTTTGATGCTCTCTGTTGGGGGTCGGGAGAAGGAAGCAGGATTCTGCTCAAAAGACAAGAAGGTGTGGATAGAGAAATTCCATGGGTTCTCCATCTATAAGAAGGTGGCCCACAGTTTCAACCCGAAGTCTGTTGCCTTTGTCTACTCTACTGTGGCCACTCAGTCAGTCATGACCTACAACAGTAAAACCATGGTTCGCATTTCTATGCTCTCTGCTCAAAGCCACTGAGGACTTTCAATAATTCACTCTCACTCATTACACAGCAGGTGTGCAAAGATTGCTCAGTGACAGTGACAACAGAAGTCACGCCTGCCTTTCCCAGGACTGGTGTATGGAGCATAGTGAATTCTCAATCAGATACTCTTGGAATAACCCAACCTCCCAAAGGACCCACTAAACATGGCTTGCCCTGTCTGCCTCATAGCTGTACTGGGTGCAAGAAGCCTTCAGAGACAACCAGGGATGGAGCAAAAGACAGGCCATTCAATCTTACCACACATCATCTTTGTGCTATCACAAGCACAACTTGCTGTCTGTGACCTTAAACTCTTCACCCAAACAATGGGCACCATATCAACCATCTAGACAGATGCCATTGGATGCCATGGTATGTGTAAAACAGCATCTGCATCATCACAAGGAGATGACACATTCTACATGACAGGACACCCCACTGACTGAGCCATCTCTCCTATGTTACATAAGGATGGGGCAGATAGAGAAGCTTGCCTGTATCATTGGGCATCTGTCTTCTTCACCATTGAACAACTGATGCGCAGTCCTAGCAACAACTAATTCTCAAGCTGCCTAGATGGGGCCGTGTACCTTTGCACTCTGCCGCGTTCGTTTACGAGAGTCTCAGCACCACACTCTGGAGGCTACTGGGAAAGCAAAGGCTCAGCCCATAAGCACCCAGTGATCCCTGCTTACCCCCTCTCCCCATCTCATACTTACCAAAGAAGGAAATCACCCTTGGGTCTGCACGACTGCTGGTTTGATAGCCCCATGTGGAAGGCCGCCTTTCACACCCATCTGGGATTTAATCAGAGCCCACTCTCAGACCACCGTCAGCTTGCGTGGCTCCCCACTGGGGTCTCTGGACTACGAGGCCTGCCCTAATCGGTTTCTTAAGGACACCATAGAACCAGAGAGAATATCTCAAGGGGGAGACCAGGAGCTCATCTCTGCTCAATGGCCAACATCAGTATGTCCTCCTATCTTTTACATCCCATTGTTTTCTTTGAAAAACCTATGTAAGATTAACTCATTTTTCCATCTTCAGGGCCCAGCGTTCTGTGAACACTGGCTTTCTGGTCCCAGGCTCCTTTTCTCCAACTATCCCAGTAACTGGAGCCTGGCCTGTGAAGGGTAGAGCCCTTGGGTGCCTGGCTGATAGCACCTTCTTCCTGGTGACCTCTGTGGTAGCCAGTCTCCCAGCACTCTGCTGTGCCAGCAGGGAGTGGGCAACATACAACAGTAGGCACTGATTCGGAAAACCCCGGCACTGAATGACTGTGGACCTCGGACTGCGGTCACACAGTGATGTAGAGAAGTCCTGCCAGGGACAGAGATCAGCTTGCACAGTGCTAAGCACACAAAGAAAGTGGTGGAGCCAGTTAGAACCCACAGAAATAAAGCCTTCACTGATGACATTAGAAATAAAATCCTCTATGCCACATAGTATGCCAACCCCATACACATTCCAATCTTCTGTCTCCATAGCATTGTTTAAGGCAATTCTCAATTGTGATTCTGCAGGCGACTACAGCCCAGAGAGCCCAAGCTTTTTGCCTAAGGCCACACAGCCAGCGGGTCAGAAAGCTGACATGCAAAGCCAGCTCACCCACTCCCACTACTAAAGGGCTCACACACCCACCTGCACCACCACTTCCTGTGCCTGTAGAGTCCTCCCAGGCCCACCCTCCTGGGAACCCAGCTCTTCCGGAGCATCCAGGAATCAGCCTGGGCAGCCTGGAAGCCTTTGACCTCTTCCCTCTGCTTCCCAAACCACTGCCCGAGAAGTGACCCATTCCTTGCAGAGCCCCCGCCAAGCCCTCGGCCTGACCCCCACGTAATGAAGGGAATTAATATGGCCAAGCCTCCAGTCCAGCCGAGCAGTTTCCCAGCAGCCCCGGCCAGGCCTCTAATTGATTAGGCCATAAAGCCTGGGCACTAAATTGAAAGGAGCTGCACTAATTCTCTTTTATGTTAAATTTCTGTCTTTCCCCTTTATCGAATCCCCCATCCAATGTCCCTTTCCCTCCCCACCATGGGCTTGCTGTGGGCCTGTTTTTTCCATGCACAGATTAAGTACCTAATCAAAATCTTGTCTCCCCTAATGGCATAAAATTGAAAGATAGATATTGCACTTTACACAGCTGATTAAACACTCGAATGTGGCTAAATGCTTAAAGGGCTTGTTACATTAACTAACTCTGTCATCTGCCCACCGTCTTATAATTGCGTGTGCTCGAGCTGCTTCAGGGAAGGCACACACAGCACCTCCTCTTTGGTACCCCTCCCAGTCCTTCCTGCCAGGAGTTTACTCCACCACAGCTGAGCAAGGCTACAAGGAGTGGTCCAGGTGCTTCTTCTTACCGCTAACCTTGGGCGGCCTTCATGGTCAGGCTTGCCTTTGGTACCCAAGCTCTTCTTACTTCCCTGAGCTGCCTGACACCCACAGTACAACACAGCATTGGCATCCCTTGCTCCCCAAAGCTCCTCTATGCCTAGCTTCATTTCTAAGACAATTCCAGAGGGCGATTGTATATGTATATGTATACATGTATGTGTATATGCATGTGTACATGTACATGTATTACATGGCACGGTAGCCTGTGATTGGCTTGACTGTGTTGTTGACCCACAACATTCCTCGCCCTTACCCCTGGGACACAATATTTAGAAATAGAAACCCCTGGTAGCTATAACAATGGAAGATGGTGGGTGCTGGAGAACAGAGAACCGTTTGGCACAATGTCCTTTAGCATCACAGTGCCAGCCCAGGGAAATGGTGCCTTTCGCAGTGGAGCCCCAGAACACAAGAGTTCAGTGACAGTGAAGGGAACACAGGGCTCTTGAGTGGACGCTAGTTCAAATACTGCCTCTGTCTCTTGCTTCCTCTGGAATTTTGGGCAAATTTCTCGGTCCTTGCCACATGCAAGAAGCACATATTTACTGAACACCTCCTGTGTGTCAAAACTGAGTCATACGTGGGTGATTTTCCATGTCATTCCTTCCTTCATAGAGCTTGCTGTCAAGGAAAGATGAATGGGAGGTGGGTCAACCAGTAAAGATGCTCACAGCAAATCTGATGATCTAGTTTAGTCCTCTGGATCCATATAGTGAATGGAGACAAAGCCAACTCCTGACCTCCCCATGAATCCTGTGGTACACAGGTACCCACACCACACACCACACATCATACACATACACACACCCATACCACACACTAACATCATACACATATACACCACATACCATACACATACATACCACATATCATATGCATGCACATACCACATATTCACACACACATACCACACATCATTCATATAAAAACACACATCAGTATCATACACACATCCACCCCATACACTCACACCCCATACATCATACACACACACTCATGCGCGCACACACACACATTCATACACACATGCATACTCAGGCACACACACACATACTCACGTGCACATGCACACTCATGCCTCCTGCCCAAGAGTTTAAACAAGTTAGTTTTGAGAACAGGAACTGCGGCCCCAATTGTACAGGAATCTGGAGTTTAGAGGCCTGCCACCACTGTGTTCCTGACTCTACAGCTCAGAGTTAAAGGCTCAAAAGCAGAGCCAGTTCCTCACCCATGGGAGCCATGATGCTGTCTGCAGGCCCTGCCCATCCCGTCCCAGCAGCCCCTTCTCGCTGAAGCCTCTGCAGAGATTGCTCGTCTCCCCACCGAGCTGAGGGCATTATGGACTTCTTACTAAGTGCTTCATATTAAAGATTCATAAAGGCACAATATGCATTTAATAAGGCAGGCTGTACATTATCAAATTCAACTCAAAGAACACCATTAAGAGCTAGGGGCAGGGCACTTCCTGAAGTCAAGTAGAGGGACCAGGTGGAGGGAATTCTGTGATTCAAGCGGGTACCTCTCCTCTCTGGGTTCCCTAGACTCTCCCAATGAGCCCTTGTGACAAGGTCAAGGTAGCTGTGCACTCTCAAGGTGCACATACACAGATGCATGTGTATGTGCTCACATCATAAATGTTTATATCTCACATTGACACACATGTGACTATGTTCATACAGGCATGCACAGGATTGCAATTACTGATACTTGCACACTCATAAACATGCACACACTCATGTGCTTACACACACACACACCATACTTTACTCATGCACATGACCTTCCCATTTTCCTGGGATGTAGATTTTCAGTACGGGGCAAGCAGGAATAAGCAGTCAGACTACGGACGGGCATACACACAGGTATACTATGTGCCACACTGGTGTCCTCCAGTGCTTGGGCAAACTGTGAAACTCAGCCCCAAGGCCTGTCGGGATGTGAGGGTGGAGAGAGGATTTAGGTGAGGGCTCTAACCTGCTCAGAGTGCAGTGAATGGACACCCTTGTGCTTGCACTGTGCCCTGGCCCGCTTGCCCTGCATGTGGTTGGCCAAACGCCTCGGTATTCTTTGTTTAAAGGACCTCTTTTCCACTGTGCCACCTTTCCCCTTTATTGTAACCCTGTCCACACGTGTCACATCCCTCTCTGAACTCATTCTGTCCCCTGTTATCCAGACTCAAAGTATGCTTCAGAATAAACCTCAAAACCAAGAGAGCTGAGGCCCTCAAACCTGGTCCTTTTTTCTGGGGTACCATTATACCAGGTCCTCAGCATTCCCATGTAGATTTTGAAAAGAACTGATGTTGAAATAAGCGCGGCAGCGGGGCTGCGTCCCCAACACCCCGGCCGCTTGGCTAGCTTATGCCCGAAATAACAACACACAAACTGTATTCATTTAAGAACTGCTTGGCCCATGAACTCTAGCCCTTACAGGCTAATTCTCGCACCTGGACTAACCCATTTCTAATAATGCGTGTAAGCACCCCAAGGTGCGCTTACCGGGAAGATTCTAGCCTCCATCCATGCTGTCCAGGAGCAGAGCAGAGTCTGACCTCACTTCCTCTTCCGCCCAGCATCCTATTCTGTTTATTCCTCCCACCTATGTTCTAACCTATCAGGGCCAGCCAAGCAGTTTCTTTATTGCTCAGCCAATGAAATCAACAGATTGATATGACACTCCCACATCACTTCCCCTTTTTCTGTTTAAACAAAAAAAAAAAGAAGGCTTT
>NW_026067952.1:8391393-8401520 GCF_014885135.2 Alexandromys fortis
GTACATATATATATATATATATATATATGTATATATATATATATTGTTGAGTATATATAATGGTACTTGTATGTATGTTTAATGAACATTTGGCACTGGACAACCAATTGGTGTACTCTTCCCTGGGAAGGGCCACCTCTCCTGCTCCTAGCATTGCTTTTAATTTTAATTGATAAATATTTGCTGCTTACTGAAACACAATAGATTTTTTGCTGTTTTTGTATCTTGTAGCTTTATTAAGTTCAATCGTTTGTTCTAAGAGCCATGGGGCTTTCCTTCTTGGCCTTTCTTTCCATTTCCCCTTCTTGGGCTAAACATACAGAATAAAGAAAGAATATTAAGAGCTGCAAAGGAAAAGTGTCAAATATCATATAAAGGCAGACCTATCAGATTTACACCTGACTTCTCAATGGAGACAATAAAAGCCAGAAGGTCCTGGTCAAGCATTATGCAGACATCAAGAGACCACAGATGCCAGCCCAGACTACTATACCCAGCAAAACTTTCAATCACCATAGAAGAACAAAACAAGATATTCCATGACAAAACCAGATTTACCCAATACCTAGCCACAAACCCAACCCTACACAAAGTACTAGAAGGAAAACTCCAACCCAAGGAAGTTGGCTACATCAATAAAAACACAGACAATTGATGATCTCACAGCAACAAATCCCAAAGAAGGAAAAACACACAAATTAACATCACCAATAATAAAAACTAAATTAGCAGGAGATAGCAATCATTGTTCATTAATATCCCTTAATAGTAATGTACTCAACTCATCTATAAAAAGACACAGGTGACGTGGGATTCTCCTTTGTATGCTGTGATTACCATTGGTGAATAAAGAAACTGCCTTAGCCTGTTGATAGGGTAGAACTTAGGATGGTGGGGAAAACTAAACTGAATACTGGGAGAAAAGAGGCAGAGTTAAGGGGAAGACATGGAGCAGCTGCCAGAGACAGATGTTTTGAAACTTTGCTGGTAGGCCACGACCTCATGGTGATGCATAGATTAATGGAGATGGGTTAAATTAAGATGTAAGAGTTAGCAAATAAGAAGCTAGAGCTAATGGGCCAAGCAATGATTTAATTTATATAGTTTCTGTGTGATTATTTTGGGGCTGAGCAGCGGGAACCAACAAGAAGTCTCCCAAATACAAGGGCACCCTCATATGTAAAAGAAACACTTCTAAAGCTTAAATCATACATTAAACCCCACACACTAATAGTGGGAGACTTAAACATTCCATTCTCATCACTGGACAGGTCAGCCAGACAAAAATTAACAGAGAAATAAGGGAACTAACAGATGTTATGACTCAAATGGACTTTACAGACATCTGTAGAATATTCCGTCCAAACATAAAAGAATATACCTACTTCTCAGCACCTCATAGAACCTTCTCAAAAACTGACCACATACTCAGTAACAAAACAAACCTCAACAGATACAAAAAAAATGGGAATAACCCCATGCATCTTACCGGACAACCATGGCTTAAAACTAGAATTCAAAATTTTATACATGCTCAAGATACCACCCAGTGTTAAAGACCACTTCCTGTTGCCTGAAAGATGTAGGACTCTCAGCTTCTTTCCAGAGCATGTCTGTCAGTGTACCACCATGTCTCACCATGGTGATGATGGACTGAACCTCTGAACTGTAAGTGAGCCACCCAAATTAAATATTTCCCTTTAAAAGAGTTGCCATGGCAACTCTTCACAACAATAGAAACCCTAACCAACAGAAGTATGCATGTGTGGTTGAACAAATGGATGAATGGATAGGTGACAGATGCTTTGATTCATGGACACATGGAGAGATGCATTCATGATAGGGTATCTATGGGAACCTTCCTGAGTGAAAGGGGGACATTAAAGGTACCAGTCAACCTGAGCATCTGAAAGAGATAAAACTTTCCATCCAATACCCATCAGAACAATATATGAAGCCCCCTTGCTCTCAGAGTAAAGCAGCAAGTACCAGAAGTAATGATATTTGGGAAAACACAGAATACTGTCCCTGAATTGGGACTTTGCCTCTCTGTTAGAAAACATATGGGTTGGTATAAGGCAAGGTATCCGACACCTTAATGGCTAATATTTCCTGGGTTTCATGTAAATAGGGCCATCAGCAGACTAATGTGGCTAAAGTGGTAATAAGTGAGGTGAGATTTAGAGACCCTCAATCTCTCATGCTCCAGAATCCTCTCCAAATCATGAGTCTGGTGCTCAGCCGAGAGAGATGCCTCGGGAAATGCTTGGGACAGAAATCTGTCTCCTAGAGTAATGGAATACATGTGACATGAAAGTAGAAGAAGAGGCTGTGGGGGGGGGAGAACAGAACCAACAAGAGGGGGCAGGAGGGAATAGGAGAGGGGAAGAGGAGAGGAAGCAAATAAGAACAAAGTATAGTGGTGTATATGTATGAAAATGCTGTAATTAAACCCACTACTCTCCATGCTAACTTAAAAATACATTAAAAAAAACCAATTTATAGCAACAACAACAAAAGAAATCTGTGTCCTATAATATGGAAGGTTAAAAAATGTTGTTAGCCTCTCTGATCCAAAAAAAAAAAAAACTTAAAATAAGTTAAATCCATTTCTTCTATTGCCCAAGACCATGAAAAAGTTCAAAGGAATTATCAGACCAAAATCTGCATGGAGACTATACCCCCAGAGAGGCACGGGAGGCCTAAGTGGCCTTTGTTATCTGAGAATTCACCACACCTGGATAACTTAAGCCCACATCTTCACAGTTGTATGAACATGGGAGACAGAAGACAAAGGGAAAAGAGTATTCGATGTGGGAAGTGGTTTTGTTTTGTTGTTGCTGCTGTTGTTGTTGTTTTTAAGATTCTTTTCAGTCCCATCATGACCCCAAAGATGCACAGCATACCTGAATGAGTGAAGCAAACTCTTTCTCCTGGGTTCCTTGTCATTCCAGGAGGACTAAATCAAAACTTGCCCAGCATTGATCAGAGCAGCAGTGGGGGAAGAATCTTACATGCCTATTATAAGCCAGCTTCTCTGCTGAGGGTATGGTTCTATGTAAATCTCCCTCATGGTCCTAAAGCCTCACTAGCCAGAAAGTCTATGCTCAAGAGCCCAGCACCGGCCACACCCCCTGGGACTTGGTTGAATCTTATGAAAATTGCAGAAAGAAACATCAATAGCTCACACTGAAAAGGCAGCCAGAAATAACTTAGGAACAGCAGCCCTAAGACAACACTCTACCCTGCTGCTAGTCCAAAAGGTTCCAGCAAACTCCAAAGAACCTGGTGGGTCAGGCCTACCCCTCGGCCAGTATAGAGTTCACAGGCTAGACCAGGGCAGGGTTTACCACAGCTCTGTTTGATCAATGGGGAAGAGAGTTGATAGAATCTAGACACAATCTAGATTCTTGGTCTGTTCCAGCACTTGGGAGATGAAGGCAGGAGGATCATGAGGTCCAGTCCAGCCTGAGCTACAGATTGAGCCCCTCTGTAAAATGAGAGAGAAGACCCAAGGAACTAATGAGGAACACTCCCAAGGGGGCACGACTCTGAATCTCCCTCAAGTATTTCAGAAGCACAAATCACTTCAATGCAGTTGATATGCTGATTACAAATCATTTTATTGATTAAAATAACAAGCAAAATCTTGATTAGCCTAATTACAGTTACTATATATATTCAAAGATAAGAAAACAACAACCATGAAAATATAATCAATAATTATGTATTTGCACTAATTCAGACCTTCTGGTGCAGATCTCTCACGGGCATGTGTAAACCAGAGCATATACCAGATCTCTGGCTGTGGAAACGTGTGTGTAATAATTTAGGGGAACTCCTTTGGTTTTCTTTTAAATAAACTTTAAGATTGAGCTCTGGGTAAAAGCTACTCACATGGGATCTGCTTTCCAAAAAATACTGCAGAGCTTGCAGAAATGAGACCAAAAGGGAGAAAGACTTCAAAGTGCATGTGAATGAATATACAGCTGGGGTTCCATCCCTTTGAGGCTCCTTTGTAAGACCAGTGGGAATGCATCCCACAGGATGAGAAAATGAGCGGATTGATTCACCACTGTTCATCCCTCACTGGTTGAGAATAAGTCTTCCCAATGCTTTCAAACAGCTCTGTTTGCAAGCCAAGCTTCCAACTCATGTTAGTCACACCCTAAGTCAGGCAAAGAGAAACAACTGGTATACCTAAGTGTCTACCGGTGGTAGCAGAAGGAAGCCACAGGGATCCCAGCAGACCACAATCCACTCAAGTGCATACTGGTCTCTCATCCTTTGATTTACCCATGGCAAAATTACCACACCCAGAACTCTGTGAGGCACTGAAAGTGGAGTTGTAACTGGACATGCACAGCTCTGGACTAGGAGTTTTTCTCACTTTAGCTTCAAACCATGAACTCTAGTGATACAAGGCACTGGGCTTAGTCCCTGGGTGCTGGATAAAGGAAGCCATGTCTCTAAGTCATCATCTTAGCTGCTTTTCTGTCACTGTGACAAACATTCTTAAGAGAACAACTTCAGAGGAGAAAAGAATTATTTTGCTAATAGTTTCAGAGAGTTCAGCCATGGACACCTGGCTCAGTGACAGTTTCTGGACCCACTGACAGAGCTTCACAGTAGTGGTAGCCTGTGAAGGAGGTAGCTGTTCACTTTAGAGTGGACAGGAGCAAAGAGAGGTGCTCCCATCAGGACAGACAGGACATAGAGCAGATTACATCCCCAAGCACACACTCCCAATAATATGATTGCCTATGCCACACCTCACCTTCCACAGTTCCATTATCTTCCAATAGACTTTATATTTTTGCTCTATGAATGGAGTCATTCCTTAGGTCAGAGCCTTCATGATCTAATCCTTGGAGATGAGACACAGTGGAGAAATACGGAAGTATGAGCTTTCTTCATCTCCCTGACATTTCTTCTTTCTTTCTCTCTTTCTTTCTTTCTTTTTATTTTCAAGACAGGGTTTCTCTGTAGGTTTTGGTACCTGTCCTGGAACTAGCTCTTGTAGACCAGGCTGGCCTAGAACTCACATAGATCTGCCTGCCTCTGCCTCCCGAGTGCTGGGATTGAAGGTGTGTGCCACCACTGCCCAGCCTCCATGACATTCCTTAACCCACTCAAGTTGACAATCAAGATTAGTTACTGCAGTGACCTTAGACAATTCACTGAACTCATATTCTCTTCCATTTATTATTAACGACTGGGAAGACTAACGATGACAAAGCATGCAGAGTTGTTGGCACAACACCTGGGCACTTGGCACTAGAGCTTCTAAGAAGAAAAATAGAAAGATATAGATGACTGAGAACCAACATGTAAGGAACTGCAAGCGTAGAAGGAGAGATGGATATAGGACCATACCATTGGGGAACAACGGCTCAGGTAAGTGCACTTTCTAGAAGCTACCCAAAGCCTCACAATAGAAACCAGTTCCTTGACTATGCCCATGGATTGTGGAACTCAGAAACTCCGCTGGGAACTCACATGGGAAGTCTAGGAGAAGGGTGGGTCTTATCTCAGTGAATAAACTGGGAGGTTACAGGGACATGCAGTAGTAAACTACAGTCTCTGGAGCTAAGCTGAATAGGCCCATCTATGACTAATATTGACCCATCAACGTGGAAAGTTCTAGAATAACCTAGAAAACAAATCTCTGGAATGAGTGTGAGGGATTACCTAGATTATGTTGTTTGAGATGGAAAGATATGCACTAAATGTGGGCAAAACTATGTCATGGGCTGGGGTCCTGGACTGAAGAGAGAGAGGGAAAGCAAATTGGACATAAGTACTCATTCCACACTGCCTGCTGACTCTGACTGTGGATGCAGTGTGGCCACCATGCCTTCCCTGCCACCCTGCCATGCTGAACTGAACCCTTCCTCTTTTCTATTGCTTTCTGTTGGATATTTGATCACAACAAGGAGAAAACTGGTAGTCTACCATCCTTTTTATGGTCTACAGCTGTTTCTGCACAATTCCAGAAGGGAAGAATCAAGAAAGAAACTAAATGGCCTGTGTTCTAGTTTCCTTTCTGTTACTACAACAAAACACTCCAACCAAGAGCAGCTTAGAAGAGGAAGGGGTTTTATTCATCTTACCAGTGACAGCCCATCATCCCAGGGAAGTCGGAAAAGGAACTTAAGCAAGACCATGAAGCAGAAACCAAAAGGAACACTGCTTGCTGGCTTGTGTGCAGGCCCACACTCAGCTAGCTTTTCTATACAGCCAGGTCCACCTGACTAGGGATGGCACCACCCGCAGAGGACAGTCCCTCCCAGGCATGTCCATGGACCAATCTGATCTAGGATATTCCTCAATTCAAGCTTTCCTCTCAGGTGACTCCTGCAAGTATCAAGTTGACAAAGCTAGCCAGAATGACCCACACAGCCAAAAAATATTTATTTTTCCAACCATTTATAGACAACACTGACTAAATCCTCATCTGGACATAGTTCACTCGCATCATTAATAGAAGATGCCCATTTCTGATTGGGATCCCAACTGGGTTGTCAGTCTCTCATCCTGAGGCAATCTAGGCTCCCTCTCAGCCTGATGACTAGTTCTCAGAGCAAGCGTCCCAAGATGGAAGTTGCCAGAGTTCTAGGACTCCACCTCATAAACCCCTAGGCATCACTTTTGGGCTATCTGTTGTCCAGAGCAGTCATCGAAGCCTGCAGAAGACAGACCTCACACCTAGCTGCTAAGAGTGACAAAGGCATTATGGAAAAGCACTGGTGATGAGGAAAATGTTGCTTTGACAAATACAACAGTCCATACACAGAGAGTTTTTAAATGACTCCGTTTATTCTTTGCAAGTTTTCATACATGTATACAATGTATCTTGATCATAATCCATCCTCCAATCCCACTCCAACTTCCCCCTCCAAGAACCCCTTACCACCTTTATCCCAACTTCAGGTTCTTCTATTTCTTTTTTTAAATAATACACTGAATTCAATTAATGTTGCCCATATGCACATGTTATGGGGCCATCCACTGAGGCATAGGCAAACTACCATTGGCCATACCACAAAGAAAAATTACTTTCTCTCTCCTGGTGGTGGCCATCAGCTTCTAATAGCTCCTCAGCCACTGGCTGGACATCACTCACAAGCCCCGCCGCTATCCAACCTAGAGTGTTGTCTGGCTTGATTTTGTATAGGGAACCATAGCTGCTGTGAGTTTTTGTACAATAGTCATGCATGTCCAGAAGACAGCATGTCACAGCTCTCCTCCCCAACTTCCTGTTCTGGAGACCCATCAGTCCCTACCCCCATACCTCCATGCAGAGATTTGTAATAAGTCTGGCAAAGCAGGGAAGTGGATGCCTGGTGGAAAATCTGCAAATTCAGCCAAGGTTGCCTTGTGAATGGGAGTGAGGCAGGCACAAGTGACCATTTGATGACCGTCAATCCTTCCTCACAGTACCATAGATCTTGGACATCTGCCCATGGAAATGTATCCCCAAACAGGGGGGGGGAGGGTAAGAGGGTCCAGGAAGTGCTATCCCGCCCTTGAAAGTCCTACTTGTAAATAAGAACAGACCAGTACAGATGGCAGCAACGTGCTCTTAGATCCGCATGGACTGGGAACAGTGTCATTGTGCCTGAAATTTTTAGCAAATTAGTAGAATAACAAAACAACTCTTAAGATAATAGCAGATGCTGACAGAAGCCCTGCTCAGCCACAGAGGCTGAGCCCTGGTGCTGTGTTGTTTTCTTAAAGTGTTTCTTTTAACACTTCCAAACGCCAGGCGGATTTGGCTTCTGGTTTTGTTCTGTTTTCTCGTTTTTATTTTGTTCCATTTAATGTTGAATGGAAACATTTGTAAAGGGCTTTTGCTTCAGAGAAAACAAGCTGCAGGCCAGAACTCTGACCCCCAGCCCCTCTTGGCACCGCTGTGCAAGGGTGTAGGGCAGCCCAGAGACCACTCTGACAGGACGGTGCTATATCTCCTGCCGCCGCCGTTAGACACAGATCACACGGCCAGGCCTGGCCAGAGATAAAGAGTGTTGTTCTTCATGCCTGGGAAACTAAAGTGCTTGACTTACAGGCCAAGTTTCCCTTGTAACAACGCGTCTGAAATACAGCCTCTGCCTGTTTGTTGCTAACACATGGGAAGAACCACATGGGCCGGGGAAACCTGCTTTTCCTGGTGTAGGAAACAGAAGGGACACACCAACAAGAGCTGTCGCCTCAGTCTGTGTAGAACCAGAGCTTATACTAGGTATCCCACAGTCCCAAGAACAGTAAAAGTTTGCCCCGGGCCCATTCTGTGCATCTCCACACACAGAAGTCCCAGTTTCAGTCAGTCCTGGGCACCAGGAGCAACTCTGTCCACCTCTGGGTTAGACAAAGCCTGGAGCTGGGGTGACACACTGGCACCATGACATGGTCCATGGAGTGATCTCAGCATAGTGCATCGTCAGAGGTGGTGGTAAGTAGGTGGTGAGGCCTAGTTGGAGGAAGTAGGCCGCTGTTGCGCCTCGTCTCATGCTCCTTCCTGTCTCCCCTCTGCTCCCTATCCACCAAGAGCCAGCAGCTTTTCTTCGCCGTTCCTTTCCATCAAAATTCTCTACCTTGGACCAGCGAGAGGACACAGAGGCTAAAGGTGCTTGCTGCCAAGCCTAATGACCTGAGTTCAATCCCCAGGAACTACATGATGAAAGGAGAAAACTGACCCCTGAAAGTTCCCCTTCTACCTCTGCATTCAAGCTGTGGTACATGTGCACACGTGTGCATAATAAACACACACCAAATAAAAGTAATACTAGCAATGCCAGCTCAATGTGCATTGAGAATCAAATAATCCTCTTTGCTTTCAAATTGCTTCTTTATGGCTGTCAAAGCAGCAAACACTAACTCATGCTACCTGTGGTTCCTACAGATGGGTCCCGGCAGATGCTCAGATTGTCTCCAGCACCTCCTCATTCCATCTAGGCTAGCTGAGTCTGATTCTGCTCCCTTCAGCTGAATCTCCCCCAGCTTCTAATCTCTGTGCAGATGGAGATGGAGAAAGACACAGTCCTCCCTCCGGGAGACCCAGAGACCCCTCTGAGACACAATGGTGGAGTCTAATGTCCAGGAAAGAAACGCAAAGACAACCCCTGGCTTGCTGTGTGGCCTTTAAGAACACAGATATTGAATGATCACCTTGTTTTACATCCGGACTCTCACACTCTGGGAGATACTTGCTCCTGCCATGTGTCCTGGGTGTCAGATTCTCCCAGACGGGTGTGAACTTCACCTGGGGGCTGGGGTGAAGCATCGGCACCAACGCTGCCCTCGGATCTCATTAGTTAAGCTTGCCTGGTGACAGGTGCCGCTGTCACTCCTCAGGAGGAACTCAGGTGGCACCTGTCACTGCTGGAAGAAGTCATTCACACCAGATCTATCTCCTTGCACCACCCTGCCACTCAGTGACGGGGCCTCCAACAAGTGAGGGAAGGAGACGTTCACACTCGGGTTTGTAAACTGTCACCTTTATAAAAAACAGGCGGTGTTTGCTATTACAATTAAAAACACTCGTGTCAAGTTTTGCTTTTAATTAAATCCTGTGCCTTTGACTTGCTAAAGAGTATCAGAGGACATGTAGCCTACAGGATGTGGGAGGAAGACGAGAAAAATCTGATAGAAGCTTCCAGGAGAATGGAAAGGCCTCTTAAAGCCTCTGACCATAGCTGGAGTCAAAGTGTAAAAGCTATCAGGGTTTTCTAGGAGAGGTGGTGAGAAAATGGGGGCCCTTGGTTAACAACAACAGGTGCGCATCCAACACTTCTTCCCCGCCAGCAAAACTCCAACACAGCTCAGGTATCAGGTGAAGATTCTCCGGCCCAGAATGCCGCTCTCTTCTAACCGCAAGGACCCAGGGCTATCTGCTGGGGAAACTTTATTACTACATAAAAGCAGGCCTTGGAGCTGCGGAGATAGCTCAGTGAGTAAAGTGTTTGCTTTGCAGGGACCTGGGTTCAGGACCCACACCCAACACCAGTACTGGGGCATGGAGGTAGGCTAGGCTAGACAGGGGCTTACTGGACAGCCAGGCTAGCCAAAATGATGGGTGAGTTTCACTTCACATTCCGTGAAGTAATGCTGGAGAGAGAGAGAGAGAG
>NW_026067952.1:8401729-8486297 GCF_014885135.2 Alexandromys fortis
ACACACAGAGAGAGAGAGAGAGAGAGAGAGAGAGAGAGAGAGAGATTGTCTGCTTTCATACTGCCCTCAGCCCTGCCTCCAACCCCAAACATGGCATGAGAATAGAAAACATGAAACTAACTCCGGCAGCCACTTTGTGGCCATGAGGGATGGTCACAGATTCACAATACAGCTTAGCTGTGAGCCGGTTTCAGCACCCTTATATTGTTGATCCCCTCCCCAGCCCAGGAGGTGACAGTGTTTGGCCCTTTTCACAGAGACAGTAGGATGCACAGACTCCGTGAGTTGATGAAATCAAGCACCAAGCCCAGCAACAGCTCAGGGATGGAGCTCCAGAGCGCAGGGCAGAGGGGGTGCTGTGGCAGAATCCCAGAGCTCCTGTGCTGCTGCAAGGACCCAAAGTCCTACCCCGCTGAGAGGCATCAGCCACAGCTAGGAGAGTCACAGTGTGGATGGCAGTGGGAGCTCCCTGCCACTCTCTGTGTGTCTAACACTATGTTGAGGATGAGACGCTGAAGCTCCAGTGGCTGAAATCCTGGGAGAGCACAGGTCAGATACCAGCTGTGACAACAGAAAGCTGACTGGAAGCCGGTCTCTGAGCTAAGGTGCACACAGTGAAGTCCAGTTGGCAGAATTGCCAGGCAAAGGTGAAAAGGCAGAAATAACATTAACTAAGTATCTAATGTGGGTAAGGCCCCCGGCAACAGTATTTGATAAGCATTATTACATTTAACAGCTATGCTAATAAGTCAAGATAGAAGAGCCCCGCGCACTGTATGCATCCTTACATTTAACAGATGAGGTAACTAGATAGTGACTTGCTCAGGATCATATAGCTAAACAACCCAAGATTGCCAGACTTACAATTATTTGGAATTTACAAGCAGGTAAGTAAGTACACTAGTCATCTTCCTAATACTGGGACAAGATACCTAAGTGTTAGGAATATTTCCTAACACGAGCTCCCTGCTGACACAAAAATTCCCAATCAAGCCAAATTAAAACAAGCCAAATTAAGAAATACCCAGGTTTAATGGGAGATCTGCACTCTCGGGTGCCCCAAGGGGGAACTGGGAAGCCACAAAAAAACACGACCCCTGGGAGGAAGAAAAGGAGACCACGTGCTCCTCTTTTGGGGGATCACTTAAATACCCTGGGGAGTGGTCCTGACCCCACTCCTAGGGAGGGGTCAGGACCTGGCCTGCTGGGATTTGGAGTCCAGACCAGGCCTTAGGGCTGGGATAGATGCGAGGGGCAGGAGCCTAGGCTCCCAATTTGACACTAAGGAATCAACACTTAGGGAAGAGGTTTATTGGGTTCCCAGTGAGGTTTCTGTTCATGGTCACTTGGCCCTATTGCTCTGGACCTTTGGTGGCCTGGTCATAGCAAGAATACATGGCAAGGATGCAGAGGGCCTTCACACTTCAGGATGTTGGAAAGCAGAGGAAGGGGAAGCTCCCTTCAAAGCCAAGACTCCCAGTGACTCAACTTCCTCCCACTAGGACCCATTCTGAAAGGACCAGCCGCCTCCCAGTAGCAATAGTTGTTAACAGGTGGCTTTCCGGGTCATTCAAGATCATCAGCAATGAAAAAAAAAATTAAAAAGTAGAGACAACAAAACCAAGAATCTTTCCAAAATGCCTAAATCAACCCCATTTGCTGCATACGAAGACGAACAGTGAGACTTACCTGGGGCTCGAGGGCCAGCTCTGCTCTCAAACCTGGGGACCTCTGACCACCTGTGGAGATAATGTAGTCCCGATGACAACCAAGTCGGAACACCCGTCACAGCGCTACCGCAATGTACAGTGGCCATGAAATGGTGCACAGCTCCGGCATTGCACAAGTCTAGTGAGGGTTCACTGACCGTGGTATGAATGGGACCCCGGTGCCATACCAGGCAAACAGGCCCGGGTACATTTGGCATGAGAACCTCTGAGAGGTTTATTTAATACCGGTGTACATTCCAGTTTTCTTAGGTGGTACCCAGATACCTTTAACTTGTGCAAGTACTCAGTGAGGTTATGACATGGTTATCTGCAGATGCCCCCTTAAGAATCCTATTAGCCATGGTTGACTGGAATCCACAATGAATCCGAGACGGGAGCAACTGTCATGGGCCCTATTCCCTCCTCAAACAAAGAGAGGAGGGAAAAATACTTGGGAATTTAGGACCATATATTTATATCCAATCCTGACCCCAAAACAGCAGCTAAATCCTCAAAGATGCCTTGAGTATGAAAGAAACTGCTGGCCAGGCCAAAGGGGAGACCATAGCTTCAGGGAAACTTGGAAGTTGAGGAGATATCTCCAGATGATTCAGCGACAAGGCAGATGCCCACAGGAAATCCAGCCCTGCCAAAAGAAGTGACTACTAGCCCCACAGCCTCTGAGAGTCAGCTATAAAATCCAATGAGTCCAAGAGTATTGCTGGAGAAAGGCCTTCCTCCTGAACAAGTAAGATGGCGTGGAACTGAAGAGCATCAATTAGGGAAGAGTCCGTTCTCTGGGCTGCTGAACCTTGCAAGACAATTGGGCATGCTAAGAGTCAGCATCTAAAGGCAAGCAGATCTAGCCAAAATGACGGTGGAACTGCAAACCCCCGGCTTAACTCTGTAAGACTCACTTTCCCCCACTGTAAACCAGAAGCAATAATGATAATTTCCTTCCAGCACAGTTGTTAGGAAAAGTGAAGTTTGTGATTCACACATGGCACACAATGGATGTGCTACATGTCACCTATGATCATGATAATTATGCTTTAATATGTAAAGAGTTTCCTAAATCCAAGAATTTTGGCACCTGCATGTCACTTTTCCTCAAGAAGGAAGGAAAGCCTCATGGTGTCTTCGATCTTTGGGGCCCTGGGTGTAGAGAACCTGGGGTGTTGTTCTTAACCCAAGGGGCAGAGCTGCAAGGCAGTTGAGGGTCTGTGTGATAGTCCCTGACTTTACTGTGTCCCTTCTTGTTCCTAACAGACTTCAGAATCAAGATCAAACCCTGGTGATCAGCCCCTGGCTTCACCCAGACCTGCAGGAACTCCGGCAATCAGCACTTGCCTTGCTGGAAGCCCAAGACCCCACACACACACCCTGACAGCACATTTTAAAGATACAAAACCAATCAATAGGGAGCATTCAGAGAGCCGCTGCCGGTGGTTGGGAGAGAATAGATACGGAGAAAGTCATAAGGATGATAAATCCAGGCTCAGCTCCTCTCTGACTAATGTAGGCACTAAAACACGCCGTGAATAACCTGCTCTGAAACGTGTCACGCTTCCGAGGGACCAATCAATCTCCGGCTCTCGGTGGACCACATTAAAATAAATTTGTCACCGTGAGGTTATGAAATATTGATGGTGTTTTTGAGTCTGGGTGTTAGGAGGTGGAAAGGTGTATCAGACGAGGGAGACAGGGTGTGGGAGCTGTTTTAATGAATTATCTCCAGACTGGGAAGAGAAACATACACACAGGCTGGAAGACATGGAGAGACGGAGAGCATAAGGGGAGACGTCACCGTGGAAACGCAGTATGGTGGGACCAGAATTGAGTTCTAAAGGACACTGAGGGACGGGGCTTATCAGAGGTAGCCAGACAAAGACAGAGGTCCTGATAAAATAAATTTGGAGAATTACATCTTTAATCCATGTCTTCAAGAGATACTTGCTGGGGGAGTATATGAAAGGTTCTGAGAAGTCCTGCAGCAAAAGTTCTGGCTCTGTTCTAGTTAATTTTCCCCAATACTCTTTAACACAGAAGAGAGGAAACATGTGGTTCAGCTCTAGCATCCCATGGGAAATGGTTTGGAAACACAAACCCACATCCTTGCACCATAAGGTTAGGTTCACGGGCCATCAGCCCCAGCATCTGCGGAGGTTGTTATCAGTTCCATCTCTGGGTCAGATGCTACGCCATCCCAAGTGGTTTGTGCACAGTGAAGTATAAAAAAAAAAAAAAAAACTACTGAGTTAAATCATCAGGAAAATATCTCTATGCAGGACCAGGTAAACTACGCCTGGCAATTAGGACTTCTGTCTGGAACCCTCAATGATCTTCACTGGGAACCAAGGAACTCTCTTTGCACACCACCAAGGACATTTGTCTGCTGTGCATTTACATGCAAAGCTAGAAACTTAGGAGACTTTTTTTTTTGCCTTTTTCAAGATAGTGTATATTAACTGTCAGAAATTAATAGGGGCCTGTCTTGATACAAGTAGCATTGGGTTACTATGTGGTATTTTTGCATCTGAAAACCAAGATCCAGTCACACCTCCACCTAGACCAGAAAAGCTGAACCGGTGTCACAGGCCAGCAGGAAGCTCCCTATCAGACTCAGGCTTGTCGTGTGTCCTCCAAAGATGGTTGCTCCACAGGAACACAGAGACAGTAAACTAAGCCAAACCATTACTGCCAGCAGAGAGGAGAATGCAGGCTCTCAAGGGACAAGTCCCAGTTCCACTGCTGACTTAGCTGTGTGACCTTGACACATGGCTTCACCTCTCTAAGCCCCAAGGCCTTGGTTGTGCTGTTTGCCCTTTTTTTGCCAGCACCCAGCCCATGCCTGATACAGTGGCTAGCTGAAAACACATGTGAGGCTTCAGTGAAGAGAAAGCCAGGGGCTCCTGGCTCATAGAATTGTGCTAAGAATTCACGCAGTTGAATGAGGAAGACACAAAGCTCACAGTGGACATTTTTGTGACTTTTCATGTAGAGATATGAATTAATATCTGCTCACTCTACAAAGGGAACCAACAATATAGAAACAAAACAAACAAACAATACCACTCAGGATTAGCTTGGCAACCCAGGGAGTTAACTGGGATTATTTACATAAGTATGAACAAGGGGCTACACTCAGGAGCACAGGAGCCTGAACCTTACCAGAAAGGTGACCAAGCATGCATGTCAGCTGGTAAAATCTGCACCCCCAGAGTCTCACAACTTGCAGGCAGCTCAGTCAACTTGGGAGTCTTGTGGCTTTGGGGGCTTCGATCCTTACTTAGATTCTTACTTCCTGAGCCTAACCCCCAAATCTTAATTCCAAGGAAAGAGCGCCACTACAAGCAACAAGGGCTTAGGTCTTAGCAGCACATGGGTTGCATGTGAGGGTCTGGGTCTTACTAGTATGTAGGCTGTATGTGAGCCATCACAACACTGTGACAAACACCCAAAAGAACCATTTGTAAACATGAAGGTTTTCATTGAACTTACATAGTATCGGAGATTTTAGTCCATGAACAAGCACCCTCTGTGTTCTGAGGTGACAGGGAGGAAGATCGTGTGGCAGGACAGCATGGCAGGACACGGCTTCTCACCCCCTGGTAACCAGAACACAGCTTCTCACCCCCTGGTAACCAGAAAGCCGCGAGAGGAGAGTGAGAAGGAGGCCAGGGACCAGACAGACTTGCTTTATGGCACATTCCCAGCAGCGACTTTCTCCTCTCTAACTTTTCTTCCAATAATTAATCCATCAATAGATTAAGCCATTGATTAGGCCAGCACCCTCATGATCCAATCATTACCCTGAGCCTCATATCTGAATATTGCAGTGGGACCTTCAATGTGACCCTCTTAGGGCCCCTAAAATCCACAGAGAGAAGATCCCATTTTCTAAAGCACTGTTAAGAAAATAGCGATCACTAGCTCCCTGACAGTGGCCCCTCTCTCCTCACATGCCACATGGCTGGAACAGGACAGGGGTTCAACCCCACTGCAGGACTTCACTGATTGCTCATTGTTTTCTGAACAATCCCAGCTTCAAACCATCCTCCCGCAAATCACTCAGTTAGTGATCTTGGTCTCAGTGTTTGCCTCCATAGAATGGGAAAATTTCAACCTTCCTAGTTTGATTGGCAAGACTGAATGAACCAAGCATCATGTGGTCTATCAACTTGGGTCATGGGATGGTGCCTTAAGAGAAGCAGATATTTTGGAGGTGGCAAGAACCACACAACTGGACACTGATACCTTATGAATTCTTTTTGACACCTGCACATTTGTTGAAGTAACAAAGATCTCAACAAAACCAAGGGTCCAAGAGCATATGTCATGTTTTAAAAGTATAAGTAAAAAGAATAAGAGCTGATGAATAGCAGACACTTTCAGGTAACTGGCAAAAGGCTCAGGCTCTTTACACACATCATTTCATGCCCTTCTTACGAGACAGATATTGTAGCAATCCCCAGTTTTATAGCTGAAGACACAGAAGCATGAAGAGGTATAAAGTTACTGAAAGTCCCAGAGCTAACAGGTAGAAGATCTGAGATTTGAGGCTAGATCTTCATGACACCAGAATCTAAACACTTGCTTGTGAAGTCACAACATCTAGACACTGACCTGTGCAGAACTCAAGTCAGCACCAGAGAGACTCCAAGAGCATGAGAGCAGAAGGGTAGCTAGAATCCTAGAGAGGCACCAAATTCCCCTAAACACCCTATTCTAGCTCCATTTCTATTGCTATGGCAAAATAACCCGGCCAAAAGCAACTCAAGGGAGAAAGGCTACAGATAATGCTAATTCCACATGGCAAGAGCAGTGTGGTCTCCTCTGCCCAAGGAATTCTCTGCCCAGTAGATGAAGAATACTATTCTGGAAAAAGAGATGGTGGGAAAGCTAAGTCAATACTAGAATAGAAAGGAGGACATGGTCAGAAAAAGTTACATGTAGAGGATTCCTGAAGGATGAATAGGAGCTTCACAGGTGAATGGAGAGGCAAAGTACTTGCAGGGAAGTGGGAATATGTGGAATGTGGTGTCCGTGAGGACCTGCACAGACAACTCCCAGCTGGGCAGACTGTGCTGATCTTCAAACGTGCCTGCCCTTCCCAGGACAGGATTATATAACCTCCACTCCAGTGAGATAGATTAAGCTCTGTGACCGGCCTGCCTCTCCCTACAACAGGCTTAAACAACCCCTCCTGCTGAAGTCAAGAGTGATCAGGAGAAGTTAGTGTGGCTTCTGAATAGGGCTTCTAAGAGCCAAGTCACCATTTCTGTTGTCTTTCTTTCCCTCTAGGATAGACTAACAGCATCCCTTGGTCTCACAGGAGGTTTCCTCATCAGTCTAGATCCTGAAATGCAGTCCAAGCGGAGGACAGCTATACTCAGCATGAGATACATGTTCAGGATGAAACAAGAAACAGATATCTGCTATTTCAAGTCACTGAGGTATGAGGAATGTTTGTTACACAGTAGAACTCAGACTGAGCTGACTGACATATCAGATTAGTATCCTGAAATAGGAGGAAGATTATTTCAGCAAACAATGTCTGGATTAAGATCCTGGAATGTCATGAACTAGTAAAGGAAATTCAAAGACTCCAAAAAACATTGAGCAATTTATTTTTTAACATAATTTAATTTACTTTATTTTTTGTGCATTGGTGTGAAGGTGTCAGATCCCCTGGAACCAGAGTTACAGACAGTTGTGAGCTGCCATGTGGGTGCTAGGAATTGAACCCAGATCCTCTGGCAGAGCAGTCAGTTCTCTTAACCACTGAGCCATCTCTCCAGCCCCCACAATTTCTTTACAATTTAAGAAATAGTCTAAGGAAGTGTGCTAGTTTGTAGAGATACTTGGGAGATACTACAAGTGTCTCACAATTCATAGGACACACCCCCCCCCAACCAAGAGTCATCTCTGCCAAGAGTACTGAGGCTAAGAATCCTAGCGACTCCGGGGTAGGTAGACGTGGATTGTCTGTCATCCTTAACACCCAGAGTCTGCACCATCTACATACCATTATTGAATTTACAAAGTGTTTGCTCATACATTCTTTCATTTCATGTTTATGGTGCTCCTGTGGGCTGGCTATTATAACCCTGCCTCATCAATGGGGTAAACCAGAGACTCGGGCAAAAAGCCTACTTGAGGGCATGCTTACAAACAGGGGGTCAGAATTCTAACCCAGCCCTGCTGCCTTCTCCCATACTGGGTTTCATTAAGCCGTGGCTTTTAACAGTGCTGCTTCCTCTTAGAGGCCGATCAATACTCAGTCACTCATTGGACGGCAGCGTCCAGAAGACGGATTCAGTTTCTTTCTAAATCTTTCTAATCCCCTTGAACATGTGCTCGGCCAAACAGGCACACTCTGGTCGGTGCATTTGTTTGGGTAAGCGTAGCTTTGTTTTAATTATTGATGATAATACCAAGCACATACTAGTTAATCACGCGGCTATGTCTTGTCAACATAGCTATAGCGGTGCCTGGGAGAAGTCTCTCTCAACCACTGGCCTCCTAGTTCTTCACTGGGAAGGAGAAAAAAAAACAGAGGAGGAGACTTAGGTTGAGGATTTGTCCATTGCTTGACTGCTGAGTCAGGCCGCCATGCTGGCTGTCCTTCCTGCAGCATTCTGGTGATCGAGAGATTCTTTATATGGGACAAATGACAAAGAACACCAGAGGGAAGGTTAAGGCCATCCAGAGTACCAGGGCAATCACACAGTCCCTCAGCAACAGAAACCTGAGAGGCGCCTGACCTGTTCCCAGGGTTCCTTTATACAGAGCACAAACCCAGGGATTGTTCACGCCGGTTATCTGTGCCCTACCCCCAATCTGGACCCAGACCAACTTCCCAAACCCATCCCAAACTTTAAACAACTAATCCTGAGACTTAAACACAGCCCAAAGGCTCAACAGAGACCCTCTGAAGGATAATGATGATGGGCAGGCGTCGATAAGCACCCTTCCATGGGTGTGAGGCTTTAAATACTCCTTCATCAATACGCCTGTCTATACTATGTCACACTGAGTGCCCCTTAGTACAGTTTCTGCATCTGCCAGAAATTAAAGAAGTGAGAAGTACGTGAGTTATGTGCCGCCCCCAGAAAGGTGTAAGTGCACACCTCAGTTTTTGCATGTACACATGTGCATCCGCATGCGTGTGTTTGAGTGTTTGTGGGCACACATGCAGATGTGTCCACATACATGTAGAGGTCCGAAGTTGATGCTGTCTCCCTTGATGGCTCTCCATCTTATCTGTGAAGGCAGGGCTTTTCACTGAACACAGAGCTTGCTGATTTAGCTTGTCTAGTAAGCCAGCCTGCCCCGGGACGCCCTGTCCCCACTCCTGAGGGCTAAAATTGCAGGTGAGTCACCTGCTCAGTTTTTACATGGGTTCTGGGGATCTGAACCTTCACTCTTATACATAAATACTTTATCCAATGAGCCATCTCGCCGCTCTTTGAATGCAAGCTTTTTAAACGGCCTACTGATAACCTTAATTTTTCAATAGTGATTTTTGACACAAGATGAAATAGGCACAGCCCCGTTGGAACTGGAAGACCGGAGAGATGCTAGGGGCTTCCATTAATTCTCACTGTCCAGGCAGCCTTCCACTGAGGTGCGGGGACTCATTTGCATAGTGGATGAAAATCTCTTTCCATCAATAACAACATGTTATTGACGCCCCGCCCCCACCTTCCCCCACCTCACCTCTCCCCTGCCTACTTCCTCCCTGCCCATCTGAGCCACCTGCAATGTTAGGGGGATGTTTCAGGGCACGGCCACTTCTTGTCTCTCATGCCTGTTCTTATGTTCTCTTTAAGATCGTTGCCCAGTATTTGGCAAGGGAGGGGTGAGCCTAGCCTTTATGGTGTGGGGGCGGGGATGTGAGCCTCGCCTTTAACAGCTGAGCCATCTCTCCAGCCCTCCAGGACTTCTTGGTCACACCATCTGAGAGTGAAATGTTCTCAAAGGCTAGCTCTAAACAAGGAAGGAAAGGAGTAGACGAGAAAAGATTCTGCCTCCCTCCTACTCTCCAACAGGGCCAATGAAAGGGTACAGTGGACATGGTATATAGTTCACTGAAGAATATTACTCAGTCATAAAGAAAGAGAATGGAACTCCAGCCTGTCTGGCAACATAGACAGAACTGAAGCACATCACACATAGTGGAACAAGCCAGTGAGGAAACTCAGAAGGTTCAGGTCACACAGGATCTCAAGGGAACTCAGCAGGACTGAGCCCAGGTGCCCACAGCTATAAACTTACACTTCTTATCACGCCACTTATTTGGGTTGTCTTCCTTCCACATCCTAATTTTTTCCCACGTCTTTATTTTTTTTTTTCGGGAAAAAAAAAAAACCTTCAGATAAATCAGACTGCATCCAAGTCCTTATTTCAGGAGCTCATAAACAAAGGCCCTGCCTCCCTATCCCCCCAAAACACAGAGAGCAGAACTCTGGCCTCTGAGTATGTACTCAGGTGACTGAAAAGAAAGCCAGAAATCAAGGAAAGCCACATATAGAAAATCAAGTATTAGAGAGGAACCGAGGTTCTGGAGAAAAGGGAGAGAGGGGCCCTGAGCCTTACATTGAAACAAGGAAACTGCAGGCTCAGGGGGCCAGGGTACTGGATGGCATGTGTATGCCAGTGCCACTCCAACGTTACAATGAACCAGGGGATGGGAAGGCTGGCCAAGAAACCATCCTCCGTGGCAGCTCTGTCCTCATGCTTCCCAAATCTGTGCCCTCGCTCAGAAAGCATGCTGTCTCCTGGCAACTCAGCTGCATTCCTCTACCCCTGAGATAAGGAACTCTGTACCAAACCCTCCAGAGTGGCCCAAATTCTAAACTAGGATTAGCATTGATCTTGACACAGAATTCAGGAAGAACAAACACAAAGAATAAATCTCCAATAAAAGCTAAAAAATTAAAAATCACACAGCAAATTGAGAAAGAGTATTTCCAAACACTGGTCAGCGTCCTTAAGGCTTTCTTGCAAGTTTGACGTTTCTGAGAGCAACAAGAAGCCAAACACCAAAGTAGGAAAATGCTCCAAGGACGAGAAAACCCACATGAGAAATACAAATGGCAGACAAAGACTATTTAAAGGACTCACATGCCAATAATCAAAAGAAATGCGAATGGAGATGGCCATGTGATTTTGTTTATAATCTATTAAGTTTGCAAAGATTAAAGAAAACTCGGTGCTGGCGGCAGTTGAAGGAGCAGGGTGCTCTGAAGCCACAGGTGGGCTTATCAGTTAGTACCAACTCCTAAAGGGCGATGGAGCAAGCTGTATCAAAACTGCTGAAAATTATCCACGCCCACCTAAACATATCATCCTAAGGGAATAATTGGAACTGTGGACAAATATTTGTTTACAGAATTGTTCATCGCACGATTACTTCTGGTGACAGACAAGTGGATCAAACTGTCTATCAAATAACTTGGGAGCATATGGCTCACCCATGCTGTGGAACTACTAAAACGTCATTCAAGAACGCACTTCAGAAGACATTGAGGGGTGGGAAACAACAGACAATATGGCCTCTGTGTATAAAGCTGAAATTATGCTTAAGAATCTTGTGCGTGCATAGGAAAAGTACTGACATTTTGGTCCCCAGAATGTTAGTTGAGGTTCTCTCTAGAAGGCAGGACATAAAACTAATACTATTCCAAGCTCCACCCTAAGCCTGTAGCAGGAAATAAGGACTGGTATGTGGGTATGGTGAGACGTTCAACAGCCTTTACAATTTGATGATTTAAAAATAAGAATAAAATAAAATCCTAATTCTCATGAGAGCGTGACATTTAAGTTTCATACATTTAAAAATGAAAAAAAGGCAGCCGTATAGCTCAGCAGTGGGGGGAGGGGAGCAGTAGCTTCTGTGCAAGCCTGAGGGCCCAAGTGTGACTCCTGGAACCCACATAGAGGTGGAGGGAGAGAGGTGACACCATGAAGTTGTCATCTGACCTTCAGACGTGCAGTGTGGCACACAAGCACCCATGTGCACACATCATACACGCAACAACAAGAAGAGGAACAGGGGTTAGGAGAGGATGATGAAGGTGCTTTTTAATTAGTAAAGAAAATGCTATACAGCTGCATGAAAATGGCCTTGACAAACACTGCAGATAATTTCTAGAAAAATCACAGTGATAACCAGAACTGATTCAATAAATATAGAAAATCTGAATATATTAATCCTGGTGGAAGTTCCACACAATGCAGCAAGAGATTAAAATAAGTATTATTTATCATTGTTACCACTGTAAATTTGAATAAGTAATACAAGATTTTGAAAAGCCCAAAGCATTATATCTTGTTACATAAGATATAAAAATCTACTTGTATATAAATCTACAGCTTTCTCACAGACTATAAATGCAATAGCATCTATAAAATTAAATGAAAAGTGTCTAGCTTATAATAGAAAGACAATTTAAAAACATATTCCATACTCAACAGGTCTCCTGAGTAAGTCCTTCCTGTTACAGGACATTATGCACGGCATTGGGGTGCTCCCCTAACTGTGAGATTCACAGCCTGGAATTTTAGGGGATTTGTCCTCTGGGCATATTGAAAAACATAAGGACTCTGTCTACTGGCTGCATATGGCTAACCCCAAATGTCTGTGTTCTCTTTTGTGGAACTCCATATTAACATAAGTTCAGCATGGGAAGCCAATCATTGTTCTAACAAGATTGCGTGTATCTGAATGTCAGTTCTCAAGGATTCAGGAGTGAGCCTCCAGGCCCTGCCTTTTTGAGAAGTGCAATGATATACCAAGAGAATGTTAAGATGATGCCAGCACCGTCATGGCCACTCTCATCTGGGTCAGATCTCATCTTCTGGTAGTTTACAGGATGTTTTCTGGAACCAGAGCTATTAAGACATAGATGCAAGGGAGCGTGCAGTTTTACCCAATCCAATGTGCAGATGCTTCATGACAAAGATGTTGGAGATAATAGTGATGGTGTTGGTGATGGTGTAGGAGACGAATGGGAAGGAGGAGAGGTGTGTTTAGAACGGGAGTGACTGAGTGAACATTGGACTGGGAATAGGTTGAGGGAAGGAAGGAGGAAGGGGAGAGACAGTAGATACGGGTATGGGGTGAGAGTGGGGACGAGGGATGGGTGAGAGGTGGGTGCAGGATGCAGATAAGAATGGAGGTGAAGGATAAGCCACAGTGGGTGAAGAAGGGACGCGAGAATGCAGATGAGGAATGGACCACAGTGGATGCGGGGATGGGGCGAGAATAAGAATAAGGAATAAGTAACAGTGGAGTAAGGGTGTCAGGAGAATGATGGAGGGGAAGGGGGGGCTAAGGGGCAGCCTCGTCCTGCTTAGGTCAATGGTAACTGTAATCGGGAGAGCTGAAAAGAAAGGAAAGTGGCAGTGGGGTCCTCCGCTCTGGCTGCGGTTGTGGCTGAAGGGTATTTTAAGTCTCCCGTGTTTCTCCCTAATCTACGAGGCACAATTCTGAAGCCAGAGACGCCTCTCACCCCACATGACCCAAGAGCACTTGTCGATTGATCTTTCTGATAGAATTCCTGATCCAATTCCAGTTCTGGTAAGTAGGTCAGCCGTGTGACTCGCTTGTGCCGTGGCCTCAGTTACACCCATCAGCAGTGATAAATACGTGAGCAAGCGTAGGTCATTTCCTGAGAGCTGGAGCCAGAGAGAAGCTCTCGGAGCCTGCGTCCACACTGCTCACAGGAGGAAGGACGGAGAAGCACCTTCACCTGACAGGAGATACAGGTCAGCCCTAGCCAGGAGGGCTAGCACACACCTGTGATCCCAGCACCCAGGAGGGAGAGGCAGGGGAACAGAGTTGGAGGCTAGCCTGTGCTCTGTAGTATGACTGTCTTGTTTCCCCCCCAAAATATTTATATTCTAACTAAATTCATCCAACTGCCCCCTCTTCATGAAAACACACCATTATTCCCATTTTACAAAGAGGAAACTTGGCACTCAGAACTTCTCATATTCGCCTAGGTACCCGTGAGGGCAAGGACTGAGATTATTTTGTGCACCCATCTAGCCTATGGTAGCCACATAGTAGGCGCTCAGTGACTACTCATGAGTAATGTTTGCACACTAAATGTCTGCAGGCGAGGTCAGGCCCATGACCCTGGCTCAAGTCTGACACACCCCTATGCACCTTTCCTGGGACACTGTGACAATTTCAGATTTACTTGAGCTTTCAAAGGGGAAGTTTACTAAACAAAAACTTTCTTTTCTTTCTGTTTCCCCTGGAAGCATCCGGGGCTGCTCGGAGAGGATGAAATTGAAATGTAGGAGCATCTCAGACACGATGGAGGTCCCCACAAATATTCCCCATGGACCTCATTACACATCTGAGCAAACATTACCTTCACTCACAGCTAAATTTCCTGTTTGCTTGGCTGATCAATCCCTCATCAAATTTTAATGCGGGGTTCAAACTGTCTGTGGTGTTTTAATTAGGCCTAAGATTGTGAAGTGTCTGAGGCAGGGTTGAGCTTTATCCAAACCCCCACTTCCCATCCTGTGTTGCCAGAAAGTGGGGGAAGGCAATCAGCACAGGGCTGGGCCATTGCCAGGCATAGCCTGTGTTCCTGGATGTACCATGCTCTCTAGTGGTGGCAAACCACAGAGGAGTCTTCCGCGTCTCCTCAGTTCCCCAGACCCCAAGAATCTGCGAGCTGTCTTGGTTCTCAAGCTATTTTCCTTTCTTACCCATTTCTTCTCTCTTCCTTTCCAGTAAAGCAAAGAATTCTAGTTGTTTAATAGAGCCAGCCGGCCCACAGGCTCTGGCTGGCACAGTTGCGTTTCACTGCTACGCCGTCAGGTGAAGGAGAGAGAAAACTAAAGCATGGGAGCCTGCCCCAGAGTCTCTCACCATGGAGGATGCGGATGTCCACACCATCAGAAATGCTGGGTGGTGTGGATGAGAGCAACAGGGACCATTGGGAAGGCCCAGCATCACCATCCTTAAGCAGACTGGCAACCTCCAGAAGACCAGGTAGCAAAGTGGTTCTTTTCAGAGCCCAAGAGGAAGCCAGGTGACTGAGAAACGAGGATCTGGGGGGAGATTGGTCAAAATGGGTTGATCAGTAGATCCTGAAGTCCAGCATCCTCTCCCATCACTGCCTCCCACGGACCACCATCTTAGCACAAAATCTCAGAATGTCCCCCAGGCTTTGCCTCTGCCCTTTACAAAACAGAGCACCATAAACCAGAAAGCCTGTCTTCTGGAGACCCCTCTCCTCATCCAGCATGGCTAACCAACAGAGGGGCTCATTTGGATGTTAGGGTATCCAGTGCTCATCGCATATTCAAGGTTCTGAGAAGTCCTACAAAGAAGGAGCCTGGACCAGACAGCACAAGCCTGCATCCTCCAAGCTTATTCGTACCTGGGACAGTAGCCTACACTTCCCTCTGTCATTGCTGCTTGCTACATTTACACCTTCCACCAAAAGACCTGAGACAGCCCAGAGCGACGTGCACTTTCCAAAGGGCAGTACTGGGTAACGAAGCTCCCATATCATAGCTAACAGTGCATGTAAGTTATCAGAACCTTGGCAGTCCTGATAGGGAAGACAAGATGTGGGCAGAGTTGGTGTCTCTGGGGCCTCTCCCTGGCTTGTACAAGCCACCTTTGTTCTGTGCCTTCCCGCGGGCTTTCGTCTGTACTATCTGAATGCAACTGTCCTCTTAGGAAGCCAGTCAGCTTGGAATGTCACCCTAGCACCCACTTCAACCTAACGCCTTCTTCAGTTCTCGCTCTCCAAATACCGTCACATTGTGAGCATTCGGTGTAGCCTGCAGGGCACTACAGGAGCATCCCTCTGATCAGTCCACACAGCCTTTCCGAGGCTAGCCCTTCAAGTGAACCCTACTCACCTTCCCAGGTGGAGAAGCTAGAACCAGCGAGAAACCGGTTCCCTGAGCTGCTAGGCACCTGAGCTGCTCACTGGATATCTGCAGGGTCTTTCACTCAGCACCACTGTGCCTGGAGAGGTCCCCCTGGCGATGAAACATTGGAATCAGGCAGCCCCACAGACCACACTGGCACCCTCAAAGGGTTAAGGTTGCAAACAGACTTATCGACTGGTGCCCTCTTGTAGGACCCAGGGAAGCGTGACTGATTGGAAGCCTGCACAGAGGAGGAGCCCGCTTTGTGGGCCCAGAATAAATAAGGGCCTGTCAATAGCTCGGATCCCTGGCATCGACAAAGTCTGCAGTCTCAATAGGCAATTAACACTTTACAGGGGCCATTACCCAGCGGCCTCCCCGCATTTTACCGCACATTTTCTGCCGTCAGCTCCGGTACAGAAGCTTCTGAATAAAAACATAAAAATGAGCTAGAACAGGCCAGCACTTTGCCCGGCTGCAGCCTCGGGGCCACACGCAGCAAAAAGCCATATTTCCTGTCTTTCTAAAATGCGCTTTCTTCCCCGCATCCTTGGGTCTGCAGACATGTGCGTGCGCTTACACACAAGAACACGCAGTCAGGCACTGGGGGTGAGGGGCACCAGCGCGCTGTTAGAAAGGAGGCAGCTGGCAGCAGAGCACACACAATAGGGGTTAAATGGAGCACAGTGAATGTTGAGCAATTCTTCCAGCTTTCTGGGTTCTAGGAACCAGCTTTTCTGCCGAGGATCACGAATGACTTAGGGAAGGCTCCAAATGCCTCCGTTTACCTATGGCAAGGCCAAAGACCCTCCAGGTTCCATTCTTTGGTTCATAGTGCATTGCCTGAAGAGGTCTCTCTCCACTTAACCACCAAGATTTCCTTTTATTTGACTCTGGACAGCTCACAGCAGTGTCCCCTCCTGAGGCCACACAGGTGGTGGTTGTGGTAACCTCCCCCAGCACCAAAGCACTCTGATCTTGCCTTTGTGTCTGTATTTAGAGAACTGCACCTTTTAGGGGCTCATTCAGTCCCTGGACCCCGAATTCTGATCATCTTTCCAAAGTCACCTCTTCAGATGGCTGCCCCCATCGTACTTGAGCTCCCTGGAACTGTGCTGACTGAATAATCTTCACTTTACTTATTCTATGGCGTGAAATCAGCTCCAGATGATGCCCATGATCCGAGTACACTTCCATGAACATAGACAAGGGAGCCGAGAGGGAACCTCCCACACAGACGCCTACAGACAGATCAGGTACACAGGATAGCTAGGGAAGGCAGAAATCAAATTCTTCCTCAAGCTCAGTAAAGGACTACTCTCCCAGTGTGGACCAGAACCCTCTGCAGCTCTCTGCCTTGGGTAAGCCTCTGGGTGGGAGGAGATACCAACCTCGAGCAAGGTGTTGTCAAGGACCTGTTACCAAGGACCACCATCCCCTGGCAGGAGGAACTTTTCCCTAGGAATGCACAAGTGTCATGGAAGGGAGAAGAAGTAAGTTGATTTACTATGGACTTGCATCTTCCTGAGATGCTCCTCTGAGTCCAGCAGTCCTGACATAGCTTGATAGGCAGTGACAGAGGCTGAGCTGTACCATGGGACAACTATCTTCCCTTAACACCACGGGCCTGCCTCAAACATTGAGCTTCTTTCTGTGTCAAAGCTAAAACCACCAGCTGCTGTTGCATTTCCACCCCTGTAAGTCTTGCCTGGCAATGTCAGTTGTGAGCCAGTAAAAAACATACAGCAAAAGGGAGAGTCTAAAAAATGCAATTCAATCTGCCAAGCAGACACGCACACATCTCATTAAGAAACCCAGGTAACACCCTGATCAGACCATGCCTGATGCATGATATCTGTGAGCTGGTCAATTACATGAGACAATGAATTTAGTCATTTAAATTAATGTAAATTGGTATATATATGTATGTATGTATGTATATATATATATATATATGTAATCAAACACATTATAGCTGTTACATCCAGTGATCAATATCAGGATTCTACACCGGGCTGGGAAAAAAAAGAAATGAGAAATCTTAATGCCTCATACAGGAAAGGGGTACAGGATAAGACAAGCTAGTTCTGCTGTGTAATGCCTGTGCCGAGGAATCGTGTGCTGGGAACATTGTATGAGCATCTCAGTTCCCCGATACAACAGCTCTCAACCACAATGCTAGCCGCAAACTAGGGCATCATCATTTAACTGTTCATGCAAGGCTCTCCGGCTTACACGGCTTACAGAGAACACTTCTTAATCCGTATGAGGAAACACTAAGAGGTGATGGTTAGAAGCACAGGCTTAGAAGCAAATCCAACTACATTCAGACGCCAGCTCTCTCCCCTACTGCATTTAACACCCTGGGCCCAGTTACTTCCTTCATCACAGCCTCCATCTTCTCATCTGTGAAGTACAGGCATGATTTCTATCCCACAGGGTTACCAGAAGTAGCAAGTAAAACGGTGCATAAATGTTTACACACTGCTGGCATTTCACAGTCTCTCAATAAATGTTATGACTCTTCTCCTCACTGCTCTTTCGAATATTCTATTCTTTCCACCACCTTTGCCCGTGTTCTATTTATGGAATTATAAATTACTGGGGAGCTGTAAGAAAGTAAAGATTCTATGTTGTGTGAAAAGGTGTGATGTCAATCCATATCACTTCAACCCATATGTCAATCTTTGGGGAAGTCTTTAAAGATAGGGAGTGGGTTGGGAAAAAAAGCATGGGTTGCAGGACAGATTTTGTAGAACAAGCTTACAATCATGAGAAACTGGATCTAGCACAGACCTGATCTTGTATTTATAGTGTTTTCAGAACATTGGAGCACGATTTGAATAATACACCAGTGTAGCATGATTAATAAAACCGAGAGGCAAATTTTGGGGTTCAAGCTGAAGATCAGAAAAGCAAAGCAACCAACCACTAGAGAGTTTTCACATCTACCAATGCTCAGATCGAAGGGGTAATTCACTGATCCTCAGACTGCACTGATCTCTGCCAAACCTCAGACTCACCAAGACTGCACTGAACTCCTCCTGCCTTATATTCTTCTTTAGGTCTGGGATTAAAGATGTGAGCTCTGTTTCTCTTTATAGACAGATCAATCTCACGTAGCCCAGGGTGGCCTTGAGTCCTGGGATTAAAGGTGTGTGCCACCACTCCCTGGCTTCTAGTGGCTAGCTCTACACTCTGATCTTCCGGCAAGCTTTATTTATTAAAACACAAATAAAATATCACTATATTCCCCTTTTTCTAAAATATAGGTTATAGCTAATATAAGAAAAACTTTATGTAATAAGTACAATAACTATATAAAATATATACAGGTGATAAGTACATCATCAATGTCTGGTCCATTGGCATTTTACAAATTATAGAAAATACCCCATTATCCATCCTATCTTGGTGAGTCCAAAGTCTTATACCTAATTTACTTTTTATCATAACTTGCATTACTTCCAAAAAATATCTTTTGATATCTCTCAACCTTATACACTTTATAGTTATTTAGTGAATTTCTTTTCTGAATCTTATAAAAAGGGGAAACTATAACTATTTAGTTTTCAACTATCTCAGAGACCCAAAAAGGAAACAATATTAACTGAATAAGCAGGAAGTAAAGCAATGGACTTCCAAAATATGTGAGAAATGACGAAAAAAGCTGGCTACTTAGACCCAAAGTTCCTTTGCAACATTGGGGCATCCTTCTTCAGCCTAAAGGCTAAAAATGTTTGACAGACTATCTATGAAGCAGAATTTTTGAAGGACTGTCCCACCTTATCTTGACAAGGTTTGGCAGTCACTCTCTTTTGTGTTCTGCTTGTCCAATTAGGATAGCATACTATCAGTAGTCAAGGCAAGGGAAGTTTCTTGCCCAGTGACTTACTTTTGACCCAAAGAAAGTAAACTCCATATGGAGTTTCTCAATAGCCATTATCTTCTCTGAAGTAGATTGTTGCTGCCAAGGGCAGACATGTCTCATTATCATAAAAAAGAACCTGTGTTATAAAAACACCTTAAATGCCATATTCTGTAGCTCTCTAAAGTATTTGAAGATGACCTGTATTTATAAATATATATGTGTATGACCTTAAAAACATACCTAATATGACTATAAGTTTAATTGTAATAGGTGACTAATTACTAACCTATATCTCCTTATTATCCTAAACAGTTGGTAGTAATAACTTCCAAGAAGTAGAAATTTGTATTACATTGTTAAATGAGCTGTATAGGTATAATAGTTTGAACAAGATTAGAAATGTATGTATGGTATGTTTTAATAAAATTAATCTCAAATTTGTATTAATATACAAAATTTGTATACAATATATGAAAGTCCATTCCAATGCAAAATATTTAATGCTAGTAGTTGTTTTTTAAAAAATAAATTCAATAATCTACCTTTTTATCTTACCATATTCATATCCTCCCTTTTGTCTTTCTAGAGTAGATTCAATAATCTATCCTTTAATTCTATCATATCTATATCCTCCTTTTTTCTTTTCAAAACAAGAACTCTGAATCTAATTTCGTTTGTTCAACTTTCCTTCCGACCATAACCAATAACAACTGTAACCAACCCCCTAAACAATGAGAAATATCCATAACCCATTGAATGACCAAAAACCACCCAACCCACCTCTTAGGAACGTTGGCATCAAGTTCTGGGGGTAATGGCATCTTTAGGAGATCTTGAAAAGAAAAATTTGGGTTAACTGTCCTGGGAGGGGTAGCTGCATCATTTGTTGTCCAGATGGAAATGGATGATGGGAAAGTGCAGGGCTTGTCTCAAATCCTGGTGACAGTAGTAGTCTGTGAGGCCGGATCATCTCAGCTAGCCACTTCAAAACTGTTCTCAGCAGTTTGTAGTCTAAAGCAGATCTTTAGGTGGTGTTTTTCATCTTAGTGGTGTTATCATAGTCCTAGGATTGGTGGGGCCCCATCCTCCTTTTGTGGACTTTAATAATCTATATGACCATTAATATCAAGGCAAAAAGTTTAATATATATTAATAATATAAATTTTGAGGTAATATTTAAACCCTAAGAAGAGCTGTAAAAGAGTCAGTTTAAAACCAAAAGATTATGAGATTTGTGGCAACAAAATAGATCTTAAATATTTGTGTTTTTCTTCTATCCCATATCAGGTGGCTCTTCAGACATGAAGTAGAGATTTTAGATTTTATTTTAATAAGCATGTTTGGGTTTAGAGGAGAAAGCCACACTCTAACTCCAAAGCCTGCTTTAGTCTTTAACTGGACTGGGACCACAAAAAGATCATTTGTATTATATATCTATTGAGAAAAGTAGAAACAAACATTTGAAACGATTTATGAAAATTCATCCTGTTGGAAATGTGATATACCTATAAACTAATTTACTTTTTCTTGGGATATTTGTTCTGGATAATTTGGCCTTTTCATTCAGATATCTCATTTGTCCAGTGGTCTTCAGATTCCTTAGTTGCATGCCTTTATTCCCCTAAAAAGAGAGCAACAAAACCCTTCCCCAACCCTATTTTTGGGGAGATATCTCCTTTGATATCTGATCAAACGAAAAGCATTTATTAGTTTTATAGGTTAGATTAGATTAAACAACTATGCTGCTTGATAAGGTATTATCTCTTCTAATTAAGAGGTGTCCCTTGTTCAAATCGAATCTTTATCAATTTTAATAGTACCCATAGCTTTTCTACTCATGTAGAAACAAAAGCAAAAGCCTTTCCCCAATGAAACACATGTCCCAGGTTCCATTCTGAGATTAGTACATCTTTAAAGTAAAGGCTGACTTAATTCCACAGTTTTTTTTTTCTTATATCCAATGTCTTTCTGTAGCTGTTGTTTCTTTCTCATTGGCATTTAGAAAATTCAAAGTTAATAAAGCATTATACAATCAATTTCTGGGAGTATTTATCATTCCTGTTTATTAAACATATCCTTTAGAGTTCAATTTGACCTTTCTATAACTGCCTGCCCTGCCAGATTGTGTGGTATACTTTATATTAAAATAAGAAAATATGTTTTATATTATAATAAGAAAAAACTATTTCATTTTTTAAAAGACATATGCTGGAGCATTGTCTGTCTTTATTTGTGCAGGTATACCCACGATGGCCATAACTTCTAGCAAATATGTGATTACTAAATCAACATTTTCCAGACTCAAAGCAATTGCCCATTGAAAACTTGAATAGGTATCAATGCTGTGGCGTACATATTTTAGTTTTCCAAATTCTAGAAATTGGAATGCATCCATCTGCCAGATTTTATTACTTTGAGTACCCTTTGGGTTACTTCCTGCAGATAATGAGCTTGGTTTCATAAAGAACAAGTAAGACATTTCCTTATAATTCCCTTGACTTGTTGCCAGGTGATGTAATAGTTTTTTGAAAAATCTTTGCTATTGACATGATGCTTTCTATGAAATTCTGAGACTTCCAGCACATTTCCAATCAATAATTGATCGATTTCTGCATTACCTTGTGATAGAGGACCTGGCAGACCTGTATGGCATTGGGTGTATGTTATGTATATGGGATGCTTCCTAGTCCTGACTATATCTTGTAACTGAATAAATAATAAAGTCAATTCTGTATAATCTGGCATAAATTCAACAGTTTCAATATACACACCAGAACCTGCCAGCAGAGGCTGCATCCAGTGAGTGTGATGAGGACAGTGGTGGGCCAGGTGAGCAGAGTGGTGGGGCACTTGCGTTTACACAGCCTGAGTTTCTTACTGTAAGAGTATGCCATGAATATTTACACCACAGCCACAGTTTTATAAATGCAAGCATTCACTATTCTTTGTTCTCTATAAAGAGGGTGGGCCACACTGTCGGCCTCAACACCCCCTGGAAACTTATTAGATATACAAATCCTTAGGCTCTACCCTAGACCTACTGTAGGAGCAGCTCTGGGGATGAGGCCAGTTCCCTGGGGGTTAAATAGCCACACTTCCTAGGATTCTGGAGTCCCCCAAGTCTAAGGACATTGTTGCTACCTATCTGGTTTCACTGAGGCGCCATTCCTATCCAAACCACCATGGATACATTCCCAGCTGAGGTTCCCCACTTCCATGGGGGCCATGTCTATCCAAGCCACCACGGATACTTCCCCAGCTGAGGTTCCCTTCTTGAAAATGACTCCTTTTTTTTTGTCCAGTTCCACAACACTCACCATCACACAACCCCAGCTCACTCAATAGTAAGAGTACTCTGGCATCCTCCAGTGTAGCTTTTAAAATTTAAAACCAGAGGGAAGGCCCTTCAAATTGTTTATCTAGAAACATTTCTAGAACTCTCATAATAGGAAAATCAGCAGTCCAACCTGAAATCGGAAGAAGGCTTTACCAGACATTTTCCAGAGAGGGTATTTAATGGGCATATGTACAAAGGGGACAATCCCGTGGGATCTCACCCATAGACAAAGGACTTCAAGCAGCCAATGACTGCGTGGGGAAGAAAAATTAGCCCCTTCCAGGGATAAGCACCCTTATTGGTTATCCAATAAGAGTGGTCAGCCTGAAACCATATCCACAGCACCAACAAACACAGACTCTGCAAGTTGTGTGTGAGTGGTGGTGGTGGTGGTGGTGGTGGTGGTGAAAGTGTGTGTGTGTGTGTAGCAATTATAATCAAAGAAAAAGAGTCTATCAACTTGAGAATTGGAGGCATGGGAGAGGGTGGAGGGAAGGTACCCGGGAAGGGTCAGAGGAAGAAAAAGAAAGGGAGTGATGAAATTATATTTCAATAAAACCGTATTTAACATGAGGGGGTTTGTGACCACACTGAAACTTACCCTGCTTTATAATACTTGACTTGTTCAGCTTTGAGGAAACCAGTGAACTATTCTCAGCACTGTGAGCTCCCTTCCTCACTTAGCACTCATAGGGTTCTTTAAATAAAGCAGGCCTGGTGTCACACACCTGTAAGCCAGCACTCCCAAAGCTAGGCACCGAGATTGAGAGTTCAAAGCCAGCCTGGGCTCTATGGTAAAATCCTATCTTTAAAAAAAATCAAAAATATCATTTTTTAAAAAAAATATATCTGCAGAAAAGGTTGTGTGTAAAAGCAGGCCTGTGGTAACCTCTCCATAAAGCACGAGTTTATCTCTCACTTATTGCTGCTTTGTTTACAGTGTTGAGAATGGAACCCAGGACTTCACATGAGCTAGACAAGTACCCTGCCATGGAACTGCACTCCCAGCTCTGGTCATAAACCTGTTAACCATGGTCGCCAGGTCTTAACACAACCACAGTAAGGCTCTGGTGTTGGCACATCTTATGTACATCAGCATCATAAGGAAACCACCATCAACTATCTGGCTTCCCTCTTTCTTGGCGTCTGATCATAAATCTTTCCTAGTGCTACCATAGTCTCCCTTCCCGCCGCCATCACTGATGCCAAGCACACCATGGGGATGCACAGAAGAGCAGCCTGTGTTTCTAAGGATGCCCAGCTTCACTGTTTTAACTCTTGGTTTGCCAACTAAGAGCCCTTGAGACCCTTGCAAAGTGAGACATTTGGGCCTTCTCTATAATTACCTGGGACCTTCTGGCAGTGAGCAAAGTGGGTGCCAAGTGTTCTGTCAATTTCAATCTAATGCCAGGCTCTCCTGCCGCAAGTACTTCTTAAGGACCAACCGGTTCCCGCATGCTGTTTCTAGCAGGTGACATCTTTTCTGACTGCCAATAACGTGGCCTCTGTCAAACACCAATTACCCTTTCTTGTTCCTCGATCCTCCAAGGATCGTCTTACCAAGAAGTCTTTGCATTTACTGTAGGGAGCCTTCCCCACATCCCCTGTCATTTTAGCTGATTTCTCATCATCCAAACTTCACAGTAAATAAAACATCCCTTAATCGCCAGCTTCGTACTAACCTAGCCCTGCTGCTGTCCTTTCTCACAGCGCCTACGCCCGTTCCATCGCACCTTTTTGTGCATGAGCTCCTTGACTTATGAGAGCCAGTGTTGCTATGACAATTGGGCTTGCAGAATGCAAGGAAGGAGTGGCTCTGTTGGCTTCTCATGATGTACCTATTACCTTACTAAAGCTTGGAATATGTTTAGAAGCAGAAGGAAGGAAGGGAGAGCATCGAGATGGACAGAGTTTGGCCCAATCCAGTGCAGTCACCTGTGTTAGCAAAATAAGACAACCCCTTCGCTTCTGCTTCACCAGCTGAAGTCAGATCTGAAAACAAAGTTTATTTAATATTAGCAGAGAAGCTCTCTCTCCCCCACGTCTCTCTCCTATCTCTCTCTCTCTGTCTCTGTCTCTGTCTCTCTCTCTCTCTCTCTCTGTGTGTGTGAAAAAGACAGAGACAAAGAGACATGGGAAGGGTAACATAAAATATTGGCTCACATGGTGATAGAGACTGAGAAGTCCCTCAGTCTGCTGACTATGAGCTCGAGACATAGCAGAGCCAGCACTGGAGTTCAGAGAGACCACCGTGCAGATCCCAGGGAATTGGGGTGCTGTGGACAGAAATCTTGGACACCCCACCCTTCCTTGCCTTTTTGTTCCTCTTGGCCTCAATGGTTGAATGTAGCTCACCCCTGTGGGAGGGGTCCACCTGCTTTGCCTCTCCTGGAAATTTCCTCCTAGATCCCCATAATGATAATGTTCCTGAGATTTCTGAGCAACCTGTGGCCTGGAGAAATTGACACATAAAGTGAGTGATGTCAGGAATTGAAGTTGATTTCATATGACCTGATGTTCTCCCATGAGAGGCTCTGGGCTACCAGCAAGGTACATAAAACCGTAGAATCTCAGCTAAGCTGTGACCAGAGCAGGTACATTTACCCTTTCAGCCTTCCAAGGGGAATGTAAGACTGGGAAATCCTTGGAGTCCTTTCAAACAAGTAGTCTCTCTTCCGTTGTTACAATAGTCAATCCTCAAAGAATAACAGGATCCCAAGGCAACTTCTTTGAAACAAAAATTGATGGGCTCAAGTTCCTTCTATAAACCCATCCCTTTGCAACATCAAC
Organism: Alexandromys fortis; assembly: GCF_014885135.2. Classification (NCBI taxonomy): domain Eukaryota; kingdom Metazoa; phylum Chordata; class Mammalia; order Rodentia; family Cricetidae; genus Alexandromys; species Alexandromys fortis. Next base: position 8,427,351 of record NW_026067952.1, read on the forward strand.
CAGTTTCAGTAAGAACAAATCCTGTGGAAGCAACATGCCCTGTAGAGTGTCCTGTGCTCACAGCAACATTCCCAGACGGTGTCCACTGCTTGGGTGATAGGAAAGCATGCGACTCGGGTACAAAACACAAAAGTACACCAAGAGGAAAAGGTGGGGAACCACTAATTTTAAAAATCAACACTAATGTTTAACCATTAAAAGTGACTAATGAAACAAGGTGGTCCTAGAACTGAGTGTATAGAAGGAAGGTTGTGCATGCTTAGAAAATTTAGCAAAGTTGGAAGAGGAGAGAGCTCATGCAGGAAGCCCTGCAAGCACCAGGACTTGAGTGCTATCTCTAGGAATGAATTTATAACAAGCATACCCAAGCAGCATCACTTCAACAGGTGAAACTAAACAAAACAAATAGAAAAAAGAAGGATGGGCAAAGTGGTGCCTGCCTGTAATCCAAGCACTGGAGAGATGGAAACAGGAGGATATGTAATTCACTGGCTGGCCAATCCACCCTTCTTGTCAAGTTCCAAGTCAATGAGAGAGACCCTGACTCACAGGACACTGTGTAGTGCACATGAGGAATGATAGTTGAAGTTGTTCTTAGGTCTCCACATCCATGTGCACATATGTGCACCTGCATACACCTGAATGTGATCACATGTACACACATATACATGCACACAAAAAAAGAAAGAAAAATAGGAAGAAGAGACGAATCAGGACATGGAAGTGTTAACCATCAAGCCATCAAGAGCTGAGAAGTTGAAAGAGAAAATAACAACATGGTAGAAGCCAAACACTCTTGGAGAATACCGTGAGATTAAATCACAACAATGTGATAACTGAGATGCTCCCTTTATGGCCCTGACTGGTAGGAAATTCTAAGCAGGTACGAAAAATTTCTGGGGCTGGGGAGATGGATCAGTCCATAGAGGGTTTGTTGTGCCCAAGTTCTGTCCCCACTACCTACAAGAAAGCCAGGTGTAGCACTACACATCTTCAGTTCCTAATTTGGGAGTGAGAACAAAGACAGGAGAACCTCTGGGGCTTCCTGGCCAGTTATTCTAGCTGAATACATGAAGTCCAAGTTCATTGAGGACCCTGCCTCCAAAAAATGAGGTGGAAAAATATTGACAAAGATATATGGTATCAAAGTCTGGTCTACACACACACATACACACACACACACACACACACACACAAATCTATCCATATATTTGATAAGGGGGCAGCAGAATAATGGCATCTTATTGTACATTTCCTAATCCTCAAAATGTGGTACTGTATTAGATGAGACAGAAGATGAAATCAAGGTATCAGGTAGAAATGCCACTCACTTTTAAGTTATTTATAGTCCTTACTTTAAATTAAAGTAGTCACCCTGGGTGATCAGGATAGACCCAGTTTGATTGCAGGGTCTCTGGATGGGGATGAGGACTTTGGACTAAAGAGATGAAATCATGAGAGACAGGACAGGCCATCACTGCTGGAGTTGAAGACAGAAGGTGATCATGAGTCAAGAATGCCTTCAATGAAAAAGGCCAAGAAATGAGTCCCCCGTGGAGTCTCTGGAAAGAATGCAACCCAGACAACAGTTCAGTCTACTGTAAACCCACAAGACCCATTTAAGACTCCTGACTTCTAGACCTATAGACAATAAACTTAGGCTATGGAAAGCAAACAATGCATAAAAAACAGTCATTACAGCAGCAATATGAAACCAACTCAGATGTGGGCTACATGGATGGTGAGTGTGGTTACAGTAGTGCTGGTTCTGGTGCATAGAACATAATGGAGAGAAGAGTGCACATCCACCCCTAGAGAACTGAGGATCCACCGTCTGACCTGCTTTAGAGTTAGTCCCATGGTTCCCTCCAAGCTCATGCGCTAGATGCAGGAGAGCCACAGTCTTTGATTTCAGAGTTTGCCACCTCTATCAAAGCAAGGCGGCTCTGACTCTATTTTTTTTCATGAGCATGGCCATAGAGGTACTGTGTGGGCTACCTCGTTGACAGTGACAAAAGGGCTGACCTTCTTTCTCACTAACCCAAGTGTCCTTTTGGATCTCTTTTCTTTGTGGCAGAAATCAATGGGGGCTGTTTTCATCTAAGTAAAAATAAATCTTAATCACCTTTGTAAGGGAGGAGAAGATAAGCAGGCTGAGTTCTAAAAATGGGCTCTCCTACTTAACAACTGCCAAGTGCTATTTCTTGAATGATACCAAAGATGACATCACACTCAGGCTATAGGGTGGGATGATCAGCTGTTGATTAGGAGCTATCGGAAGGGGGCAGGTAGCCGAATGAAGCCACAAAAAAATAGATCCAATTTGTTATTGCTGGGCGAGCTCTCGGGATGTGCAAGGCAAATGAGAACAAGATAGCTAGCAATACATTTCTGACATGAAGGGTGTGGGTGTCACATCCCCACACTGTCCTCCATCATCACATCCTAGGCTGGATGGACTCCAATGCTAACCCATGAGGCCATGTCAAGTCATTAAAAGCCCAACTCACAAGCTTTCTCTTCTCCTTCCCCCTCTTTGTGCTTTTCCTAAACTTTCAAACTACAGCTCCCAATGTCCTTCATTCTGTGACTAAAAATCACTGTTGGGAAACTCCTAGTGGCTGCCATTTCTGTGATAGACTATATTCACATTGGGATCATTGTTCTTCTGTGATATGAGATGGAGCATATATTCTCATCACATTGACTTCAGTTTGTCAGCGTGACACACTTCTGGCAAGTAGAAATATGTGGCATATGCCAGGTTCATGCAGAAGTTAAGTCATTGACATGTTTCCATTGTGTGTAAAGCTCTTCGTTCAGTCAAAAGATCAGCAAGGCCTGAGTTGGGATGACTTCTTCTGCCTGGCTAGAAAAGACATATCCAGAGAGATGCAGTCAAATTGTAACTCCTAATATAGAGGAGAGAGAAACAAAGTTTTGCTCTTGTTAAGATCATTGACATGTGAGGAGCTATTTGTTATCTGGCAAAAGCTGACCATGACATAGCCCACTTCAATGGCTTCTCAACTTTTATTTTGCTCAATCCCTGTAACAATATTTGCCAAATTATGACTCTGAAGAGTCATAAACTTAGATGTGATAGGCTAAGATCAACTGGGAAATTCTCCAGTCACCTCACAAACATTCGTTGTATCTATCAGCATATTGAAGGTTCTAGAAAGCCCTGTAGTGTTTGGTAGTGGTTGGGGAAAAAGCTCTCAAGTCATGTTTCTTGAGTTCAGATATTGAATCTACTACTGTTTATTAATTAAACACCTTTAGACAGGTCATTTTAGTGCAATGTCCTCATTTAAAAGGGATGACAAGGAGAGTGTCTTGTGAGGTTTTGTAAGAGTTAAATGAAATGATATAAAATGAGTACCAATGGACTACTTTCTGGGTCTCAGATTGTCCCACCCTCCTTTCCTTTCCAAAATCACAGAAATAACATCAAAAAGCATTTTTGAACTAATCATACTACATATACATATATATAATCATACATACATATATAAACACATTACACACACACACACATATATATATATATATATTCCAAATTGTTTTTGAATCTCTGAACCAGGAATGGAGGAAATTTTCACATATTGGAAGGATGGCTGAATCTGAACGTTTACCAGGCAATGGAACTAGAAGTAGCCATTGAGGGGCACAAGTACCCCAGGGGGATGAAAACAGAGCCGCCTCTGTACCTGACAAGGAAACAAAATATGTGGTTTGAAATGAGGCTTCAAAGCTCCATCCTTTACCCAGGAGTTGCAGCTATGCCTGGACACACAGCAGAAAAAGAGAACAGAACATATAACCAGGATGGCCAGGACTCAGGGACTCAAGTTATTCTGTCCATAGCCAGTGAGTGTCCTGAGCTACTAACACAAGACCCAGTCTCTGGGTGAGAGACACACAGCAACCAACAGAGATAGCCATGAGCCTACAATCACAATGAACATCCAAATAAAATTACAAACTAAAACAATCAACGCCTTTGTATAGATCCAGAAGAACAAGGGGAGAAGCCACCTAGAAGAAAAAGATTCCAAGCATTCCTCTGTGCCAAAGATGTGCAAACTTTAAAAAACAACACAAGGATCCAGGCACGGTGACACATGCCTGTAATACCAGCACTTGAGGCTGAGGCAGGAGGATCAAGACTTCAAGAATGTGATGGTGGAGGGTAAGGAAGGGTCTTGGAGGAGTTGTGTCCATGGGTAAAACTCTCAAAGCATAAATATAAATACCGCATTTTCTTTTTTTAAAAAAAGGAGTATAAGCTGTACTACCACTCATAACCAAGAACAGAAATTTGAATACAGAGTATCAAGCACAAATCAAGAAATCAAAAGGGCAAAGCACCAGAGAGGAGTAATGGAAGTACAAATGCGAAATGAGTAAATGCACCTTACCCACAAACACCCAATACATTATTTTCATAATACTAATTATGAAAAGCATCTAATTCTGTTGACATTACTATCAACAAATGTCCCTGAAGAAGGGTTAAATTAGTACATTGCTCCGAGATAACAAATTGGCCCATTCTGCACCCTTTCTATGTGGTGGCTCCTGAGTTTTCTCCTTGGGCCTTTATGTCCCACCTTATCTGACTCACTAGAAACAAAACCACCAGTACAGTGCCTGCTACAAGGCAGGTTCCCAATCCACATCAACCACATCCTCTCAGTATGAGTCTTTATAACAAGTAGAGGCTAACATAATGACTTACCCGCATATTTTGTTTTCAACTCATTTCACTCATTATAAATACAAATCAATTGTACCAGACACTGCATTTATCTATTCACAAGTGTTAGAGGTTTCTGGGCCGTCTGTGCCTATGGACTTGCATCTTATTTTGTTGAGCTAGAAAGGAAGGCAAAAAAGATCTACTATTGGTGCTTAAAAGTCAGAGGTCAGGACATTTCAAGTACAATATCATGGTGGCTGTCTTTCACACTGCCTATCCTGAACTCCCAAGAGGTCTCAGGTTTGAATTCCATGTGCAAAAGAAAACAAGACCTTGGATGTCCCACAAGACTGGATAAAAAATCCTTAATTGACTGCTTTCCCTCTTGGGTCTCACATCCCCACTCCCTACTGTGTTTCCTGGAGCAATCTACAAGCACAATATATACCCACTAATCTACTCTTGGTGGTAGCCCACACTGGGCCCTGACCCTAAGCTCTCCTATGAACAGATGTCAGAACCCACAGGCCAGAAGTGGCTATTCCATCTGCATGAAGCTCAACATCTGGCATTAACACTTTCCCTTGAAATGACTTTCTCTCCCAAATGTTGCCTTAGTCCCCTATAGCCCCCTCAGCAACAGGAAACTTCAAAATGTCTGAGAGGAACTATGGGCCATGGGCCATTAGCCTTCCATATGGCAGGCTGGTTTGAACCCTCAACACAGCATGCACACACCCCACCCTGACCCCAGGGGCAGATGTGGAGGGAGTAACTTCACCCTGCCCCAGCACACAGCAGCTGGGACATCTGCTCACACCCAGAAGGAAAAGCAGTTCATATGGGGGGCAGCTCCAGTCTAGGCTCCGATTAATTTATTCGTTAAAGAGTGATCAGTAAGCACCTATCATATGCTAGAGCCTGAACCTGAGAGTGGAGGAAAATGTTTCAGCCTAAAGACCCTAAGAGTTTGGTGAGGAAGACCAATGACAAAAAGTGGCAAGGGGACGAACTATAAGCCAGCACAATTAGAGCTAGAAGGAAAGGAAGCACAGAGACCTTTGAAAACAACAGGAAAGCAGCACCTGAGCCAGCCCTGGCTGTCACAGGAAGAGACGACTCCCTGGAGTAGGTGATTCACAGGATAAGAGCAGGAAGTGTGAAGAGCATGGAGCAAAACCTAAGATGCTCCATGGGCAGAAGACCCAGCATGGGTGTGGGTGCAGATGTTCTCTGTGCTGGTTCTGCAGCTGGGAGCAAACTGATTGAAATGTCTGTCTGGTGCCTCTCTGTTCCTGAATCTGCCATACTCGTCCACATGAAGAATGAATAAATTAATGTTTCTAGAGGATTCCAAGTTCTCACTTAAGCCCCTTGAATCCAAGGAGGCCCACTCACCCAGAATCCTAGAGATTGTAATTGAGAGGAAGTGAAGTGTGAACCTTGACAGTGTCAAGGTTGGGGTGGGGGTTAGCAGCAAAGCATGGGGATTTTCAAGTATGTCTCCCATTGGGAGATGCTCCCCAGTAGCCCATACCTGTGGAAGAGGAGGGACGGTTAACTGGCTTTACAGATGGACCAGAGAGGGGACTTCTAAACTTCTGTTTAAAAAGATCACATGCCTTCAGACACTTTTGCTTGAGATCCCAGCCTTCAGAGCCTCAAGCTTCTATATAAGTGTATGATCTAGGTGATGAATATGCAGAAATTTGTCTTCTGTAGCAATAACAAGAAATGGAGAAGTCTTTGAGTCTATGGTCAAGTTGTTTCTGGGAACTTCCACCTGCCTTCCAAGCATCCATTCTTCGAGATGCTGTGAAGTACGGAGCTATTGCTATCACCTAAGTTGGCTCAGATGGTTCTTGAAATCTAATTCATGTGAGTGGTCTGGGATGAACCTAAGTACTTAGACTGCTTGTTTTGAAGGGCAGAAGTAGTAAGAAACGGAGGGAAAAAGGTCAGCCTAGGATAAGTCACTGAACAACTGCGAGCTGCAGCAAATAATTTTTTCAACTTATACCCTACCCATCTCCATAAATGATTTGACAACTGAGGATTTGGGGGTCAATAAGGAATGAGAAAATGCTTCCAGAGTGATAGGCTCTGGAACATCATATAGAAAGGCCAACTTATGTGGGATGTCCTTCTGTACACTGTGACTATGTATTCCTCCCATTGGTTAATAAAGAACATGCTTTGGCCTATGGCAAGACAGAGTAGAGTCAGGCAGGAAAGCCAAACTGAGTACAGGGGAAAAGAAAGGTGGAGTGGAGAGAGATGCCAGCCAGCCACCAACAGAACAGGATGCAAGAACTACTAAGGTAATGCCACGGCAATGTGGCAATACACAGGTGATTAGAGATGGGTTAATTTACATAGAGAGCTAGCCAGTAAGAAGCCTGAGCCATCAGAAAAAGGACAGTTTTCTAAATAATGTTTCTGAATGATTACTCAGAACTGAGCAGCTAGGAAACGAAAGCACAGCCTTCAACTACAGCCAGGTTCCTGATTAAGACACGAGTAGAAGATGATGGTCAGGTGATGTGGGATTCCCCTCTGTGTGCTGTGAATACCATTGGTTAATAAAGAAACTGCCTTGGCCCTGTGCATGGAATAGAGGTAAGTGGGGAAAACTAAACTGAATGCTGGGAGAAAGAAGGAGGAGTTAGAGAGAAGCCATGTAGCCCAACCAGAGACAGATGCCAGACACACTTTATCCAGTAAGTCACTGCCATGTGGCAATACACAGATTAATAGAAATGTGTTAAATTAAGATGTAACAGCAAGCCATTAGAGCTAATGGGCCAAGCAGTGATTTAATTAATACAGTTTCTGAATGGTTATTTTGGGGCTGAGCAGCTGGGAACCAACAAGAAGCTCCCTACAACAGTCGGGAATCTTTAGGAAACAATATGGTGGTGAACTCAGATGGTGGTGAACCCAGACTAAGAGATTCCCTGAGCTGAGATTATCCAAAGCTTGGTTCCAATTTGTTTCCAGGCATCAACAGAGGAAAAAAGGGAAAAAAAAATTCTTTTTGCACATTCTGATGACTTCCCAATTCACTACCTGGAAGATGGTAAGTCTCTACCATTTGGTTGAACACCGGTCTTCCTGTAACTAAGAACTGCAAAGGTCTTCTACCCAATACTGTTCTCTGATCATTTCCTCCTCTCCTGGGAGCTGTCCCTGCCCCGGTGCTGAAGCTAAAACCCCCACCACATCCTCTACCCAACCTAAAGATCACATTGCCTTCTGAAAGGCAGGCTTAACTTGGAAAGCTCAGCAAGAAAGTTCCATTTACCCATATCTTTAAATGGAAAAAGCCTCCCTGTCAGTTTGGAGCAATTAGCTGTGGGAGATGATGACGGAGCAGCGAGAGTTGATGCGAGGGGGCAGAGTGGCAGCGGAAGCCCGGGCTCAGACAGACACGCCGCAGATGGTACAACGAGATAACGCCTTTCACGTTTCAGAAATCACATTGTCAACAATGTTTCCAGACTCGGAAATTAGCTGAAGTCATCAGGAGCGCCTGGCAGCGAGCAGCAGGCGCCTTGGTAGGGGCCCCTCATTTGACATCATGCTTAGGTGTAAAGAGAAGCCCGCAAGAGTTGCAGAAAAGGGTGATGAGGTTACTGTTCCACGAGGCTGCGGTCAGGGAAAGTCTGGGACATACTAAGGCATTCACTTGGAGTCTCTGTTAGAAAGTCCTCTACCTTTTATTGCCACAGTAGTCTCAGAATATGACTTTCTTCTTCTACTCTGTCTTAGAGTGTCCTCTTTGGAGACTTACAGAAAGCTAAGGTATGGGCTTAACCAGCCATGCCTTACCTAAGAATTAAATTATGCTTAAGTTTGGTTTCCAGCATACCAGGTATCTCACAACTGCCTGCATATCTAATTCCATAGACCTCTTCCTCTAGCCCTCACGGATGTGGCATATACTCATCCAGACATACACACATGTACATAATAAATGAATTGTTTTAGAGATAGTGTTTCTGTTAAAGTAAATAATCAAAGTGAACTTTCTGCTAAATGAATAAATAATCTTATTAGGGGTTATCTACACTAGCTGCTGGCCTTCCCATTGCAAAGACACCTCTGACAACCTCTACCCTTAGAAAGGTCAAGAAAAAGAATCAAAGGCTCATATCCAGATGCTAGGGATACCAAAGCTCTCACCAAGTACTGTTGGTTGGGAGATACTATTGCTGCCATCCTGTTGCAGCAGGGATGGAGGCTCACACATAACGCAAGGAACAGTCTAGAAGCAAACAGGTTGCTGTCCTTCTTGTCCAGCACTTTCTAGCATTTTCTTTGGAAGAAACATAGCTCTTTTTCTAATTTCAGGATCCCACCCTAATAATCAAGCCTACCATTCAAGGGGATAATGAGTATCCCCCAGAATTCCAAAGGACAAAAGCTAAAGCTGAGCATGGTCCTTGTGTAGCACTGGACATGACATGCAGATGGTGATGGGGTGAGGAGTGGGGAGTGAAAGGCTCTGTTGTTCTCTGATTGTGTATCTCAACTTGAACCTTCAGAGTAGACCTACTCATCTTTAAAGATGTTCAAGCCCCAGGAGGGATAGGATAGTTTTGCATCTGGCTGGAGACTCTGGAAATTTGGGAGATGTTTGCCATTGCAGGACAGCCAACAGTGAGGTAAGCACCTTTGGTCCAAGCAATGAAAGCGGGGAATGAGAGGAGAATGTGAAGTTGAAAATCTTGCCCATCAAAGTTCTATGATAAGCCTAGAGTCTCTATGAAAGTCAGCCGACTAGGACCTGTCATCATGCCAGCTCCTGGCAGGGACAAAATGTTAAAAGAGAAAAATCCAGAAAGCAGTTCTGCCTCTGATGGCATGTGGGGTTAGGGGTCTAGGAGAGAAAGTCCTTTGTCCTTCATCAGTGATGGACTGCAAGAGGATGCTGTAGTTCTCTAAGGGTCTATCTGTTAAAGGCTTGATCCCCAGGGTGGTGCTATGGGGAGGGGGTGATAGGTGAGGTTAGTGGTGTTCCCTTGAGCAGAGTTGTAGAATTCAGTTCCTTCCTCTACCTCATTTTGATCCCTGGCCAACCCATCAGCCCCACACTGCTGCTACAGATGCCACCTGGCCTAAAAGTAAGTGGGCTAGATGATGATGACTTCCAAGACTGTGACCCAAAGCAACCATTTGTACATTGGTTTGTTCATGTATTCATTGTGGTTACAGAAAGCTAGCTAGCACAACAAGACTGCTACTAAGTGACTCCAAAGATCCCCCATACAGATGCTTCTGGGCTCAGCTGCAGCAAAGACATTTTCTCTGGTAAGTCAGAGAAGAATGATCCCCCTGAAAGCCAGTGCTTTTCCACCTACCATCTCAGTTGGCCCCCACAAAGGAGGCAGCCAGAGAACAGTTAAAACAGGATGTATCTGCAAGCATGATCCTATCTGTACCTCTCACATAGAAACCCTGCCCTACCTGTCCCAGATCTGTACCAAAGTTGGCTAGATATGTTGGGAAGGCTCTTGTTTGCCACCAGAAGGGACTGAACTTGGCCCCTAGTTTTAAGTCTAGGCCTGACCAGGAAAGAGAAAATCAGAAAATTGATTTGGAACTAAAAAGCCAAGGATAGCAGTATTATTTCTCTGCAAAATTCCCGAAAAGACTACAAAGGGCATTGGTCTTGCCTCGAACCAGTGAATTCTGAAGTGTAGTCCCTGGATCAGAAACTTGGATATCACCTGGGGACCTGTCAGAAGTGTAAATTCTGACACTCTATTCCAGCAAACTGAAAACTGTGGGTACAGGACCTAGAGAGCCACATTTGGGAGAACAGTTCTGGCACATGACCAAGTCAAAGAGCCGCAGTTCAGTTAACTCCACCTAGGTCGTAGGAGGGGCTGGCCTCTTGAGCAGGGACAGGGCTACTCTTTAGGATATAAGCAGGCTCTCTTGCATCTCTACTTTCATACAAAGCCACATACTTATCTGGTAAGGTCACACCCCAGCCTTACTGGTCCCTCCTAGTCTCAGCACTATGAGAATCTGTAAGGATACTCGAGTCTCTGGGGAATGACTGAGGATGGCTGAAGAGGGCTGAGTCGTGGAGACTCTTGCTCCTTTTTATTACTGACAGTACAGCACAGAACAGGGACTATGTCCAAAATGTACCCTTCCCTCCACCTAGGGGCACCTGCTACTCCTTTGTTGTTATCCAAAGCCCTCTAGGAGTGGCTCAGCAAGGCACAGTTTCCACCACCTGCCCTCCCCTAAAAAGTAATCCTCCAAGAGACAGACAGCAGGATCAGCCCAGGGGCTCTAAGCTGGGGTGCTGTCACACCTGAGGAGGTCCAGAGGTGCCAGCTCGGCAGCTGGACAGGAACGGCAGTGTGGCTGCTGGATGATGGATCGCCTTCCGATGAGGGTGCTGTGTCGGCTGCCAGCTGTGCTGGTGTAGACTGGATCAGCATGGCTGCACCACTCCCCAGTGCTCCCATGTAAGATGGGACAGTGATGTGGAAGAACATCACACCTTGGACAGCCAGCAATTAATCTAGGTAGGAGACAAGCCCAAGACTGAAGAGGCGAGCTGCCAGCCAGCTGAGGGTCCCTGCATTTACGGAAGGATCTGCTGAACTCTCAAGACACAGTCTGCCCTGGGTCAAGTGTACAACCTTCAAAGAGCACTGGGTTGAGTCAACAATGCAAGTTCAATTGCAGACTCTGCCATTTACAAGTTGTGAGAACTTGAATTTTTGTCTGACCTTCATATGACCCATGAAAAAAAACACTATCAACCACTCAGAGTTATGCTAAGGGGTAAATTAAGTAGCCCGTATTAAAGACTGGGGACACAGCAGACACTTAGTGACAATGACTTCATTCCCCCAACCTCAGGTATGAGCCTGCACCCTGAGAATCCACATATGAATATAAGCAAGCATAGAGTATCTCTGCTCAGGCTGACCATGTCCTAAAAGCAAACAAAATTCCAAAGAGGCAGACATAGTTCTGTGGGCCATCCAGTCTAAGAAAGAGGCCATGGAGAGAGGAAGCAGCTGACCCAGGGACTGTAAATGCAGCTGGTGTCTGGTCCCCAGATCCACTCCTGTCCAGTTCACAAGCCCCAGCACCCCAAAAGGTGACCTTCAGAAGAAACACCTATTGTGCCATTCTTTAAGTTCATGTGACTCCCAAATGGCAACAGAACAAAGTAAACACGCCTGCAGTCCTGCACCAGAGTGAGGCACTCACTCCAGTGCTCTCTCTGAACTCACACAAGTTTGAGATCGAAGGTCACTAAAACAAGGTACTCCAAATCTGGGGGTGGTGGCACAAAATGACTGCAGTTCTAGCACTTGGAAAGTAGGGACGGGAGAATACAAAGTTCAAGATTGGCTTTGACTTCATAGCAAGTTTGGGGCCAGCCTGGGCTACAAGAGGCTCTGTCTCAAAAACAAAAACAAATAAAGATAAACAGTGTGCTCCAGATGCCTCAGTTTCTTGCCGTAGACCCAGTACTGCCCCTGAGCCCAGAGTAGACACTACTCATAGTCCCGGTACATCCCCTGAGCCCAGAGTGGACACTACTCAGAACTCCTCAAGCTGCACTAGGCTGTCATTCTATGACCTTCCTCTGACTCCACTCCATCTCCCAGAGGCATCCACTAAATCTGGGTAGTCTGGGCTCCAACCAGACTTGTCGCCTCTATTCTAGGACTAGCAGTCATGTGTAGGCAGTACCTCAGCTCAGCCAGAACCCAGTGTGGACTCAGCAACTCCTCCATCCAGGTGGCTCTGCCCAGTCATGAGCTCACAAGGGCTGTGCATATCCCTCGGGGTGACAGCTCTTTTACCACTGGACGTCATAGCCCAAGTCAGAGAAAGAGGCAGGTGCTAAGACAGTGAGCTATGCTTCCAGAAATGCCAGCCAGCTTTCTCTGAGACCACACCTGGACCACCAGCCCCTTTGCCAGCGCCTTTACTGTTTGGTTTTAATGAGCAACAAGCTTATTCACACCCTTCTCTTCCTTCCTGAGTCCCAGCCACCAGGGGACCCAGCAGGTGCGAGGGGCTCACAATTAGTCCTTCAGAATGCCCGGCTGGCAATAAACCCACTCCGAGGCTAGGACAACCAGAATCCTGAGCCATGCAATGTCTGTTGCTACTGAAGTCACTAACAATGGGGCATTATGACAGAAAGTGTGCTAACCCCTGTGAAGACACTGGGCCCAGGTCTCGCTCTTCCTTCCCACGTGACCAATGTTTCTCCTCAGGAAACCGTGTTGCCATTACCACCTCTATGAAGGCACCCCAACCTTTGGGCTCTATCCTGTCATCTGACCCCTTTATTCTCACCTTGTCTCTGGATATTGAATCTCCAAGCCAATTAACATCAGTCTAGAACTGAACTCATCTGAATGTTTGGACCAAGCCCTTTTCCAGGCAGCACATTGGGTACAGGGGACATTGTGAGTTTAGCTGTAGCCACTAGTAAGGAAAAAGAGGAGTTTTCAGCTGATGCAAGAGACAATCCAGGGACATTGAACAAACACAGAAGTCATTGATGTTCATTGAGTTCAATTTCATAGATGAGGGGGGACAGCCAGGATGTGTGGCTGAAAAGTCATAAGAACCATGACCTTGACAGCTGGATTGGGCGTGGGAGGGGGAGATCTAGGAAGAACTACTCAACTGGGGATAGGTGCACAGGTATTAATGAGGTCAGAGTGCAGCTTAGAAATCAAGCCAAGGATCGTGACAGACATGATAAAGAAGGAGAATAAATACGAGCTCATAGAACCTAGACCCAAACGTGAGAGTTCAGACATGAACTCACGATCAGACTGTGACTTTGGACTCAGGTAGCTCCAAAAATGCCTAACTCCAGAAATGCCACTCAAAAAGGATTCATTGCTGAGTGACGTGGCCTCTCTTAGGGCTGAGGAGAAGGAAATATGAACTACTGTCATGAATGCAAATGGAAGCCCCGGGCATAGGAAGGGAGGTGCACCTGAACACGAGGCACCCAGGGTGGCAGTGGGTTCAGAAGAAAGGAAGAAGCTGTAGTGTGTGGAAGGTACGAACGTGGTACCAGACAAATTTGACCTCAGATCCAGTTCACCAGGTATCTATTGTGTCCTGGTAACAGACTTCCCAGCTCTGTTAGATCCCTCATTCCTCACATAGATCAGCTCCTGCCTTTCTCCCAGCTCTGTTATCTAAAATGCAGAAAGCTGACCTCTGACTTAACTCCAGGGTCAATGGTCATCCAACAAGGGTAGACCACTGGTGGGAAATTGGAGACAGAGGAAGGAACAACTAAATAACTTTGTATTGCCCCCCTTCCTCTTTGCTCCAATAATATCTCCAGCAACAGCTGACTCTCCTCCAGGGTGGGAGCTCCCATGCACCAGGTCATTTGAGGTCAAGAAAGCACCACCCCTTCCCTATACTTGTCCAGCCTGAGGGACTGTAGTCACTGTACAACCCTGGGGACCACACTGGTCAGCTCTGGGGACTGCAGTCACTGTCCAGCCCTGGGGACTGAAGTCACTTCCCACTGTGACCCAACCCTAAATAGTAACCCCTTTCCTAGTTAGCCTCTCTACTCTTCTATCTCCTGTGTAAGTAACGTCTCTCTGGCAGAAGTATGTAAAGTGACTTCCTTATTATCCCTAACACTTATAAGAACCTAACACCATGCTTGGCTTATGGAGGGAACTTACAGAGTATATAATTGTTATAGCTATGTTCAGATTTCCAACACTGATTTTATTTTAAGATTATGCAAGACTGTTGAAACCGTGAATTATTCTCCCCAAAACGGTGACCAAGATGGGTACACATGGAGGCACAATGGCCTGCCACATGCTTGCACCAACAGAGCTGGCTGATGGGTAATTACAGGGTATTTTGTTTATCCCTGAATCTCAGCCCCAGAACAGCATCTGAGTGCTTAGTCATATCCCTGGTGTCTGACCCAGCGCCTGGCACAAAGCAATTCCTCAAAATAATGGTCAATGGAATGACTTGAAATCTTTCTGGTTGTGCAGCCAGAACAGCATTTATTTATAAGTCTGCAGACCCTGAGTTCAGATAGTCGGGTCTCAGCTGCACGCTGAGAAATTTTAGAAGTCAGAAATATACCAGGAGGGACGAGGATGAGCATGAAATGAGCTGGGCACGTATCTCCGCGGTGGAACTTCAAACGTCTACCAAGAAGGCTCAGCAATCAGAGCGAATATTATAATGCAATATTTTAAAAATCATAATGAATGCAAACATCCATAGTAAACAAAATACCAAAATTTGCATAAGGAGAATTAGCATTACTGATTTCCCCTCCCCGCCGTACATGGCCAGACAGCCAGACAGCTTGACCTATGCTGACTCCAACTGGGTCACGGCCTCGAATCCTCCTTCAGGGTAACTTCTGGAAACTTGTGTGCCTAAGGTGAGGACCCAAGCCCCCTCCGCCCCTGCACCCCAGATATACACACAGGAGCCTGTGGTCTCTGGAGGAGATTGTCGCTCTTGCTCCCCACTCTCACTTCAGCACACAGTAGGTCCATCTGCTCAGTGCATGAATGAATGAGTGAATGAATGAAAGAATTGCATTCCAGAGATACCAACAGAGTGACCAAAAGGATATTTTTAACAATATACATTTTCACTTTTAAAAAATTTTAAGGTCTACATTCAGAGAAATAAAAAAAAAAAGTACATTGGAAATAGAAAGGCCACTTC
This sequence comes from Alexandromys fortis, assembly GCF_014885135.2. Taxonomy (NCBI): domain Eukaryota; kingdom Metazoa; phylum Chordata; class Mammalia; order Rodentia; family Cricetidae; genus Alexandromys; species Alexandromys fortis. The sequence goes on from NW_026067952.1 coordinate 8,442,796, forward strand.
TCACTGCTAGAATTAGCAAAGATTTAGGAGATTGACAATACCCTGTATTGACATGGAATTCAAGTAGAGGACACTCCTATGTATTACCTCTAGCACTGCAAATTAATGCCGTGCTTCCAGACAGCGATTTGGTAATAGTCACAAAGGCCTTTGAAAAGTCCATTTCTTCTGACGAGCAATCCCACTTCAAAGAAGCCTTCTGAGGAAATAATTAGGCAAGTGCCTGAAGATGCATCTTCCCGGGATTTCATCACTGTGCTGCTTGTAACGGCAAAAGCTTGCGAACAGCCTAGAGGTCCAGAGATATCGAGCTCATTATTATTAAGAAATATTCATAAATAAACAGAGGCATCATAGGAGGGAAAGCTCCTCAGCCATTTAGAGCAATGATGTGGCTCACAATTTAGTTCAAGCAGAAGAACATTCATGCAGTGTTAAGTGGCCCTGAAGAGTAAGACAACGATCCACATGCGGTATGATCATTGCTGTTAAAGCTTAGAGAGAGACTATTTAGAAGCCTGAACACAAATGTTGGCTATCCCTGGGTGGCAGCATATTTGTTTATTTGAATTATTTTGGTCTTTCTTTCCCCTGATTGCTCTAAACGTTTGCCTGGTTTATTTTTAATTAGCATACAAGGTAATGGGTTCCTTACGGCATTTTACATGTGCTCTTTGTTTGATCCAACCCCTCCTCCCTCCCACCTCTCTACTCCTCCAACCCCCACCTGGACTCTCTGTCGCCAAATATATCTCTTTCTAACTTCATTGAAAGTAACCTCTTATGTGAATTTCCCAATGGAGGATTGATATCTCCCTCTCCATCCTCCGGGCTTTCTTTGTTATCTGAATGGAGTCAATGCAGGGATTCTTCTCCACAGAGGAGATTTACTTGTGCTTACGCACTGAACCCCCAAATGCTCTGCAGACTTGTCCCTAAGTTCCAGTTGCCATTCTCACCGATCATCCTCATAGCAAAACCCTTGGTACAGAGGCGAGGAAGGCCATTCAGACTTCCAGCCAAAAGATTGGATGCTGTCTGGGTGGAGACTGGCCAACACCTCCTTTCTTATGAGGTAATCCATCAGGGTAGGTCAGTCACCCGGCCAAGAGAGCAGTCCTCAGGAAGGTGGGTTCCTCTTAAGCCACTCTACAGAGTTAGGAGGAATAATTACCTCATTAATGAGATAATGAACTTTCCCTTCCCAGAATTCCCGCCTCTTCCTAAGTAGCTTATATGGTCACAGCCCAGGTGACCTCCTAAGTCAGACTGCTTTTCCAAACTACGCCAAAGTCCTTCCATCCAGGTGTTTTTTCTGTTGGTTTTCTAACTATGCTCTCCCTAACAGTTTGGGTTCCAGTCTTTCCCCCAATACGTGGCTGCTTGTCGGCCATGTGTTTGATCTCTATAAGGTCCCGATACACACCACAGGCTTGTTTTCTTTCTCAGTTCTATTGCCCTCCTCTGGGGCAGCTGCCAAGATTTACAGTCTACCTGCTTTTGAGTTTTTCTCTTAAACTCTAATGAAACTGCTCTTGGCTCCCCTTTTGAGTCCCTTCTCAAATTCTTTTATTACTGAGCCTAGAACCCTTAAGAGGGTGCCCCAGTTTTCACAGTAACAGTCTCAAACATCACTTTTCCTGATCAAAGGCTGATCCTGCTCATGATGCATAAACCCGCAAGTTCCCAAACTATTTTGTTCTTTAGGAAATGAGGTGAGGTACATCCTTCACAGGAGGATGACAAAAACAAACCAATCACTGGACGAAGCCAACATTTAAGAGCACTTAAGACAGGATAATCTAATTCACAATGCTGTAACAAGCAATCCCCTGGGTTAAACAAGTCCTATTTCATGACCCAAAATGACTAGCATGGGTCAATTGGGGCTCTGCTCCCTCACGAAGGGTCCCAAACTAGAGGAGACCCCAACTGTACGATTTTATTTTTCTAAAATCAAAACAAACCACATGGAAATACACAATTCAAAGGACAGGGGAAAGTATACCTCATGTCTAAGAGTCCAAAAAACATAAAAACTGGTAAAGAACAAAGCCACTCCTGTAGCTGGCATTTGTGCCTAAGAGGACGTAGTCTACATTCACTCCACGGCAGAGTGGGCTCCAACAAGTACCAGGCATATTACAGGTAAATTTACAGAGGGAAAAATGGGACATTTTTAGCCAAGTCACACAGCTAGGAAGGGCTATACCCATAGATGCATCCTTCCTCCATGCCTGTGCATGGTTGGCCATTCCAAAGCTGCTGAGATTCTGGCAGCCTGCTTCTCCCTATCATCCAGAAGCAAATAACACTGCCAGCTAAGGTCATTGCATGCGAGTGGTAGGCTGTCCTTACAATGGTAGGCACAAGGGTTGTGTCAGTATCGTTCTAGACTTGGTCAAAGGTAACACTGGAAGGGGGCTGAAGCAGTTGTCTCCTGAGTTCACAGAATTGAAGGGTAGGGCACACAGTGCCATCTGCACAGACAGTGGTACCTGGGCTAAATAAATATCATGCTGTCCTTAGTGAGTTCATGCCCCTACACTCACTTAGAGGAAGATGCATGGCCACCTACTCAGGTATTGGCAGCTCTGTGTCATCATTATGTGAGTGTAGCAGACAGGTGCTGACTTGTCTGCTAAGAGCTCCAGGCTCTCCTCTGCCTCATACCCATGCAGCATGCACACACATGCACAGTCATTTAAGGATCACTTGTTCCCACTTGCACGCATGTCTGTGCCAAACGCAGGATCAACTCCCCAGTGCTCCTGGGCACTTAACCATTAAGAGGAACTGGAGCCACATGCAAGTTCATATTTTGCTAACTCACGAGAAGTTGCTCTTTCGGTAGCCATAACACTTGACTCACACTAGTGCTCAAACTATATAAAATTAGTCCATGTATGTTCACAATCACTCTGCACACATACAGACACACACACAAAGACACACACACTTGCACATACACACAGTGTTTAAGCATGTGGCGTTGTCATGCACTCAATTGCTCCTCATTGCTCACCTACCCCTGACCCAGGCCACAGGCTCCAAGGAAGTGCATTCAGTCTCTGTCACAGCCAAGGCTACTATTAAAACTGAGCTCTAACCATCCAAGAAATTGACCACCAGGGCTTAGCCTCTGTGGCCCTGGTTTCACCCCAGCAGCTGTGCTGAACACTCCCACCCCTGTCCCTTCCATTTAGCCTCACTCCCTCTCCCCACCCCGGCCCTTCTGCATACCCTACTGCTCCCCAGAAGAAGGGCTGCCTGGAGTCACAGAGTATCATACCCTAGGTAGAAATCCAGGTCCATCCTAAAACTCCACACAAACTAATGATCCTTGCAGGGGTCTGGGGGTACTGGGGGGATCATCACTGTTAGAGAAGGTCATAACTAGACAAATGAGCCAAGCTGTCCTTGGGGATATTTTTTAAATAATAACTCTAAGTGTCTTAGTCCAACTCTTGTTGCTTTATTGAAACTGGATAATTTATTAATCAAGCAAATTCATTTCTCACAGTTCTGGAAACTTGGAGTTCAGCAGCATGGGGCCAAAACATAGTGGGTGCCTTATGCTTTGTCCTCATATGGCAGAAGGCAAGAAGCACATGCAAGTCAGAAGAGCAAGAACAAATCAGGCAGGATGAGGAACTCTTCCCATGAGGCAGCTGCCCATTCCCATGATGAGGCACGTGTCAGCCATGCAAAGACATCCCAGCTTCAACTCTCGGAGCTCCCACCTCTCGGTATTCTTACAACAAAAAATTCTGTGTGGGTTTTGGAGGGAATTCAAGCTGTAGCATTGTCCTGGGCCTTGAGTTGGGTTCTGAAGATAGACAGCAAGGAACAGACATGGACGCTCCCTGCTTATGTGCGTCTCACACACTATGAGGAGGACAGAGTTTCTTTTAAAGCACAAATAAGTAGGGCAGGCTGATGCATGCCTGCAACCTCAGTACAAGGAGCTTGAAGCAGAAGGATCCTAAGTTCAAAGCCAGCCTAGGCTACGAAGAAAATAACCCTGGGCCAAGCATGCTGAGAGGAAGAGGGTTTGAGAGGGAGAAGAGAGAGAAGAAGGTGGGGAAAGAGAGTACATACAACAGTAATAATTAGAGCTGAAATAGTGTGGTAATGGTGAGTAATACAAAGAGTCAAGAAAGACAGAAATTCACAGAAAAGCTGGCAGTGTGGCTCATGCCAACCACCTCTGGGCACGGGAGACTAGAGCAGAGGGCTTGGCACTAGTTTGAGGGCAACCTGGGCTACAGCGTGAGACTTGGACTCAGAAAAACAACATAAAAGTGTTAATAAACACGATTCCAGGTCTAAGAAACTCTACAGAAGACAGATACCTGGTGATAGCAAATAAACCTCTTATAAAACAGCATGGTAGCACCAACCTCACATGGCTGTTGGGAGGATTTAAATGAAGCTATGTGTGTAAAGGACTCGCTGTGCAGCTTGGGCAATGTAAGTGCTGTGTTGCTGGCTCGTTTGTCGCCGCTAGTTCTACAGAGAAATTGATAGGGGCTTCACGGGGAAATGGCAAAAGGGTTGAGAGCTGAAGATGAGGAAGGATTAAAGAGACGAGGGAGAAGAAACAGTATGAACAGGGGCAAAGGTCCTGTGGCAGGTGGAAGCATCCCAGCAACTGGAAAGGTTCAGATGCTTAAGGAACAGTATAGTGGCAGCCGCTTAGCATGAGACCGGAGGGCATGATGGGAACCTGACTGTGTAAGACCTTGAAAGCAGTAGCAAGAGGCTAGCTGAACTCAGCTCACACAGAGGGCCATGGCAGAGTTAGTTATACGGACTCTGAAGCCAAGTTTCAGCTAACTGGACAAGAGTATGAATTGCTGACATACCCATATAGGACACAGAAGATGGAAACTAATGGCGCCTGCCACATGGCTGGCCATTCCCGAACTGTGAGAGCATTCATCTTCATGTGCAGGTTGCCAAAGTCAGAAACATAATTCAAAAAAAGTCAAAAAGCATGTTGGCTCCTATAACCGGAAAACTGAAGGGGTAGCGCACCCGAGTCCCAGCTAGCCTCGAGTGGCACCGTCATCGGGACTTCACCCACTTCTCTGACTTTGGATTTGCCTGTCATGTCTCAGTTGTGTCACTGGGTAGGCTGGCTCCTCCTAAAGGGATTAGGGCTCTCTAGAGGAACAGAACTAATAGGATGAAGATATCTCAGTGTGGTGGTTTGGATGAAAATGGCCCCAGTAGGCTCTTAAATAGAATAAAGCTATGTGACAAAGGGGTTTTATTAGATTTGTTTATACAATTCAAACTGGAGTGCCCAATAATGGCTGGCCACATGCTGGAGAGGTTACAAGCATGATATCTGCTCCATTTTAAGGCTAAAGGACTCCACAGTCCCAAAGTAGCACTGATGGTCTGAAGGACTCCTGAAGAGCCATGGGTCTCCAGTCCATGTTGGAACGCTGAAGAAGAATCTGGGTTCCAGTATCAGTGAAGGATCAGGCAGCAACAGGGTAGATGCACTCATAGGCAGAAACAGAAAGCAGACAACACCATCACAAACCCAACCACAAGCGTGTCTTTGAGTTCCTGATTCAATCAAGTAGATAGACAAGATTGCTCATCACAGGGATCAATATTGCCTCCCCAATTCTGTCACTAGAGGTCATACTCTGAAAATATCAATGTCAACTCTCAGGATACATCTAACAAAAGTCCCAGAAAATGCTCTGACTACCCAGGCAGGATGATCTGCTCACAGTTTGGAGTTGACAAGGATGTCACTTCTCCAAAGCCATATGGGCTGAACAAGATACTAATAGAAAAGGGTAGGTGAGCTCCTGAAAGAACAGATCAGGGAGGGCCGAAACTGAGCGCATGCCCATCTCTTTGGCTAACTTTATTCCTAAGTGTTTCTTAGAGCTGGGGAACTGAGATGACAGGAAGTCTGGTGACTTCCTGGGAGAAGCCGGTCTCTCCTGGTTGACATGAGCCTCTCGGCACTTCCCCTGGCTGAGGTCAACCCCATTTCTCTCCCTGGAATTCTATCTTCTGTTGTTTCTCCGGCGCAGTCCATCAGTCCGCTCATTTCCAGGATCATAGCTCCTCCCACAGCTCCCTCTCCTTCCCCTCAACACAAAAGACTGACTCAAGTGTCTTCTCTCACAAACAAGCAAACAAAATCCCTTTCTCTGGCTCTTATCTCCTCCTGTCCAGGCTTCTGGGGTATCAACACTACTCAAAAATCAGTCTACAGATGGGTATGGGTATGGGTATGGCCACAGATTCATTATGACCTAGGGACAGATACTGAGAACGAACGGTTAGAAGCCTTAATAGCATTTTGATGAATTGAAAATACGGCCACTGAATCTAACAATAAAAAGCAGGCCTGCATCTTGTGTATCATTTAATGGATTTACAATACTTATGCATATAGAGAGGATACAGTGTGACAATTTGATACATGTATACAATGTGTAATGATCTAATTAGGATAATTAGCATTTCTAGTAATTGATTTTTACACTATTTTATCAAAATATCAGTCTGCAATAAGCTGAAAATTTACCATGCACTGTCCTCATTTGCTTTCTGTTGTTGTGATGAAAACCAACTTGGGGAAGAAAGGATTTCTTTCAGTTACACTTGCTATTCCTTGAAGAGAAGCTAGCGCAGGAACTCAAAGCAGGAATTCAAGGCAGGAACTGATGCAGAAGCCAAGGAGGAACACTGTCATGATACTTCCTCTGGTTTACTCAGCTACCTTTCTTAGGTAACCAGGCCCTCCTGCCCAAGGATGGCGCCTACCACAGTGGGTTGAGCCCTTCTACCTCGATCAGCAATCAAGAAAACACTTTACAACTTTGCCTATCATCTAATCCGACAGACAATTCCTTAGCTGAGATTCTTTCTTCACGGGTATGTCTAGCTTTGTATCAAGTTCACAAAACCTAATAATGGCACATGCGTACAAAGAGAGAGGGGCAGGATTGGTCCATTCACATTTATGACTGGAAAAACACTATCTTGTAGAACTCTAGTTATATGATATAGTCAATGTAAAATTAAAATTATAATGAATTGCTTAAGAGCAAGGAAGGGACTAGGACAGAATAAATGTTGGCGGGTGTAGGGTTCCGTAACCAAAAAAAAAAAAAAAAATTGGTGTGTCACTCCCTGAGGCTGAAAAACACACATGATTTATTGAACATTGTCTGCAGTCTTAGTTTGGAACTTAAGATCTAAAAAGAAGCAGGCTGTGCCTCAAGATCAGCACTCTCAAGCTCATCTTCCAAGTGTCCTTCTTGGCATCTGGCATTCAATAGCAGTCACTAAATATTGGTTGAATAAACATTATCTAGTGCATCATTGTGTCCACAATACCCGAAAGAAACAGCTTATAGGAGGAAGCATTTATTTTGGTCCATAGTTTCAGAGGGTTTCGGATCGCATCATGAGGAAGGCATAGCAAAATAGCTCATTGTCCAGAGGCTGCTCACATCATGGTGGACCAGGAAATAGAGAAAACATCAAGAATCATTGGTTGGATATTATAACTTCCAAAGGTTCTCCCCTGTTCTCATGACCTCCTTCTTCTAGGTATATCCCAGCCTCTTCAGAGCTACCAAAATAAGACCAAAGCCAGAAAAGACACATTCAGTTGAGCCAATTGAGGACATTTCAGATTCAAACCATAACATCTAGATTGGTTCCTATGTCAGATATCTATTTCTGAAAAACCAACACCCTCAACTTTGGCTTAAAAGACTACCACTCCCATGTTGAGAGAATGTTCTCCCTCGGGGTCCCTCAGGCAGTTACAACTACGTGGTACCAAGGGCTACTGTCAGCTGAAGATGAATCTGGACATCCAAAATGACATCTTCATCCTCATGTTTGGCACCTCATTTGGGATGACTGAAGTCATTGAGGACCAGCAGGGCAGCTCCCTCCATATGGCCTCTCCAGGTTGTTGGCTCGGGCTTCCTCACAGCATGTCATCTTGAAATAAACACACTTCTTGCCTGTTGACTGCACAGGAACTGTGTGTTTCCCTAATTGAGGAACATGTTCCTCAAAATCTAAGTAGATGGAATCAGTTCTCTTACAGGCGCTCTAGGCCCCATGTGACACGGTTCCAGGTCCTATTGGTTTGAATAGTCTTGAGGCCAGCCCTTCCATTCCTCAGTGGAGGAACAGCAAATATTAAAACCATGATTGTCTGCCCCTGTGTCCCTGGCAACTTGAGGGTTCCTGGCTGGTGGAGATCTGAGATCCATTATGACCCCTTCGAGGCACCTGGCTTGCTGTGTCAGCACTCTGCCTCTCTTCGCTCACTTAATCCTCACAACGGTCACTCAAGCAAAGCTGAGGTACCCAGGGCTTAAGTGGGTTGCCCAAGGTCTCACAAAGAGTGAACAGCAGAAATAGGACACAAACACAAACCCATGGAGCTGTGCACAAATCACACAACCCAAACGTGGCTTGATTCACCCATAGCTTTCACCACTAAACGGCTCACCTGGCTTGCCTGCTTTCCCATTATGAAGCCAATGGGCAATATCTCTTCCATGAATCTTTTTTTTCTCTCTCTCTCTAAAGTGATACCCTGCCCAGTTAGTTGAGAATGGCCTGGTGGCTCAAAGACTACAAATCATATTTCTGCAGGAACCCAAGAGGGGACCGCCAGAGTGCCTCTCAGCTCTGGCCAGGGTGAACGAGTAATTCGATTGAATCCACTCTTTGGCTCAGTTTCTTTCACAAGTAGATTGGGCTCCGAGCAATCCATTCTTCAGCCACTAATACATCAGCCGGGAGCTCTGAGCAGTGATGGACGAGCTGGGCCATCAGCAGGGGCCAGGATGGATGGGTGTCATTCATCACTATGGGGAGTCAAAGGAGTCGTGAGTTACTCAGACTGTGGCACCTCCCCCCCAACACTGGGGCCAGAGCCAGATGCTGGGGGAGGCAGGGAGAGCTAAACAGACTTTTCTGGGAGACATGCCAACAGCCATGGGAACATTCTGTCTGAGCCACTCCAAAGTAACGAGATGTTTAATGGGGTTTGTTGCTGGGACAAGGAGCCTAGGAGAGGAGGCTGTTGTAGATAAGGTCATGGGCTTTGGAAAATCATACCTGCTTGAAAAGACTTTGGTTTGGTTCTTCCTGGCTGTGAAGGACAAATACGGCATTGACCTCTAAGCAGTTCCATTTCCTCATCTTCTCCCGTGTGCCCCACCTTCACCTTTTCCAACCCTTTGCAGATCAGGAGGACCCCGTGGTAGCTCTGCCTAGTGGAACACATGGGCAGGTACTAAATGCCCCTTCTGCTTGTGGCTGGGCAAAGGCTTCCTGCAGATTCTCTAACATCTATCGCTCCTCTTCCGAGACACTACCAAGAGGCCTGATGTCCAGATAACAGAACTGCAGAGTTCAAAAAGCCTGGCTGGTTAAGCACCAAGAAGACAGACGCCATAGGCTGGCACAGACCCACAGCAACCATTAACTCAGCAAGAGATAATAAACTTTTACTAGGCTGAGCCGTGGGGAAGAAAGGGTATCCCCACAGCATAACCTAGCCTACCCTGACAAATACTCTCTAGAAGAGGCTGACGAGAGTCTTTTAAGTCAGATGTTTTGACTCATATTCTTCTTTGTCTGATTAACAATCCTTAAAAATTTGAGAAAGATGGCTTTGGGTTGTAGTTCAATGGTAGAACTTAGAATGCCTAGAATATATAAGCTGTTCCCCAGCAGAGAAATAAAGACAGGAAGACAGACTACTGAGAACTCAAGAACAATGGCACTGGGTTTTGATCCTACTGCACGTACTGGCTTTGTGGGAGCCTAGGCAGTTTGGATGCTCACCTTACTAGACCTGGATGGAGGTGGGTGGTCCTTGGACTTCCCACAGGGCAGAGAACCCTGATTGCTCTTCGGGCTGACGAGGGAGGGGGATTTGATTGGGGGAGGGGGAGGGAAAAGGGAGGCGGTGGCGGGGAGGAGGCAGAAATCTTAATAAATAAATAAATACAGAAAGACAGAAAGACAGAAAGACAGACAGACAGACAGACAGAGAAGGAGGTTGAGAAAACACTATTAGCGCACAGAATTTACGAGCAATCCACAGGCTGGATCTGTCAACGCTTCCTCTAAAATCATAAACTTTTGTAAAAATTGTGATGATGGACACAAACATACTTCAAATGTTCATTACTGCTCTTAAATGGATGATAGTCATTGTATATAAACAGAGAATATTTACATCAAGCACCATCACATGCATTGCTAATTAATCAGTGAACCAAAAACAATATGAACACCATTTAGAAGGGGATCAGGCAGTAGAGGTGAAGGTAGAGAAGGAGATGGAAGTGGAGATGGTAGGAGAGGTGGTAATAAAGCAGAGGTGGATAGGGAGGTGGCAGAGATGGTGGTGGGTAGGGGTAGTTGTGGAAGGGGTGGTGGTGGAGATGGCTGTGTCACAGTGGAGATGGCTATGTATGGTAGAGATGGTTATGTATGGTGGAGATGGTTCTGTCATGGTGGAGATGGTTCTGTCATGGTGGAGATGGTTCTGTCATGGTGGAGATGGCTGTGTCAAGGAGGGGATGGCTGTAATAGTAGAAGGGTGTTTATGCTCTTTTCCCCTCATAAAGCTCAGAGCTGCCTTGCTCATCTGAGTGTGAATCACCTGTGGATTCCAGGTTGACCTTGGTCAGAATGACGCACGTGGTAAGCTACGGTCGGCTTTGAACTCTGGAGCAATTAACAAACCATATTTATTGAAGGTCTCTTAGGTACCAGAATTGGACCTTTATAATCGCAAGACTATATGAGCCAAGGGCTACAGTTTTCCAGATGAGAAACTGAGGCTCATGGGGTGATAAACTTGCCCACAGCTACAGCCTGAGTAAGTGGTGCCCTGGGCACTGGAGTCCAGATGAGCCCAGGGTCAATGTACTTGCCTATCCCCCCACACCATCTTCTCTCAAGAAGAAAGCCCATCAACTATGCAGTCACAAATCCTGCCCCAGGGAGGCTGGGTGGTTTTATGATTACACATTATTTTAATGCTTGAGGATTTTGACAAGGATGGCATGGAACATATAGATTGCATTAAACAATGGAGAATCTGCCAGTCTATGAATGCCGGAAGTCCTTTGTGTCTTTCTGTCTCCTTGCTGTTTCATAGATTTTAATGAACAGATCTTTTACATGTTTGTTAAGTTTATACCACAGTATCTGATTCTTTGTGATGTTATTGGAAGTGGAATTATATTCCTAATTTCCCTTTTACGGAATTGGTTGTTGGTGCATAGAGATGCAACCAGGTTTTGTGTGTTTAATTCTTATCTTGACATGTAATGGGCTTGCTAATTAGATTTTACAGCAACCTTTGGGCTCCCACACAGGAAGCCATGTCATCTTCAAATGCAGATCCTCTTTCTCTCTCTCTCTCTGACTTATGTGCCTTCTATTTGCTTCTCTTGTCCAATGGCGCTGTTGGGAACGGTCTTCTCACTGTCCTCTCAGACCTTACAGGGAAATGCTTCTGTTCTTGCCCAAAATGAGTGATGTCAACTAGGAATTCATCTTATATGGCCTTGATTATTTGAGCGTGAATAAGCAAAAATTAAAAACCAAGAAAAATATAGAGAAAAACGATTAAAATTAAGAATTATTTTTAAAGCTAAGCTAAATTGACAAATTGTAATTGGTGTAATAAAAAAGAGATAGAGAAAGAAAACACAACTAAGACTCAAACAAACAAAATTGTAAGTAAAAGAAAAGACATCATCACCAGCACCACACATGGAAAAACACAGGAAAGTCCCTACTCTGGATGGCTGTCTGCCAACAATAGGATAAAGGGGAAAAAACTGTCATGTACCACACCATGCTTGAATCGTGAAGAAGCAGAACCCAGGATAGATGGGTGATAAATAAGGATTTGCAATAGGGGCCAGGCATGGTGGCACGTGCTTTAATCCCAGCACTCGGAAGGTAGAAGCAGGTGAATTTCTGTGAGTTTGAGACCAGCCTGGTATAAATAGTGAGTTCCAGGACAGCCAGGGCTATGTAGAGAGACTGTCTCATTTAAAAAAAAAAAAAAAGAAAAGAAAAGAGGGAGTCTTGGAATCAGCAAATAAGAAACCTCAAAAAGGTGGGCATGGTGGGACATACCTGTCATCCAGCACTTGGTAGGTGGAGGTAGGAGAATCGGGAGTTAAAGGCCAGCCTCCCGTATACAAGTCTGAGGCGAGCCTAAGCTATGATAAAGAGAGAGGAAAAGAGTGAGAGAGAAACAGAGGGAGAACATCAGGTAAAATGGAAATCACCTTGGAACTTCTGTTGGTGCCTACAATGACCGTTCTTGTTCTGCATAACTGTCTCCTTGAAATAGGGAGCGTGGGAGTGTATGGTGAAGCAAAGCTCCTTACCATGCAGTGGCCAGCAGCAGAGACCAAGGATCTACAACAAGCAAGTCCTTCCAGTACATTCCCCCAGCAACTACTTCCTCCAATGAGGCCCCCTCTCTAAACAGCCCATTAAGTTACAAACTTATCATTGGATCCATCTACCAATGCTATCAGGCCCCTCACAATTCAGTCACCTCTCAAGGCTTCATCTCTGAATACCACTGTGCTGAGGACCAATTCTTAAGTCCATGGGTGGAGGAGGACATTTCATACTCATGAGAATCCGATCTGTACCCACCAAGCTCAACATAGCACCTCAAACATAACAGAAGCCCAATAAATACTCGTTGGCTTCATGAGCCACAGCAAGGAAATCTGCCACCAGGGTCTGCAAGCTCTTCGTACCCACCCCACCTAGCTCACTGTCCACTGAATTCCACGTTCTTGTCTCACACAGCCTCGCTGGGCCACTGGCACACTTTACCTATGATCAGACACCCCCACACCAGAGCTCCAAAGCAAAGAGAGAGTCCGCTGTGGTCCATGTCCTTGGGCATAGGACAACGAGCTGCACCTGGCAGGTGCACAGAAAAGGCTGATGACCATGCAAAACTCCACTTGAAGGTTTTATCACAAACAAAGTAGGCGGGACCAGCAGAATCCAGCTGATGTCATCTCAAAGTCACAGGAAAGATCTTTGATAAATCAAGTGGAATGCTGGGGAGTGCGGAAGATAAATAACGTATTGATTTTCCAAGAAAAGGAAACGCTCAAATCCAATCCCAAGAAAAAATTCTAGGCCTTATTAACTGGTCAGTCGGCAGCTAATTGTAAAAGAATGAGGCACTTACCAAGATCTAATGTCCATCCCCAGGGGGTGTTAGGTGAAATTATTCTAAGTTCCTTTTTGGTGAGGTGACTATGCTCATAACTGATGCTGTCTAGATTTTAGACAAGTATTCATCCATTCAATAGATATTTCTAGATGAGTCACCCTCTGCAGGCTCTGTGTTTGCACTGAGGATGTGACATGAGCAATCAGCAGAACCCATGTCCCCAGGATGACTGAGTGATGTGTGGAGCACAGACAACACGCAGCTCGGTGACATGTCTGGTATGACCCATGGTGGAGAAAAAAAACCAGGGTGAGGGGAGAGGACAGAGTGACAAGGTCCAAACAGCACTAAACAGCAGGAGAAGGCATCCAGGAGACATCTTGGAAAAGGCTGAGCATGTTTGGGGAGACAAACACCAGATTTCTAGAGCTGGAGACTACCAGGCTATGGAAGCAATGTGTACTCAGAGTCAAGGTTTATAGCTGCCTGATGGCTACATTAAAGGACAGCAGGTCCTTGTAAGCAGAGAGCGTGAGGGGGGTGATGATGCAGTAGGAGGTGAGGGGGAGGTGCAGTGCAAGAAGGGCCTTGAGCACAGCCCTGCTCACAACTTCCAACAAGTCCATCCACAGGAGAACGGATACGTAAACTGTGGTGTTCTCACAGCATGGAATACTAGACAGCAAAGAAGATGAATGCTGCTTACCCCACTGTGACAGTATGTATGGGCTTCAAAACATGATATTAAATGAAAGACATCAGGAATAAGACTATTATACTGCTTGGTTGCATTTATGTAAAGTTTAAAAATGGGTAAGACTAATCTATGCAGTTACAAGCCAAGATAGTGGGAGATCTTATATGGAGTGACCCTCAAACCGTCTTGGAAATTTTGCACCAAATACAGTTCCATTGGTTTGGGACAAGCCAGGACAAGCCTCTGAAGTTGCCATGGTTGCAAGTAGGCTCCTCAATGCAAGTGACTAAAGAATGGTGGTATAACTCATGTTTCTATTTCTGTGCAAGATAATCATGTATTTTACAAGAGAGCTAACAGGGTCTGCAGCCCTTCCTAAGCAGGGGCCTATCACCTGGTCCCACACCTTCTCCAAACCCTCACGTGTTCATGTGTGCCATTCCCATCTCCTGAACCTTCAAGTTCATTGAGACCATTTCTATGGTTTTTCATAAGTTACTGGTTAACTTTTGGTAGAGAAGATCTTCCTGTGGAAATATAGCTATAAGAACATGGCAAGAGCTGAACCTATGGCCAACTAAAGAGGCTTGTCCAGTCTCCATTACTCCCTGATCACGGCTCCATCAACAACAGCCACTGTCAGTACGATGCAAGTCCTTTTGTGACAGACACATATACTCTATATCTCATCCTCAGCACCTCGAGGATTATTCCCGTGAGAACCAGGCTTGGCAAAACATTCATAAGGTGCTAGGCTGCAATGTGGATATGGTCGGCACCACCTTCCATGTTAGCTGTTTATCTCATTGCTGTGATCACTCGACAGAGAGAAACTTGTGGTCTAAGGGGACACAGTCCTTCACGAGATGGAATACATGGTAGTGGGCAGATCAGGAAGCCAAGAAAAGTGAGTGCTGGTATTGAAGTAGCTTCCTTCTTTATCCCTTGATTCAGTTCAAATCAGGATCCTATCTGATGGTGCCACCTGCATTTGGGGTATACCTTCCCCCAATTAAACTGCCCTGGAAAGACTGCCATAGACAGAGCCCAGAGGTGTGTCTCCCAGGTGATTCTAAAGCCAGTCAAACCGTCATGCCTTTCATCCTAGGTCAGGATTCCTAAAAGAGGTCTCGACTTGTGAGCAGGAGAGCTGGGGCACCCATCACTCTCTAATGAAGCTTCAGCAGAATGGGATGCAGGAAGGGAAGAATGGAGCAGATTGACTCTCTTTGCCTGAGTCTCAGCCACAAGAAAGCCAGGGGAGACAGAAGGCCCAACAGACACAGAACCATGAGTAGTGAGGACCCAAAGAACCTGACTTCCTCCCTAGCACTACAGCTCAGAACCATGTGTTAAGGAAAGGCAAGACTAGAAGCTGTCTCTGGGGGCACACCTATTGGTGTTCAATAGCAACCTAGGAGCTCCTGTAGAGCCATGCTGGGGATAGATTAGATTTGAAGTTCCCTAAACCTCAGCAGGAGATATAAGAGGAAGAAGCGAATACGGGGGCTCACCCCTGCCTATGGACCAAAGTGGGAAGAGCAACTGTTCCAGTATTCGGTGAGCAAAGAGGAATAGCAAATTCAGGCTACTCAGTCTGGATCAATGTCTATGAAGATCTAACCCAGAGAAGGCACTGGACTAGAACCAGAGGCAGAGGAAACGTTCAGTAGGATAGAGGAGTAACCCAAGAGGACCAGGCAAGGTTCCGCTGAGCACGGTGAGGTCAAAGCAGGACTACAGAACTCAAACCACATAGTACTTGCTGGCTCCATAAACTAGTAAATTTTGGTTAAGCCAGAGGAACCCTGCTGTCAGTAGGTCACTGCAGAAAACTGACCTGGAGGTCATTAGGTCACACAGCAAAGGGCCAGGAAACAGCCGCAGTGGCCCCTCAGATGTCTCCACTCACAAGGGGAGCCAGGCCTTGATGGCATCTACCAAGTCCAGTTGAGCTTCAAAAAATGCCAGTGACCCATTTCAGGATATCAATCTGGTCCTTCATGCCTCATCGCTGGGGGATGTGTGAACACTCCACTTGGTGACTGAACATCCCTGTTTCATTCACACATCCCATTGCTGTGACTCAATACCAGACAAAAGCAACACAAGGAAAGAAGTATTCATTTGGGGTCGCAGTGTGAGGTGACCCACCGTGAGGAAAGGCAAGGCTGTCAAAGTGTAGGATGCCAAGGCACACGCCCACCCTCTAGAACCAGAGAGAGAGAAACACCAGTGCTCAGTTTTCTTCTCATTATTCAGTTTGGGACCCCAACCCATGGGATGACGCCATGCACAATTTGAGTTTCCCACCTCAATTAACTCAGTCTAGAAACTCCCTCAAGATGTGTCTAGAGGTTTGCCTCCAGGATGATTTCAGGCCCTGTCAAATTGACAGTCAAGATTAAACCATCGCGTCTGCCTAGGAAGCCAGTCACTAGAGAGACGTGCTGTGTCTGTTTGCCGTGGGGAGGATTCCTACAGAAGACAGCATTCCAAAGGTAGAGAGCATACAGCCCTTTCGCCGTCCTACAGACTTACCCTGCCTCCAGTCCCCATCCCAGTCCAGCTGGTCTGGCCTCTCAGTCCATGGTCACCATCACAGAGCAGCCCAGAGGAGGCTGCTCTCCAACCATCTGGTTATTCCTTAAAATCCACCCCTATCTTTCCATCCCCACTCTAGAGCATTTCTACAGCCCAGGGAGACTTTTCCACATCGCTTGTTTTTGACCATGACTTCCCAGCTGCCGATTCCAGAAGGAAGCCCCAAGATGCTTCAGAAGGTTCCATGGACACCAGCATTTAAGTTCAAGGCTACTCTCTGAGACAGTGGGCTGCTGCTGGGTCCTTTTCTGCATGTGGAGTTTTTCCAATCCTAACAAAGGCCCTCTTCTGCAGTGGCGCATGCTGAGGCCCTCACAATGCTTGCTGTCGGAGAGGGCTGATTACCCAACTCCATTTATCAAAGTGTCACTTCTCTGACAGGCCCTAATAAATATCCTGCCAGAGACCCCGCACCTGGCAGCCGCGCCACTCGGCAACACGCCGCTAACCTAATTTGCTAATTGCTGCTTTCCCCATTAATTTTAGTCCTGTCTTGTTTGGTGTTGACATGGAGGGAAAAGGAATAGGGTGGAAAAAAAAACAGACAAGAAAGAAAATATCTCGGGGTCCCCCCAGCATCCATCCCTCCCTCTCACCCTTCCCGGGGCTCTCACACCTGAATAGCAACTTTCCCTCTCTTCCTACACTGAGGCCCAGGTTACATGAAGCTTTCAAAGGTGCAGTGGTCTTCTTTCTCAGACCAAAAACCAGGACAGGCATCTGTCAATGGAGCAGAACTTTTCAAAGTGGCGTGGACACGGCTAATATAGATAAAGAATTTCATCATTCTAGTCAATACTGTTGCCATGAGGTTAGGGAAGAAATTAGGCAGGGTATAAAGGGGTTAACAAGCATGATGCACCAATCCTCAGTGGCCACATCCCTATGTTCTTAGGTCTCTCCTTCCAGCCCTCCCAGCATCTTCTCTCCTTTGGTCTCACCCCAAGCAATGACGTCCAAGATAGAACCAAAGTCTGCTGAGAATAGACTTTCCATCCAAGAGTCATTGCCCACTCTAACTCCTCCCCCAAGGACTCAAATGATGGACAGCTTCACTGGGTATTGTTGGGTTGAAGATCTTTAGAGTTAAACCCATTGGATTCAAAGACCTGTTGATGTGAAGGCAGGAGTTGAAAAGACTGGCCAACGCAAAGAAAGATAAAGATGGAGTTGCTTTGTCTGAGATGACCAGAGTTTCTATCGCCAAATGACAGTGTGAGCCTCAGGGGATCCACTGATGGCCTCTTTCGGTACCTTGGTAGATGGAAACCTTGAGAACTCAGCAGGTGACCCTGCACTGGACAAGAGGGAAAGACTCCAGAGTTTTGACAAGCAAAGCACACCAAGCAGGATAGTCCTGGGTTAAGGTGGTCTTTAATCTTTAGTGTGACCAAGATGATGCTAGCTTGTTGTAGAAACCAAAACCCCTCAATGCTACATCAGCCCAAGACAGCCACCCAATAGCATAGGACGTTTTGTGTGTCCCGAACCCCCATGGGACTGTGTTGCACGTAAATGCTGTTGCCCCAGCTGGACTTGCTTCTCATGTGCATCTGAGATCTCTTTCTGAGTCACTACCCATGCACCACCTTAACCCTTCTTAGCCATTTTCCCAGAATTCACCTAGTGAATCACAGAAATACAGGCATTTATTTCTGTTCTTTTTTTCCCCCCTTTTCCACAGCTCTGTGGTAAATAGTCCTGCACCGGTATCCATGTGTACTTGTCTAGTTAGGAACCTAGGATACTGGAGGTAGAAGCACCAATTCACACTTGAGAAAATGTCAGGGAAGCCAGAGGCACCAATTTAAGTGGCATGCGAATATCAAACGTAAACAAGCTTCCTCACACTGTGGAAGGGCTCAGAAATGTCCGTGTATCGCTCATGTTGTAAGAGTTTACTTCCCTCCTACCTCAAAGTAATCAGCTCTTTCTGTACTTTGTGATCACTATCAACCCTAACAAATGATTTTATTTGCACTTCTTAAATCATTTGTGAAGTTCAATTTTTTTATAGGACATTCAGACTAGTTTTTTTTTATTCTCTCCTCAGTGTTTGGACATTTTTATATTAGAGAGTTTGTCCTTTTCTTTCTTAATAATTTAACTATTTTTCTATGTTAGGGATAACACCTCTTCACCATGTGCAGACTTTGCATGCATTCTCCCTACCACGATCATTCTATTGTTTCTCTACAGTATGAAAGAAGAGATGCATGGGGAACGCCCCACAGTGAGTCTGTGTTACTGCGGAGAATCACAGCTGATCAAAGTGCTGAGAACAAGTCTTACTGAATCTCATCCTGAAGTGGGACATCGCTATCGCCCTCTACAGGTGCAGATAAATGGGTGGAGCATTGCAGAGCACCATCTCCTGGGCATGACGTCACTATTGCACTCCTAAACTCAGGGCAGTTGTAATGACCAGAACAAGACCAGACCCATCAAGGTAGAAGGGAGGTACTCAAAGGTTCCACCCTTCTTAAGGATCTATAGGCAACTGATGGTTACTGATAAAATAGACATTTTCTTCAGTAGTATGTGTAGCCACTGGTAAGTCACCCAGCTCTTGCAAAGAATTTCTCAAACATATTCTTGTAAGAAATCTAAATTGAACTAATTGTTTCACAAGAAAAAAATAAATGAAGAAATAAAGATGATTTCCCAATAGGAAAATACAATCAAGATATATATGAAAATATGAAAATGCCACAATGAAACCCATTATCATCTATAGTTACCATACTCTAATAAAAACATAAACCTATAATGAAACTTAAAATAATGAAGACCTTATACATAATTCCCTCCAGTATGATATACACACACCCAGCCCAAGACCCAGGGCTTCCAGGCAGCAAGAAGGAAGAGGAGGTCATCTTTTGACCTCTTGGCCTGGCTCGTGTTCCTCTATGGCTACCAAGGAACTGACATCTAGGAAGGAGCTATCAGTGCCTGTGGCAAAAAAGGATGCTCAGATACAAGGCCACATAGAAAGGGGCAGCCCAGCCTCAGCTTCCATCTACACAGTAAACTCCTGATGGCACTGAATACCATAGCCTCACTCAGACTTAGCCAGGAGCAAGAGGGCTAGGGCCATGGTTGTATTCTATCAGGGTCATTCTGTTGAAATTCAGAGAAGGGTAGAGAGGGCCCAATGAGGATCTAAAGGGGCCCCCAACCCTGGAGATGTCCACATTCACTATTACAGGTCCAGAATCTGTAGGCACTTAGTTAACTCTTACCAAACTACTCAAATCCAGCGGTATGTAAAGAACAGCTCTGTAAATTCAGGCCCATGACATTCTATTAACCTGAACCAAATGCAGGGTTGTGACTCTCTTCCTGCTGGCTGACTTTTGTTAGGACTGTCCCTTTAAAGTGTATACCCCAGATGGAGTCTGGCCAGACCACAGCATTCTCCCTGTAACCTCTCTTAGTGCAGCCTATGGGATCACACCACACTGTCCCCTTTCTGTGAGGCAAACTCCTACATATGATTACATGAGCTACTGAATATCAATATAAATAGAGTTCTAAAACCTGCACTGTAGGCCCTTACTTCCAACCTCTTCGAGATGTGAGATGAAACAACCTACTGACCTTTCTGTGAGAGGTGTATCTTAGATTTGAGAAGCAGTTAATAGAAGCAGAAATGTAAGTACATAGTGACAAAAAAAAAAAAAAACAATGTGTTTCTGACACATGAGTAGCCACCAGACATCTAGCTCCAAGGCTCTTTATGAGGTGTTCTAGTCAACTGTCACTATCGTTTGACACAGCCTAGAGACACCTGGAAAGGGAGTCTCCATGAAGGAACTGCTCAGATCAGACTGGTCTATAGACATTTCTGTGGAGTATTGTCTTGATTGCTAATTGGTATAAGAAGCCCATCCCACTGTGTTGGCACCATTCCCTTGGCAAGTGGGCCTGAGCTGTCTTCAAAACTTAGCTAAGTATGGATCTGAGAACAAACCAGAGGAGAAGCCACAAGGAGCATTACTCCATAGCTTCTGTTTCAAGATCCTGCTAGGGTTCCTGCCTTGACTTCCCTCAGTGATGAACTATGACCTGGAAGTGTAAACCAAATAAACTCTTTCCTCCTCAAAGTTGCTTTCAGTCATAGAATTTTTCACTGCAACAGAATAAAACAGGAACATGAGGATTAAATAAGAATGTAAATGAAATAAAAGGCACAGTGCCTGGCTCACGGTAATTCTCAGCCTGCTATGGGCTGCAAAGTTGGCTGTCTCGTCAATAAGAGAAAGTGTTCCTTCTGAGTGATGGGGAAGACAAGCCACACCCATGGGGCCTGCTGAACAGAGCTGTCAAATTCTCCATTAGAATAAGCCTGCAACTCATAGGCTAGGCAGAAGTTGGCATGCTGGATTAAGAAGGCAGAAGGAAACTAAGGTAGTGTCCTCAACTGGCACCGAACATGAGCTGTGCAACACGACACTCTGTCCCTGTGTGAGCCCCATGCAGCAGCCTATTCCCCGAGTTTCCTCCTTCCCCAGAAAGAAGTGTTTATGCAGACTGACTAAGGGGCTCAGCCTCAGTTTCTCTGCCTGGAGCCCTGCACATGTGTCATAGGACCAGATTGCAGACTTTCCCATGGTTTGGTGGATTTCGTTACTGCATCTTTAGTGCTGCCCACATACTTTAGAATATTCTAGCAGTCATGTTTAAAGGATTTTTTTTTAAAAAATAAAATTAATGTTGATAATATATTTTATTTAGGCCAATATACTCAGTCTTATTTTAAGTTTTTTTTTTCATTTAAAAATTACATGTGGTGTGTGTGTGAGTGTATGTCAGTAAGCAGCCCAGGCAAGGATTTGGTGGACTTGAGCAGGACTCCCTGAAGGAACTGCCCCAGACTCCAAGCATCCAAAGAGACCCAGAGCTGGCCTCAGATGGCCCTAGATCCCCTCAGGAGGGGCACGCTGCCCACACCCTTGCCATTAAACTCTGCTGAAATTCTTTTAGATGGCTACAGTTGAACAAAATATTGCCCTGTTCCCAACTCGGTTAAAAGAGCCCAGTAAAGAATAATGGCAGGGATGCTCCCAGCCAGAAGCCGCTCCTCATGGCCCTTTAAGCAAGATTTACAGCCAGCATTTAGCAGTGGCCCTGGAACGCTTGCTGGCACCGATCAGTGTGAGGCACCTCCCTGGGCCAGCGGGCAGACCATCTTTCATCCCAGGCAGTAATGTCTATTCCCAACACTGTGCTCTTGGATTCCCAGGCTCTATACCCAGGGTGTCTGGTCCCTATGTCTCTATGACCTAGGAATCTGTACAGATAAAATCCTGCAACCTGTACCTAAGAGAGAGCAGTATCAGCACCCTGGACAGAGGCAGGGTTCCACTGTTCTGGCCTCCAACCATTTTGAAAGGACAGGATGCCTTGTTTAGGCTCAGGAGAGGTTAGGAAACTAGTTACTGATAGATGGTGGAGGGGGAAGGCGGGAAATTAGAAGTTTGGGGCAGGAAGAATTAAAATTCCAGAGTGAAGAAGTAGGGTCAAGGAAGGAGGGTGTGAAAAAAGTACCTTTGTCCCACCGTGAATGACAGGCAAGGGGAAAGAAGAGAACACGGGCTTTGGTCCTTCACGCACAGAAGTAAAACATCTTGGCACTTATATTTTCTGAGCATTTTAAGTCCATTTGTTCATATGATCCTCAGGATGTTACAGAAGGAAATTAGAATCATTGCTGGGCTACATAAAAGATAACCAAGGCTCAGAAAGGAGACACAATCGACCTGACATGACAGCATCAGGACACAATGGTGCCCCAGAGAATAGGCATACGCTACCAGCTGCATGACCAAGACTCATCACTCCCTGCATCCTAGTGATACTTCCAACAGAAAACTTAGGGAGTCTGACATTTTCACTCCCAGAAAGGAGACAAAAAAAATCCATCAACAAAGGGTGAAAAGGGCCAGTGAATGGTGAGCTAGTCAAAGGTAACAAAATTATAACCAGCAAAAAAAAGGAAAATTTGAGCACTTAACGTTTATCAGAATCTCCCTAAACTAGAGACATCAGATTGAGACAGGTTTTTTTTGTTTTGGTTTGGTTTGGTTTTGGTTTTTACTTCATCAAATTGAGCAAATCTGTTTCATTTGCCCCTCCTGCACCAATCAGTCTCAGAATACTTCTACTGATGCCCAGTTTGGTCTGACTCCAAACAGTTAAGGATAGCACACAGAGTAAAAGCTAAGCCATCTCTAATGTGAACAGTGCGGGCTCGTGAGTGTGCTGTGTAGAGTGTGGTGTCCCTCTGTCACAGAGAAGCGACCCCAAACCCAGAGAACACAGTGCTAATAAGACTCAGAAAGGACCAGGTTCCTGTTCAAAGTCCTCCATCCCTGCTTGGAACCCGGGAACAGAAGGGACTGAGTGAAGAAACAAGGCTCAGAGTACATCAGCAATCCAGAGGGAGAAGCGCTACTCTGCGGACTTAGCAGGAGCCAGGGGGCCACTGCCCTGGACCAGGCTCTGCCCAACCCCTGCTTGTCAAGCTCTTCCCCCAAGCCTCTGGCTTAGGTCCTGTTTTGTGATCCAGGCCTCCCAAGAAGGGTCAAAAGCTGAAGGAGCCTTTACCCCTCTGGACAAGAAGACAAGGGCTCTGAGCTGCCTTGGGTCTCAGATATGGTCCATGCTCATTTCTGGGTCACTCTCCAGGCTTTTCCTCAAGTCCAGGTGCCTTCCACTGAGCCTACCTTCCCATAGTTAGAAACAGCCCCATAGACACACCTGGGGAACTATGACAACCACCCAGGCTCAGAACAATTAGCTAGCCTTGGCCTGAGGACGTCAGAGCTGCCAAAAATTACTCAGAGTCCAGTCAAGCTCTGTGAGGTGACATCCGAGGCTGAGACGGGCACCCAGCCTGCCAGCTGCTTGCCCTCAAAACCCCATCCCCCTGCCAGGCATGCTCCCTGAGGCAGAGGGTCCACCAAATATAAACAGGCGGCCGGAGTTCAGGGCCCGCTGGCGTTCTCCCAGTGAGCACCTTTTGTTCCCGGCTCAGAGCTGTTAATTAAAGGGCTGTGATTAATGAGGAAGCACTCCTGGTCCCCATCTAGGAGAAGAGGTCCTGGGGATGCTGACTTTGCTGGAGGAATCTGCAGTCAGTTTCCAACTGGAACTATTTATAGTCCAGGCTCTGGGAGGGTTGGGAGGAAGATGCCCTCCCTCCTCCTTGCCTTCTCTCCTTCCTCCCCCACTGCATCCTGATGGAATATGTAGGTAGGGATATTTATTGAGCAAAAAAACTTTTAAAGGAGTGATTCTCCTCACACATGAACTCCCAGTGCCTTTGTTGCCTAGACCTGTATTCTCTAAATGCCTGCTGAACACTGACTCCTGGCTGGTTATCATATACCTATTGGCTAGGAACTGCACAACTCTGTTCCGATGGAGTTCATTCTCAGGGATGTCCTTCCCAAAGGATCTGACTGCAGGTGGAGAACTGTAAGTAGAGGCCAGAGCTCTGCAAGAGAGACTAGGGCTCCATGGGCATGTCAGAAAAAGCATCACTCTCCCCCACAAAGCTAAGACGTAAGTTAAGGTAGCTATTGCTCTAGTGAAAAAACATGGCCAAAGCAACTTGGGGGAGGAAAGGGTTTGTTCGGCTTATATATCCTGAATAGTAGTCTGTTGAATTCAAACCAGGTAGAAACCTAGGGGCAGGGGCTGATGCAGAGACCATGGAAGGGGTGCTGCTTACTGGCTTACTCTTCATGATTTGGTCTGTCCTATTTCTTATAGGACCCAGGACCACCCACAATGAGCTAGGCCTTTCCCCCATCAATCACTGAGTTTAAAAAAAAAATGCCCTACAGGCTTGCCTGCAGCCAAGTCTTACGGAGGCATTTTCTCAATTGTGGTTCCCTCCTCTCATGTGTCTTTAGCTTGTATCAAGTTGACATAAAGCTAGCCGGGACAGCTAACTACTGACTTGGTTGTTAGCAGACCGAGACCCAGACATAGTAAGGGGTTTTAAGTTCCATAAATTGTATGGCAGATTTCAGATTCTAAATCAAGCATGGCAGAGACCAATGTGCCTTTACAATCCCATTTCTTCTTCCTGCGCAATTACCACTTCCCTCTGAGACTGCACAAAGCCAAGTTCCATTTAGTGCCACAAGAGACTCCCATGGGTCACCCCCACTAGACTTTCCAAGTCCTGTCCTTAAAGCTCTGTCTTATGAAATCCAGGTGATCTTGGGAGGCACATGTCAACAGCGCAGAGGATCTGTCAGTCTGGATCCCTGAGTAGCTATGTGGAGAACCTCCCCTGACTCTGCCACCAGCTGGACCTGTGTAAGGAGGAAATAGACTTCAGCGCACTGAACCCCTAACACACCAGTGCTCACCTGTTGGGCAGCTCCCCTCAGGGTGATGGAGAACCTCACTGTCAACTTCAGGAGCTCTAGAATCACCTGAGAATGGGCCTGGGGGCATGGGGGTGGGTTATTGATTAGGTTCATGGAGGGGCAAAGATTCTTCTACTGTGGGTGGCACTGTCCCCTGGGCTGGGATTCTGGACTATATAAAAAGGAGAGAGTGGGTTGAGCACAAGTGTCCCTCTTTCTCTCTCTCTTTCTCTGTCTCTCTCTCTCTCTTTCTCTGTCTCTCTCTCTCTGTGTCTCTCTTTCTCTGTGTCTCTCTCTGTCTCTGTGTCTCTCTCTGTCTCTCTCTCTCTCTGTCTCTCTCTCTCTCTCTCTCTCTCTCTCTCTCTCTCTCTCTCTCTCTCTCTCTCTCTCTCTCTCTCTCTCTCTCTCCTCTCTAACTGTGGATACAGTATGACAAGTTGCTTCACCCTCCTTGACTCCCACACCACGATGGACCATGTCCTTGACCTGTGAACCAGAATCAACCCTTTCTCCCTGGCTTTTGTACGCGTATTTTATCACACGAAGAGGAATTATAACATCACAGATCGCCCGACTCCAAGCCCAGGTTTTCTCTACTGCCCCTTAGAAAGCCTTGGTGTCTCCTGCTAAACTACAACTCAGAGGCCAAGGGTTCTCTAAAATAAAAATGGTTATTGAGCCATTGTGGGAACTGGAACAGGAAAAAGAAAGGGCCAGGACTTGGGTTACAGTTTCACTGTGGCCACCAGCAGGGCTGGAAAGCAAATGGGACTTTGCCCACTGAGTCTGGGGAATAGGAGTGGTCCCAGAAGGAACTTTGGAGAAGGGAGGCGAAGCTGGTGACAGTAAATTCACACTGGTTATTCGTAAAAATGCAGGAAAAGCTTGATGGTGGATCTTGACTGTCAACTTGATGCAAAAAGGGATGCTAAGAAAATTAACAGGCACACAGCTAGTGTATCTATGAGGGCTGTCATGCAGGTCAGTGCAGTAAGAGGAAGCCTGCCATTCATGCAAACTAGGGTCTTCTTAAACAAGTGTGGTTTTGCTAATACTACGGCCTGCGAATGTCTCACCCCAGTTTCTTCTGCCTTTGAACATGGATTCTTACTATCAACTGTGCAGGGACTCTCCAGGCCTACAGCCTCATTGGCCCTTCAGGCTGCCGAGCAAGAACCCAGAACCACCTGCATGTCCAGACATCTCAGTATCGAAGCTAACCAATTACCTCTATTGATTAAGACAATTTTAATGAGACTTTTCATTATCTGTAGCAAAGGCAATTTAACCCACCTGTAAGGCCATCATGTAACATCTGTGTGGTCCTATTTCTCAGCCATGAAATAGAAACATAATTTTTCAAAGATGTAGCTAATGGGACAACCAAAATGACCAAATTTCCATGAGGACAGAAAGAGCCTGTGTGGAAGGAGCTGTCCACGAGGCTCAAAAGCAGCAATTTCTCAAGCTGTTTCTATTCTGAGCTGGGTGCCATTGAAGTTCATTTTTTGTGAGTGCTTCTCATGTCATTTGGAGATTACTCCAAGCCCTGTGTCCCATGGGGATACACCATGACAACAGTCTCTAAGCCCGGCAGGCGGCTAAGGAAGTTGAGTCACAGGCAGCCCTGTGTGGCTTCACAAACCTAAGATCAGTGGCGGAGCTGACAGCTTGAGGGAAATGAACCATTCACTTCTTTTTTTTTAACTTTCTTTTTTATAGAATTTATTGAACACTACATTTTTCTCTGCTCCCCTCCCTGCTTCTCCCCTCCCCTTTTATCCTGTCCCATGCTCCCCATGATTCCAATTTACTCAGTAGATCTTGTCTTTTTCTATGTCCCAGGTAGATTAAATCCATGTATGTCTCTCTTAGGGTCCTCACTGTTGTCTAGTTTCTCTGGGATTGTGAATTGTAGGCTGGTTTTTCTTTGCTTTATGTCTAAAAGTCACTTATGAGTAAGTACATATGATAATTGTCTTTCTGAGAGTCTGGGTTACCTCACTCAAGATGACATTTTCTAGATCCATCTATTTGCCTGCATTTCAAAATGTCATTGCTTTTTTTCTGATGCATAGTACTCCATTGTGCAAATGTACCACATTTTCCTTATCCATTCTTTGGTTGAGGGGCATTTAGGTTGTTTCCAGGTTCTGGCTATGACAAACAATGCTGCTTTGAACATAGTTGAGCACATGTCCTTTGAACCACTCATTTCCATGCAATGGTGAATGACATAGGGGACTCGAGACCTGATGGAGGGAAAGAAGAAAGCCAGTTCTTATTGCCAGGCTGAGAGATGTGACCCTGTCCTGTAAACAGACATTTCCTGTCCTGCAGCTGCTCTCAAACAATCACTCAGAGGCTTGATATAAATTATAAATGCTCAGCCAATAGCTCAGGCTTATTACTAGCTAGATCTTACATTTTAAGTTTTCCCATATTCGTTATTTACATTCTGCCACATGGCGGTACCTTTATTAGCATGGCATATTCATCTGCTGCTCCCTCTGCATCTAGCTGGCAACCTCTCTGACTCCACCCTACTTCATCCCATCATTCCCAGTTTGGCTTTCCCACCTATTTCCTGCCTTGGTATAGGCCAGTCAGCTTAATTATTAACCAATGAGAGTAATATATATTCACAGCATACAGAAGGATTACCCCACAGCACTCTCCCCAGCACCCAAAATGTCAGTGACATGAATTCATCTCTCCCATCACAGTGGTCAAATATCAGCGCAGACAGAGTCTCAGAGAAAAGCAGCTCCTTTCTCAAAGTTGCACAGCACTTGGAGCAGAGCTAGGATGCAGACATAAGTGTTCCTGATCCTGATACACTTTTTACACTCACTCTATCTGCTGTGCCCTTAGTCATCCTGACACTCCTACCAACCACCTGGCTTCCAGACTTACCCCTGGGGAGCTACCTATTCCTGTACCTGGGAAGGAAAACATCTACAAACCCAGAAAACTAGGGAAACTGCACATTGCTCAGTGCCCAGAAACTGTATAGGTTGTATTATGGTGTGTGGAAAGGGGGTGGTATGTGTATGATGTGTGTGTGTATATAGTATATATGTGTGTGATCATAT
The DNA here is from genome assembly GCF_014885135.2 of Alexandromys fortis. Lineage (NCBI taxonomy): Eukaryota > Metazoa > Chordata > Mammalia > Rodentia > Cricetidae > Alexandromys > Alexandromys fortis. The sequence continues at coordinate 8,470,837 of NW_026067952.1, forward strand.
GCATGTGTATGTATGTGTGTGAGTAGTATGTATCTATGTGTGTATGCAGTATGTATGTGTATATGCATATGCATGTACATGTCTGTGTATAGTGTACATCTGTCTGTATAATGTATTGTGTGTGTAATAAGTGTATATGTGTGCATATGAATGGGTGGTGGGTATATATATATGTATATAGTGTATGTGTGTATGCATATGCATGTGTGTATATGTCTGTGTGTGGTGTGTATATTCTGTATGTGTTGTGTGTATATGTGTACATTATTTTGCATATGTGTGCATGGTGTGTAGTGGGGTGCCTATAATGTGTCTATAAAGGTGTGTACATGTGTGTGGTATGTATCTATATGTGTGGTGTGTATTGTGTGCATTGTACATGTGTATACATTGTGTATATATGTGGGAATACATACATGTATGTGTGCAGGGTGTGTGTGTGCTCATACAAATATATGTGGGGGTGTGGAGACACACACACTCCAGGAGCTGAACCCCCAGGACCTCCACTCAAATGATCCACTCTGAGCAACACCACACTGTTCCAGGCACAGACTTCCCATAACCACTTCCCCCTTTTTAAGCTCTATCTCCTGATTTCAGTAAGTGAACTGTGGTCATGGGATACCTGTCTTGGATAAGAAGCCCTGCAGGGTAGACCCGACGACCAAGATCTCAAAGCAAATAGCCTGCCTGGGGGGAGTTCTCAGAAAAGCCACAGTTACTAGGCAGTGAAACCAGGGAGGAAGCCAATGCAGGAGTCTTCTTGGTGAGCCACTGAGCCCTGTGGGCAGCAGAAGTTGTTCCCTCCACTGCTAACCTCTAGGAGGCAGAGTTTAACAAACTACTTAGCACCAACTCCAGGGTCATTGTCTCCCAAGGCACTAACCTGAGGAACTTCCAGTCTGCCCTACACAACCTGAGAGAAAGCCGTGGCGGGACTGAGAGTGAGACTCCTTCGGCAAGAACCAGGGAGAAGAGAGGCATGTGGGTGGGACATTAGGAGCACCAGCTGGGATCCTGTCACCCTCTCTTCCCTGCTGACTCAGAGTGCCCTGGAAGATCTCCATCCCCATCTTCTCATCTACCCAGCATTCTCCTCCTGACTTCAGGGCTGAGTTCTCAAACCTGCAGCCCAGGCTGTTTAGGTGCTAATGTAGCATTTAAAAGCTGGGTGGCCTTCTCCAGCCTTGTGGGACTCCTGAGGCCACGGTTATCTTCTCTGCACCCTGGGACCACACACTTGTTACAAGAACTGGGTAACAAGTGTTCTGGCTAGTTTTTCTTGTCAACCCGACATGACCTGGGAAGGAGGATGTCTCAACTGAGGGGTTGACAAGATCAGATAGGCCTATGGAATTGTCTTGGTTATTAGTTGATGAGAATAGTTACTGTGGGCAGTTCCCCACTATGGTTAGGGGTCCTGGATTGTATAAGAAAGGTAGCTAAGCCAGTGGTAATGGCGCACACCTTTAATCCCAGCACTCAGGATGCAAAGGCTGACAGATCTCTGTGAGTTCAAGGCCAGCCTGGTTTACATAGCTAGTTCCAGGACAACCAGGGCTGTTACAAAGAGAAACCCTGTCTCAAAAAAAAAGAAAGAGAGAGAGAAGAAAAATAGCTGAATAAATCTAGGGGCTGAACCAGCGAGCCAGTAAGGAGCCTGTTCCATGGTTTCTGCTCCAGGTTCCCACCTTGAGTTCCTGACCTCCCTCAGTGATCGACTGTTACTTGGAAATGTAAGCCAATTAAGCCCTTCCTCCCAAAGTTGCTTTTGGTCAATGTTTTATTACAGCAACAGAAACCAAACTAAAACAGCAGGCATGCCACCCCTAGCATCGGGTACAGTGAGCACCTTAAAGTGATGGCTACCAACACACAGCTACATGAATTATCCCCATAAAAGATATATACCCTACCCTTGGCCACACACCACACTGGAGCTATAAGAACTCTGAAGAAGGTATGCTTCATGCTCTTTGGCCACTGATAGGATCATCTTTTATCGACTATTCACTTGAGATGCTTGCTGGTTCGAGTTTCTATACGTTGCCACCTGAGACACTGCTGTCCCAGAATATTACTATTGTCATTAGAATGCTTGGTGTTTTTATAAACTAATTCATTCATGGAAGGTCAGCTTACACTTCAAATCCCTGAGCAGAAGTTTCTTTGGTAGGTCAAGATAACTCAAGAAGCTACTCGGGCCAAAGACCTTTAGTCTTCTCTGGGGCCGAATCCTAGAACATCTAACCTGCTTCGCAATCAAAGCAGTTGAGGCATGGGATCTCCAGGAGCATTTGGGAATGTGAGCCATTTCCCAGCCACAGTTCCTACCACCACCTGTTGGACAATCAAAGAAAACACTTTTCCACAAACTCCTAAGAGAAGACCGTACCCAAGACTGCTGAGGAAACACTGTCTCTTCTGGCCCTGTGCCTCCAATTATCTAAATCGTGGTGAGAGGTAGGACAATGCAAAATCAGGCTAACCGTGGTAGCTTGAAGGAGAACAGGCCCCATAGGGTCATATGTTTGAATGCTTGGTCCCCAGTTAGTAGAACTTTTTGGGGAGATTTGGGGGTATGGCCTTGTTGGAGGAAGTGTATCATTGGGGGCAGGGGGTTGAAGGTTTCAAAAGCACACACAAGGCCATCTCTCTCTCTTCCTCCCCACTCCTGCCTTTGGACCAGGATGTAAGGTTCTTAACTACTTCTCCAGCACCATGCCTCCCTGCCACCACATTCCCCATCATCATAATGAGCTAATCCTCTGAAGCTATAAGCAAACCCCCAATTAAATGCTCGCCTTGGTCATAGTATCTCTTCGCAGCAATAGAACAGTGACTAAGACACTGATATTATGGCCTGGATCTAAATTGCCTCTCACCAGCTCTTTGGGACAACTGTGGAACCTGTGCCTTAGCCGGCAGAAGTGGGTCCCTGAGAGAAAACCTGGAACGCTATAACCACCCTACTTCCTTCTCTAACCTGATCACCCTAGTTTCTGATCCGTTGTTATGTGAACAAGCCACAAATTTCTGCCATCACAGACCAAGCTATGATGTCTGCCATGATATATTCACCAAAAATAAATGATAGATGATAGATAGATAGATAGATAGATAGATAGATAGATAGATAGATAGATAGAAATCCAAAACAGATCCTTCTTCTTTAAGTTGCTTCTGTTAGGTGTTGTGATTGATGATACAGCTTGTTGGTGCTTCCCTGTGCCACCCCATCCCCATTCCAGCTGGTCACTCCGAGGGCTGCCATTCCATATGGCCTTTCCAAGGGCTGCTCAGCCAGCAGTCTCTTTCCTCTCCTTCTGCATGAGAGCTCACAACCCTTCCTCTCCAACCCCAAGGGTGTGCCAGGCCCTTCACGCTGAGCATCCTCAAAACCCATCGTAGTCATCACTCCCACATCCCAACAGACCACGCTGCCTCAGAACAAACAGCGCAAGTCCCCACTCACCGGCCCACCACCTGGAATTTACAAAGTATGAATTCTGTTTCCCAGCTGAAAGAGACTTTATTTCATTGTCCTGCCTGCCCTGCCCCCAATACAATCTCGCTCAACTCCCCATGTGTGCTTGGAGTTCCTCTCTCTGCGTGGACATGAAGATACACATTCCTCCCCACCCAGCACCCAGCCCTAATCCTGCATCCTCAAGAAGCCCAGAGTGCACAGTGGGAAGCACAGCTCTTATCCTTAAGAGATGAATTCTGTCCCTATGGAGTCATCTCCTGCTCCAGGCTGAACATACTGCTCAGTCACTAAACCACCTTGCTACAAGAGCCTTCCTCGTTGATCCAACATAACGAAGTGAGACTTTGGGGCAAAGCTGAGCTCCTCACTGCAATCCTTCCCTTGGACCAGTCTCCCTACAACCTCCCCCAAAAGTCTCCACATTCTCTCCTTCTTTTGATAAGATCTCCCAGAAGCCCGTGATACCTGCTGCTCACACACACACACACACACACACACACACACACTCATCTGCCCAATGGTTAGGACACACACAACTTGCACACCCCCATAACCAACAGAGCTCCAAGCATGGATGGTAAGCTAGAACACATATGTGCCCTTGAGACAAACACTTTATTTAGCCCCCTTTCCTCACATAATCATGTCTGTGATGGCACATGTGTGTGCATCCTCCCAGCTAAGCCACCTGTACACACGGACAGAAAGGCAAGGCATACACGTGGAAACTCACCCACGCATGTGCATAGAGCTGCACACACATATATGCGACACACACCTACAAGCCCATGGGCACATAGTACACATCTTGGGGGCACAGCGTGCTCTAAAGATTCACATGAAGAGGGAGTCCTGCTCTGTACCGGCTGGACTATGAGTGCTCCAGCAGAGAGCCAGCTAATTAGTGCTTTAATTAAAGTCCTCTCTCTGCTCACTGGCCACAGGACCTACACGCCAACTCTTGGCTTGGATCCTGGACCTCTCAGAAGCTGCAGATGGGCTGGGCCAGAGCTGCTCAAAGGCTTGGTCTGGTTGGTAATTAGGAATAGAGACTCAGCTGAAGAACTGTAGCCAATCTGCTACTCTTCTGTCTCTCCCAAGGGAGAAGGGCTTGCTGGCTCCCAGACTGCTGCTTTGTGGCCTAATTATACACACACACACACACACACACACACACACACGCAATGAAAGGATGGACATGAGGGCCCTAGGCCATCACAACATTGGTTGGCAACTTCCACCTCAGTCTTGCTGAAGTGGGGAGGGCAATGAAAATTAGTACGTGGCTTTAGCCCAACCCTTCTCCACCTCCTAAGGCCCAGCCCAGTCCAGCTCATCCACTACCTATCAAATGCAGCTCCTTCCCAGCAACTCCCTCCACAAGCCCCTAAAACAGGCTCATTGTCCTCACCTACCTAGATTTGTTTCCTAATGCTGACAGACATCATGGTTCAGTAATAGAAACTAACTTCCCTACAACCCAGGAGTTCACAATCAAGGAATCTGCACGGGTGGTTCCTGTCTTAGTTAGAGTTTCTATGGCTATGATAAAACGCCATGACCAAAAAGCACCTTAGGGAGAAAAGGGATTCTTTGGCTTACACTTCCACATCTTAGTCCATCATTAAAGGAAATCAGGACAGGAACCCAAACAAAGCAGGAACCTGGAGGCAGGAGCTGATGCAGAAGTCAATGAGGGTTTCTAGTTACTGGTCTGCTCCTCATGGATTCCTCAGCCTGCTCTGCAATGGAATCCAGGACCACCAGCCCAGGGATGACACCACCCGCAATAGGCTGGACTCTCCCATGTCAATCACTAATTAAGAAATTGTCTTACAACTAGATCTTATGAAGGCATTTTCTCAACTGAGGCTCCTTCCTTTCCAGTGACTCTAGCTCGTGTCAAGTTGACATGAAACTAGCCAGTACAGTTCTTCCAAGGATGGTAGGAGCGTTGATCCCGGGTGTCAGGTGTTTCCAGCAATGGGTGACGTGCCTCATCAGAGAGACATCACTCCACTCCCCATCCTAATGGTCACATAGTGTTCTTGTGTGCATGTGTGTGTGTGTGTGTGTGTGTGTGTTTGCCAACACATATGCAGGAATAAATTTAACATTTTCTATGAAAACACAAGCCATATGGATTATGCCCACCCCAAAGGCCCCCTCTGAATTTATAAAGATCCTGTCTCCAAAAAATAAGATTGCCCTTAGAGCCCCTAAGGTCAGGATAGCAACAAAGAATTTGTGGAGGAAAGGCACAATTCATCCCATGGTGTTGTCAAGTTATATCACATGAACTCTTTCAAGCAAGGGCTAATGTATTGCTCACCAAGACATTATAGGTCATTATTCACTGCTTTCCACTCCTTCACTCCATCTCTCACTGAACATGGCTTTACTAAGTATCTTCTCTGCAGAAGACCCCCCCCACTGTGGTCAAGTAAACACAGCAATGGGCAGGTGACCATACAAGAACAGTCCCAGTGTGGGTACAGTGCTATCAAGGACTTGCACAGGGTGGTGGTGTGGAAATAATGGGGAAGAAGGGGGAAGGGAATCACTTCGCTTCTCTGTGGCCCCATGAGCAGGGGTGTGTGACATGATGGGGTCACACACCATTTCTCCCAGGGGTACACTCTTAACAGACGCCTTCCGTGGATTTGTACTCTGAAATGACAACCTCTCAATCCCATCGCTTTGAAAGTGACTTCTTGGCTTTAAGTTTAGAATCTTATGACCCTAAGACTTGGGCACATGAGCATTGATTGCCAACACTTCCCTCAAGCAGCTGGGGATGACAGGAATCTTCCAGCACCTTCTGTCTCATCTTTACTGCATCAGACAGGAGCTCCCTTTGCTTCCTAGAGCACATTGGTCTGTTCCCCCACCCTGGTGCCTCCACACCTGTGATTCCTGAAGACAGGGACCAACTCCCTTCCACTGGCTGGCTGGATCCTTCCCTGCCTCAGGCTTCCGCTTTTGCCAGCTGCTCAGAGAGTCCTTCCCCATCATCCACCTAGAGGTGGTCCCTCGGTTACTCTCCCCCGCAGCCACCCGCAAAGCATTTATCATCATTATCTCACTGGTTTATGCCTATGTTGTCTGAGATTCCACTGCTCAATATAAATTCCTCGAGGGCTGGCCATATATCTATCTTGTTTAGGAGGAAGGAAGAGAGGGAGAACGAGGAGGAAGGAGGGAGAAAAACAAAAGGAAGCGAGGATGGAAGAAGAGAAGAAAGGGAGGGATGACAAAGACACATGCCACCTAGGACGGGGTATTCTAACCTCAGCGCAATTTACATCCTGAGCCATGTCTTTCTTTGTGAGGGACTATCCAGCCCTGACTAAGGTGCCTAGCAGAATTCCTGGCCTCTGCTCACTAGATGTCAGCACCCTCCCCTCTAGTTATGACAACCCAAACAATGTCTTTAATGCCAACGTCCTCTTAAGGGAATCAAAATTACCTCTGACTGAGAGTCACCAGTCTGGAGGCTTTTCACCTCCAGTTCAAAGCCCCCAACTTAGAGATCTTTCCATCTGTCTGCAGCAATTACATTCTTATTTTCAACCTGTGGCCACCTTCATACAGAATCTTCAATGTGTGAAACCTATGACAGAGGAGTGGCCCCTGGCTCCGTCTGTCAGCAGGGATACATGGATACACCTGCCAATGCTTGAAGACTCCCAGTAACAAGGCCTCAGTCTCATGATCCTGGTCTGCAGGTGGTCCAGGCTCAGCTCAGTGAGATGGGGCTCCAGCAGGAGGCGGGGGTCTGCTTCAGATTGAAAGGATAATGGATGGGACTTCGGGCAGTAAAGCTGGGTTTGGATTTTCTCCAGGCACACTCGTTCTGAGGCCAGTGTGGACCAGCTCAGCCTGACAGTGAGTGTGCACAAAAGGGGAGTTTGAGGCAGATCACACCAGGCTCCTTACAGATGCTTCTCAGTGGAAAGTGGTGAATGTCTGCTTGTCCAGGGAGTCACTCCCTGCCAAAGGGGTGTGTGTGTGTGTGTGTGTGTGTGTGTGTGCTAAACAATAATATATCAGGGCTGAACCTAAAAGCACACTGATTCAGATAGCTATGGAAAGGTGAACTTTGAATCTGTGTGTGTGCACGCACACACACACACACACACACACCTCTACATATTAGTTTACTTTCTGTTACTATAACAGAATACCCGAGAGAGGTTCATCCTAGAAAGAGGTTTTGGAAGACACCAGCAACAGCTCAGCTTCCAGTGAGGATCCCATTAAGTTTCTATTCATAGTGGAGAAGTAGAAAGGGGGTAACAGGCAAGTACAGAACATGTGTGCCAGAGAGATGTTGGCAAGGTCCTTCCTGTCTTCATAACAACCTCTGTGTGCATGTTTTATGTGTGTGCACATAGAGTGCAGATGCATGTGCACATGTATGCCCACATGTGTGAAGGCCAGAGGTTAATGTCAGGCATCTTCAACTATAACTTTCCACTTTATATTTTGGTGTGTGTGTGTGTGTGTGTGTGTGTGTGTGTGTGTGTCTGTGTATGTGAATGTTTGGACATGTGAGCATGCTCATGCCATAGGGCATGTGTGGAGGTCAGAGGTCAAGCTCAGCTGTCAGTCTTTGCCATCTACTTTATCTGAAGCAGTCTGTAGCTTACAATAGTGGATGCCAAGCTAGATGGCGCAAGTGTCCATGGAGTCTCCTCTCTCTGCTTCTCCTCTTGCCATCTTATAGACAAGCTGGGATTATCAATACAACTGTGCCCAGTCTCACACAGGTCCTGGGGTACAAATTCAAATTCTTGCACTTTGGGCGCCTTTACCCACTGAACCATCTCCCTCTCCTACCTTATCTTTTGGGACAGGATCTCTCATTGAATCTGGAGCTTACTGGTTGTCTAGACTGGTTGTCCAGCAAACTCCAAGGATCTGCCTGTCTCATCCCCAAGCACTATGGTTACCAGATGCATACAACTATGCCCAGCTTTAATATGCATGCTGGGGACCAGAACTCAAGTCCTATGCTTGCATAACAGGCACAGTGTCGAGTGAAGCATCTCCCAGCTCTCACCACCCACTGTCTTAGTAACTAGTATATTTCCTGGAGAAGTCAATCTCTCAGAGAAGACATTAATCACTCCTAAAGGACCTACCTTCTGAGTTATTAGCTGGACCCATGAGCCAGTATCCAGCCTGAATGCTTAACTACATTTACCTCAAGGGTCTATTGAGCACGTGGAAGGATGGCTTCATCCAGACAGTATTTTTCCTGTGCCTGCTCTGTGAAGGACACCACCTGGGACACTGAGGACTCCATACCAGCACAGAGCACATGGCCAACTGGGAGAGATGTTTCCACCCTCACCAGGATATCCCAGCCTACATTACCACTTACGTCACCTTTCTCTACGGATACCCTGGAATCATCTCTCTAGAATGTGCTGGGGGCTCAGAAGGACCCTCCTGCCATAGCCTCAGCCTCTCAAACAGAAACCTCTTTGAAGTGGGGGCTCGTCTCATCAAGACATCAGCATGTCTAAACCAAGGCTGTGTCAGCAGCCCCATGAAAATGAATAATGGCCACAATTATGACCCGTATAACAGCCCAATAAAACCTAATTAAAATGATCCACATCCCATCTGCCAAGTGTAGGGCAGAGCAGCCAGGGAAAGTTGGAGGCCCAGGCAGTTCAAGGAGAGCAAGTAATACGAATAAGCCTAGAAATATTTGTATTATTATAAGTATATTTACATAATATTAGCATATGATAATGCACTATAGCCAAGACTGTCGTGTATTACTATCATCATCATCACCATGGTAGCTATCACTTGCTACACGCTTTGGTCACGGGAGCAGTCCCTGACACACTGGACACATGATAGTTGTCCCATTTAGTTGTCACTAACTTTCCACAAAGTGTTACCTTTATGCCCATTGACAAATGAAAAACTGAGACCCATGAGGTTAAGTATCTTGTAAAAAGTGACACTGCCAACAAGTGTCGGGCTCCATCAGTGGCTGGCTAGAACAGACGTTCCATATTTGATAATTCAACATAAGATAAGTGCCACACACAACTAACACTCACTCACTTGTCACCGACAATGATCAAGTACGTTAAAAATGAGGCCCTGAAGAACGTAAGCCAGCACCGAAAAGCAATATGAGATCCAGCAAGATGGGTCAGTGGGAAGCGGTGCTTATATGCTAGCCTGACGATCTGGGTTTAATTCCGGGATCCCACGAAGCAGCAAGAGAGAACCAACACCTCAGAGGAGTTGACCTCTGACCTTCAAGTGCTCAAGGTGGCACACGCACGCTGGCATGCATGAGTGGGCATGTGCACGTGTGAGCATGCACACACACACACACAAACATAAATCAATGATAAATAAAATACCATTTTAGCCTTGAAAATCCACAAGCATGGTAAGCAGACATAAGTTTGAGCTGGAAGGGTCCCATACACACAAAGGTACATGCATCGAAGGCTTGGTCCCTAGCAGGTGGTGCTATTGGGGGATGATCAGCTCATCAGGTGATGACTATCAGTGGGTTAATGAATTCCTAGCAGAATAAACTCTTAGAAGATGGCACCTAATTGGAGGAAGTTAAGTCACTTCAAAGGGTGTGTCTTGTCCCTGGCCCCTTCCCGTCTCTCACTCTCTGCTTCCCAGCCCCCATAGGTGAGCAGACTCCATGTTATAATGTTTGGCCTCCACTCAGACCCAAAGCCATGGGCCACGCAACCATGAATTAAAACCATGAGCCCAATCCGACCTTTCCTCCCAACGTGTTTCTCTCTGTTGTTTGGTCAGGAGTATCACAGGAAGTGACCTAACACACACAGGCGTAATTCTGCCTGGGAAATCAAGAAAGACCTTGCCAAGGTGCACGATGAAACAGCCATGGGTGGGAGCTTGTGAGAGAGACAAGCAGAAGGCTTGCAGGCAGAGGAAATGGCCCGTGCAAAGTCAGAGAGCCCACCGTGTTCTGAAATCCACAACATCGCTCCTTCACAGCCTGAGCAGGTCAGTGGGAGTGTGGCCAGGGCCATCTGGTGGAGAAGCTGAAAGCCCTATAGGTCAAGATTCTTGAGTGACTTCCAGGTCAGGTTCAGAAGTGTAAATTCCACCTGTAAGCAATAGGAGGTTTTAAAGCGGGGGTGGGGGTGGTCAGATGTCTCATTAGGAAGACCTCTCCTAGCTGGGCAAGCAATGTCTTGGGAAGTAAAGGCCACACCCTGGGACATGGCGCCCCCTGCAGGAACTGGGGTTGTCAACCTTAGATATGGTCAAAGCAAGCTCACCCAGCCCTACCAGAATTTGACCAAAGTCTGCTCTCTTTGCCTACGTAAGACGTGAGGTGCTTGGTCTATCAGGAAAGAGTTTCCCAGGAGTCCCCAACCCCCAGGCTAGCGAAGATGAGTTTTGTATCCTGGGTGTTGTCAGGGGCCCCTCCTTGCAGACAGAATGGCAGGAGCTGATCCATACTGCCGTGTGCCTGCAGTTCAGAAAGGGGCAGGCGCCTCCAAACAGACGGGTCTTTAAAAACCAGACTGACAGAGTTGCCGACACATGAGAAAGGTAGGCTTTTAAAAAGATATCTATGGTTGCCTTTGTCATTCCCAACGATGTTGCCCTTTGACCCAGGAAGAGGTTCCAAATGCATAAATAGAGCAATAATATCCAGCATCAATGTTTTGATAAAATGAAAGAGGGGGAAGATACATAATATTAACACCACCTCCGGGAAGCACGGTCAGAAAAAGTTATCAAACATTCTGTCAGAGCTTGGCAAGCCGCACTGTCCACCCACCCGACTCTGGGCGCCTAATAAAGGCCACATCTAGGAATTTGTCACTCTCAAATGCATAATTCACTAGTCAAAAAGCAGAGGTAATACATTGCATTTTCATAAGGGGCTCCGAAGCTGTCTAATTTCCCTGAGCCTCGGGACGACAGGAGGCTGTGGCCACTCGTGGAGGCCCCTTTATGCATTATGGATAGAGGTTTTGCAATTCAAAGTGACAGCTCAGATTCCCACTCCTTGTCACACACACCCCCCCAGAAAAACCCAGATCCTTCATAGAAACCTAGAACTCAGAGGTAGATTTATCCCCAAAGGCCGCGTGCATTGTACCTAGAAATGAGTATGGGTGTATAGGTGTGAGGGTGTGGGTGTGTGCATATCCATTAAGGTAGAGAAAGAAGCAAAGTTAACCCCTGGGTCTTACCAAACACAATCAGTTGGGCCTGTCGTATGATAATATGTTTTTAAGATGGAGCAAAGAACAAGTAGACAGAGAGTCAATAGAACCAGTCAATCTGTGCTCTGTGTCCACCATCCATGTCCTCCACAGGCCCCAAGTTAGACCCGCACTGCTTCCCAGTCTCATGGATGACAAACTCTGTAGGTACCAAATCGGCACCCATCGTGGCACCTGGGGAGAACACGTGTCCTCTCCCGGCCCCTCACAGAGGAGGCAGAAGCAGGAAAAGAAGCTGAGGCAAATGGCTAATCTCTAAACCTCTAATCTCAGCACTCAGCGGGTAGAGGCAGGATCAAAGACTCATGGGTCAGCCTCAGCTACCTGATAAGTGCAAGAGCAACCTGGGATACACGAGATTCAACCTTAAAAATAATAATAATAATAATGGGCAAGGGGAGGCAGTCTCATGGAAGAGTTTTAGGCAAGCAAGCAAGCAAGTCGTCTAGCTCCAACCTCAGCCCAGTGTAGGGTACCTGAGGCAACACTTCAACCTTCCTATGTTATGGTCAAATATAAGGTGAGATGTGGGGTGTGCTGGAAAGACAAAAGGACGGGCATGGAAAGAACCAGGCTCAAGTACGGCCCCTGATTCTGTCACCATGACCCCTTGAATATGTCAGTTTTGATCCACGCCCACACAGGCAGCACCAATGGCCAGTGTTGCCCCCGTTCCTTCTTTCAGGTACAACGGCCAGTCACTGCTCTGTGCCTCGTAGCTTTTCTAAAACAGATGGTGCTCAGCTGCCAGCATTTGCTCCCCTCTGCCTTAACATCACTACGCTTCAGCATCTCCATCTCTGACATCAGGCACCTGACCTCGGACAGAGATGCTAGAGAAGAAGACTAAAAGTGTGACACTAGGGGCTGGAGAGGTGGCTCAGAGGTTAAGAGCATTGCCTGCTCTTCCTGAGGTCCTGAGTTCAAATCCCAGCAACCACATTGGTGGCTCACAACCATCGTAATGAGATCTGGTACTCTCTTCTGGCCTGCAGGCATACATGGAGGCTGAACACTGTGTATATAATAAATAAATAATCTTAAAAAAAAAAAAAACAAAAACACCAGCGGCATGGTCTTCCTTCCTTTGTTCTTCCCAACACCCCCATCACTGAGTCTAGCTCTTTTGGTTGCTTTTTCTTACCTAGGAAAGCCTTACCTAAGGAGTCTGCATGGATCATATTTTATTAGGAAGAATCATTGTAACGCACTTCTGTGTGCTGCCTAGACCCTGTACCGTAAGCTAATTTTTATTTGCATTATAACTTAATGACAGCGATCCCAGCTTGGGTTGGTCAGGGTTTACTTTGAAGCCCTGTAGATGGAGGCTGGTGGTGTGTGAAGAACCATTATGTCACATCAAGTTTCATTTGGAAGTCTATAAGTACACATTTAAAAAAAATGAAAACAAACCACTTCACCATCCTAGGGACATAAATCATGTGTTTTCATTACCTCAAAAGACCACGAGAAGATGAACTCTAATATTTCAAAGACGACAAGCAATTTATATGAATGAATCCCAATTCGAGCTCCATTCTTCTGGAGCCAAAATACACTGCAGCATGCCTTCGTATACATACCTGAGCATTCTGCGGATTTCTAATTCTCTGGAGGCTTTGAGAGTTGTAACCGCAGTAGGAGCTATACAAAGAAACAGGTTCACAGTGGCAGAGGCCACACCTGCCGTTTGGGAGCCTTGGGACCCTGAGCTTAGATTGTGAAAACCCTAGGATGTGATTTAAAGGAGCCAAGGAAACTGTGGTGCTTGGGTTGGCAGTGCTGTCTCAGCAGAGAGAGTGACACCAGAACAGATGTCATGGTACTGTGGGCCGTGGACACAGATGTGGAGAGCTGTCTGTTTCTGTGCACAACACAGGAAGAGCAGCCACGCAGAAGGTCATTGGATTGAAACTCAAGAAAGAGTTGGGAGCCGCCGATGGAAATGCCCTTTCGAACTGAATTACTCGCATCCAAATCCAGGTTTTTTAAAGGTCCACTGATTTTGTGCTTTGGCTAAGTGCTGTAATAACCTCTAAGACACGGTTTACTTATCATGACATGTGGTACCTACTTGCTAGCATGGTCAAGTGGGTGAATGGGGTGCTGAGATGCTCCCCATGGGGGGCCGAGCATGACGCCTTCTATGTACAAACAAGAGACATTGTTGTTCGCCAGGTGTGGGGGGCTGGCCCTCATTTCAGCAGGCATGGGACTGTGGAGCTCACCTCGGTTTCCCTCCAAATCTCAGCAGATGGCAAGTTAATTAGGGTTCCACTCAGCATCTTATCAGGACAAAATCTGTCCTTTAGCTGGAGCCTGGATTTGGATGTGATCAAGACCCATTGGGGGGGGGGGGCGCACCCGGCTCAGCCTTTCCTTCCTTCCTGGTTCCGGAGTGAGCATTACTTTGAGAGAGGCCACTGTTAAAGAACTTTCTTTTTCAGGCAAAGCACTTTCTGCTTTGTCAAGCTTAGGCAGAATTTGCTATCCCTGTAAGAATCCTTCCTGTTTCCTGTTTGGGGTCCATGCAGTCTCTCCTTGAATAGTGGCTCATTCTTTTGACCAGTACCTTATTTTTGTGTTGTATTCTTCCGTCTTCTAATTATTTGCTCCTTTTATAGCCCTTTCCTCTGTGAACAAAATGACAAAGCACAGTGTTTATCCTAGGTTCACTTTAAAAATCTCAGTTGTTGGGGGAGAAAGTTTATAAAAATCTCAGCTATTTCGAGAGGTTGTTTTCTCTGGGTAGCCCAGCTCTTTGAAGATGTTAATTCTGTTTTGATTCTCTTTTTAATCAGATTTTCTTTCTGAAGCACTCTTGAGTCCTATTGAAATTGTAGGCTGTTCTGCCTTCCCCTGTGGAGGGAGTGAGGCAACCTTTATCTTGGCAAAGCTGTCACTGTTCCACCCTCATCACCGACCTGACACTGCAGAAGCTGATACCTCCTTCCTCTCTTCCAGGAACTCAGCTGGGTGACCCCATTTCATTTTCTTCCTCTCCCTTCCTCCTGTCTCACCAAGTGCCTCCTTGATGGAGGAGGGTCATCTGTCTATGTGTTACTTTCATTGGTTAATAAGGAAACTGCCTTGGCCCTTTGATAGAACAGAAAATTAGGTAGGCAGAGTAAACAGAATGGAATGCTGGGAAGAAGGGAAGTGAGGCAGTTGCCACGATTTTTTGACCCAAGACGGATGTAGGCTAGAATCTTTCCCAGTAAGCCACCACCTTGTGGTGCTACACAGATTATTAGAAATGGGTTAATCAAGATGTGAGAATTAGCCATTAAGAGGCTGGAACTAATGGGCCAGGCAGTGTTTAAAGAAATACAATTTGTGTGTTGTTATTTCGGGGCATAAGCTAGCCAGGCGGCCGGGAGCTGGGCGGCAGGAATGCAGCCCACTGCTCCATCTACACCAATGAAAGCTAAACAAAAGATAATTGTCACAGTTTGCCAGGCTGTAGGTGGCGGCCTATGCCTTTAATTGCAGTACTCAGGAGGCAGAAGCAGGTAGAGGCAGGCTGATCTTTGTGAGTTCGAGGCCAGCCTGGTCTGCCAGAGCTAGTTCCAGGACAGGCTCCAAAGCCCCAGCAGAACCCTGTTCCTAAAAACAACAATAACAAAAGGATCCCAGTTTGACTTTCTACTTTTTTTTTTTTTTTTTTTTTTTTTTTTTTTTTTTTTTTTTTTTTTTTTTTT
>NW_026067952.1:8486323-8737807 GCF_014885135.2 Alexandromys fortis
TTTTTTTAAAAAGTGTGACACTAGAGAAGGCTCACAAATGACAAGCAGAGGAAGGATGCTGGCTGCTGTCGCCAACTTGGCACACACCTATACTCACCCGAGAAGAGGGAACCTCAACTGAGGAATGGGCCCCATCAGACTGGCCTGTGGGCAAGCCTGTGGGACATTGTCTAGATGGATGATTGGTGTGGGTGCTGCCACTCCCTGGGAAAGTAACTGAGCAAGCCAGAGAGAAAGCAAACCAGGAAGCAGTGTTTCTCCGCTGGCTCCTCCCTCTGCTGCTGCCTGAGTTCCTGCCCTGACTTCTCTCAGTGGTGACTGGAACTGGGACACGAAAGCCTTTCTTCTTCCAGTGACTTTTGGTCAGGATTTTATCATAGCAACAGACAGAAAGCTAGAACAGAAGGGTGAGACGATGGGCCACCATGCATTATGGGCTGGGAGCTGCTAGGGGGCTTCATCTGACAGGACTTCCCCAAGCCAATGTTGCGGTGAGCCTTAGCCAGCTTTGTGTTCCCAAACACCCTATTCTCTTAGCTTTCTGATCTCCCTCACTGACAGCCAGTTCCTGATAAGAAAAGGCCACAGATGCTAGAGACGATCCCCGCTCCTCAGCAGCTGAGTCGACACAGTGGTCAGAATGACTGGTCGGAGGAAAAGGAGAAGCAACAGAGCCATAGGTCTAAGAAGTAGGATGCTTTCCTTATAGCCATCCCAGCAACACAGAAAGGAGGTCTTTTCATCGGCCCTGCCCTCTGACAGCTCCCGGGGATTTGGTGGTGATGGACAAGCAGCCAAGGGTGACAGGTGAGAAGCTCTCAGCAACAGTCTTGGTTGAAATGCCACCATAAGCCACTTGCTCAGAAAGGAGAAGGAGCAGGAAGCATCTGCGTGTAATCTGGAAGATAATCTTCAGGACTGAAAGGAAGGAGAGTGGGAGGTTAAACGGGGAAAGAGAAGGAAGAGAGAGGTGAAAAGAAATGAAAGAGAAAGCTAGGAAAAGGTGGTGTGCGCGATGATACTGGGTGAAGCCCTTAGGATAGGAGGACTTGGGGGCAACTGAAGAAGATATTTCCCTATGTGTGAGTTCCTCTCCTGAAACATCCCTCTCATGAGTTCTGCCACTCTCCACATATCTACCAGTGATGAGAAGAAGGCCTGATCAGGAGGCTTAGGGAAGCAACTGAGTTTCCTGCTGGTCCCCAGTGTTGATCAAAGGCTGAAGTCCTAACAGCCCAAGCTGTTTCTAAATACTGTCACTAAATACATATCACAGAAATCAGGGGCAGGGAAGCTGGGGAGGTTAGGAAGGGATTTAGATATAAAACAAGAGTTCTACATAGATCTTAGCTAGACGCCAAAAGATAGAAGACGCCAATTGATGTAGGTGATCCACAGATAATGTACACTTTGCATCCTGT
Source organism: Alexandromys fortis (assembly GCF_014885135.2). Lineage (NCBI taxonomy): Eukaryota > Metazoa > Chordata > Mammalia > Rodentia > Cricetidae > Alexandromys > Alexandromys fortis. The sequence goes on from NW_026067952.1 coordinate 8,487,745, forward strand.
GATATACAGAAGGGTCAATGGGAGCCACAAAGAAGAGCCAACGACTGTGCCCATGGGCCTCCACAGAGGGATGAAAATTTGTTCCATTTGTTCCAAGCAAAGAAAACAGCATGTCACAAAGTCACAGGCGGACATGTTGGAGAAAGGTAGTTGGTGCTGAGGTTCTGGAAGGTTGAGTAGGAAGGTGGAAAGTTGGGTAGAGTGGTAGAGGAAGAAGGGAAAGCCAGGAAAGACTCCTCACTGCTCACAGGAGTGAGGGAGGAGCTAAGAAAGGGGGCTTTCTTAGTGGTCTAGAAAGGCAGGTCTCTACTATACAAAATCCAGAAAGAAGGGCTGGAGAGATGGCTCAGCACTTTAAGGGCATGTTCTGATCTTATAGGGGTCGTGAGTTCGGTTCCCAACACTCATGTCAGGCAACCCACACAACTGTTTCTAACTCCAGCTCCAGGGAATCTCATGCCCTCTTATTCCACTCGCCTGCACACACCTGCATACACAGAGACAGACACACAAACATATAACTAAAAACAAATAAAATCCAGAAGCTCTGAAGAGAGTAATAGTAGGGTTTGGGTGCTATAAAGGGGGAAGTGGAAAAAAGGGGTGGGGGAAAAGAAGGGGAGGGGCAATACAGCAAAAAGAGGAATAAATAATACTAAGGATGTTTATGAAAGCCATAGGGGATTATAATATTTTATGTTTACCTAAAATAATATATAATCAAATGTATACACACATGTATTTATTTATATGTATATGGTTTAAATGAATTTATACCATGTGGGGTAACAATGCTCCCCCAAGAGCAGTAGACTCTCTAATAAAATCCCAAGTATTAAGACATGCAAAACCTCCCTTTGCCTTGTTGGTCATAGGTGTTCAAGAGACTCCCAAAACAATATAGAGAAAAATTTTTGTGGGGTCACCATCCCCAACTGATGCAGCTACAACACAACCTCTATACCTAAGGCTCCTGGAACATGACATAAAAGGGGGTAAGGAGATTTTCAGAGCCAGAGGACCAGGACATCGCTGCAAGATTGTGTCTTCTACATGGGACAAGGAAGCTACACCTGTGAAATGTCAACCATACCCAAACAAGACCTGCACAATGACAGCACCATTGCCACAAGGCCCCACTGCTAGATGGGAAATGACAGACAATTAATGACAGCTGAGAGAGGAAGGGTCAGTCTTCCTCAGGAATGAGTTCCGTAATTGATTATCCAATCCCAAACTGGTTATCCAACCCCAGGCTTGAACACATGTACATATGAGCAACACCAAATAGACCAAGCTGGTTGTATTTCTATATTTATATGTATGTATCTGCTTTGAGAGACTGCGGTACTCACTGACTCTGGGGAAGGGTTTATTTCTTGGAGGTCTGACTGCTGACCACAAAGGCTATTCTTTGTTATAAACCTGACTATATCAGGAATGAACTATAATTCAAAAATAGAGGCGACAACTCTGATCCAGATCTTGAGGCAGGAAGACAACATGCCTTTGATCCGGACCTTGAGATGGGAAGGACACACATTCAATCTGGCCACACCTTCTGCTAGAAGCCTCCATAAGGAAAATGGAAGAGGGAAGGGTCTGTTCTTCACTTGTCAGCACATCCATTCCTTCACTGGCAGTGGAGCCTACTCCTTCAGGATCCCAGCATACAGACCAGCTGAGACACGCAGCCTCATGGGCCTGAGCAAGTATTAGATTCTTGGACTTTCCATTCACAGCTCGCCATTGTCAGATTAGTTGGACTGCAATCTATAAGTCATTCTATTACATTCCGTGTGTGTGTGTGTGTGTGTGTGTGTGTGTGTGTGTGTGTGTAAAGAGAAATCCATCCCGTAAGTTCTGTGACCCTAGAGAACCATAACTAATACACTGACACAGATGTGTCTTCTTCATGCCCAGCTCCACAGATGTGTCTAGCACACTTGAAGGACAGGGAAGTGCTGAAGATGATCGGTGCTAGGTGGCCTTCTCACACTGAGCCCGCCCCCGCTCCGCAAGTGAGTTGTGAGAGAATAATCAGAATCCATGCAGTTCACTTGGGAGAGGATCCAGAGTGGAAAGTGAGGCGGGAAAGGGAAGCTGCTGGTGTGGGATTGTGGAATGGGCTGCTACACAGTTCGCTGCTATAGACAAACGATACTGGCTCCTGAGGGTTGGGACATGGCCATCACCATCTTGAAATAGAACAGTGCTGATGGCTCGCACGAGGCCCTCTGAAAACCTATTAACATCAAGGAGCTCCCAAGCCTCTCCTCCACTGTTTAGATCAAAGAGGTAAACAGTTGGCTGGGACTCAGTGATGCAGCTGCTTGTGAGTCGCCCATGATAATGTAAAAAAAAAAAAAAATCACGGAAAACCATTGGTTTACCAAGTTGGGCATAGAATCCTTTCTTTGGGGTGTGGGTACCTTCTTTACCTAGGGTGATTTCTCCCTGGAAAAAGTCACGAATCAGGGGTGAACATTAACTTTTTTACCCTGTGGGGCAAGGAAAGCGGGAGTTCTTCTACAGCCAATTTTTAGATTGCCCTGTAGCTGCTTTTGAACTGGGACAGACAAAGTTTCCCTGTAGAAAAGGACATGGGACCTCATCCTCTATGCAAAGGATGTTGCAGTCATTATTAAATAAAGGATTTTTCAACATGAAGATCATCCTGAGTTATTCAGATGGACCCTAGTTCTCTCTCACAAGTAACTTTGCAAAAAGAAACTTTGATACAAATAGAAGGAAGACAGCATTATGACCATGGAGGCAGGGATCAGAAAGGCATAGCTTCAAACTAAATAACACAGCAGCCATAGGGAACTAAAAGAGGCAACCCACAGGTCGCCCCACCGGGTCTCTGGGTAGACCTCAGTGATGCTAATTTTGGATTTCCATCCTCCAGAACCATCTTAAGATACCATATCTGGGCATTTTGTTACAGCAGCTACAGGATGCTGATACAGTTATCAAGTGTTGCAGAGAGCCTCTTCCCAAGGAAAAAGCAGCAGAATATTCCCTCTGGCAGAGTCTCACAGTGGGATGTCTGTTAGCTCCTTACACGGTGATGAACTATCTATGGGTCATGGCATGCCAGGGGCAGCCAATAAGCGGTCTGACTTGGATTCCATCACTGCACCAAATCCTGGAGGTACACAAAGCAGGGGCCTCTGGGTGCTTGTCTGGGTGACTCCAAGGTCAAGTCTCACTTTTCTTTACAAAGGAACAGCATAAGGTTCACAGAGAGTAGAAGCTAAAGCCCCAGGGAGCTCAGTGTTGGGACACCCAGGAGGTGACAGAGGAGGGAGACATCTGTGCTGAAGAAAAAGCCTCCCTAGCTTGCCAAGCATGCACCCAGATACCACAGCCATACCCCTGAATTCAGGCTTTGAAGCAAACTCCAAGCTACTTCTATATCCTGATTTCCCAGTTATTAATAAGTTCTATGTCAAAATATGCCCTACTCAAATAAACTTATGTAAGGAGAAGGAAAGCAAATTTAAACTGACTTATTGCTCAAAATAAAGACGATTATACAACTTTCTCAATTCTTTAATTGTAGGCTTTTTTCATCTCTTGGGAATTGTTTCTCAAAAACATGCCTGATAGAGATGATCAGATGAGACATAACAAAGGCCCAGAGAAGGAGAGGCTACCCAAAGACCACCCAAAGGACACCCAAAGGGCACCCAAAGGCCACAGGCCAAGTATTTATGATGGTCGTGATCCTGGCCTTGGTGCTGTTAGCTCATCATCCCCACCCCATTAAAAAGGTGTTATAATTAGTCCCTGTTCTATAGGTGACTAACCAGAGGCTCTGGCTGGTGAGTAGGGACTAGACAGGGTCCCTAGAAAATAGGTCACTGAGGAGCATTTGAGGAGGACCCAGGGAGTAAGGTGAACAACACTTAGTCAGCCAGCCTGGCTCTGGGCTGACTTGTGCCTAGAAACCAAACACAAGAATGAGTCTGGCAGGCTGCCTGAGTGCTTGCAGAAGGGCAGACAGCCAGGGCTGGGTCCCTGATATATATGTTCCTTCATCCCCAAACGGCTAAATCCAAGTCTGCCTACCTGAACATAACTTGACTTCCTTGAGCCAAATCTGCCTGAGTCTGTGGGTTCACAGTTACAGGGGGATGTCCAGCACTGGGGAACTCCCTGCCCTGGTTTAGGCTGGACTAGTCTCATCTCTGCTTCATCATCAATGACAGTGAAGTGAGCTGTTGGGTACCAGACACAGGAAGGCTCAGACTGACGAGTGCTGTTTATGCCATCTGGCCGCCAAAGTCCTGGGTCTACAGAGAAGCCCAAGTTATGGGGTGCCTCCAGAAGACGCTTCTTGAACCCCAGACTTTGGTAGCCTTCTGGGGCCTGCAGACCTTTTTGCTGACCCTGAATTTGCTGTTGCTCCACCAGGCCACGCCACTGAAGCATCTTTCTACCCAAAAAGTGGGCATTGTTAAAGAAGCGGTGGCTAGGGGAAAGAGAGCTTTCGAAGCAGTCAGAAAAGACACAAACTCCCCAAGTCTGACCTGAAAAACATGAGCAAACGTGCTGTGCTGGGCTGAGGGACCTGGGAATAATCACATCTGTACCGTGTCATTAGCTGGGGCTGGTAGGAAAACATTACCAGCAGGGAGCTTCCCACAAGAGCCCCTGAGGAGGGTTTGTAACTGATGCTGCACTGACCGCTCCGGCTCCTACTGTCCTAAGCATGGTCCCTGGACCATACACTTCACCTGGGAACTTGTTGCTGCTAATGGATACAGCCCTTCCAGAGCCTACTGACAGAGAATTCTGCATCCTAGCAAGACCCCCAGGTCACCTGGGCATGCCCTCAAGTTTAAGATGCTCCGATGTGAAACTCTTTCACAGAAATTAGGAACAGGAGGGGTGACAGGAAGGAATTAGCTCCCTCTGCTCACAGCCATAGACCTTTAAAGCTGACAGATGATCAACAGCCCTTCCTCCCAAGAAGCCACTGCTCAGGCCACTGAGAAGCCCCTTTTACCATCAAACTGCACGAGGCTCCCTGGCCTAAGACCGTGTGGGTGGGAAATTCGTTCACTCATGACCAGCTCTGCTCCATAGCAGCCCCATCAGGCTGAGGGCTTCTCAGCCCCCTGCCTCTGTCTGGCATGAGCGTGGGGGTACTCCCCCCACCCCAAACTTTCCTGTCTTTGTAAAATGTTTAGTGAAAAACTGCCGACTATGTAAATCAGGGATCATTAGAGGTTGGGTTTTTCCTCAAAGAATGGATTCAGCAAAATGCTGTTTTCTCCCCGGCTCTGGGTCTCTATTTAGGGGATTGGAGCTCTGTTTGTTTATTTATTTATTTATTTATTCATTAGCTGGGCCCACAGTCAAGGAGAAGGGAGCAGGGCCATTAATCTTTCCTGTCATCCGTTCACAGATGTGGAGTTCACACTGCAGCAAATGTGAAGTCAGCAGTACACAACCACAAGGTGGAAATTTCAAGAGAAATAAGCTTAGAGGAATGAAAAAAAGAAAATAAAGTAAAATAAAAGGGGAGTGGGGGTGGGGTAGGGAAGAAAGAGCCGTGAGGACAGGGCACATCTAAAATACGGTCTGTCCCTCCCTGGGTGTCTGGGTGTGCACAGAGTAATCTTGTTCTCAGCATGGAGGAGCCATTGATATGTTAATAATAATTTTCCTTTCTCTTCAACCTAAAGAAATGAAGTTTGCAAACTGATCCCGGTGAAGCAGTGCGCACATGTGCTGTTTGTAGAGTGACTGGAACACTCACACGCGCGTGTGCACACACACACACACACTATTTATGGCATCTATTTAGTAAGTTCTAGAAATCTCCATAGAAGGGCGAGCTCTCTCAGGCATGAGGTGTCCCTTTGGGGAATAATGTGACTGCCAGCCCTTGCATGGGGACAGCTCTGTGGCTTGGCTGCAGGGCTAGGCTCTTTTCCGAGAGAACAAACCTGCCACACTAAGTGACTCCCATGCCTAGACCTGACCCGGGACCTGGCTAGCACCACTTGGTGTGGAGTAGGTCAGAAAACTCAGCCACAACTTTGCTGCAGTTCGTGTCTTTTCAAAACCTGGTGAATCCCAGAAGTCCCGACATATCCACACCACCTTGCCAGAGTCAGGCCCTCCTGCCTTAGTTTCCTGCTTCTGGTCTTGCTTTGAGGACTCAGGCTCTGTGAGTTTAACTCTTTGCCAGAGAGAGGTTTGTTTCTCAACTGTGTCTAGAGACCATGGGTAGCCAGAGTCCCAAAACACACTGCTCTATCAGAACATTCCAGAGATCTGACACTGTACCTGTTTCTCAAACCGCAATCCTCTGATCACAGCTTAACAAAAGCCTGATTCATTTCTTGCCTCGAGTGCCGCTGTTCCACTAGGTTGCAATGCTAAGGTCTTAGCTACACAGCCACACCCAGGTATGGCCCCATCTCAAGTGGGAAAGGCTGAGTCCAGCCCGCCTGGAGCCTGCCCACTAACCCCTGAGTAGCAGCACTAACTCTTCAGGGGATGCCAAGGTCAGTAACTTCGCTCATCACCACGTGAGCTCCTCCAGGCCTACAGACTGTGGATTGATCTCTGCTCCTTGAAACTTTGCGGATCCTCAAGGAACATTCATTGCGTTGCATTAAACCCCAGGTCAAAGGCAGAGTTGAGAAAACTCTGACTGACAGAAGACTGGGGTTAAGTATGTGGGGGAAGTACAGGCTGAACGCTCTTCCCCGATACCCGAGCCTGTGTTGATCAGGATTCGGAGGCTACGTCTGGACCTGGTGGTTCCTAGCGAGTCTGTGCTGCGTGCTAAGGGAACGGATGGTGTTCTGGCCTCACACTAATCATAGAAGCGTAACTTCCATGTGTCATGGAAATTTTCAAGATTGCTGCTTTTCCGAGCACACTGACATTATAAGAGAAGGGCAAGAGGATGCAGGATTCACAAGCAGCAACAGGAAGAGAGACTGGACCTGGAGCTGTCGTAGCAGGTGACACCAGGGGAAAATTGAATGCGGATCATCCAGGCTTGAGGCGTGTCCAAAATACAGCACAGGGAGCCTCTGTTCACACAGTTAGTCCAGGCGTGCTCCAATGTTCTAACCAGAACCCACTCCCAGCACCCAGAGTGGGTGGCAGACACACTTGAATCGCTTTCTAGAACATCTCTACCTCTCTTGATGCCATCTCTTTTGCGACTGCATGCATTTTTAAATCTGTAAAAATGCAAATGCAACCCAGGCCTAAGAGGAATTGAAAAGGAAATGCATGCATGCCCTGAGCAGCCAGCAGAGCCTACCCCCCCCCCACGGCTATAACTATCAACTTCCTGAGAGCCAGCAGCCCCAGCTTGCAGCCAGCACTATCCCATGGCCTGTTCTCTCAGCTTCCACTTCCCCTAGGTTCCAAGCACACCAAGCCAGAAGCGCCATGCCATCTCTGTTCATGCTTTTCTGTCAATCATCTCCCCCCAGGCCTCAGCCTCAGTCATCAAGCTCTTCCTTTAGATCTCGGGTGAGAGACCACCTCCTGCACCCCACCCCAAAAGCACGCTTGTGAATCTGTGTCCTTACCTACCCTGAGTTTTCTCCTGTGATCAGGCTGGTCTACAACAGACCAGCCACCCTTTTCAGTTGAACACCAATGGCAAAGAGTTTAGGCATCCCGGGTTTTGTGCAACAGAGCTGAGCTGTTCTTGTCTTCTCAGTTACTGTGATGGAAACACTCTAACCAAAGACAACACAAGGGAGGAAAAGTTTAATTCCACTCACAGGTCACAGTCCATCATTGAGGGCAGGAATTTAAGCAGGAATTTGTAGCAGAAACTATGGGAGTTGCTGCTTGCTGGTTCACTCTCTGGATTATGCTCAACAAGCTCTCCTAAACAACCTATACAACACACTTGCCTGTGATGGTGACAACCAAGGTGGACTGGGGCCCCCTACATCAATTAACAATCCAGACAACCCCTGACAGAGATACTGGCAGACCAGTCTTATCTGGGCAAACCATCAACTGAGACTCTCTTCTCAGGTGACTCAAGGCTGTGTCAAGCTGACAGTTAAAGCTGATTAAGGTGCGGACTTAGTCCATTTTCTGGAGACAGGCAAGGCTGAGCCAAGGTCAACTGAGCCCCCAGTCACCCCTAGACACAGAAGAAAAGACACACGATGCTTCTAGCCCTTGACCATGGCTTTGGGGTGCTTTGTTACGTAGCATTATTTTAACTATAATAAAAATAATAAAGTAGTAAACTTTCTCCAAGCCCCGAAGCTGGGTGCCAGGAGTCAACTTACCATCTCAGAAGTCTGCTTGCGTTCCTCCCTCCCATCCTCCTCTGCTAGCCAAACACTGTCAGGCCAAGGAGAAAAGCTCTGCATTCTGGAAGCTTTAGTTTGCAGTTGGCTTTAACTTTCTGAGTAGCTGTACAGACTGTGAAGCTTGGTGGAGGCTTCTTGGCCCCTGGGGCTTTGAGGGAGGGTCAGGCCCAGTTAGGACTGGCCTCTGTTAAAAGCAACAGAAAAGGCAAATGGACAATAGATCCTAATAAGAGTACAGGGCTCTGTGAACAGAGCTAGCCTGGTGTCCCCTGTGGATGGCAAATGAATGGGGGCTTAAAGCCTGTAGCTCTATGGCTCATGTGTGAAAGAATTATTTCTTTGGAAATATTCATGAATTCCAGGAGGGGGTGGGAAGGTTTTCCAATGTGAAGTCATTGTGCTGACGGCCTTGATTCTATAATTCTCAGAATAGTCTCACTTTGCAGGTGTGAACCAGCGCCTCTGAAACTCACGAATCAGGTGAGCTCATCATAGCAAACCACAAAAGTTCCTAGGGCTGTCTTCTTTGAAACATTATTCTAGATGGCTTGCAAAGTAACAATGATGATGACGATGATGGTGGTGATGATGACAATGACAATGATGGTGGTGATGATGATGATGGTGATGATGGAGGTGGTGGTGATAATGATGATGAAAAGTTGTAGTAGTAACTGTTGTTATTCACCGCACCATATTCACACACCCCCCCTTTGCAGACTTGCCCATGACATGGTACAATTTTGCCCCTCTTTCTCTGAGTCTGAGTCATCCTCCTGGTACACTTTGACCAACAAAATCTAGAGGAAGTTATGGCTTTCCACTTCTGAACAAGCTTCAGTTCATTCTTCAGGAGCCCTGCCCAGCCTTCCTGTAAACAAACTGGGATAGCCTGTGGGATAAGAGATGACAGAAGACACCAATGAGCTATCCCAGCTGGAGGAATCCCAGATAAGCCAACCCACAGTCAACCTTAGATACCCAGAGTCTTGGGAAGGCCAGAACCACCCAGCTGAGCTCAGTCCATATTACTGACCCAGAGGATGGTAAGTTAAGTAGATGTTAATTGTTTTGACCTAGTGCTTTTAGAATAGCTTTTATGCAGCAAAACTGATATTGTCTTTATTTAATAGGCATCGAGATCACTTCACATTCATGGGTATGATCAAAAACTAAATAAATGTTGGCAGGGACATTGGTACAGCCCGTGGGAAACAAATTTCTCAGAAATTAAAAATAGAATCATCGTGTGATCCAGCAACTCCACTTCTAGGCATGTGCCCAAAAGAATGGAAAGCAGGGTCCCAAAGATTCACCTACATACACTACACCATTCTTCCCAGTAACCAAAATACAGAAGCGATCTAAATGCCCTCAACAGATGAATGAATGGGCAAACCATGGTGTGTATATACGCGCACATGCCATGGAATATTACACAGCCTGTAAGGGAACTCTGACACAGACTACAACATGGAACAGTGTGGTGGTTTGAGAGAAAATGGCCCAAAGGGAGTGGCACTATGAGGAGGTGTGGCCTGGCTAGAGGAAGTGTGTCACTGTGAGGGCGGGCTTTGAGGTCTCTTGTCTCAAGCTTCACTCAGTGTGGCAGTCAGTTGACTTCCTGTTGCTTGCAAGATGGAGCACTCTCAGCGCCAGCACCACATCTGCCTGCTCTCTGCCCTGCTCCCCTTCGTGATAATAATGGACTGAACCTCTGACATTGTAAGCAAGCCACCCTCCATTTTTTTCTCTAGAAGAGTTGCTGTGGTCATGGTGTCTCTTCACAGCAATGTAAACCCTAACTAAGGCAATGAGCCTTCAGAACACTGTGCTAAGTGAGACACCACAGTACAAACACCATGTGACTCCCCTTGTAGGAGATGCTTACACAGGGCAAGTCCACAGGGATAGGAAACAGAGCAATGGTTGCTACAAGATGAAAGGTTCTGTAGAAGAGTGGTGTGAACACCATGTGAATGGGCATCACTGAGTCCCTCGAGGAGATGCTCTCATACCCAAAGCATGGCCAGCGGTCACTACTGATGGCAGGATAGGGTGAAGCCATTGAGAGCCAGAAAGCATTACTCTCGAGTTCCCACAGGTGCTGGATCAGCTCTGAGAGCAAGCTGATGGAGTTTCAGTAAGAAATAGCCACACACACTCATGTGCTGAACACTTGGTCCCCTGCTGATGGGGCTGTTCTTGTCTCTTAGGACACGAGACCTCGTTGAAAGAAGGATGGAGCCTGTGCTTATTAGACCACTTTCTTCTCTTCTGTTTCATGTCCACCATGAAGTAAACAGCCTTTTCTACAGCACACCCAGGCCACCAGGAAGTTCTGCCCAAGCACACGGGGCCAAGCAGCCATGGACGGACCCTTCGGAAGCCATGAACCAAGAAAAACCTTTCATCAAGTTGTCTGTGTTTGGTATTGTGTCATGACAATACCTAAGTGACCAGTGTAGTGCTCATTCTTACGTATCAGTCCCTGAACCTCTCATCACCCTAACCTAATCGTGGCTCGTCTGCTGAACAGAATTCTAAGGGATCTTGTCTAAAGTGCATTCCTGGGTAAAATTCAGACTCGAAGAACCTGAATATCCACAGGTGGGCCTGGGATTTTTGAGAGCACTAGACCAGCTGGGGACTGGCTTTTGAGGGTGGGGTTGGCTGGACACTAATGTGGTAGGTTTCAGAGTGTGAACACATGTTCACATAGCACTATGATTCCTGCAGAGAGAACTCCAGGAGCCTCCAGGTGGCTGGACAAGGGACAGGTAAAATGCACCATACTTTGCCACCAAACACTTCAGCTGTGTTTAAAGTTGGCCAGTGTTGGGGTCATGTATGAAGATGCCACTCGGTAGAAAGGTCTGGTTAGTCATCCAATAAGAAACAGCCACGTGAGAAGAGATTGGTGTCTGGGAATGTTTCAACAAGCAAATGACAAACTTGAACTTGACCCTACTTCACTGTTCTTTTCTTTTCTTTTATTTTATTTTTTTTTGGTTTTTCGAGACAGGGTTTCTCTGTGGCTTTGGAGCCTGTCCTGCTGGCACTAGCTCTGTAGACCAGGCTGGTCTCGAACTCACAGAGATCCGCCTGCCTCTGCCTCCTGAGTGCTGGGATTAAAGGCGTACGCCACCATTGCCCGGCTTACTTCACTGTTCTTTTCTCCACTCAGACCATTCTGTTTCGTCTCTACCCCAAAAAAGCCATGGCCTGGATCAGAAGGCTTCCCCTACTGCGTGACTGTTGAGTGGAATGAACCAGATCCCGGATTGTCCCTCTGTTGAGTCTTCGTTCCCCCTCTATCCTGGCTCCTGGAGGGTGATCCAACCCAACATCCTGCAGCAGGCCTCCTCTGCATCTCTCTGGGCTGACTTGGGGGTGGGAGAAGGAAGAAAGAATAGTTAGCTTCACCTCTGTCTCTCCCCTGTTGACTGAGGTTTCTGTCCCGCGTGATCCCACAGCCATTCAGTCTCAAAGAAACACACAGAAGCTTAACATTAATTGTAAACTGGTTGGTCTATTAGCTTAAGTTTCTTGTTAACTAATTCTTACACCTTTAATTAGTCCATAATTCTTGTCTGTGTTAGCCATGTGGCTTGGTACCTTTTATCAGTGAGACAGTCTCCTCTTGCTTCTTCTGTGTCTAGATGATGACTGTAGACTGCACCTCTCCTCTTTCCAGAATTCTCCTGTTCTGGCCACCCCACCTATACTTTCTGCCTGACTAATAGCCAATCAGCATTTTATTAAAACAATACAATATAAGCAACAGGGTATAAGACCACTGTCCCACAGCACTCCCCATCAAAACACTTGATCTCCCCATTCCCAGGAGAGGTCCTGTTCTCACCACCCTGGAGTTTGCAGGAGAAGGAGAAATCTGGAGACAGGACACTACCTTCTCAGTTTTTTTTATTTAAAAAAAAAAACAGACAGACAGACATGGAAACCTCCTGTAATCCCAGGCCTTAAAAGGGAGAGACAGGATCCCTGGGGCAAGCTGCATAGTTCACTAACACCAGGCTCATCAAGAGACTCTGTCCCACTAAATAAAGTTGGAGTAATCAAGGAAGATACCTGTCATTAACTTCGGGTCTACCCACACAGACAAGCATGCAGTTACATATGCATGCACACAGGCAAGCATGCAGTCATACATGCATGCCCACAAGACAGCATGCAGTTACATATGCATGCCCAAACGGACAAGCATGCAGTTACATATGCATTCACACACAGACAAGCATGCAGTTACATATGCATTCACACACAGACAAGCATGCAGTCACATATGCATGCACACACAGACAAGCATGCAGTCACATATGCATGCACACCCTACAGAAAGAAAGAGAAAGAAGTAGATGGAGGGGAGAAAGTTAGGCAGGAAGGAGCAAAAAAAAAAATACAAAACCAAAAATGACAAATAAAAAAAAAAATGACTGGCAAAATAGTCAGCCCCTCCAAGAATGGCCACTGTTGAATGAATCTCCCTCATGCTGTCCCAGGCTGCAGTCAAGAAGGAGCAATCAATTGGAAAGGGCAGAAAGCCAGGCATCACCCCAGCCAGTCTCAGCCCCTAACACTCGGATAGAATCTTATTGAATATTAAAAACAAAATAGATTATATCACAGAAACATGAAAATGATTTGACACTGTGTATATAATTTAATTCAAATCACAGGCCCCCTAATCGACATTTAATTGACGCAATGATGTTTTCATGACGGTAAATAAACAAAATATATAAACAGAAACATCTTCGTTGATATTTAATGACTACTTAGCAGCTATTGGGGTCAGAGATAGCACTCTCTAATAAACAAATGCTTAATAATCAATTGGAAGTCATTTCCCTGGTTATTGCTTCATTAAATCAGGATCCGACGTCAGCTGCGGGACAATTCTCCCAACAGAAACACAATGGTGAGAAACAGAATGGGCGGCAACAAGGGCCCCAAAGAAGCCGTAAGTGAACCGAGAAGGGTTTTCTCTCCGCCTGCTAGCCTGTGTGCTGGGCTTTGTTGTTGCCTTAAAGCACAGTCTGTCTCCAATCTTGGCTTAGTTTACACTGTAAATCACCCCCACCTTCTCTATCAGGTAATCAAAGAAAGAGACAGAGCCTGAAGGTGCTCAGCACATTAAGTAGATGTGCACTTGGCAAGATGGCTGGCGCTTCCCCTTGCCATCTGCCGCAGTTGTTGTAATTCTCATTCAACACTGTTCTCTGAGCACTCCTGGAACTCATTCTGGTGACCACACCCAGCCAGTGCGACACCGAGCCATTCTCTCCAGGCCTGGTTGGTGGTCCCATGATTTTCCAAACTATGTCCATGAAAATGGCACCACTGGTCATCTGGTCAGTGCCATGTCTGGCTAGAGCTCTCAGCTCTTGTTCCTTTTTAGGAGTCTGGAGGCTGAGACAACTTTTCCCGCCTGTCATCTTTGGCCCTTGAGCTTCCAGGAGGAAAGATCCATATGGAACCTCAGGTGGACAATTGGGGTCCATCTGCTCAGACAGACCAAGAGACACAAGTCAGCTGCCCAGGTATATTAAAGAAAGAACAGCGATGTGGAGGTGTGGGGAGAAGGAGGAAGAGGAGGTAGGCGGAGGCCCTGAGGGAGGCAGGGAAGAAAAAGGAAGGCGGAAAAAATAGGGGAGCTCTCTAACTCCCTCCCCCGAATCCCTCTGGAATGTGGGGTGTGGGGATGGTATTGTAGCATGCTGTGTGGTGTGTGTACATGTTTAATTGCATGTGTGCAGTCTGTTTTATATGTGTGGAGCATATTTTGTAGTTCTATGTGTGTGGTCTGTGTATGTGTGTAGTTGTATGTACAGCCTGTTTGAAGTGTGTGTGTGTGTGTGTGTGTGTGTGTGTGGTCTGTGACTCTATGGTTGCATCTGTGTGTAGTGGTGTATGTGTGTACATGTGGTTATGCACGTCTGGTGTGCACTTGTGAATGGTAATGAGGAGGGTGACTGTGACCAAACAAAGCAGAGAACTTTTGGTGTGGATGGACCATTTATAGGGCAGAGATGCCACCAGGGTAAGCAGAGGCACCTTGGAGAGGCCGGCCATGTGCTTGATGGTCCCATTGCGCCATCGTGTGGCCAGCCTATGTGATGACCAAAGGCACCATCACTAATAAACTATTCTTGGCTCCTAGGATCTTTGATCCTTATTCAGAGAATAAAGCTGTGCCCAGGTACCAGCTTCCTCAGAAGAGCCCAGTTCACCATCTTAAAGAAACAGGAAACGATACAAAGCAGAATGAAAGAAAGAAGAGAAGGAGGAGCCTGAAGATTCTCACAGACTCTGGTCTGAAACACAGAGAGTTGCTGGAACAAAGTACTTTAGCCAGTTGGTCCCCAGCGCAGAGAAAAAGACACAGAGATGGAAGGCAGGTGACCTCCCACAGACCAGAGTCCCGGTGCCTTCATGCTGGAAACCCCGGGGGAGAAGAGTCAGAATCCAGATTCGGCAGAGGGAGTTGCACTTAGCACTTAGAGAATTCCCCTCCCTCCTCAGTTCCACCCCTCCTCCTTGCTCCTGCCCCTCCTCCTCTGCTTTTCCCTCTTCTTCCTTCTTTTTCTTTCTTCTTCTTCCTCTTCCCTATTCCTCCTCCCTGCCCCATGTCTTTCTCCTCTTCCTTTCTTCTCCTCCCTTCTTTTCCCTCTTCTTCCAACCGCTCCCTCTCTGCCCTTCCTCCCCCTCCTTCACTCCTGTCTTCTCTTAACAGTCTAGGGGAGTTGCCAAGAGCCTCCTATATGGGCCCCACCTCTCTGAAGACTTCTCCCCTGCACTGAACCCCATGAGTGGACAAATCTGTACAACCCCATATTTTAGAGGGAACTGCCTGCACATCTCTTACCCCAAGGTCATATGAGGACTTGCTAATGGCTGCTATGGGACACTCAGACTGCCAGCCTGAGATCTGTGAGCTTACTCCCCACTTGCCCACCAGCTGCTCTGCACCTCCACACTGCCCTCAGTAGATCACATCTCAGGTCTAGATACCTCACAATTCTCTTCCCAAAACGGTACCTCAAGCACCATCGTCTCTGAGGGCCAGAGATGCTAGATGGTTACAGGTCATCTAACAGAGCAAGGGACAGAGATAGGGCCCCAGGTTTGTCCCTACCCCTTAGCGCCAAGAACTCTTAGAGGACCAGCATCATGAGGAGAGGAAACATCTTCGTCCTCCACTGAACTCCTAGTGACTGGCATGTAGCAGGGTGTTGTGTGACTTTTCCTGGGGAAAACATGGATAAACATTTATTCATACCCCATACGGTTCCCATGACAGACCATAGGAACAATTCTGGCCTAGCTCAGTGAGCCATTGGATTTATATACTGCTTTCAGGAGAAACATAAGTGCCTCTCGGGCAGCAGTCTCATAGAAAAGCCCACCCCACACGAGTGACAGCTCGGCATCCCTCCGGCTCCTCGCACAAGTTGCCTCCAGCCCCACCCTCGGCCCCTCCACCAGCAAGTGTTCGCTGCTTTTCCACCCCCAGAGGAGCCCTGTGAATCTCGTGACTTCCTGAGCTCCCTCAGCCGTGGAAATAGCACTCCTTGGAGTCTCGGGAGCTCCTCCCCCACTCTGGAAGGGCTGAATCCAGAGGAAATAGCTACACCACACTAGAACTAAATGAGTATCTGTTGATTGATAAATCAGGTCAATGTGCAGTCCCCAAGCACACCATGCCTGCAGGGCGAGGACTGGGTGGGCGAATCCCGAAGCTGCTCTCCCTCTGGCCCTCAAAGCTTCCCTTAGACCACAGAGAAATTTCCTGTCCTTTTGCCTCTGTACTTGTTGTTCAGGTCCCCTGCAACAAGGAGACCATCTCTACGCTGGCCCAGGAAGATGTTCTCTGCTCTTCCAGAGCTTTCTGTCCACAGTAGGCATAGACAGGCTCCCAATGAGACCCCACTCAGACAGAGGAATTACCTGGCAGGGTGGTCACAGTCCATCCACCTGGCTCCTACCAGGGTGTTGTCTGTATTCCTGCAGCTAGCTGCCTCCAGCCTGGGAGACTGCAGAGAGCCTACAAGTCCTTCATGATGGTGAGAAGGGGGTAAGGAGAGGGAGAGATGGAGAGACGCAAAGAAGAAGTGGGGATGTCACTGGAGGGAATGGGAGGGAGGGAAGCAAGACTGCCTCTCAGTGACTTTAGGGGCCTTCCCCTCTCCCCCACCCTAGCACGGAGGCAGCCCTCCTGGTTACAGAAGCAGGGCTGCATGACACCCTCATGCCTCCCACCTGCCTTCTCCCAACACTTCCTTCCTATCAACTCTGTACTTAACTAACTCCTGATTCCCTCTGTGCAGACACGTTCTTTCCAGAGCTGTAGCAGGCACAGCGCTGTCTCGTGAGTTAACACACCTGACACTCAGTGCTGATGCCCAGAAACAAAAAGAAACAAGACAGGAAAGGGAGCCTAAATGATGCTGGGAAGGCTAGACGGAGGGAGAAGGGATGTAGTCCCGCAGGTGGCGATGGTGATTTCAAGGGTCTCCTCGACCGCCCACTGCCCCTCCCCCGCCCCACCTGCAGCCGCTCTCTGCACCCTGAATGAGATGGAATGCCTCCTGTAGGCATAGGTACTGGCTGGGCAAGGGTACCCAAGATAGGAGGCTTTACACCTGTGCCAAGCCAGAAGGTCAGAGCAATCTCACCTCCCCTCAGCTGCCAGGAACCCTCCTGAAACACTACCACCAAAACTACAAGCCAGTCTTCAGCCCCCAGCATTCTGGCAAAAAGCTAAATAAGAACACTAACCTATGCACTTCTTCTTTCTCTATGCCTTCAAGTGACCATTAGTACAAAGCTGTTGTATTTGAGAGTCTTTCTAAAGCTTTATGGGAAGAACAATCACAGCATGGTGAACAAGCGCCCACATCAGGTTGGGCATGGTGTTTCCTGTGAGCTCATCTGGCCCTGTCTTACCCTGGGAAATTTCTCATTATCCACACCTGTGTGCCATGACGGCTTAGCATGTCTCTCTCTTCCTCTTCCTCTCTCCTTCTTCCTCTTTCCCTCTCTTCCCTCCATCTCTTTTCCCCTCTCTCTTTCCCTCTCTCCCTCTTTCTCCTCTTTCTTTCTCCCTCTCCCTCCCTCTATCTCTGTCTTTCCCTCCTTCCCCCTCACATCATCTTTCTACTCCTCTGCATGGAATACATGCAGGTTCTCACACTGTTTCCTAGGACTCTTATAATTCCACTCAAGTTGAGAAAAGAAAGCATCACCTTTTCCCATCCTCCCCACTCCAGACTGAACCAAGGGAGACCCTCTCCTTCTCAGCTATGAGGAGCCATCAAGTTCTTCTCTGCAGCCAACGAGCCGCCTGCATTTTCTCTGGACTGCCAAAGCAGAGCCAAACATCTTATTTCTAAGTAGCCTGCCACCTGTTGTGATGACTGTGAGCTCATGGAAGAGTAGCCTTGCTGGAACCACGGTCCACAGGGTCCAGGAAGCTTCTCTCTGCACATGAGTGGTACCCAGTCTCAGGGAGCTAATGCTGGAATGTCCTGGATACTTGCAATAATATAGGCACTGTACCCAGGGATACTGGTTTCATTAGTCAGGATAGGGGCCTGGCAGTGTGATGTCCAGTGCTGTTGTTGGTCCCAAAGGAAAAGGCTCATAGCAAGAGCTGCTGTATTCACCGACTCCATTACCCGTGTGAAGAGCACCAGACATTTACCAGGCTATTTTGCAACTGGATGTGACCAGTAGGTGCATTCTACAGAGTGGAAGATGAGAGGAAGTTACCTGGAAGACTGGCCTAGCAAACATCCTACAGCAAGCTCTCTCTTCCTCACCGTTTGTCCCATGAAAAGGAAGGACTCCATGATCGTAAGGGATGCTGGAGCTACAAGATGGGGGGCATCAGGTCCCTGCATCATGGTGTGTAGAGCTCCAGCCAGTACATCTATGATGTAAAGGACTGAGACTGGACAGTCCATTACTACTGGAGCATCAGTTCCCTCAAAACTGATTTTCTTTCTAGAATATGGCCTTGAAGTACTGGGCTAGCACCTCTCTTGTTTGATGGAGGTAGTATGTAATCCTATGGACATGTTCTGGTAATTCCATGGGAGTATTAAGATCCTTGACACTCTACTAGGCTTCCCCTAGCTCTGTTGACCCCAAGTTCCTACCACTCTGCCCCCGCGGTAAGGATTCATCTAGAGACCTGCAGCCCTAAAGAGAGGTTCTTCCAGTGCTTTCTGAAGCTGTCTGACACCCCCCCCCATCACAGTAACATTCCCATAGCTCCCTGAACTCATGATTCTTTCCTGCCTCGGGGCCTTTGCACTCACTACGCATTCAGAACCCAGGATCGTCATGCTCCACATCACTTGATGCAATTCAGATCACCTACCCTAGAAAGGGTGCCTCAGGTGGCCGTGTAGGGGAATAGCCTGCATAACTACTATATTTGGCTACCCTGGACAAGACTAAAATCTACCTGGGCCAGACAAATGGATGCTCCGAGACAAATTGTAAACATGGTGTAAACGGGGAACTGTTCAGCCTTTCCCCCAAGACAAAACTTTCTTGAATTCCAATACACAAAGATGGTGATGTATCCATCAAAGCGGGACTCAACAAAACCTGCTTCAGGGGCTTCAAAGTCTCTAAGAATGAGCAAGAAAGAACACCATGCATGTGTACAGAGTGACTATGACCCACAGCATCGATGCCCATACACCACAGTACTAGCAATGCCACACATCCTCACAGTCTGAGCTGGGTCTCTGCAGAGGTAGATGGCTTGGGCATCCAGAGGTAACCTCACTTGTCCTGGGCACAAGACAGGAACCTAGAGTATCACCAAACCTGCGCCCAGTCCCCTGTTTCCCTCCTAAGCCTGTGTCCCCAACTCCACA
This sequence comes from Alexandromys fortis, assembly GCF_014885135.2. Lineage (NCBI taxonomy): Eukaryota > Metazoa > Chordata > Mammalia > Rodentia > Cricetidae > Alexandromys > Alexandromys fortis. The sequence continues at coordinate 8,506,982 of NW_026067952.1, forward strand.
GGGCAAATGCCTGGATACCATCAGCATATCCAAGCCCATTCTGCTCACCTTTGCTCCATGGACCCTTGAAGAGACAGGTAAGAAATCACCAGAAGCTACCATGAAAAAGGGAAGATGCCCCACAGGACCACAGGATATTAAATCCAATATTCTTCACTAAAACTCTCTCCTTCCTTGCCTCTGTTTCTGCCCCCTGACCTGTGATTTGAGTAGGTGGGGCCACACAAAGGACAGCTGACATGTAAGCCAAGGGTCTGTGTTCTTCACACATCGTGGATCCTCCTCTGTCAGTGGTTTCTAGAGCCACGTGACTCTCTCTCTTCAGCCTGTCTTCCACAATATGCTTCTCCTTTGGGCCATTCACCTCCACACATCTAGTGATAGGCTGAGCCCAGGTGATGTGGGAGTGTCATATATCAATCTGTTGATTTCATTGGTTAAGTTATAATAAACCAGCTGCTTGGCCTCATGGCTTGGAACATAGATGGGAGGAGTAAACAGAATAGAATTCTGGGCGGAAGAGGAAGTGAGGTCAGACTCTGCTCTGCTCCCGAAGAGATGCCATGCTCAGCTCTCCCGGGTAGACGCGATAGCTCTGCACTCTGAGGCAGACGCATGAAGCTCAGATCCACGATGGACGGAGGCTAGAATCTTCCCGGTAAGTGCACCTTGGGGTGCTTACACACATCATTAGAAATGGGCTAGTCCAGGTACAAGAATTAGCCTGTAAGGGCTAGAGTTCATGGGCCAAGCAGTTCTTTAAATGAATACAGTTTGTGTGTTGTTATTTCGGGCATGAGCTAGCCAAGCGGCCGGGGTGTTGGGGATGCAGCCCCGCCGCTCATATTTCAACACCCAGGGAATTGGCAAAGTATAGAAAACAGGAGCCTGCATTTGCCGGATTTCTGCCTCAACAACGCTGTGCAACAGGCACCCCCAATAGCTAAGCAGTGTTCAGTCAACAGGGCTTCCTCTGCTGTGGAACACAGGCTACTTTCTTCTGTTGCTGGTGGCCCACACTCGGGCACCAGTGACTACTTGGAGAATCCTGCTTCTGTAGCAAATGGAAGATGCACCAGAGAGTTGGGGAAAAAAATTTAAAAAAAGAAAATCTGTTTCTCACAATCCATCCCAGCACCGTGTCTAGTCACCAAGGCCCCTCCTTCCTCTTGGTCTCCCAAATTCCTCCTAAGCGGGTTCAGTAAAGTGTTCTGTGGCCAGACGGCTCCATCCCCTAATTCCTGAACTGAAAACTGCTCTCAGGTGGCCTGAGAAGACACAGTCACCGGCTCTGCTCTGCAAACCCTCAGGTGACAGATGTGCAAAGAACACAAAGATTCCCAGAGCTCTAGAGGACTTCTCAAATACAACCAAGCTGTACCAGAGACAGCAGCCCCACCCCACACACCTTGGTCCTGGTTCCCAAAAGTCAGTGTGTCTCAGAACAGGCCTCAAGACTGCAGTGGGGAGCCACAAGCCAAAGAGCCGCACTCGGGAACACATCAGGCTGCACAGGTCTGGATTTGGGTACACCTGGGGAGGGCAGGAGGCGGCCAGGACCCACCCGTTTCTGTGCTCTTAATTTGGAGCTCCAAAGGGAAGAAATAATAACAATAACTATCCCCGCTGCCGCCGCAGCATTTCCCACCCTCAAAGGCGCCCAGAAAATGCTGACAGGGATGGCTGACAAGTCGCACGCATTGTAATTCACACCATAACAGCATCTTTGGACTCATGGATTTCTCATTGAAAAATTATGTGATGTCTTTTTGGAAACCCAATACTGAGTTATTGATATCGCGGAGCACGGGCGCCACTTCCAGCTTATTAGCTTCGCTTTCTGAAGCCTTTTTTTTCCCCTCCAATTTTCAACTTGGTTTTTCCTTTTCTGTTTAAATTGGATCATGGTGCTTGAGTGAGTGTCTAGGCGTGTGGAGCTGCGGTGTGGGGGTTCTATATACCTGGGGTGTCTTAGGAGTGTGTCCTCTGCTGTGAGGGTGTAAGTGTCCACCTAAGTATGCCGTCGTCTCCATGTTTAATTGGGGGTAGGGGTAGGGAATGTTCAGCTCTTGCCTCCTTGTGTGCAGGTCTGTGTGCAAACATGCGCATGTGTTCATCCATGCATACCGTTATGTCCAACAGCCGTGTGTTACAGTATCTGCGTGCTTGCCCTGGCATGAAGGGGTATAAAGAGGTGTGGGGGTATATGGCGGTGAGTGGGAGGGGCGTGGAAATGAATGTGAAGGTGTGTAGAGATGAGTGGGGTGTGGGCGTGAGGGAGGGAGTGGAAGTGAGTGTGAAGATGGGTGTGGAGGCAAGTGAGGAGTATGGTGGTCCATGTGGATGAACCTACACACACACCTGTATATATGTTCCATCAGGTGTATGCATGGGTGTGAAAGCATGTAAACATGTATAGATGTATGTATGTCAGAGGAGCCTTGTGAATGTTGTGTGTGTATAACACATATCTGCTTCTCTGCATGGACCTCTGATGCTCATATGTGTATCCAGCTATCTTCATATCTTCATGATGTGGGTTTACATATGTGTTCATAGAGATGGAAAGGTCTCGGTGTTGAACAACTGAGTTCTAGCCTAAGGAAGCACTATTAGTTTTGCATCCTGTCTGGGGTGTGACCCTGAGTGATTTGTGTGACACCTCTGGCCTGTGCAGAGTGAGGATAGGTATAGCCTTTCTGAACAGAAGTGCTGAATGGGGACAGTGGGCTCGGGCACACAAACCTACAGCATGGTGCCCACTGTGGGAGGTGCCTGGCGAGTGTCTGAGGTTGTGGTCCAGCCCTGAAAGAAAAAGCATTTGACTCTAATTGGTGCCAGCTTGAGCCGTAGGTGTGGTTTAAATTGTGCCTGGCACCTCCTTTCAAGGCCTCTGCTAAACTTCCTCTGTCGAATTAACGTCCTCTATTCATTCGGTGACATGACAATAGGTGCCAGACTCCCACTCGGCCTGTGGTGGGGGGGGGGGCAGAGCTGACCTAGCTGAACCCAGGAATATAAGCCAAGAAAAGCACCAAGGAAACGCAGGTGGCATCACACGTTCTTCGCCTTTTATCCTGACTCTAGATCTCTAGCTGGGCATCAGAGGCAGAAAAGGGTTCCACCAAGGAGGAGAAAGAGGTTGTCTGACCCCTCAAAGCCCCCTCTGTGACTCGAAGAGGGGTGGGCTCAGATGAACTTTGTATTTCAAATGCCCATCAGTTGTGGGAAGTTGGTGTCTAGTGTACAGGATAGAGGCCTGTCTCCTAAGGGCACCAAAACGCCAAATCTGAATATCTGAGGTTGAGGACCATGCAGGGACAGACACCTAGAAGGATGGCATCCCCTCTAGGAAGGAGGAAAATAACTACAGAGTGAGACCTGGGTTCAGGTCACTTCAGGCCTGCAAGGATGGCGTGAGAGGGTAGTAGAGGTGGAGGCAGAGGACTGACCTACAGCCAGTAACCAACCAGCAACAGCTTCCTCCAGAAATGCTGTGAGAGAAAGGGTTGAGGGAGAGGTGAAAGCCCCATGGGCACCAGACTCTGTTTAAGGTGCTCTACAAAGAGCATCCTATTTTACCTTCCCAGCATCCCAAGACATTTACTGCCTCCAGCTAATGAAGGGTGTGTCGGAGCATCTGGGACCTCACTGTGATTGGAAAACCCTGAGGAGTAGGAGTGAGGAAGTACCCGCCAGGCCAAGGAATAGGTTGTTCCGCTCAAACAACGAGCCATACTCCTGTTGAGACACATTGAAGGACCAGCCTGACTTCACAGGTGAGGAAACAGGCTCCGTGGAGCTCATGGTAGATGTTTAAGCGAACACAGCTATGACAGCCCCTGGGATAACTCTGCACCGTTCATCTTCACCTCCCCCAGAATCCTTAGCAACCAGAGGATAACTGAGTCTGTGTGTTGATTGGCCTCCTCTGCCCTGGTGACCCTCACTTACCCCCACCCCACAATCACAGTTGAAACTTCTGTCCCCAACTTCCTTTTGAGGAGAGTTGGGGCAGGGGTGGTCATGGTCAACTTGAAATCAGAAAATCTGAGTTCAGGTCTTGACTCTTTGCCGGGTAACCATAAGAAGGGTCATCCCTCCTGCCAGTCAGTCCTCCATCCCTCCACTCATTCTTCCATCAATCTACTGATTTTCTCATTAATCCACCTGTTTATTCTCCTGTTTGTTCATTCTTCCACACATCCATCCATGTGTTTCCACCATCCACTCACCGAATATACTGGTACGGTTAAGAGTGAGTACTCACGGGTAGACAGGTGTCTGCTGTTCTCTGCAATAAGGAACACAAGCCAGAAAGCCCTCCTATGTAACAGAGGGATGGTCACAGTACCTAGGTCCTCACCGACTGGGAGCAAAGTTGAGATCAACACTCAAGCAATGTGTTAGTAGAGACCACATCAGTCAGTCTACCAGCCAAAAATGTTGCTGGAATGCAACTCAGGGAGAGAGGCTCGCCCGGTTTGTACCGCCTGGGATTCTATCCCCAGTGCTGCAAAGATGTATTTTTTAATTGTCTAGTGAGTGTCTACAACATTGTATGGCTGGAAACGCACCATGAAGACAGAATATAGCCCATCTCAGGAGCTTAGATTCTGGTGCAGACAGCACACACAGGCATCCCCTACAGAGTCTGCCCCCACCCCAGGGATTGGGTTAGGAGTCTGTCTACTTGCCCCTGCTTGTCAGTGTCTTCCTTCCCTGCTTCTCGCCCTGGACCCTGCCTAGCCATAACCTACCAATGAAACCGACCACATGTGGAAGTTAGGCACTGTGACATGACCATGAAGAGTGTTTGGAGCCAGGAGGCCACTGGAGCCCTGAGCACAGCAAGTATGGCCACCTGCCTCCGTCAAACCAATACGAGGCATGCCCTGCCAGACACTACCACCCTCTCCCCCTCACCCCATCCCCACCTGCCACCAGAGCCCAGGAGGGAGGCACCCACCTCCACGGTCTCAGAACAACCCAGCTCAGCAGGCTAGGACTGTCAACACTGGAATATTCCAGAAGCAGCGGCTGCTCCTGTACAGTGACATCAATATAGAAACGGAGATGTCCTTTTTATTAGATCGCTACTGATACGCCCGAAGAGAACCCACACACAGTATACACACGCGCGCGCAAATGCACACAGATTATTTTTCGGTTTTGTCTAACAGAGAAAGGCCCCAAGCACTCCATCCCAACCCCTATCCAAGACAAGGTGTTCCGCACTGTGCCCCAGAAGGTCTCTGTGACTGAGTGCAAATGTGTTCCTTTTTTTTTTATTATTAGATGAATTGCATCATTAAATTACATTATAAAAGCTAAAAATGCACCATTAATTTTCAAAAACAATAGTAAATACATCTCATTTCTAATACATGATTCTGCATTTAATTTTTGCCTGGGGCCCTTATAGGTTTTTTTTACCCTCAGCCTTACTGTCTCCCTTTATGCAGACTATATAAATGGATCTAAATTGCTAAAGAAATTTTTGCCAAATGTCTGTAATGTGAAAATAAATGAATTTCTAATTGGCTGTTTCAAAAAGAAAAATTACTTTTTGATCTCAGCTCAGCCAAGCAAAAATCTACCTAGACTGGGTAATAAGACAGAGACGCGTGGCGACCGACGCACGGAGAGACAAAGGCCCTAGAAAGTGAAGCTCCAGAATGAAGTCTCTCCTGTCTCCTCCAGGCTCCCACCCTGCCACAGAAGGTAGCCTGACCTTAAACAAATTCAGGGGAGAAGCCGTGCAGGAGAATGACTAGGGGCCCAGCTGGAGCCTGGCTCAACTAAAGGCCAAGGCTTTCTGTTCCTAGCCGGCTCCACTAGGCCCAGTTTGACCTCCCTCCGCCTTGCACTCTTCACAAGGATGGCATTCCCTCCTGTCTTTCGTGGGCTTCTCGGGAGGTTTAAGAGGCTGACTTCATACCCCAAAGTTCACAGGTTGAATCCCTCACCCTAGCCATCTCCAAATATGACCTCGTCCTTGTCAGAAACTTTATAGAGGTGCTGCACTTAAAGGAAGCCATTCATCTGCTCTTTCTTCCATGGTGATCTACGCTTTATGGGAAGACATGTGAACACAGATACATACAGCTAGAGAAGACGTCATGGGAGAGGAGATGGCCTCCCACCACCCGAGGGGAGAGATTAAAGCAGGGTCTTCCCAGCTTCCTTAGAAGGAACTAACCCAAACGACACTTGAACTGAGAGACTGAATTCTTGCTGCTCCTATGAGAGCAACCCTGGCCAACAAGAGCCCAAGACTGAGGAGCATGGCAGGCAAAGGTTAGCAATAGTACTATCCACTGCCCACCACCCCCCCATCCACCGTCATCACCCCAGCAGTGAACTGGGACTGTCCTACAAAGAGTTAAGTCCAAGAGTTTTGGCCCAAACACCTTGCTTTGTCTTGTCCCAAGGATCAGACTCTCGGAGACCAAAATGGCTCTCTTGGGACTTTCTCCTGTCTTTCCCTTTACTTCACTTTGGTCCATCCCTGGGTTAAGACTTTGCCAATAAGGTGTCAAAGGTAAGACACACCCTTGCCTTGCTTTCTTCTTCTCCCCAGGCAAAAGCATAAAGCCCCTCTCACTCTCACTGGAACAAGGCAGAAAGAAAACCAGGCTGCAGGGTACCTCTATCTCCTTCCTGTCGTAGAACAGGAAACCAAGAACAAGAGAGGCACAGGATTTGACCAGGCCCCCATGGCTAGGACTAAGCAAGCTGGTATCTAACCCAGGCATTCGGTTCCACAGCCTGAGCTCCTGATCACATCAACACTGCTTTTCAAGGTGAGAGGCTCTTGCTGGGACAGTGTGCTTTCCTACAATCCAGGGGGAATGGGGCTAGAGACCGCAGTAGTCCAGGGACTGCCTGCAGGGGCTGGAAAAGGGATGAGAGGGGAACCAGGCAGGACAAAGGACAGCTCATGTCACTCCAAATCCCTTCCACCTGAGCATGGCTTAGAGAAAAGGCCCTAGGGTGTGTTCCCTAGTCACAACACTGGAGGCATAGGGTGAGACCCAAGGATGGAGCCAAAGCCCCATGCTGCTGCGCTGGGACTGGGGAAAGGGGCAGGTTATCCATGCATAGGGGCAAAATGGTTGGCAGGCATGCCAAGGCAGGAAGGGGCGGACTATTTCCGGAATGCCTTCAGACCTCCTCTACCTAGGAGGAGCTTAGCTGTGTGTCTAGAAAGGTTGAGCCACTCGGGATGTCTCAGAATTATCACCACCTTTATCCTTTGCTGGGGGAATCTGAAGACATAGCGAGTGAGTTCACCCTTTGACCTCCACTAAGGAGAGCAGAAAGGATGGATAGTGAGGAGGAAAGAGAGGGAGGGGAGGACAGTGAGAAGGATGAAGGACGGGAGGGAAGAAGGCAGTGGCCCGGTGCTCTTGCCCTGAGAGCCTGGCCCCATCCTGAGCCCCAGGGCTCTGGCCACACTCTCAGTACTCCCAGCTCTGCAGCTGCTGTCTCACATTTGCCACCAGTGACATCTGTCCAGCAGGCCACACCTGAGATTCATGAGCACCCTGCTCACCCCTGGCCCCTACCCAAGCTCATCACTGTTCCTAGAGGATCCTCCTTCCTGCAGCTGCTGAGCCGCAGACCAGGCTCCGGGCCCCTGCTCCCTCTCTGGACCCTTCCACCCAACTCCCATCTCTGGGTCCTGACACTGGCTGGCCACTGGCCTGACACCGCAGACGGCTCCCAGAGCAGGAGCCAGGCAGTTGGTAAAAGTCATCTCCTTTCCCTCTTTCCTCTGTAGTTGGCGCATTAAGGACCCAGGAACAGGTGCACGTATCAGGCCCTTTTTATTAGTATCTCTTTGAGCCCCTGATGGCAGGTGCTAGGAATAAATCCTAGCCACCCGGGAAAAGGATTTACGACCCCAAATTTACACGGGCCGCTTAATCACAGCGCCTTTGCCTCAGACAGACTTTCTGGAGAACAATTTGGCCCGCGATTTGTCAGCGGGAAAATGGCCTCATATAAACGGTCTGAGGAAATAAATGTTAATCCAGAAATGGTCCTCCTCCCCCTAATTGCCCGGGGAATTTAAAGGAGACAAACTTATTTACTCATAGCAGGAAGTACACTGTAATAAACCATCACCACTGTGGGGAGAAATGGGTTCCCGTGACAAGCAGGGGGAAGGAGATGGGAATTACAGAGTAGGGAGGGCATGGGTCCTCCCCTGCCCAGCCCAGATGCTCCTGCATTTTAAACCTGAGACCTCTTTGAGGCTGATCACAAATGCCAGACTGATGTGTCGGTTCCTCCCTGACTCAGGCAGAGGCAGCGGGAAGGACTCTAGGGAAAGAAGCAAACTAGGACCCCAAGATGGCTCAGAAGATGGGAGAGGGGGCTAAAAGCCAGCTGGAAAATCAGGCTTAAGAACTTACTCATTCCCTGAGCTACAGTCTAGGCCTTGCAGCCAGAATTCTCCCCAGGGTTAGGCAAAGTGAAGCACCACCTCGCCCACACACAGGTCACAAGAACAGGGTGCGAGCCCCAGGGTTCTGAGCATGCGCAGTGGAAAAGGAGACCTGGAAGGCTTGGCAGATAGCAGAACGCACAGATCTACCTAGAGGAGGCAAGGCCTGCTGTGAACCGTCCCTTTTTCATCTCAGTGCCTGGCAACTTGTTTTCAACATTTTAAAATATATAATGGGTGGATACATTCTCACCATTAAATAAATGGAGATACATAAGCCAGGCCCAACGGGGCATGCCAGTAGCTTTAGCACTCAGGAGGTGGGGGCAGGAGAATTGTGAGTTCAAGACCACCCTGGGCTGCATAGTGAGACACCCCCCCCATCTCAAAAAGAACAAAGGGAGGTAGAGTTACTCTTGTCCACCCTCCCCGATTTCTCAGAACTGCCTAAGAGATCAACCCTGTTTCCAAGTTAGTGTGTTTCTCACCAGCTCTTTCTCTTCCGTTATTCTCACCATCTCACACACGTACATGCGTGCAACACGTGTGAGCACAAACACCCCCAGAGAGCAGCCACCCCTGGAAATCCCTAGGGAAATTTATACCGTTGTTTCACAAGCTTAAATTTTAATGGTATCTTACTTGAAGGTTCTGTCAGTAACTTGTTTGTCTTGAAGCTGTTTCCACCTGTTTCTGTCAGGTGAGCCAGGTCTAGCCCGTGTTCACAACACTGGGCTCCACCTACATAGTAGACCCACCAGCACCTAGTTACCAATCCCCCGTTGGCCATGTGGGTTGTCTGCCTCTCCATCCCTTATAGAACTCGCAAGAATCCCAAGTCATGATAGGCTCAGACAGAAAGCAAGAGAAAACAAAGCTATTTCTCCACAGGATGGAATGCAGATATCACAGCCCTGGTTTCTAGTTCATCAGAGTCTCCTTTGGGGTACAGTTTCCTCCATTCCCATTCCAAGTGCATTCTCTCCCCCTTCTCCCAAGATGCCTTATTCCATTATAATGAGACAAAGCATAATAAGGGTGGAGGAGACAGCTCAGTGCGTTTGCTACATAAACTCGAGGAACCGAGTTCTGATCCCCAGAACCCATGTAAAATCCAGATGTGGTAGCATGCAATCCCTGGTGAAACAAAAGGTGGAAAACAGAGTACCTGTAAGATCATGGGCCAGCTAGCTTGGCATACGTGTGCGGCAGTGGCCAACAAAGGGACCCTAGCTCAAACAAAGTAGAAGCAAAGACAGACACGCAAAGTTATCTTCTAACTTCTACACATGCACTATGGCAGGCACACTGACACATGGGGGGAGGAGAGAGAGAGAGAGAGAGAGAGAGAGAGAGAGAGAGAGAGAGAGAGAGAGAGAGAGAGATTATTTAAGCAAGATGAGTGTCACACTAAGGCTTGTTCCCAGGTTCTTAACTTAGTCAGTGTTCTAGTTTGGACCTGAAATGCCCTCTTAAGGCTTGTTCCTCAGCCAGAGGAAAACTATGGAACGTTAACATGATAGGAGCTGTGTAGTGGAAGCTGCTTGTTCATATCCTGGCTGCCCAGACATGAAATAATCACACGGAAACTATATTAATTAAAACACTGCTTGGCCAATAACTTAGACTTCTTTCTAGCTAACTCTTACATCTTAAATAAACCCATTCCTATAATTTTGTATTTTATCACAGTAAGGTTCCCAGGTGTCTGTCTCTGTTGGTGGCTACATGGCGTCTCTCTGACTCCGCCGTCTTTCTTCCTCTATCTGCTTGGAATTCCTGCCTTACTCTATTCTGCCCTGCCATAGGCCAAAGAAGCTTTATTCATTAACCAATAAAAGCAACATACGTACAGAAGGACTTCCAACACCAGGCCTAGCTAGAACAAATAAGTTATCAAAATGGAGCCTTTGAAGATGATTTGACTTAAGATGGAGGGAGTCTCAGGGGGAGCTTATATGCATCAGATTAGCCTGTGGGTATGTCTATGAGACATTTTCTTGAGGTGGGAAGACTCAGCCTACTGTGGGTGGCACCAATCCCCAGGCACAGTGCCCTGAGTTGCATGAGAGTAGAGAAAGCTAGCTGAGCGCTAAGCATACATGCACCCATTCCTCTCTGCTCTTGACTGTGGATGCAATGTGATCAGTGGCTTCAAGACCAGGCTACCTCACTTCCTGGAAAAAATGGACTATGACCTGGAACTGTGAACTAAACAAATGCTTTCTCCCCTAACTTGGTTTTTTTTTTTTTTTTTTTTTTGGTCAGGGTATTAAATACTAATTAATTTAGGACACAGCCCTGGCTTCTGCTGTCCTCTCTGTGCCCTGTCAATCATAATGGGAACAGCTCTCTTCCAACACATCCCCATAGCCATGCTGTTCTGCAAATGTTTTTTTTTGTGTGTGTATAGTGTTGTGTAGTGTGAAGTATTGTGTAGTGTAGTATGTGGTGTGTTATATATATGGAGGTCAGAAGACAACTTGCCAGAGACCTTCCTGTCCATCTACCATGCAGTCCCAGGAATCAAACTCGGATCCTAGGGCTTGGCAGCTCACCTTTCAGAGCTTTAAGAAAGCCTAGGGCAACACCTTTCATCTCATCTTTAACCTGAGCTCAACTTTCTTGATGGATGACTTCAGTAAAAGACAGTTTTATTTCCCAACCACAGGCCCCAGAATTCAGCTGCTGGGACCCTGGGCTGGTACACACTGCTGTGGAAAGTCCTCACAGCTCTGGGAAGAACTGTCCCTTGTTCCTGTGAGTGGAGACTCTTGAGCTGTGGGCGTGGTCTGCTGCTGTGACCCAAGACACACCAGAGCTAGAACTTGAATCTTTTCATCCTCACACACAACCAGTATTGAAGTCCCATCGCTAGTCTGACCTGGGAATGTGTCACAGATGAAGGGAGGAGCCAATGCCCCACGTCCTCACTTCATCTATAGTCTTGTTTAGCCAGTAAACAAACGACACACGAGACCGCAACTTCTACAACATGAAAGTATAAAAGCAGGTGAGGACAGACCATAGGAAACAGAGACAGGGCAGAGCAGGTGGACATGTGACCCTGGGGAGCAGGCCCATGCAGATGACCTGGCTCTCCCAGCCAACCACACTATTGCAGCAAAGGCTTGGAGGGCTGGAGGGAAAATAAGCCACCAGGCTAGAGTGGTTGAACAGCATGGAGCAGAGGTGAGGTCAGAGATGCCAAGGAGGAGGTAATAAGGCCCACGGAGAGGAGCTTAGGAAGATGATGCCAAGACGGTGCCACTCTGAATGAGAGTGAGGATGGGGTAGGATCTGGCTTTCATTTCCCCTGGACACACTGCTGAGAGCCTACCTGACTGTCAGCATCCTCTGGTCCAGGGCTGGGAGCTCCAACTCAGTCAGGAACACTTCCTCTTGCTCCCTCCCCAGCCGGGGCACCCTCGCCCTCACCTCCCCAGCCCTGCTGCGCCTTGCTGCTCCCCCTCCACTCTCCCAACTACCCATGCCCTCCCTTCTCCCACTCTCGAAGTCACTCACTTCCCAAGACAAATGGCAGCTCCTTCCTGCCCATCCATCACAGCTTCCAGGCCCATCCATTAGCCAACGCTCCCCATCCTGCCCTGGCCCCACGTCCTTGCCGAGGGACGGGGTCCATTGATCAGAGGCCCATCTGCTGCTTGTCACATCCTGGCGGCCCTGACAGCAGGAGACAGAGCTGTTGCTCTGTCCCAGCCAAGTGAGAGAGGACGCTTCCTCCACCCGACTCTCCAAGGCTAACCAAAGTAGTCTGAGAGAGGGAGAGGGCTGGGATTTCTCCAGGTCCCCACAGGACAGACCCACAATAGTTTCCAAGGGCCCTCTACACCAACCAGTCCAGCTTGGGCAGGAAAGGACTGTAGGAGGAAGAGAACCCCACCAAACTGTAGAGGACCCACCAACCCTCCCCAGACTCTACTGACCTCACATCACCGAGAACCACACAGGCTCTGCAGGGCTCCCTGAACCTGACTGGTCCAGGTTCTCGCCTTGGCCAGTGACCCCTCCAGATCCACTCCATCCTTTTACCCAGATAAGTGACCAAGGAGGTTGTCTGTAGGGACTGTAGCCTCTGCATTCGATCTAGATTCAGCCTGTGGGAGGCACAGGCAAACCTGACAGAGGGAGGAAGCGATTGGAGGCTGTCCAACGCTCCATCTTAAGCACTAAGGGGAATGGTAGGTCAGCTGCTTCCTCTGCTCCGGCTACTTTCCCTTGGAGGTGGAGCTAGCCTCAGTAGCCAGCTCATCCACGGGGCGGGGCGATCCTGTGCCCCTCACCCTCACCGGGCCATCACCTGTGCAGATGGTGCTCTCATTGACGCTCCTCAACTGCCCCATTTGCAAGTGTGCTTAAGGCTGTTCCCATGCTCCTCTTCTCTCTGAGGAGGGCAGGAGGTGGCCCCTCATCTGCTTTGTCCTCAAAGAAGAGTTTCTTCCCTCTTCTAGACTACTGTGACCCAGGCAAGATTGTGGCAGGACTTTTTTCTGAAGTAAAAATGCAGTGTCCTTCCTAAAAGAGACACTGACAAGGACCGGGAAAGCACCTGCTTTGTCCCAGGTATATACAAAATAAGATGTTGTACCATAAGGGGTCCTCAGTGTGTGTGCATGTGCGTGTGCGTGTGCGTGTGTGTGTGTGCGTGCATGTGTTTGCCCATGTCCCAGGGCAATTACAACAGAGTGTGCAGGTTGGTCCTTGAACCCAGGCTACCCCAACATGCAGTGAAGTTTTGTCCTGAAGATTTCCAACAGTATCAGCATCCCAAGAACTGAAAACTCCTAATCCCAGGGGGCCCTGCCTTGGCAGCAGCTTCCCAATCTGCATTTTAGCAAGATCCCCAGGTGATCCCAGTAGATGCTGGCACTCAAAAGCATCACCTAAGAACCAAAATAGTCTCTGCAGACACTTCCCCACCCCCCCCCACCCCCGTACCCAGTTACTGCTGATCCCTGCTGGACTGAGCTTCCTACCTGCTGTCCCCCACCATGGCCTCTGCTAGAAACAGTGTCAGAGGAGAGAGGGCATGGGAGGTTTGCATACCCTGCAGCATTTGGCAATGATTTTATTCCTCAGATGTCTTCTCAGTCCGACTGTGTGTCTATGCGCTCAGTAGTGTGCTAGGGGCTGGGCAGACACCGTGCACAGCTCAGGTGTCCCTCCCAGAGCTTAGATGCTAATAAACAAGACACAGTAAGCAATCAGGTTAGCACTTCAGAAATTATAAATCGGGGTGCATAATAGAAATGACGCCAACAGAAGGCAGGGTTAAGGAATGAAAGGGACACACACCACCTCCTTAGGGCAGTGGTCCTACCCATTGAAAAGGCCAGCTTCACAGGAAGGAGCCACCATGACAAAAGCCACACGGCTATGCTGTCTGGTCTGTCCTAAAGGCTCAGGCCCTGAAAGCTGAGTCCCTGTTGTAACGAGTGGACCCTAGGGGGAGGTGATCGGATCATGAGACGTTGGACCGCAAGAGTCTGGGTTACTCACTTTCTCTCAGTCTTTCTCAAGCTCTCCGTACTCTTTACCTGCACATGGTCAGCCAGTGGTGCCGTCATGTTATGGTACAGATGTGACTGCCTTGAGCTTGGGTTTGCCAGCCTCCGAAACTGCAATCCAAAGTCAACTCATTTCCTTTGTAAACATCACAGCTTCTAGCAATTTTTAGAGTGGCAGAAACAAACTAAGACACAAGACTGAAGCAAAAGTCCTAGCATTGAGCCAAAGGTTGACTATCCCAGAAATATAAATGAGGCCAATGTGGCTGAACCAGTGAGGAGGAAGAATGGAGAGACAGACGGGGCCAGGCCAGGCTGGCGCAGCATCAGCAGCCTGCTTTCTGTGTATACACAAGAGCATGTGAAGCGTTCTAAGCCAGGGAAGGTAAAGGGATTTCAATATCAGAATGTTCCTTCTGGATGCTGGGTGGGAACAGGCTAATAACCCATGTCTGTGGCACAAATGCCAGATGTTGACACCAGGTGACCTGGGCTCAGATGGTAGGTCCTGTTTTTCCCTTATGTGCAGATGCTGTGGTTTGCATATTAACACTAAGGTGGACTGGAGGAAGAGAAGAAGCTGTGCTGCTCAGGTTTGCAAGGTGTGAACTGGAGAGCACCACATATGAAGGTGTGAACTGGATAGCAGCACGTGTGAAGGTGTGAACTGGATAGCAGCACGTGTGAAGGTGTAAACTAGATAGCAGCACATATGAAGGTGTGAACTGGATAGCGGCATGTGTGAAGATGTGAACTGGATAGGAGCACATATGAAGGTGTGAACTGGATAGTAGCACATGAGAAGGTATAAACTGGATAGCAGTACCACATATGAAAAGGTGAACTGGATAGCAGCCCCTGTGAAAGTGTGAACTGGATAACAACACCACATGTGAAGGTGTGAACTGGATAGCAGCCCATGTGAAGGTGTGAACTGGATAGCACTCACACATTAAATCAAAAGCGGAACTCCCGAGTCTCTAGAGCTGGATTTCCCTGCCTGAGGCAGTCAGCCAGGGTCTAGCTGAGCCTGCGTCCTTTTTCCTTCCAACTGTGGGGCAGGAATGCTGGATGGTACCCCTGCCAGGGGTTCTTTGTCTTGTGTCCTCTTCCTGTCTCTCTCTGGGGAGTCATCTTCACCCTGTTTTCAGTCAAGTGCATTTGAAGTTACTACAATAGGCCCTGTGGATTTCCATCAGGAGACAGTATTGTCCATCAGGGGCCACATTCACACAATGTTTTGTGAATGGCACCCCCTGGAGGGTAGACAGGGACAGAGTCACTTGACTAGCTATGGAATAACCTAGGATCCAAACTTCTAGGTATGTTTGTGAGGGAGTTTCCAGAGAGGTTGAACTGAGGAGGCATGGAGACCTACCTGGAATACGGTCAGAGTGAGTGAATAAAAATCGGAAAGAGGGAAGCCAGAGGTACCCCATCACTCATTTCCCTCAGCTTCCAGACTGCTGTCTGTCCGTCCCACCTCCACAGCTAGAGCTGCCCTCGCCATCACACCATGATTTTACTGGACCCTCAGTTGTGCATCAAAATAAACTCTCCTGTTCTTAAAATGCTTTAGTGGAGTGTTTTGTCAACAGCAATGAAAAAAGCAACTAAAATAACCAACCACTGTAGTCAGGGGTGGGAATCAGTGGGCAAAGGCTGCCAGGGAAGACAGGTAGTAGCCAGGGAGGGAAAGACACACCTTGAAGGCACTTTCAAGGCACTGCTGTGACAGGGACAAGAGAGGCTAGTGTTTGAGGGAGTTGTGAGAACAAAGAGGTTCTTCAAGCTAAGAAGATCTGCCAGGATGTTGAGGGGTAGGTCCAAGAGAATCCTCAGTATATCAAGAGGTATTGGAAAAAATGACATACCAAGGGATTTGAGTTTGTCTTTCTTTGTTGTATTGGTCAGAGTTCCTAGAGAAAACACATACACACATGCACACACACACACACACACACACACACACACACGGGGGGGGGGGGCTTGGCAAGAGGACCTATCTTACTACACTCTATGGAGTTCACCAAGCCCTAAGGCCTACAGTCAGCAAACAACAGACCAAGGTGGTCAGGTCCTCCCCAATGCCAGCAGGCAAAGGTACTGGTTCTGTTTAGTTCAAGTCTAAAAGCAGGACCAAAACAAGTGACATCCCAGCCAGAGGAGTGCCCATCACCCACAGGAGGTTCCTGCACATCTGCTCATCTGGTCTTTAACTGACTGGGTGAGGCCCACCCACACGGAGGCCATATGCCTCGCTCAGTGCATGCATTCAAATGTTAGTCTCTCCCAGAAAAACTCTCACCCACCATGAGAATGGTGTTGCTCACCACACACGCTGTGCCCCTTCACACTGACAAGGAAAATTAACCATCACAAGCATGGGTGGAGATGAAGATGTTTGTGGTTATCATATGAATTATATGTTTTTCTGGGCTCTGCAGATTAGAGCACTGGCTGCTCTCCCAGGGGACCCGGTTCAATTCTCAACACCTACATGGCAGCTCACAATCATCCATAACTCCTGTTTCAGGAAATCCAGCACCCTTTCCAGGCTTCTACAGGCACCAGGCATGCACATAGTTACACACACACACACACACACACACACACACACATGTAAGCAAAACAGTTGGAAATGCAAAAACTCTGTTTTAAAATAAAGGTTTGCCCTTTGCCCATTCTAACAGCACTGATGATATTCTTACTCAGCTACTAGACATGCTTTTGGCTGTCATATGTGTCTAAAAAGACTGTCCCTTTGATTCGGGTCTTTCCTTGGGAAACTGAGATCAAGTAGTATCTCAATATTTTTTATATTAATTTATTTTTGTTTGTTTGTTTGTTTGCTTGTTCTGTGTCTATCTGTGTGAGCATATGCCTGCTTTGATGCCCACAGTCGGTTCTCTCCTTCCACCGTGCAGAACCCAGAAGATCCATCAGAGGGGAGCAAGCTTAGCAGCAAGCGCCTTTATTTGCTGAAGTGTCCTGAAGTGTCAATAGTTTTTAGAGATCAAATCTGTCCATCGTTTAACTTTGCAGTTCTATCCAATGCTGTGGAGAAAACCCTCTTTTCCTGAGAGCAAACACTTCTCCTGTTATACTTTTTTTCTAGCCTTTAATTGGTTTATCTTTTACTTCCACCCATGTGGTTTTTATTTTTTAGACTCTAGAATAAAATAGAGATCTGAATTAACTGCCTTCCAAATAACCAGATTTACAGACATAGTTTACTGAATAATCCATCCTTCTTCCACTGATATGCGACCTTTCACTTTCCGTGGACTGAGTCCTCATTCAGGACGATCTATCTCATTCCATTGATTTGTCCATCCAGTGTTGTGCCTCAAACATACTGGTTTTATAATTGTAGCTTTATCACGCATTTAAAGAAAGGCTTGGTGAGGCAAACCTTTTTCTGAATCCACTTAGTTATCCTCATCTTAGGCTGGTTTTGTTGTTGCTCTTGGTTTTGTTTTGTTTTGATTTATGTTGTTGTTGTTGTTAACATGTGTTGATTCTCTGTGGTATCTTTTAACGCTTGTTACCGCAAGCGTGAGTTTTGTGACGACATCCTGGGGATGCTGGACTTCCATGAGTCATCCCTAACTCTGTCAGCCAGGTAGCTGGTGCGATAGGACACTTGAAGCAAACAGGCATGGTGGCAGAGGCAGTCAGCAAGAACTCTGCATTCTGCCCCCAGCTGCTGTAGTGCTTCTGCTAAATAAAAGTCCACTTTTATTCTTCAGGAGCCGAGCAGGGAGATGTTTTACACGGGGGTCTTCACCCACGGTGATCTATGTCCCTTTTACAAACTTATCT
Source organism: Alexandromys fortis (assembly GCF_014885135.2). Classification (NCBI taxonomy): domain Eukaryota; kingdom Metazoa; phylum Chordata; class Mammalia; order Rodentia; family Cricetidae; genus Alexandromys; species Alexandromys fortis. The sequence continues at coordinate 8,524,790 of NW_026067952.1, forward strand.
CTGGGTTTTGCTCAGTTTATAAGCTTGGAGCAATCTTTCTTCCCTAACGCTTCCTTCCACCCGAGTTTGAAGGAACCTTGAGATTTCCTGTGGATGATTTAAGGGGCTATAACACTCGCAGGCTAGATTTGTTTTAGTGTCCATAAAACTCAAAAATTTCATAAAACAATTGGTGAAAATAAAATTACCAAAAAATGATCTAATGCCAGCAGACTGCATAATAGTTACGGGAGAAATGGAGACCATGATTCACCGGGGGATAAAAACGACAATGTATTTATTGCGGTGCGCTGGCAAGAAGCTAATCTGTCCCTTTTACTTTTGAGACAGGGCAAGAATTCTGATTTTTGTCTTCTTGCTCTCACTCTGACAGGAGAACAGAGGACCAAAATGATGTTCACATGCATACGTGTGTGTATACATGTTTGTGCATGCATGTGCATGTGTGTATGAATGTGTATGCATGTGTGAGTGCATTGCATATATGTCCATGTTTGTGTGTGTGTTTGTGTACATGCTTTTGTGTGTGTCTGTGTCTGTGTGTATACACATGTGTGTTGAACCTGGTCATTGTCAGCAATGCTTAAAGTATCTAGATGGCAGAAAATTTAATGTTTTATTTGAGTATTGATAGCATCACAATTTTAAAAAATGCAGCTTAAACAGATAAATTGAGTCAGTGGTCACTAATTGTGGGGGTGGGTGGCTAATGAGTGAAAGAGAACCTGGGAAACTTCCTGGATCATGGACATATCTGTATCTTACTGGGGAGCTATAGCAAAAGAGCAAGCCTTTGCCCAAAGTCATTATCCCACTAACCTAAAACATATTTAAAGAAAGGCTTTAACATAAAGTATATCTAAAGGAACAGAATTGATAGAATATATATATGAATATATATAAACATATATATGAATATATACCATCATATATATGAATGAATATATACACATATATTATAAATGAATATATTCATTTATGTGAAATTTATTAGAGTGGCTCACAGACTATGGTCCAGGTAGTCCAACAATGACTGTGCTCCAACAGAGCAAGGCCAAGAGTCTGGTAATTGTTCAGTCCATGAAGCTAGATGTCTCAGGTGTCCCATCTGACGCTGGAGTCCAGGAGGATTCCAAGAGAGGAGCTAGTTAGTCTTCAGCCTATGTCGGAATCTCAAAGATAGGGGTTCTAATACCAGCAAATGAAAGCTTCAGTAACAGCATAGGTAAACTTGCCAGTAAGGGCGAGGGCAAGCAGGCAAAAAGCAAAAGCTTACCTCTTCCATGTTCTTTATGTGGGCTGGCACCAGGAGGTGTGCTCAGACTTAGGATGGGTCTTCACACCTCAAATGATCCAATAAAGAAAATCCCTCACAGGTGTGGCCAACTGCCTGGGTTATAGTTTGTTCCAGATGTGGTCAAGTTGATGACCAAGACTGGAAGTCATAGCCATGAGAAACACACACATACTCACCCATACAGAAATGCACATACACACACAAATACACAAACTTACACACATACAGACACACATGCTCACATACACAAATGCACACACACAGAGACACACATACACACATGCATACACACAGTAACACACATAATCACACACATACAGAAACACATACACACTCACAAACATGCATACGCACACAGTAACACACATACAGAAATACACACATGCATGTACACACACACACACAATCAAGCTGATACTCAGACTCAGAGCCAGTTACTCTTCACAGCCTATGGGATACTGGCTCCTTCGTGTGTCTGGTGAGCTGCTGGTCAGGTGGGGCTGCTCACTGGTCTTGTGATGAGGCGAAAGTGGATCCACCTTCCATCAGGATAAAAGACAAAGCCATATCCAAAGCTCATGGATTCAGTGGGAACAAAGAAAAGAATATATCTTTTCAGGCTACCCAGCTACCAAGTCATGTGGTGTGCAAACTTTCTAGATGTTATCCACCCTCTGTGTCTTCAACTCAGTGGTCTCTAGCTTAGGGCAGCACCCCAATTTTAGGATCTATTTTTTATTTCCATAATGTAATAAGATGAAGATGTGCTCAGAGGTCAGATCCACAAATGCACAGGTTCCCAGGTTTACAAGGACAAAGCCAAGTGCCGGGGATTACTGCGTAGAGACACGTTATCTAGCACAAACAGACACACTGTCATCGCTATGCGGCCATCCTAAACACACGCCCAGGGTTCCCTTGCATATAGCATGTCACAAGGCACACAAGCAGACACACCTAGGCTAGAATCTGTCATACAGAGATGTGCGTAGTGTTAGGAGCCATGTTCAATGAGGACATAACCGCAGATGCCCACCGGCTCGTGGCTCTGGACACAGACTCTCAGAGTCCTGCTCACTCTGCATGTACGGTGCATCCACTCTTCCTACCCGAGCCCCACACGAACACACATTCCAGGTCCGCACACTGCAGATCAGTGTGAGCATGCAGACGGATCCACGTGACAGCTGCCAAATTTGTCTTCATTGGGGTGTTTTGGGCTTCAAGAAAGATGAATGTCGTCCTTTCAAAGATGAGTGGCCCACCCCACAAATCACCACCCCTCAGCCCTGCACCCTCCCCCCAGCCCTCCCCCATTACTCATCTGAAAGGAAATGCAAAGAGTGATAATAATTAGACAAGGACAAATCGCTGGGCTGGGCTAGGGATGGCTACACTCAATAAAGAGCTGTTTCCCAGGCAACCAGGGCAGGTGCTGTGGGCAGGGGGACTTGAAGGACCACAACCGGGGCTTGTCCCTCTACTAGGTCCAGCAGGAGTTTAAGGGACTGGGTTTATCCAGACCCAGACCCAGGTTGACTCATTACCTGTGTCTCAGTGAGCACCTATCATATCTTGTATTCTGCATTAAGTTTTGCAAAGCTTAACGCTCTCCCCAAAACTTCTGATTTTCTTCTAAAGGGGTGGCATATCTAAGACAATGGGGGGGAGTAATTTCTAAACACAAGTGCTTGTTTGTACCTTCTGCAATAATGCAAAAATATGTACAACGAAATGTGCAAATCTCTTCTGCATCCCTCAATTCACTCCCTTAAGGTAGTACTGCTAGCTATTTCTAAAACTTTCTATAATGCGTGTGAATATTGACATATTGCAAGGTAAGGGTACACCTGATTCCCACATAGAACTCAGTGCCAAGCACTGCTCTAATCATGGGACCATTACTTCATTTAAACTCGTGATAGTTTTAATACAAAATGGTCCCCATCACTTCGTCTATTGTGGGCTTGGCTTTCAACTGATGGGCTTCAGGAAGGTGGTCACAACCCGAGGTCTCTGGCCTTATCAATGGATTAACACGTTGATGAATCTTTAATTTGATAACATTAGTGGGAGGTGGTAAAAAGCAGAGGTGGGGATCTGTTGGCAGAAATAAGTCATTGGGACAAGTCCTGGTCCCTGTTTCCCTCTCTCCTCTTCCTGACTGCCACAGGGTGGGAACTACCTTCCACACACAATCCCACAGCCATCATGTTCTGCTGAAGCTGCCAGGACCAATCAAGCACTCACTGAACCATCGGCAATCATAGTGAAAATATATATTCACTGTCCTACATTGATTCTACACCGCGTTTTGTCACCATGATGAACGGCTAATACATTCAAATAATAGTGCTATAGGTTAGGTACCATTTGCCGTAGTTTTAGTGACTGTCTCACCAAAAGCCCAGTGTTAAAGTCTATTGTCTAGGGAAACCAAGGAAAGAGATCAAGGCAGGAGCCTAGAGGCAGGAGCTGAACTAGGAACCATGGAGAAATGCTACTTACTGACCTATTCTCCCTGACTTGCTCAGCCCACTTTTCTATACCGCCTCTCTCACCTCAGTCATCCATCAAAAGAACTCCTCACAGGTGTGCCCACAGGCCAACCTGATGAAGGCAGTTCTGCACGTGAGACTCTCTCCTCCCAGACAGCTCTAATTACTGTCGAGTTAACAAAGATGACCTGACAAAACATGCAAACCGTAACAGCAATTAAAAGACAGCAAACACTCTGAAGCAGTGGGAAGAGAAGGGTTAGAGCAAAGTGATGAACTGGCCAGAGTCTCCCCACACGAGCCAGCTTGCTCAGATAGAGCACTAAATTTGAGGTGGAAAAGTGGTACCTCAGATAACTTGGGGCATCCAAAAGTAACGGTGGCTTGGGTGTGTTTTCCTATCTGCCATCCTGATGGGGATGGCAGGGAGAGAGAAACAGCCGGGGGTAACCCCACAGTAACACTGAGCAGGGGTGGATGTGGGCATCAGGAACGAGCTGAGAAACAGCACAGAAAGCGGTCTCACTGAGCAAGTAGCCAGGCAAATCCAGTGCTGACCCACAGACACCGTTACCAGCACCATTGTGCCAATGAGGGGTCATGAACTAGCAAAGGCTTCCCACTTCGACACCGAGCACGCTCAGCTACAACACCCTCATCAAGAAGATAAAGGAGAGAGAGCGAGAGAGCGAGAGAGCGCGAGAGCGAGAGCGAGAGCGAGAGCGAGAGCGAGAGCGAGAGAGAGAGAGAGAGAGAGAGAGAGAGAGAGATTTACCTGACTGAGGACCCTCTTATGGGCCAAGTAGATCTTGGGTTAGGTAGATTCTTTTTCTACTTTCTGGTAGAGGCTGTGTGTCTTTAAGTGGGAACAGAGACATAAATCAAACTCAATTACAGAAAAACAAAAACTCCAATGCCTTGTCCACCTGAGTTGTAAAAAGCCCTAAATGACCACACACATTGTGTATCTTGTGTCGCTTCCAAATTGCTCTCCTTGAGCCTTGTACCAATTTGCGCTTCCTTAATGAACACATCAGTGTACCATTCCCCGTGCCCGCACCAAGATGCATGGCCAATATGAAAGATACACTCGAAGAAACAAACAACAAAGTTCCCTTTGTTCCAGCTGGATAATCAGTTATGGTCACCACACCGTTATGTGATGGATTCTGTCCACACCAGCTCTTGGCACAGAAACTGGAAGAGACTACGAAACTGATTTTAACCAATTCAGAACAGTGGGTTCTTGGCTGGGGCACCACTGGCTTATTGAGGGATATTGGGCCTTGGTGGGTGGTGAGCATCACAGCCAAGGCAACAAAATGGAAAAGACTCCATCAGAAGAATGAAGGAGGAGGCTGCTGTGGGGTGGTCCTCGAGGTTCATCCAAGACAGAAATTCTAATGCCTGGTTTTGTTTTCCCAGGCTGCCAGAATGAACTGTCACAAACTTGGTGGCTGAAAGTGACCTGTCTTCCCATAAAACCCTGTGCCAAATTAAGGTGCCAGCAGGAGGGTGTTCTTCTGAAGCACCTAAGGAGGGATCAACTCTGCCCTCTCTCTGGTCTCTCTGGTCCTCACGGTGTCAGGCTTGTCACTGCGTCACTCTGTCCTGTGTCCATCACCTGCTCCTCTGTGCCCCCCCCCGTGTCTTTGTCCCTCTTCCAACAGATACCGCCCTGGATTTAGAACCACTCCCAGCACCCCACAGCTCAGCTCGGGCTCCCCAGTCTAGTGACATTGCAAAGACCCTTTTTCCAAGGAAGATTCACACCCACAGGTTCTGCTTTGTGCATGTGCATGTGTGCACAAGTTCAGGTATGTGCAGGAACAGGTATGTGCTGATGTGTGTAGAGATTGGAGGTCAACTTTAGACATCCTCGAGAGTTGCCTACCTAGGTTTTTGGAGACAGGGTTTCCCCTTGACCTGGAACTAAGCTGACCAGACTGACTGGCCAGGAAGTCACAGGGATCTACTAGTCTCTGCCTACCCGGTGCTGGGATTGCAAACGCATGCCCCCCCACGCTCCCTTGGCACCATGCCCTACATGTTTTCAACACGGGTTCTGGGGGTCAAAGTTCAGTGAATTTTCACACTGACAAAGCAAGCACCTTCCCAACTGACCCATCTCCCCAGTCCCACAGTCACATGTTCTCAGTGGACACGTCTTTGGGGGCACTGCCATTCAAGTCAGAACACCCCGCTGTGTATTATGTTCTGGTAGCAGAATGGCCTCAGGCCTGCCTCCAATCCTCACAGAATGTCGAGCCATTCTGTCCCCCAAGGTGCCAGCATGGCCTGCCTGACTGCTCCCACGCCAGTGGGCCCTGCTCCAGCTTTTCGACCAAAATGGCATTTGGACACTTGCCAAATGCCAACTGTAGATGTAAAACATTCTCCATTGAATCTTCCTGAGCTCCCGGGAGCAGCACCAGGAAGGAAACAGGTTCAGAGCAGAGGTAAGCCCTCAAATGGAGCGAGGCTTTCAGCTACCTCAATTCCCTTGTCTGAAGGATAATTCTGGCCAGCTTGAGCATCCATGTTAGGAGCTCTCCCCAGTCTCTCTTCCTCTCTTGGGCTTAGAGGCCGTGCACACAGACTCCCTATCTCTTCCCCACCCAATGCCTCTGCCCTTTTCAGCTCTTTTGCTCCTTTCTGGGCCATAGTTGCTGTCATGCTTTGACTAGGCTGTTACCAGTTGGGGAAAGAGATCCAAGGAAGCTCATTCATAAAGAGCAGCAGGTGCTAAAACCAGCTAGAAAGGCACAGGGGACCCACAGCCCCGGCACCCACAACTGTGCCTCCCTGTCCTCTTCATATTTGGTATCCACAGAACAATGATGTCCCTAAGGTTCACTGGCCATAAACAAATGAGTCTGGTTCTAACCCGAAGACTTCCCCCAGGGTCTCCACTGTGCCAGGCTCATTGCAGTTTCTAGGGAGGAAGAGTTCCACATCCCAGAACCCCTAGAGCCTGTTTACACTCTGCTTCCTATACAAACATCAGCTATCTGCTGTCCTCCAGGTCTGCCATCTAGTCCTGTAGAGGGAGAATCTGGTTGACCACTGGTCAGACGATAAGTTGACAGAACTTGGATCTGATTGGCCCCCTCCCAGATGGATGTTCTCAGAATTGGCTGAGACCAAGGAGAAACTGGCTTGAGTCTTCTGGCCCTCACTGGTGCCTGGCATCTAAGAAGCCCCAACCATGTGCACCCTGACAGAGCCACTGGTCACCTGCTGTATCTCTGCGATCTGGCTGGACATCACAAGACAGTTTCCCTGGTTCTCAGAATAGAGAGAGAGGTGGGGAGGGTCTGCCACACCCATGGGTGCATGACCTTTGGTTTTCACATTATATGCTACACATAGGTTCTGGTGACCACCCTTGGCACACATGAAGAACGCACTGAGCACTTTGTAAGCGCCATTCCCTCCCCCACATCCGCATCTTCCAGGCCAGCTTCTGGCCACTGGTACAGCAGTGAACAGGACAAACAAGCCCTGCACCCATTGATATGCTCTGCTAAGGGCCAAAAAGAGCACACAAAAGCACACTGACATGTATAGATCGTGCCATCTGTGGCATGGGTTATAGCATATGGTGTATACTGTACTCATTTATCAAATATAATACAGATTCCAATATTATAATCTAGATTTGCATGCATCTAGTTAGTATCCACACAGCGAAAATAAGACAGTGCAGAGCAAGGGGGCTGGAAGGCAAGGGGTGCTGTTTTAGGGGTGGCAGGAAATGACATCAGTACACAGACCAAAGGAAAAGCAATGTGAGCTACATAAAGATCTACATGCCAGAGGTCACACCAGACCTGCAGCAGGGGTGCCACGGTGCCAGTTAGAATGTGGGGAGGAATTACTCAAGGCCTTGTTAGATGCAGAGCCCCTGGGCCCAGTCTCAAAGAGTCTGGTTCAGAGCTCTGCCTATCTGTGGGCCTCTGGGGGTCCTAGGACCACATGGGAAGAAAATACAGCTTTACATTTCCTGTATGGTTCAGATCCTCAAGCGTGCTCAGCAAGCCTGCTCCATGCGTTTATAAAACCCCAAGGATTTAAAATCTACACATCCTAAAATCAGCTACTAGAGCATGACAGGTCCTCCCAGCTCTTTCCCATGTATCCGTGCGATCCTCAGCAATCACTAAAGCAGAAGGAGCTCAGTCATCCCCTGAAATAAGGGGAGACAAGCCGGTCTGGAACTGCCAGTGAGTGAAGGGTCGGAATGGGGACAAGCCAAACACTCTGCCCCGATACCAGGGTTTTAGGCTCCTACCTCAGGAGAAGGACAGTGGTGAGAGAGGCCTCCCCAGATGCAGCCATGGCCCACTTACCTACCCTGCACACCTAGATGGCTCTGAAATGACAAGGCAGCCCTGGGATCTGGAGGTCAGAAGGCTGGTTCAAGTCTTGCCTCTGTTTCTCATTGGTCACCTGACTTTGCAAGCTCTGAGTGCCAATAAAATTGTCCAAAAAATGGATACAAATGGTTGCAATATCTATGGCTAGAGAAGGCACATGGGAAGCGCTTTGTAAAATCTTCCATCCAGAATTTATTCCGCCAGAAAAAAAAGTTCTAGAGGTGGTGGCATAAGCCTTTGATTCCAGCACTCAGGAGGCAGAGGCAGGTGGATCTCTGAGTTCAAGGCCAGCCTGGTCTTCAGAGTGAGTTCTAGAGTAGCTGGGACTAAACAGAGATATTCTAACTCAAAAAAAAAAAAAAAGAAAAAGAAAAAGAAATGAGACAGGGTCTCATGTAGGCCAGGGTGGCCTCAAATTCACTATGTAGCCAAGGATGACCTTGAACTTCTGGTTCTCTCATCTCCATCTCCCAAGCGCTGGGATCACGGGAAAGCATCGTCACGCCATTTCACATAAGAAATTTAGCTCTTGATATAAATAATTCTATTATTCCATCTAAACAAATTGTGCCTACAGCCCAGCACCAAAGTACAGTGGCACACTGAACCAAACCCAGCCCAACAAGCAGCGAATTCCCAGAAGCGATTCTGTCCTTTATGGGATCCTTCTAAGGATGTCAAAGTTCATGACCTTTCGCACATTTTAATATCTCAGTACCCCACAGCTACCCAAGCCTCCCCCTCCCTCTCTCTCTTTGCTCCTTGCCCAAAGTGTGTTCTCTCTGTCTCTCTCTGTCTCTGTCTGTCTGTCTCTCTCTCTCTGTCTCTCTCTCTCTGTATGCATGGAGTGTGGTGCGCTATGCACATACGCACAAAAGCAATCTTTCACCCCACCACGCAGGCCCTTAACTTCCTCTCCTTCCTCCTTCCCAAGTTCACATCATTTCTCTCTCTATGGGACAGCTTGGCCTTCAGATAGAGTTTCCAGGTCCCTACTTTTCCGCCCATCCTCCCGAGGTATAATTATCTAGATTCTCAAATCCCTGTTGCATCCCTGGGTCCCCGAGCAGAAGAAGTCGGGAGATCAGCTTGAAATCATGAAGAATCCCCCCAGAAACCAAAATGCTCCTTCATCAAATACAAATGTTGTGTGTGGCACGTGAACAAATGCACACATACCAGGCACATTTGTACACATGAGTGAGCTGCAGCACAGGTATGGCTGTGCACTTGTGCCGTGTGCAGATGCCATCTTTGCACACGTGCGGTTTCGTGTGTTTGTACATGAAAGCACACACGTGTAAGTTCACATGCTTTATTTTGGGCAGAACCCCTCACACACCTATGCCGTTTGTGCCCTGTGCCTTGCTTTCCAAGTCTGTCACACTGAGAGAGGGAAGCCGGCAGTGGCCGAGCCATCACCCCCCACCCCACCCCACCATCATCAGCCCTCCCTCCCAACTGCCTCTAGAAACAAAGACAGTTTAGCAAGGAACTCCCCAGCTAAGCTGTTTTTTTTTTTTTTAAGACCTTCAGCCAGCAGCCGCCTGGCTGAGCGGAATGTCTCACTTTATTAGTGAGTTTGGCCTTGGGTGTCTGGCTGTTTGATCAATCCTGCTGGGGGTCAGTGATATTTCCTCCCGGGCTCCCCCTGCCCTGCCCTGCCTCCCCTCCGCACCTGATGAACAGCGTGCCCCTGGACCGCTGATCACCTATTGATTTTCCAGTCCGAGGCTGCCTCTGCCGCCAGCTGCCATCTCCAGCCCTGTCACAGGGACCACTTGGTGACTAACTGATCCCTGGGTCCCTCCCAGGTCCCCCGCCCCTCACTGCAGGCCCAGATTCCACAGCATTGCCCAGGCTTAAGCTTCTAGCTAAGTCCATTTCTGCCCTGTCCCCAGGGCTCTGTATAAGGCTGGGTACCAATCAAGGCCTCTCCCAGTGGCTGTTCCCATTCTGTCCAGGACACCCAGCTTCATGATCTTGGACAAGTTACCTTAACACTACCTTAGTTCCCCACATGTAAACCTGGGACAATGTAAGAATCCACGCATCTTGAGCCAGTAAAATGACTCCTTGGGTAGATTCCCCTCTCTTGGGACTTGAATTCAATCCCCAGTACTCCCATGGTGGAAATTGAGAACCCACTCCCACAAGTTATCCTTAGACCCCCCCCACAAGCACATTGAACACATCGCCTCTCACCCCCAAAATAAATTAAAAACAAAAAATTGGAAAAGTTAGGCATGGTAGCACACACCTTTAATTCCAGCACTTGGGAAGCAGAGGCAGGGGGATCTCTGAGCTGTGGGCCAGCCAGAGCTATGAGGTTTGAAAACAAAACAAAATAAAACGGTAATAAAAAAATATTAAATAAAAGAATCTACCCCGCTTGTACATAAGGCAGAAGTTCCCAAAACCTGTTCTGGGTGATCCTGGGGGGCCAGAGATCTTTCCAGACTCCTCTCTCTCACCAAAACCTCTGAACTCTCAGCGGGCTGTCCCAGGAGCACATGAGAGCGCCTCCCTCCAGCTGCAGAGGCAGATATGAGAGCCCGGCTGCCTTCTGCAACCGTGTGGTGCAGCCACACTTCCTCCTGTATTTTGTGTGTGGAAAATATAGGCGCATCGTAAAAATGTTATTTGTGCTCATATGCATTTATTATTGCTCTTTTAAATAAATTATAAACGAGGATCATTAAACTTTCTGTCTTAATTCCTAAAACAGTAAATAGTGAGAGATACAAACTGCACTCACAGAAGCCCATTGAGGTCCTTAACTGTGGGGATCGTGCAAGCACAGGCAGACACACGTGTGTGCAGATGCCTGAGCTCACGTATGCATTCCAGTGTGGATGCCAGGGATCAAACTTGGCTGTCATTTCACAGGAACCATTCACATTGGGCGTTTTTTGTTTTGGGTTTTTTTTTTTTTTTTTTGGTTTTTTTGTTTTTCTTTTTTTTCAGACTGCATCTCCTCTTGGAATCTAGGACTTGTTAATTGAGCTAAACTGCCCGGTCAGCAAGTTCTAGGGAATCTGTTTCTGACTCCTCTGGCTGGGATTACACACATGTCCCAATTCTCCCAGCTTTTTGTATAGGTGGTGGGACCCAAACTCAGGTCATGCTCCAGTCTCAGATAGGTTTCTGTTTCTGTGAAAAATATCATGACCAAAAGCAGCTTGGTGAGGAAAGGGCTCATTTCAGCTTACAGCTCCACATCACTGTCCATGGCTGAAGGAAGTCTGGGCAGGACTGGGAGGGAGGGGCTGATGCGGAGGCTGTGGAGGAGTAGTGCTTACCGTGTTACTCCCCAAGGCTTGCTCAGCTGCTTTCATATAGCAGCCAGGACCCCCAGCCCAGGAGGGGTACTTCCCACAGTGAACTGGGCCCGCCCACTCCAGTCCTCAATCGAGAAAATATGCTACAGGCTTGCCCACAGGCCAATCTAGTGGTAGCATCTTCTCAATGTTCCCTCTTCCCAAATGACTTTAGCTTGTGTCAAGCTGCATAAAACTAGCCAGCACACTAAGTTTTTTCTCTGACCACCTGTGAGGGCTACTCTCAGTCACCAACCTGACGACGTCTGCAATTAATTTAAATCCAAACAGTTGGGTACACCTGTGAGGGATTTGTTTTTTTTCTTAATCTTACCTTCCAATAATTTAAAGTGGGGAGACTCGATTTCAATCTGATTTGTTTGAGGTGGGAAGAGCCACCTTTAACCTGGGCCACACCTTCTGCAGGCAGCCTGTATCAAGAACAAGAAGAAGGACGCTTGTTCTCTTTGCCTGCTTGTTCCTGCTCTCGCTGGCAAGTCCATTCCTTCACTGGCATTAGAGCCTACTTCTTCGGGATTCCAGTGTATACTGAAGACCAGCTGAGTGATCCACCCTTGCGGACTGGAGAGTTACTAGAATCTTGGACCTTCTGTTGATAGACAGCCATTGTTGGACTAGCTGTATCACAGCCTGCAAACCACTCTAATAAATTAGATAGATAGAATATATCATACATATATTGATAAATAGAATATATACTATATATTATATATATTTCCTATCAGTTCTATTCCTCTAGCGAACCATGACTAATACACTCCCTCAATTTTAAGATCATAAAAGAAGTTGAAAATTGCTGTGCAAGATGCGTGCACAGGGCCCATTCTCCGCCTCTGGCAGTTCAAGCCAGGTGTGGTGGCACATGCCTTTAATCCCAGCACTTGAGAGTCAGAGGAGGGCAGATCTCTGTGAGTTTGAGATTGGCCTGGTCTACAGAGTGAGTTCCAGGATAGCCAGGGCTACACAGAGAAACCTTGTCTGGAAAAACCAAAAGATTAAAAAAAAAAATAAAGGCGGTTTTTAAAAAATGCACCATGATGTTGGAGAACAAGGCAACAGGCATGTTGACAGGTGGAGCAAATATTGAGTATCCTAAGTTGTGGCTGCAGCCACACAGAAGGGAAGCCCGGGATCAGGCTAAAGCTCTAATATTCAAGATTTTTTAAAAAATATTCTTAGTTATGTGTAAGTATGTGCACGTGAGCGCAGATACCCACGGAGGCTCTATTCTAGAGCTGGAGTGACAGGCAGCTGTGACTCACTTGATGCGGATGCTGGGAATGGAAGCTGGTCCTCTGGAAGAACAATACATGCTCTTAAACACTGACCCATCTCTCCAGCCTCCAATCACAGCTCTAAGCAGTTTCCCCTGCCTCCTGTTGCTGAGGCCACGCCCCAGATTCCCTGCTCCTCAAGGCTACAGGAGGAACGTCAACGTCTGTGGCAGACAGAAACACTAGCTAGACCTGGAATGGTCTCAGATTTCCACAACCCACCTGCTGCTCCTTGTACTGTGGCAGGCGCAGCTGGTAACTCTGTAATGCTTGCTGGCAGTCTTAGAGTCCCACCGTGATCATCACAAACTGGAGTGTGAAATGAGGGGATGTACGCATTCCTCTTGGAGGCGCTGAAGATCAAGGGCCTGGCTGGTAAAGTTCGTGGACAATGTGACTCCTCACATCCAGACCAGAGCAGGCCTTAACTCTCCGGCAGTAAAACAAGTCTGGCTTCTAGACTGCGCTGTCCCTGGTGCACAGACACAGAACGCCAGCGACCCCTGCTGGCCTCTGAGTGCAGCACACGTCACAAGCATCCAGTCACCTCTTCTATGTTGCGGACAGGTCAGACTATGAGCTTGCACATCTTGCACAGAGAGCCTAGACTCTATAACAAGGATCTGACCCTGCCCCACACAGGGAACGCAGCTGTACAGGCTGACCCATCGGTTTAGACAGCCTTGACCGGAGCTGCCCGTCTTGAGTAGTCTGAGCCTCAGTACCCTACAATAGGGACCAAACCAGGCTGGGACTCTCCCTCACCATCCCCGCTACAACTGCGCTCCCAACCCCACGCACACGGACATTTCCTGAAACTCTGGATGTCAGCGTGTCGCTCTGACTCAGAAAAGCCTTCAGAGGTTATGCAAACTCTTGCTTTCACATCAGCGTGAACTTGACTTGTGCAGACTGACATCTCAGAACAAGCCTCAGATCACCCAGGAGGCTGCACCTCCCCAGAGCAGCAGAGTTCTCCAGGTAGCCTGTAGTTCCAGGCCTGGCTGCAAAGGCCCTCTGGGTCACTGTAGCCAGGTCCAGTGTCCTATATCAGCACGATGCCCCTCTCACTATTGCTTCCTCACACTGCGTCGCAAAACTTGGGACGCATGACACGTTTTATCATAGCCACAGATGGTCAGGAACCTAGACAGGGCACAGTAGGATGGCTTTGTCTCTGTTACGCCTGCTGAGGGTCAATCGGGCTGGATTTGAAGGGACTGGGGTGGGACTCACCTCCGCAGTGGCACTCCAGCTCCTAGGCAGGAAGGTATGAATAAGATAGGGATCTTCTGGGACTTTTGCCCAGACCAGTCCCTGGTCTTGCCAACATTCTGGCATTATCTAACCTACTGGGCCTGCTCAGAGGCAGCTCAGTGTCCCGGCAGTGACGTTTTGTGGCCCAGCTACACACAGCATCACCTCACAGTCTTCCATGAATAAAAGCAGGCACACAGGCATGCAAGTCCCAGAGAAGTGATGGACTGACTCTACCTCGTCATGGTAAGAACTTTGAGGAGTCTGCACCACATGTGACCAGGCAGTAGGGGCACACACCTTTAACCCCAGCACTTGGGAAGCAGGTCGATCTCAAAGTTTGAGCCTAGTTGGTCTACAGAGTGGGTTCCAGGGCAGCCAGGGATACCCTGTCTCGAAAAACAAAAACAAACAAATAAAAGAGCACGCTTAGGCACCAGCCCAACAAGTGGCTCCTGGATCTTGTGTTCAGTTCCCACAGCCAAGCCCTGGTGTTCCCTCCTGGAGCTCAGAACTGGCTGGCCAGTGAGCCTGGATGTTTCCCCACATCTGGAATTATGAGCCATGCGCCACCACACCCAGCATGCTCACACGGGTTCCGGGGGTGGACTCTGGTCCTTACGCTGACAAAGCTCCCACTTCTAGATCCAAGTGCTTACAGGCAAGGGAGGGGCGTCAAGGGCATGAATGGAATAAGGGGAAATAGCTCCTCGGCTGCCTCTGTCCATCCATATCTGCTCTCAGATTGCCAGAAAAGTGACCAAAACTCATCGGTCAAGACGAGGTGACTCCTATTGGCCAGCAGAGGGCAGCACAGTGCTACTCTGCAGCATCAGAAGCACCAGTGGACAGGACTGGATGGGAGTTGGGGTCGGTCAGAACCTCCACATCCCTGGTAAGGATGGGCTGATCTAGCACTTGAGAGCCATGAGGGCGGGAATTGTATCGCATTGACTGTTGTATCTTAGGCCATTTTATCTGAATGTTGAAATGAATGGGGGAGGGGGGCAGCAGGCATGCACACTGATAGCCCAGACATGAGGCACTTGGTATGCTAAATATCCATGTGTCTCACCAGATAAGGTTTGATGGTATCTATATACCAGGCTTGTTCTTGGGAACTTAAGAGTATTGTATGTCCAAGAGAGGATCCATCCTGAAGCTACCACTTGCCTGGGGTGGCCAGCAGCCCCACCTGGATGTGCTTCCCACAAAAGATCTGGTGTCCCAATCGCCAGGACCAGGGGGCCCCACTCTGGGCCCCTGAGAATCCCTCCTAGACATAACCCTGGCTACCTCTAGCTTCAGCCCATTTAGATGGCCCATCGTTGCATCTGATGCTTTCCTGGATGTTGTATCTCCATCATTCAAAGTCCTCCTTGGAGGAGACCCCATACATCCTGGCACCACATTGGTGATGGGGGAGGGGCAGGGGTGTCTTCTAGGATATAGCTGGACTTAAAGGTGGCAGGAGTCTTGTCTACTGAACCATCTCAGGGCCAGGGCTTCTGAAAATCAATCCAGCACCAGGGCAAACGAAGAGGGGATTTATTCCAAGCTGTCATCCTCGCTTGACAAAGAAATCTGATCCAAAGATAACTGTGGAGTCACGGTTCACAAAGTGACTGTCTGGGTGGGCCTTACACCTCAGACTTGTAAACACTGCTACGCTCCTGGCTGTGATTAAAAACCAAACCAAAGCAACGCAGGCACAGCCCACGGTGAAGAAATGCCAGTGGGAGCGAGGCACATCCTGACAGGAAGCGAAGAGGAACATTTGCACTCCGCGCCCTTTCTCCTTTTCATCCAGTCTGGAAGCCCAGTCCCTGGGATGGTGCCACCCTCATTCAGGACGTGTCCTCACTATACCCTTCTGGAAATGATCTCGAAGCCATAGGGTATGTCTCCTAAGTGATTCTCAATCTAGTCAAGCTGACCATGAAGATAACTAACCCAGACATGGAACAGTAATATTCCATTTAATAGGAAATCCTTAAAAAAAATGCATAGGGCCAAAACTGGAAACAGGGTACCCTGACTATAGAGGATCACCAGGGAACATTTGAATGCCAATGCTGGTAACCGATGCTTACTACCAGTGATAGTGCACTGTATCAAAACCCAGTGGCCACACAACAAAATGAGTGCTCATTAAAGTTGGGACTTGGAGCCAGCAGTTCAGAAGGCAGGGTGCGTCTACGCAGGTTGAAAGCATCGTTTCCATCTTGAAGCTGCCATCTATCTTACTGCCTCCTGTGTTGGAAATACATATGGAGAAGCTGGGTCCACAGAAACCACACAAGCTCCCATCGGTGCCAGCACTGTTTACCCATGAACACGGACAGGACTTTTCCCGTGAGCTCACTCCTACCCAGGGGGTAGTGCCAGCCCGGCTGCTGTGACTGGCTTTCCAACTGCAGGTGGAAACTAACTCCACCCTGGTGGTGCAGAGCGAGGAAACGAGGCATCCCTGTTCCTGTAAACACTGGAAGCTCCTTCATGCACTGGAGACGCAACTCTGTCGAGCTAAGGTGCAGTTCACGAGCAGACCAGAGACCAATCCTGTGACCCGCAGGAGCCACGGATAAACACACCTGAAGGCCCAGTTAGGCTAGGATTGGGTCCCGAAACGCAGATCAACTTCCAGATGAGCACGGGGCGAGGGGGGGGGGCTCCTACTTTGTACCCGTGTTTGTGGACAAGTATGTGTATGGTGTGTACCCACATGTATAGCTGTATGAACACAGGTCAGTGAAGGAAGCTCCAGACAGTACACACTAGCAATCCCCCTGTTTCCACCCCACACAGCACTGGGGTTACAGGTGCAAGTGCAGCCATGCCTAGCTTTTTATGTGCGCTGGACTCTAAACTCAGGCACATATCCAGTGAGCCGACACTCCAGCGCCCAGAGACCCCTTGCTTCACACATGTTTGGTCTTAGCATTCCAATCACCAGACTTAATTCTCTCTGCTTTGTCCACTCTTCTACAATCCCAGCACCACCCGTGATGGGCCTGCGTCCGTCTCTGTAAAAGACAGCCACACGTTTCTCACTTTTTTCCGCTTACTGACATCAATGTCGTCAATGCCGGTGACTGTATGAGGTGTGAAGGAGCTGTACTTTACAGAACACCTCAGTGTCGTCCTCCCTACTGCCCCGCACACCCTCCCACCAGTCACATGCTATGGAGCATGTCCTTGTGATGAGCCGACTAGCACCTGATTCCAGCACAGTGGCCTCCACTCGGCCCACACTGTTGCTACCCACAGTCTGCTCGTGGGCTGTGCAAAGGATCGTGTAATCGCTGTTTTAGCGCCTTTCTCTGGTGGGGCCTGACTCTCTTGGTTTACTGGACCTCCGTATCTGTCTGCATGAGCCTCTTTCACCCCTTTGCCCGGGTTCCTACTGAGGTAGTCTTTCACTGCTGACTTGAGGGCCGCTTTGTGTGCCCCTGACACCTCTCCCTTCGCTGGCGTCACCCCACTGCGATGACAGCTCCCAGCTCACATTCAGGCCCCTGCCAGCTCCCAAAGCAACTCCCTAAGACAGAAGGAGACAAGCAAAGAAAAGAGAAATGGGAAGTAAACTGCTGTTCAAATGAAACAAACGAATATAAAAAAGATCAACAAACTAAAGTAAATGGTAAGGAAAAATGTTTGTCAAAACAGCATAAAATAAATAAAATAACCCATGTTCTTTTATTAAGAACTTCATGCTATGGAGACATGACCCAGAAGTCAGGGTAGAGAGCAAAGGGGCCCAGTCCAGTACAAGTAAACACAGCAGCCGAGGGGCAGAGCAAACACTACACGGACCTAAGACTGTGCTTTAGAATAGATTAATGAGGGTGGGGAGACGGCTCAGCAGGTAACACCATTTGCCCTGGAAGCGTGAGGACTTGAGTTCAGATCCCTAGAGCCCACAGAAAGCTGGACAGTAGCATGCATCTGTAATCCCAGTACTTCTACAGGGAGATGAGCGTGGGGACAGAAGGCTCCCCAGAGGCCTGAGGGCCAGCTGGTCTGGCGGACACATCAGCAAGTGACGTAAGGATCAACACCTAGTTACCCTCTGATCTCCACATGTACCACAGTACACACACACTCACACACACACAGAGAGAGAGAGAGAGAGAGAGAGAGAGAGAGAGAGAGAGAGAGAGAGAGAAAGAGAATAAAAAACCAGATTAAAATGGGGTGAGGAAGGAATCCAAAAAAAAGGGCGAAAGTAGGCAGAAGGCGGGCTGATAAGTTCCTATCAGCCAATACTGGTCCTAGAGTCCCTGTGTCCCAATGCAGGGGCCACATGAGTGGTCAGAACACAGACAGGAGCTCACCCACCAAGCTGACACCAACAAAGAACAGCGACCTTTGTACTCAAAGCCAGCGACAGCGGCATTATGGGCAGACCAGGCCTCGCCAGAACTGGGCCTCCACATGGCTGTGGAGACTCTCAGGATCAAGCACTGCTAAGTCTCCCACATCCCTACTCCCTGCAGAAGCCACCGCAAGCAGCAGAGTGTATCTGCAGAAGCAGAAGGCTTAGGGGACCTCTGCACTGGGAGCCACGTAAGCAGGCGAGGACAAAGCTGGCCTCAACACGTTCAAAACCGCCCTAGAGCATCAGGGATATCTCCAGGATTCACCCCACATTAGCCCCACTCACTGGAGAAAGCGGTGACTGAGGACCTGGGGCAAGTCCTTCGCAGGCCACCTGTCAGGCAAAACCTAGCTACTCTGTCAAATATGACTGGCTTCCTTCCAGTTCCCATGACCTAAGAAGCTTCAACAGAAAGCCCATCGGAGTTCTGTTATCTGCTTCATCGTGATAGGAAGCCAAGGAGAATCGAGTTATGGCACTGAAAAGTGGGAAATGTTTGATCTCACCCGAGGAAAGGACATGGGTCCAAGACCGGGTAGCACGAACTCCGCTGACAAGGAACAGACAGTCCCTCACTGCTGGAAACCCATTTGTTCAGCACTGGGACTACATTCCAGGAGTGGCGGGGCTCAGTCTTGATGCCAGCTGGCCCACAGTCCACACAGCCCACACCCAGCAGTTTCCGGGCTCTGGGACTTCACCATGTTTTTGTTTACATTTTGTATTGGTTTTTAATTGGTTGGCTGATATAAGATTGTTGGCATTTGTTTTACCCCAAGAACATTATAAAATAATAATAATAAAAGAAATAAATCACCACCCAGTAACAACATCATTCTACCTCCCTCCGGGTCCACCCTCCAGCCTTTGGCTGACAAGCATCTCCCCTCTCATACCCACACCGTGTACACAGTCCAAGGGCTCAAGCAACATGTGCGGACTGACCCACAAAGCAGGCCAGAGCCTGGGTTCCAATCCACAGCAAATCACCTGTGGAACACATGGAAATGCACGGAGGATGCCCTGGGCCACAGTCTCGTGCAGACTTTCTGGATGGTGAGAGTCCACCTCTACCCAGAAAGGCTATAATGCAGCAGTGTAGCACAGGAGACAGAGTCGGAAGGCCGCCTTCAGCTGTCTGGATCGGGAGGTAGAGATGACTATGTACTCGGACCATGCAAAGACAGACACAGCAAGAGAAGCCGGCTTGCTCCCATCTGCGCCACTCTGGAGTGCACAGCCTCCCATTTTAGATCTGTGACCTCAAATTTGAGGATAGGGTTCCTCCAGCCCCTTTCCCTTCCACTACAACACAACCTTTAAAAAAAGAAAAGAAAAACAACACTTGCTGCTCTTGCAGAGGACCCAAGTCCAGTTCCCAGCACCCGTGTGGCAGCTAGCTGACAATCCATGCCATTGTATCTGGTCCCCAGGCATGCCTTGTGCAAATACACACACAGGGAAAGCACACGAGATAAAAATACAATTAAGACGTCTTTAAACTAGCAAACAACAGAAGGAAGCTGGGGAGATGGCTCTATTGACCAGGGGCTTGCACACAAGCACAGAACCTGAGTGGGATTCCATGAAGCCATGTAAAGAGCTGGGTATGGCGGCGCACGCTTATAATCCTAACCCTGAGGAGGCAGAGGGGGAACCCTGGAGCTCACTGGCAGCCAGCCTAACTGGAAGGGTAAACCCCAGGCCCCAGTGACAGACCTCGTTTCAAAAGTAAGCTGGGCTGTATCTGGGAAATGCCACCCGAGGAAACCTCTGGCTTCCGGATGTGACCACATGCACACTATGGTTTGCCCATACACACCCCACAAAAAACATTAACGAAACAGTAGGGAGCCCGCGGCTGACAAGAATGAGAGAGCCTCTTCAGATCTTCCTTGAAACAATGCCCCATGCTTTGCTCTAACAAGGTCTGAGAACATCCGGGCACATTGCGTGTACTATGGGGCTCTGTGTCGATGTGTGCCCCACCCCAACTGCTGTACACGACAGCATCAGTTGGTTATCTTAGCCACTGCCAGGCTTCACCTGGAATAATAAACTGGACCATCTCACAGACAGGAGAAACAAGTCCTCTCAGGTAGAAATATTTATTATGATTAACAACGCACCACTATTTACACACTTATAAAATGGAAATAAAAATGACAGAGGTTTGGCGCCAAAGTGGCACGTCCAAACTAAAACCAGTACAAAAATAAACTTTTAAGCTACGCTTTTAAAATAAACATGGCTGAGACAGTAGGGGAGAAGTCTGTCTTGCCGTGTGCTGGAGTGCCACCACTGTCGCAGCAAAGCAGCCCTGCTGAGTATGAACAGTGCCCGGGGGAGCTGCCCGTGATCTTGCAAAAATGCAAGCAAACGAACAAAGATAAATATACAAGAATTATATTCCTGAGCTACACAAGTTTAGGGCGTCTAAACTGTAGTGGGTTCCTGCTAAAGAGGAGTCCCGTGGGGTCGAGGCTGATGAACTTTCCCTGGCGCCCAAACACTGGCACCAGAATGTGGCATCGTGCTCTGAAAGAAATCTAAGCCCACTGCTAACAAAGACGGAGCCTGTGATCCTGCATGGCCCACCATCATGGCACTAAGTCTCCCGCTGCAGATAAGCAGGGACATGGGCAGAGGAAAGGAAGAAGCTAACTGGTTCGAGGCCCCATGCCTGCATTTCCTTCAGTACTTGCTGCACAGAGCAGTAGTGGACCGCAGCAGTCAACAACCATGGGCACAGCAGGCCAACACAGGCAGCGAGAGAGCCCTGTCTACACAGCCTTCAGCCTCCAGCGGCTCACTCCCCTCCTCACCCACCACAGAGCGGGACCAGGACTGTGCCTGCTGGAGTAGTGTGCTGACTACTGAAAGGGAGGCCAGAGCACAGCCGAGCCAACGCCTGCTTGGCCTAGGAGCAGTGCAGCAGGACACTGGCCATGCTCAGACACCTCTTGGGTCCCAGCGAGGATAACAAATGCTGAGGGGAGCAGGAAGAGGGAGCTAATGTGCAGGGCGCAGTCCACACCTGAGCGACTGCCTGTGACACCTGAGCTGGTGCCGGAAACATGGAGAGAGGATGCCAAGCCGTCCCTGCAGCCACATGCTGAGCTCCACTCATTGGTCCTGGACCTTGGCCTTTTTGGCTTTCAGGGACAGGTGCTGCAAGAGAAGAGGAAACATTAATGGAGATGGTGAGACTGAGAAAACAGACTCAAGCCGACTCCAGTCAGATCCTCCACCTAGCCCACGCGGTTCCAAGGAATGCTATGCCCCTTGGGAAGCTGTCTGCAGGGGGCCAGCTATAAATACAAGAAACTTCCTTACATCGCCATGGACACAACTGAGAACCGGGGAGAAAACATACTGTAGGCAAATCCAAATTCCTACAAATTCTCAAATATGTATCTGAGGCAGAGGATAAACATAAGCTTCTAATCAGGGATCTCCCCTCACCAACGGAGGGGAAGCTGACATCCCGTCAATAACGTAAGCCAATGAGGCACAGACCCTCAGCTCAGCCAGGCTAGCACCCAGAGGCTCTTCCCAAGAGGATGCTGCACCCCCAACTGCTAGTGCCCAAACCCCATGTCCTAGCACATCCAACATGACCACACAGAACCCCAGAGAACTGTAGCCCTGAAGAGACAGCACACTACCAACAACATGAGCTGAAAGACCAGCAGGCCCCAGGCCTAAGAACACGGGTGGATTCCAGGCTTTCTACAAACTTGTGCCTGAGAGGAGAGCACAGGTCCTCAAACAGTGAGCCTAAATGCTCTCCTAGATCCCAAGGGTCTCTCTGGGGCAAATCTCGGTGGGCTTGCTGCTTCTCTGAATTCTTCCCTCTCTGATCCTCACCAGACATGACCCTAAACTAATTCTGGACATGGGTGGCCTCATCCAGGCAGAGGCAAAGACACCACCAGCCTGTGAGCCATTTCTGGTATCTTTACTGGAAGGAATGCCAAGTATAAACAAAGCTGACTTTGAGCCTCTACAGAGAGAAAGCAACTTTGAAAGACAAATGATGGAAAGTCACCGGAGGCGCCAGGAAGAGCATGCCAACAACTGAGGGCTTCACATGGCCCAGAGGCCGTGTCCAAGGCAGCAGACCTGCCCTGCACGGGCAGCCCCTGGAAACCTGGAGAGTCCCTGAAGAAATGGCTCAACCTTTGGACCTCAATCCAAAATGATACCAAGCTGCCACAAAGGGGTTCTGGGGCGCCCTGCCATATAGTGAGGATGTTCTGGGTGGTTTCTAAAGGGCCAGCTCTCCCCAACCCTCTCATCATGGTGCAGGTGAGGGCTGAGAGCAGAAATTCTGAGAGAAGAGATAAACACAGAATGCTAACCTTGTCATTTTCTTCAACACACTGAAGCAATCTGCCCCTAAAGAAACCAACTTTGAGCTGAGAAGGAAAAATACTCAGTTTGTCGGCCAGCTCTCTCCAGTGCTGGGCTGCCTCCCGGAGGGCAGCACCCTGCTATTGGAACAGGCCCTCCACAGCATGCCCACTCTCTGCACCCAGCCTGCCTTCTAACTATGTCTTTGGCCCCTGAAGGCTGCTGTTTCCAGCCGATTAGACGGAAGAGGCTTTCTTCTACTCCAGGTAACTTCTGTTCAACCCAACAGAGCCGAACATGCCGGGCACCCACAGTCCGTCTGGTTCCCAGCTGAAATACCCGTGTCAGGACATGTGAAGAACTGCAATGGTTTGAGCCATGTTTTGCTCTTTGACCTAAGAATGAAATGATGCAAGGGTTCAGAGGGCAACTCCTCAGCCTCACAGAGGAGGGATCACTCTCCAAGAGCAAAGCATGTGAACAAACACACGGAGCAGGTCTGTGGCACCTCAAAAGGGTCACCAAGGGCAGGCAGCTACTGCTCCACCCCTGCTGACTGCAAAACAAGACCCTCTGCATACACAGGGAGGCCTGAGAACGGCCGCTGGCCTCTCAGAGACACTGCACATGGCAAAAGAACTCTTTAAAGGGTTAAGATGAAAAACAGAACAAAATTCATTCAAGGTAGAATTACACAGAGGAAAACTATCCTTCAAAAATAAAAACGAAGCAATACACTTGCAAATAAACAAGAGGGTGTTCCACCACAAGACGGCGCTGAAGACGCACTGAAGGAAGTTCCTCGGGCAGGGATCCCACAATGACAGTGGGAAATAGAGATGCTCTGCTATTCACTCTGGTGAAGATACAACTAACTGCTTAAAAGTAATCATAACGTATTACCAAGTATAAACATGTGCAGAAATAAATTACTGACCATCAACAGAACAAAGGATACTTGGATACAAAGCAAGATACTGGTGTAAGTTTCTTACATTATAGCTAAGCAGTGTGATACTAATTCAAGATCAACCATGAGGAGGAGTCCAGGGTGTAAAAGGCCTCAAAGAAATAAAATATAATACTAAAAAAAATTAATTGAAAAGCAGTAAGTTTTAAAAATAAAAACAATGACTAAAATGGACTATTGGAAACATTTCAAGGCAGCGTGCTTAAAAACAATCACTCAGGTCAATTTCCAGCAACACACACACACATTCACACATGCACGCACATTCACACTAATAATTACACAAACTAACTTACCACACAATTAGAGCACAGTGCAGACTGAACAGTCTGTGGGCCTCACCCAGCCAGAAAGCCAGTATACCTGTCAGTCTTCCAAACATGATCAACCATCTTTCAACTAAGTTATATTAGAAGGATGCATGGACTTTGGGGTCAATGAATGGACCATTTTTGCAAAAATGAAGAAATCATAAATCTGTTTTCCAAAGTGCAAGTAGTAATGGTCTCACCTGTGTACTGTGTGTGTGTGTGCGTGTGTCAGTGGGGGTGGCTGGGAATGATCTAGGGTACTGAGATGGAAAACACACAAAGACAACACTATGAAGAGGCTGCTGTTTGCCTGGGGCCAGGTTCCCTCCAGTCTTACCGTTCCTTGTTGATAAAAGTGTGGAGCCAGCTCCAGCAGCCAAGCAGATTCTATGGCAGTCACGTCTCGCATGTAATACTTGGAGGTCTGTATAACTTCATTGTAGATAACCCTAAACAAAGTATGGATGGAAACACAGGCTGACGTCACCTCTGCACTCAGCACAGCAGGTGCACGCTGTCTGGGTGCGGCTCTACACACAGGCACTGCGGCAGCTCACTCAGCCTCCCGACCGAGTGGTAAGTCACTGTGTTCCACAGATGCAACTCTACATCCTGCATGATTTCCAGGGCTCTCCAGCCAGCCACAAAGGACCTTGCCAGATCGTGGCCTGCATTTGCAGAGCTCTCAACAGAACTTAAAGACTTAATTAGAAAGTACAGAAATGGACTCAAAGTCTTGATTGTTCCAAAAGAGACTAGAAAATGACCGTAAAGACACACAAAAGAACCTTCCAAAGTGACAAAAATATTTTAAATGCAATTTTGCATGCAGGTTACACTTCTGTCAAAACCCATCTTTAACTGTCATAAATTATGTCTTAAGAGGAAAAAGACTTATCTAGGGACAAGGAAATATAGTCAAAGAGCAAGGAACATGTTTGCTAAGCCCTGGACTTCAGGAGTTCACAGAGTAAACACTAGTTTCTGAATTATGGGAAGAATTAACTCAGGGCATCCTTAAGAACTACAAACCTATAAATACAAAAGCCACATGGAGTTTGTCTCTCAAATACCAGTAAATGAATCTCGGTGGATGGAAAGAAGGGGAGGGGAAGAAGTGGCAGGGCTAGGAATGTAATTTCCTTACTGTGCTCAAAGCTTGGGGGAAGAAAAAAGAGAGGGGAAGGAGAAGAGGGGATGGCAGGGAGACAGGAGGGAAAGGGGGGATGAATGGAGAGAAGAACAGGACGCACAGAAAACTGGGTTCCCTCCTGGACTTTTATATACTCAAGGGAGCAGGGAGACAGCTATAAATCCAGCGCTAGGGTCACACTTCACCTAAGAAGCTTCTAGACCTGCACTGGTAAAAGCATGGCCTAATTCTTTGGTCAATTTAAATACTCATCAGAAACACTGCCAGGAGTTAAACAGTGGGCACCGCCCCAGGTTCTGATTCGGGAAGGCTGGGTGGAGCCAAGAACCTGCATTTCAAACATGGTTCCAGGCGGTGCTGCTGCTGGGAGCGCAGGGTACAATGTGCCTGGCACCAGTGTTCCCCGGCTCCATCCCTATCACTGACAATTTCCAACTTCTCGCCACGCCACATGCTCCTGTCTTCCCGAGGTCCGAGTTCTTTCAACTAGTAAAGGGCAAAGCGTTACTGCCTTTAAAATTTCTAATCCTTTGTCAATCCATATTTTTGTAAAATATAGTGTAAATAAATTATAGATAGGAAATAAACACTGGCCTGGGAAGACATAAATGTGGCTTGTGAAACACCATAAACATATCCGTGCTGTCTCTCACTGCTGCACTTGCCTCTGTCTTCCCAGCCAGGACTGCAGACTGGAATCTTCTTTCGGTCACCCTCTGTCAGCTCACTGCTCAGTCCCCAAAAACATGTGCTTCCTTCATGCTGCCACAGCTCTGCTACCCTCTTTCCTAGGTGTAACTGTCTTGAGTCCTTTCCTGCCAAAAACGCCAGTCACCAGGTCCAGAGCAAAGATTATTAATTTCTCCACGGAGCCTGGCTTCCCGGCACTGACTCAAGCACTGCATACAGCCACTAGGAAAAGCCTTCTCCTACAAGAATTCTGTTTGTTTGTTAACAGTATATAGCTGGAGGCCGGTGGTGATGGCACACACCTTTAATCCCAGCGAGGCAGAGGCAGGTGGAATTTTGTGAGTTTGAGGTCAGCCTCGTCTACAAGAGCGAGTTCCAGGACAGGCCTCAAAGCTACAGAGAAACCCCGCCTTGAAAAACAAACAAAGGATAGCTGGGATCCGCATCCCCTATCCATGCTGTACCTCAAACAGGAAGCCTTTAGTCAGTGGGTCAAAGTGAGCACCTATTGGGAGAATGACTGAGGAGATACACTGCAGTTTACTTACGGTTTTTTTTTAAAGAATATTTTATTGAGTACAGTGTAAGGTAGCTGGGTAGTTACTGGAGTGCTGTCTACCTTTAGGGGTTCCCTGATAAAGCAGAAATCCTGGCAACCCAGCACACCCACGTCAACACAGGGAATAGAGCGCCTATACTGCCAGCCCACCCAGAGAACATGTAGGGTCAAGTTCAGCAGCAGGAGGGCTTACCAGCGGGGTGGCTTCTCTGCATAGAGCACGGAGGCAGGGTGGATGTGCAGCTCGTGATCATCACGGATCGTCCTATGAGACAGGAGAATTCTGTGTGAAGCACACTGCATGCACTTACTATGACAGCCTGGAACACTCGACACATGCAAGTCCTTTTCTACAAACGTGTTAGTATTAACCCCCAGGTGCATGTGGATTGGACTTCACACAGACAAGACGCTACTCTCTAGACACACCTCCACCAACACTACCACCTCGGGACCAAGAATAAATCAGGCGAGAAGAGGGCTGGGCATGGTGGAGCACAGCGGTAACAACGACTGTAATCCCAGCTACCTGCAATACTGAGTCAGAAGGATGGGGAGCGGGGAGCAACCTGGAAAACTTAGCAAGACCCTTCTCTTTCTAAAATAAAATGTGAGGTTAGCTCAGCAGCACAGTGCTCGCCTAGCGAGCCCAGCAGGGGAGGGGACGCACTGTGGACACTCAGAACAAACCACACAGGAAAAGAATGTTTATCCACAATAATGATCGTGTCTATCGTCTACAGGTCCCCTCTCAAAACGATCCCTTCCCTGCAGAAACTGAGGTTCCACAGACTTCCTACTGCACAGTGAAACACTGACATACAGCAGGAGGCGCTGTATGTACCCAGTGAAGAAACACTGAAGGCTCCAAAGACAAAATGCCATCATCCCACATGCCAGGCTGTGTCCTATAGAACTTGGGGACACAACGAACAGCCCACTGGGGAAAGTGTCTTCTCTAGACCACACCACTGTTAATGGTTCCTCCCATACTGAAATGTAGATATGTCACTGACATCCTAAACACGTGTCACTGTGTATGGCTGCACTCGGCATTAGGACTCTCCCAGAGAGCAGACAGTCTGCTGGAAGCTTGACAGCCAACCTCACTCGGTTTTAGAAGACCTGATGTCAATTAGAAGCTGCTCAGGCTCTGACCTCTGCACGGTGAACTGTGGCCTCGTACCTATATGCTCCAGAGGAGTGAAGCCGCGCAGCATTTGCAAAGAAGCCCGACACGATGCACTTCAGGACGGGATCTGGATCACCTGCACAAGGCAGCAACAGAAGGCTGGTGAGACCTAGCACCCTGGCACCGCGTCGCACATGCTCCTCCCCGGCTGTCTCGGCCACCTGAAACCATTTCTGAGCACACTCAGCCTTGTGCTCCCATGCCTGACAACCGCTCAGCGTCTGAGGACGCATCCTCCCCGAGTAACTGTCAGAACAAGGCAGGACTGCCCCCATAACAAGGGCTCTCCAACCAAGCCCAGGCACAGAGGCCTGGACCCAAGACAGCCGCTCCACAGACCAGCCAGTGAGCTCAGAGCACTGTGGAGACACAAACTGCGAAAGCACACCGCCCTGTCTCCGGCTGCCAGCTAGTTTGCAATTCTCCACCACTTCCAAACATTCTGTTCCTTTTTAACTGACATTTCTATTGCTACAGCAAACACATCTTTCATGAATAAAGCATCTCCATGCACTAGCTCATAGCCATGAGATGAATTCTAAATTACCATGCAGGGGATAATCATGTTTTAATGGCTGAAATATACTCCATTTCATCAATTCTAAGCCATTTTAACTCACTTAAGTCAAGACACAATTACAGTGGCAGTCACTCCTAGTAATATATAAAATAACGATGAATACGCATCTTAGCTCTGATGAAGTACAGTGCATGGGCAAATAGGTTGCTACAGGTGGTAGCCTTACAGGGCTCTCAAAAATCATTTTACTGAATTTTTTACAGCAGGTTTTGGCGGGGGAAGGGGAGGCTACATTACATTCTTTTATTTTTTAGAAATTAAATTACTACTTGTGTGTTTTTATTTCTTCTTGGTGAGTTTTATATTCTAATCATTTGTTTACCTATCCAACAGGCTCAAGAAAGTCATTCTATAATAAACTTGGTTTTTAATTGCATAACCATTGGAATACATTTTACTGTTCTCTAACCTCCTAGATGTGTTGTAATTTATATGCAATTGCTTGTCCTGTCTGACTGTCATGACTGTTCCCAGCAGAGATGCTAAACCTCAAGCCTGCATTCTGTCCACTGCCCATCCAGATGCAGCCCCTTCCTCCAGCTGGTCAGAATCCCCATACACAACATGCTTTGTTCTCGTGGGTTGTTTCAGAGAGGGCAGAAATGCATGCAATAACAGTTTGTGACCCTGGAAATCCAGCTTCGTAAAATCATTCCTCAGAACCCCACTCCTGGGCAGTGGGATGACAGGGGAAGACAGATGCAGAGGTGGGGCTGTAATTTATCTGCCAGGCGACAGGACCCTGGGCAGATGCTCTGCAGCTGGCAACCCTTACAAGTGTCCTGTTTCTGCATGGCACCCTGGCGTGGCACCCTGCCTGGCAAGCTCTGGCGGATGTCTCCTCCCCTCCACTTATTTCTGCTACTTGCCACTGTCACCCACTGTTACTAAAGTGTCTACACTGTCACTTCTACAAGGCCCTATAGGCTAGCATGACAGTCTACATGTCTCCATGATACCTCTCTTCACTGCGCTGGGCTCTCAGTGAACCAAGCTGTTGTCATAGCCAATCACTTTTTATTAATAGAAAAGCAAACAGCACTTCCTGGGTCCTGGCTCTAACAGGTTTCCCTTAGCCTAAAGCAGCCCAAGTCTCCCAGGGCGCTGAGAGCATGATGTAAGTTAACACACAACACACTCAGACTGCTGCCCGGCCTAGCACACACGTCTCCCAGAGTGCAAATAGCATGATGTGAACTGACACACAGCACAC
Organism: Alexandromys fortis; assembly: GCF_014885135.2. Lineage (NCBI taxonomy): Eukaryota > Metazoa > Chordata > Mammalia > Rodentia > Cricetidae > Alexandromys > Alexandromys fortis. The sequence continues at coordinate 8,554,241 of NW_026067952.1, forward strand.
TCAGCGTACTCAGGAAATGTCAGAGGTGCTTGTTGCACAGCAGGCTTCAAAACTGCCAAATGAACTCAGTGTGCCCCTTCCTACAAGTTGGATGCTGGGTCTTTGGCTTGGCAGGCTATAAGCTATGCAATCCTGAAGGTCATGTGGCTCCTCCCAAGCCCCTCCTGGTTCCTCTGTAAACTAAAGACACCATCAACTGCACACATACAGTGGGAGACAGAGAGAGAATGTGGAGACCCTGACATGGTGCCACCTACAGTGGATGCCACAAATGGCCACCTCGATCACTGCTACAAGCCAGGACGCCCCTTGCATGCCTAAGCTAAACTTTAATAACCCTTGCATGTGAGAAGAACATGCAGTTTTCATGTAATACCTATGAATTTCATTCATTTAAAGTTAACATTTGGGGGATGTTAAGATGGCTCAGCAGGCAAAGGCCCTTACAGACAGCCTTAATACCTGAGTTCAAAACCCAGTAGAGGAAAGGTTCAACTCATGTGCCCACCCAACACACACACACACACACACACACAATCCTAGCACATATGGAGGCAGGAGGATCAGAAGTTCAAGGTCATTCTCGGCTATAGTAAGGCTGAGGTCAGCACATGCTATATGAGACACTGTCAAAAAATGTAAATTTTTGCAACAGCCATCACTATATTGATTATACGTGCAATGATGAGGAAGTTAATAATCCTTAAGCATTTTCACAAGCTTTAGCAATTCGGGGGAGGGAGTAACAGCCAACAGGAATAAAAATGGATCTCTCCATAAGGAAGCCCAGCCTTACATTACCACTGAATGGGTGTAGGAAGCTCGGAATGTAAGCTGGCTGCAGGTACATGGTCTCACATCAGCCCAGCATGAGAACTGGAGAATCTAACTGTGTGTGGAGCAGAGAGGGCCAGCCACAGGCAGGGACAAGCCACACCCACCTTCACTGGACGTCTTGGGCACCTGGAACTTGACGAGGAGCTTTTTCAACTGTTCTCTCACGGTGGCAGCTCTGACAAGACCCTTGTAATTCAGGAAATGATCCTGACACCACTGGGAGCTCTTGTTGTGCTGCAGAGGGGCCATGCAGAGGAGAAGGTCACCAGGTCAGACAGCTCGGCTGACGCAAGGCCAAACAGGCCCAACCCCATCTCTAAAGCAGAGGGTAACAACCAAACAGCTACCTGCTGCCCCAGCCCCACTTTTCACACTAGCAAGCCAAGGGGAACTGACAGACAAGCAAAGGCAAACTAAAGGAGGTCAGCTCCACTCCCCATGGCTCTGAGTAAGTCTGTTAGCTACAGGAAGCAACACAACATTTGCAAATCCTTATCTGCCCTCAAGGGGACTTTTCCACCACAGTGCCTAATTTCCATACTCTTGAGTCAGACCCTTACATTGTGCTGAGTTTCAGCAGAGGGAACAGAGCTCCAAAATTTGACTTTTAGCCAGAGAAGAAAGCTTTCAAATAAATTTTTAACATGGTAACAGTTTGGAATGTAATTTACACAGGATTTTTTTTTTTCAGAAGACAATCAGAGAATGGTCTAATGCCGACCTACAGATGCACCCTTCTGTGGTAAACTTTAGCCAACTTAAACTCACCTACTGAGCAATCATTCTCAGATCTCTGGTAAAAACAAAACTCTGGTATTTCTCTTTTTAAATTATACTAAATTACTAAAAATATGAATTATTATTCCTTTTCCTTTATATTACCTTTTAAAACATTGTATTGTTGTTTAGCTTTCAAGTGGGAATTTTAAGTTCTATTAGTTGCTCTCAGTTCCACAGAGTACTCAGAATAAAAATTAGCACCGCCCATGGCTAACCAGGAAGAGGATATGTGGGTCTAAACAAGGCTCAGTGAACATGCTCTTTGGGATGCCTTTCAAGATTCAATCCACACAATCATGCTTCTCGGTCCAATCACATGTTGTCCTTCTTTCCTTATACAGTGCACGAGGGACACTGGGAGGTCAAGCTGTCGGCCAGCCTCAAGTGTCATACATAACCAGACAAAGAAAAGGAAACACCTTTAGCCTTTTCTGCAACACTAGTCTCTCCAGAGGGAGGCTGGCAGTCTAACTAACTGGAATGCACAGGCGTCTCCTGGCCATGGATTTATGAACTGTAACTACTTCTGACTTTGCTCCTAAGGGCATCAGAGAGAGAGAGAGAGAGAGAGAGAGAGAGAGAGAGAGTGTGTGTGTGTGTGTGTGTGTGCATGTGCGCGCACGCGCATGTGCGAGTGTGTGTGTGATCCTCCAGTGTGGCCATGCTTACTTTGATAAATGCTTCGTACACATTGAGCATGGTGAGATGATCACCCTCCTCCACAGCAAATTTCCGGTGCACTCGAGTCTGTAAAGGATAAAGTTCCATTTAGAAGTTGACTTCCATGAGCCTCTTGCACTGGTGGACATGGTAAACTCGAGAAGGGTTGACAGACATCCCCATGTCCTACAACCATACACTGTTCACTACCTCCTCTTTGGTTCCTTTTAGATCCCATTCTTGAGTTCTTTCTGTGCCAAAGATCCTGAATAATGCCACTTGTTTCCTGGGGCTGAGAGGCAGCAGGTACAATACATATGGCAGACACCAATCATTTACTTCAGAACTTTCTCCTTGAACCAAATGCCACATAATCAAATGCCTCCCTGTCTCCCTCCTTCCTTCCTTCCTTCCTTTCTTCCTTCCTTCCTTTCTTCCTTCCTTCCTTCCTTCCTGCCTTCCTGCCTTCCTGCCTTCCTTCCTTCCTTCCCCACAGAGAACCACTGTCAACCAAGCCCTGTTCTAAGCATCTGGATACAATAATGAACAACAGTGGTGGAAGAAAGACATTACATAAATAAATAAATAAATAAATAAATAAATAAATAAATAAATAATAAAAATCAAGCAGAATCTGTAATGTACCAGAGGTAGGAAACATGGCAGGGCAGGGAAGGGCTGCAAAAGGGGGTATTGCCATGTTAGACTTTTTCTGAGTCACCTGCATGAGAGGCGGGGTCTTAAATGGTTAACTAAAGGGACAACAAACAAAACCACTTGGGTGTGAGTGACAGACTCTGCCTTCACTGTATACAGGAAGAGTATAATCATGCTCGTGAAATCTTCCCATTATACACAGCATACTCACTCAGTTGCAATCTAGGATCTTTATACAACTGTCTGCAGTACTTTCTAGGCGAGATTTGACAAAAATGTGCAAGAGAACAGTGAGAGGAGCTTGGGAGAAGATGGACTTACTGCCTGAGACTTCTGGTTTGAGGGGAACACAAAGACATTCTGGATCTGCATCATGGCAGCGATGCTCAGGACCTCCTGAGAACAGCCAAAGTTCCCTAGAACACAAAAGGCGTGTTTACAAACATGGCAGTGATGCTCAGGACCTCCTGAGAACAGCCAAAGTTACCCAGAACACAAAAGATGTGTCTACAAATGGACGCCGTAGCAATAAGGAGTGAAGGGCATTTCCCAATGTTTTCCTTCTACTGGGCTGTAAAATGTAAAATAAGATCATATCTTATAGTTCTTTTTTTCAATTCCCTAGCATGTAAGTACTTAACATGCCATGAATGGCTCCATGTGTCCCAACTGAGGATTCTTCTGGGCAGCACTAAGGCTGAGGGGCTCCTGATGCCAGCCAGGATGAGGCCAAGGGTAGTTCAGTGGACTGCCTGCTCCCTGCCCTCTATGTGGACGGCTGGAGTCCAGGTAAAAGCATAGAGGGCTGTGTTGGTCCTAGTGTCCTTCCACTCTTGGCCCAGCTGTGGAGTGGCCTGCCTCTCCTAAGTTCTCCTCTGCTGTGGGCACAAGCCTACGGCACAAGGCAATGGAGACAGCATCCTGAGAACAGATTCTGCAGCAGCTCACCAACCAGGACACCTCACGGAGCAAACTGCACTCCTGCGCTGCTCTCTGCCTGAAGTATAATGGAGTCCGCTCTTGCTGCACTTAGACTCTCACAGCTGACTTCTACCACGCTACCTTTGAAACATGCCTTCGTAAACTGCCACCTGATATAACAAAGGCATAAAATACAAACAGGACCGTTGGGGGGGGGGGGGAGGGGGACAGCTCCTATACTACCAAGATGTTTGTAACTAAAGAAACAGACGTTGCCCTAACTCACATCACAAAAATCTGCAGAGAAACTGGAACTAACTTGGTATGTTGCTTTAGCACATAAAGTCACGCAGTCATTGTGACACAAAGTGTGATCATTTCTCAGACAATTGAAGTTAGCACAGTATTTCGGAAAATACAAGGATGTTCCTCAGAAATCTAAAACAGAATGGTCACATGATCCAGCAAGCCTGCTTCCACATACACCCAAAGGAACTGAAATTGGGATGTGGAAGGAAAAGCACACTCTGGTGCCCACTGCAGGATGAAGACAACAAGATACACACAGGGGAGAACACTTATTACACAATATTTAAAAAGTAAATTCTGCCACCCAGGACAATGCGGAAGGCAGTGGAATCTGTTAGGCCAAGTGAACACTGTACACTTCAGTTACTATGGGAACAGAGCAGACTGGAGCCACGAGCCACTGCTGAGAGGGGGAGCAGTGACAAGACTGGAGAAGTTGCGGGAAGGCTACAGCTGAAGGCTGGAGGAGAGAGCTGCAGTGATCTATGGTAACCACATTATGATGTACAGGTCAAATTGCTACGAGAACTCCATAATGTAATGATGGGCTAGTTACCTGGACACAAGCTTTCCACTATGCAAGCACCAAACATTACACTGTGTCTTATAAACACACGGTTCATCATTAGTAAAAAAATAATTTGTTGCTGTTGTCACTTTTTAAACCATAATTGGTCCCTCTTCCTTCGATGCACAGAATTCAGTTCTCTGGAAATCAAAATAAAGTCAAAAGGAGCTGTCAGGCTCCACCCACCTGATTCCAACAGCATCTTGGCAAACATGGGATTCAGGGGGAACTCCGCGATTCTCATGCCGAGCGGCTCTGTCAGACGACAGTCTTTGTCCAGGCCTGTCAGAAGAACAGAGTCAGAAGGCAGGGACCACTGTGCTGGAAGAGGAACAGCGATGAAAGATGACTCACCGCCACTGACCCAGCCCGACACAGCACCGTTACATCAAAAGAGAAGAGTCACACTGAGCTCAAGGCCCAGCTTTAAAAGCTGCTGCTTCTAACGAACTCTGTTCAAGGACTTCATTACAGGCAGCAGCCTGCACTTCTACTGGGCATCAGGGAAGTTCTCAATATCGTAAGTCATCAGAGACATGCAAATCAAAACTACCAGATACCATTTCAAATCCACTAGGTCAGCTATGATTCAAAAGACAGACAGTAACGAGTGTTGGCAATGGTGTAGAGAAAGTGATGGGGGGGTCCATCAAAAACTCATATGCTGATGTTCATGGCAGCACTATTTATACAGACCAAAAAAAAAAAAACTCACAATACCCACCAGCTAATGAATAGAAAAAAATCACTATTCCATACACTGGGATAATATTTAGCAGCAAAGTAAATGGTATATTGATAACTTGCTACACCTGAATGATACATGGATAACCCTGGAAAGAGCTAAATGAAAGAAGCCAATCACCAAAGACAACCTAAGATTCCATTTCTAAGCAATGTTTAAACTAGGCAAACCCATGGAGCCAGCAGGTTAGTGGTTGCCTGAGCCAAGAAAGACAGGAATGGAGAACGCAGACTTTTAGGAATGGTGAATGCAGATACACATTTCTCTTCAGAATGATGTGAAAATGTTCTAAAATCAGACTGCACTGAAGACAGCGCAACACTGTGACACTGGAAGCTCTTGTACAGCAGGCTGTGAATTAACAAACTGTGCAATATATGATGCATGCCTTAATAAAGCTATTTTTAAAATACTCAAGACAAATCTCAGGGCAAAGCCTTCACTAAAACTTCCTGAGAATGCCCCACTCACAGAACCTCCCAGGAGGATACCACTCAAAGGGCACAGTGCATAGCAGAGATGGTAGCTCCTGAGCTGGCACCATTTCCTCTAAAGTAAGGCACATACTGTATTTTCAAATAAACCAGCAGGGCTTCCTCCACACAACAGAGCACTCTTGCCCAAACAAAATCCAGGCTGCTATCTGCCCAACTCCTGTAGGGAACTCAGGAATGAAATGAGAGGGATTTGGGGGTGGGGCTGGGAAAGAAAAGGGGGTCTGAGAACAAAAACTAGGTTCTGCAGAGACCTGCCAGTCTCTGTGTGTCTCTTCAAGTGTGGCCCTGGTGATGGCTGAAGGAACTCTAGAGAATATGCCTTTCTTCCCTATTCCCGCCTTGCTAACGATCATTAGATTGCATTCCTGAAGCAAGAACCCAGGTCTATTCCTTTATTTGGCCACTTCCTCCTCTTGAGGTTGACTACCAAGTACAGTTATCAAGGTATTAAAGTCCAGCAATCAAAAGCCCCCTTTCGGCTCACCTAATTAACATGCCCAATTAAACTGAAACACCTCATCCTAACACAGGGTTTCCCATCTTACTTTTATGAACCACTATTTACCTATGGGCCACATCTGTCTCCCTGCCATCCAGACCCAGTCCTCTGTCCCTCTGAGACAAACACCCCTTACTCCTCTGCCTTGTTCCCTTCCCTTTCCCCCTCACCCTCTATCTCCCGTCTTTGTATCTTATCCTGGGCCTTTGGGGCAAATAAATCTCCTCTGTGCTGAGAACTTGAGCCAATACTGATCTTTTCATCGGTTATCCACAGTTCCTGCCACACACACAATATGACATTTGTAAATTATCATATTGGCCCTGAGTTACTTTTATCTAATTTCCATTTCAATGGAGTTAATATCACTAAAGAGTTTATGCACATGGGGAGAGCCAATCCCATTCCTAAAGACTCTAAAAATTCTAATGTGAATCCAGTTACCTATGTTGTGGAATATTAGTTGAAGATGTGCTATATTTGTTTACGCTGTGGAACATTTGTTTAATGACGCAAAAACGTGTTACATTCTTTTATGTTGCATTTGTTTAACTCTGTGAGGCTGTGTTACTTTGCCTGTCTAAATATCTGATTGGCCTAATGGAACCCTGATTGCTCTTTGGGCTGTTGGGGAGGGGGACTTGATCGGGGGAGGGGGACTTGATCGGGGGAGGGGGAGGGAAATGGGAGGCAGTGGCGGGGAGGAGGCAGAAACCTTTAATAAATAAATTAATTAATTAAAAAAAAGATATCAAAAAAAAGAGTTGAATGGCCAATAGCTAGGCAGGAGAGAGAAATAGGTGGGGCTAGCAGGCAGAGAGATTAACTAGGAGAAATCTGGCAAGAGATGATAAAAGAGGGAGCAAGAAGAGGGGAAGAGGAGGACATTAGGGACCAGTCACCCAGCTACACAGCAAGTCACAGAATGAGAAGTAAAGAAAGGTATACAGAAATAGAGAAAGGTAAAAACCCAAAGACAAAAGGTAGACAGGATAATTTAAGTTAAGATAAGCTGGCTAGAAACAAGCTAAGCTAAGGCTGGGCATTCATAACAAAGAATCAGCCTCTGCGTGATTATTCCAGAGCTGGTTGGTGCCCACCCCACCAAAAAAAGAACCAACAACATACCTATTATAATGTAAGAGAACACATGAGAAATAGGCATACCTCCGAGAGCATAGAGTAACTCCAAGGCTTGAACCATCGATTGTGCTGGCGGGGGCTGCAAAACACATCAAAGTCCTCCTAGGTTAGTCTCTTCAGCTAGGAACTGAAAAATGTGATCACTCTGGCTCACTCTCTATCACACCCTGTCCGCCCAGTCTCCATGCTGCTGGTTCCTTAAAATGTGCCTCCCACCTCTGCAGCATCCTTGGCAGTGCCTTCTTCTTACCTTCAGCTTTTCAAGCTGCCCTTCCTCATCCCCACTCCATCACTGGAGACAGTCCCTACTTTAAACCACCCCTCACTACCCTAAGCTCCCCACCGCCTTCTCATACACGGGGAGCTGCAAAGCCTGCAGCACAGGGGAGTACTAACGTCTACTGCCCAGGCCTCACCATGGTGAGTTATTAACATGCAGAGAACACGGATGCTGCAGAGTGTGCACCAAGGCTCATCTCACACTGTGTCCTTCAACACCTCTGCCACCTCTGTCCTTCCCTCTAAAACCCTCGCTGAGCACCTCTGGGTGCCAGGCATCAGTGCGGTTCCTAGTAATCCAGTTAACAGTACTATTCCAGACTGCACTGCCTCTCCTCTGAATCTGCAGAGCAGCAAATGCACTTTAAGCACCGAGTGATTTAACTCAATTTCACAGATGAGGAAAGTAACAATTAAAAAGGACATCTGAGCAAGGCTTCGCAGCACTCGATGCAGGGTCAGAAGCTAAACTGAGGCCTTTTAGTTGTTGTTCACCAAAGAACAAAGTCAAGCCTAGTCAAGATCTAGTGACCGACTATATCACCTTTACGGTGAGGACCTACACCTGACTGGTTATATCCAGGGGAGCCAAGGAATCACTGTAATCACTGTGCAAGTCATGCAGCTGGTGAACCAAGCTTCCCTCCGCTACCACTGCGTTCTTCAGAGAGCTCGTGTATCTGCAGATCTACTGTGAGAATCAGCAGAACAGCAAAACAGCACGCTAGTGCATCTCGGGGCCTGTGGGCACACAGCCTTGTTCTATGATCTCCAGGCTCTTGCACTCACAGAAGCTCCAGGGTAATTACTTGGGGTCAATACACAATACTCCACCACTGTCACACTCTACAAAGAAGTCAGTTCTTCTATAAGTCGGCAGGTGACAAATACTCAAGGCAATTACTAACAAACATAACGGATAAAAAGCTCCAAAAATTCTATGAAATATACAGAGATCAATAAGGTGAGGGAGTGGGAAGATGGGAGGAAGAGGGAACTAAGGTTGGTATGTAAAATAAGATTGTTTGAAAGGTTAAAAAAAGGATAAAAAAAATAAGTGACCAATAAGGTTTAAAAAAAAATCTCCCACATGAGAAATAACAAGAAGGATGGATATAACACCTTTCCCACTCAGCCACCACTACATCTGTGCACCAAGAGAGAGCAGTGGTGGAATGGGAGCACCCAGTCAAGCTGCCATGCTGCTCAGACCTTAGCAGAGCCAGGCAGCCATGCATCAGGAGTCCACAGAGGACCAACAATTCCACTCCGACACCTTCCTGAGGAAATCACCGGAGATACCATGAGCCAGAGTCTCTCCCAAAGCCTTGAGCTCCCTCAGCCTTGGTACTCTACAGCCAGGCCCATTCACACCCTCGGGGTCTGGTGACAGCTCATTCAGGAGGAGCAGGGCTGGAGGCCCCTTCCATTGTCTCCCTGAGCACTAGTCAAGCTGCCCCGTGACTCTCATTGACTTGTCTCTCCCCCAGAAGAAAGGACAGGAGCAACAGAGGAAGAGGAACTCTGGATTTCTCTGGCTCTCCTGGCCGCCAGGTTTGCCCCACACCCCACACAGGACCAAGTGGCACGTGGTGTTTTAGCAGAGTGGGGAAGAAAGAAGATGGCGTGCCCAATCAGTGTCTTCAGACCATAGCCTCATGAGCTCCTCAGCCAGAAGCAGGACTTACCGACATGAAGTGGAACCTGAGGACATTGTCGATCCCTAGGGCTTTCAGCTGCAGGATGACAGGGGCCAAATTGCTGCGCTGCATCTCAGGGACGGTGGACTGAGGTAGCTGGTCAAAGGCATCCTCTACGAACAGGAAATCAGAAACGGATCAAAGGTGAACTCAGATGCCCCCATATGCCAGCAGTCTTCCTTCTCTGCCTCGAGCAAGAGCCCTGTGGTTCTGGGGCCAGACACACAACACTAAGGCACAAAGTTGCTTTTATGTCTAGGAAGGATCATTCTATTCAAAAACATATTGCAAAAAAAATTGAATATATATATACATATATATCTTTATATATGTGTGTGTATACTTTATATTTATATTTCAAATATTTATATTTGAAAATATCCCCCTTTAAAAAGCATGTTACTTGGCTAGGCGGTGATGGCACACACCTTTAATCTCAGCACTCAGGAGGCAGAGGCACATGGATCTCTGTTCGAGGCCAGCCTGGTCTACACAGTGAGTTCCAAGACAGCCAGGGCTACACAGAGAAACCTATCTTGAAAAACAAAACAAAGGGGGGGACACGTTATTTTACTTCAGAATGACAGAATGATACTTTTCAAATGTCTTTTTATCAGTGAAGTACTAAACCAAAACAGCAAGCATCTGCATAATCACTATCAGGCCCAGTACTATAAACTCTGCTTAGGGTAGAGTATGTCAAGAAAGCAAGAACAGCACAAATAAGCAAAGAACAATGTAAAAATAAATCACCAAAACTGCCACCGGAATCTGACAAAGGACCTAATTACAAAGAGCAGAAATTGTACAAACCTAGCTTTTAAATCCAGCAGCCAAATGCAGCATCACACCCAGAATCCTGTACTTGCATGTCCCACAGGAACATAAGATGACCTCAAACAGGAGAAAGCACCCCAAGGCAGAGAGATGGGGGTGGAGGGGAGAGAGCAGGGAATCAGGGGAAGACTTTCTAAAAACCAGAACAAAGGGTGGTGAGAAAGGAAGGCATAAAATCCTTTTTTGTGTACATTCAGAAAGGCCACGGACTACATACATGAATTTGTGTACATTCAGAAAGGCCACGGACTACATACATGAATTGCCAAACACACGGGTCTAGCTGGAAGGTTCTAGATGGCAGACAATAGAAGGAAAGGAAATTCTTTAGTTTTAAGAACATTGTGGATACAGTTCTGTTACCGGGACAATCACATTCCCCGAGAGCACCACCGGCCAAGGCCCTACTGAGAAGATGCCCAGAGATGAAGCTGCGATGGCACTCGGAAGCTGTGATGGTACTTGGAAGCTGTAAAGGCCTGAGCCACAGGCAGTGCCCCGAGGAGTGTCAGAGGTAGGAAGGGCCTGGATCAAGACCAGAAAACAAGCCCTACAAGGAGCAGGTGCTTCTCCCATGGGAGCATGGAGGCTCAGGAAGGAGGAAAGCAGAGACTGGGGAAAGTTCCAGCAGGGCTGCCATGAGCATCAGGAGGATCTGCTGGGCAAAGGCAGACAAGCCTAAGGCATGGAAGGTGGAAGTGGTGGAAGTGGGAAACAGCAGGCACGTCTAAGAACAGAGTACAGCTGAGAGAACCCACTAGAATGTGAGAACAGGGGAGCTAAGGAAAAGTCCGGGAAGGTTCTAGAAAACGAAGTGATCTGAGGAAGAGCTGCACCATCTGAAAACTCAGCCAAGAATGTAAAGGCTGGGCACTAACACACTGGTACTGCTCCGGGCCCTTCCCAACCACACCCATGCACGGCAGCTAGGGCTGAGGATTCAGTGAGCTTTCACCCAAATCCACCCGTCCAGCTTTAGTCCATGTCCTAGCACATGATTTCCTTGACACGTGAGATGCGCGTAGCCATTTCAGCTTTAAACATGATTTGAGCTGGAGCTGGAGAGATGGCTCAGTGGTTATGAGCACTGACTGCATTTGCAGGGGACCCAGGTTCAGCTCCCCAGCACCCACATGGCAGGTCAGCATCATCTGCAATTCCAATTCTAGGACATGCAGCACCCTCTTCTGACCTCCTCAGATACCAGGCACACATGTGGCGCACAGACATACATGCAGGCAAAAAAAATTATATAGAACAAAAAATAAAAACTTTAGTTGTTGGGAATGGTGGTACACCATTTAATCTTTAAATCCCAGCACTTGTGAGGCAAAGGTAGGGAGATCTCCAAATCTGAGGCCAGCCTGAGTTACAAAGAGAGACCCTGCCTCAAAAATAAATAAATAAAACTTGAGTTCCTTTAAAAGTTAAACACACAATTCCTAATACCCACAACTATGCAATTCTTCAAAGAATTAAAGGTTTCTCTGCATGTCTCATGTCCACGCACACTTATACCCAGCACCACCAACACTTAGAGCCTAAGAGAAGCAGCGTAAATGATGAATGGACTCAGTCGTCCCATTCCCTATCCTGGTGTTCTAAAACCAGTGTCCAGAGCCCCAGCGCTCCACTTGGACAGCCTGGGCTGCCAATAAGACCAGGCTCAAACACTGCCTGGGCTGTGAAATGCTCCGCAGGGGAGAAAGCACCCGCTCAGCTTCAGTCACTTCTCACTCCAGGGCATGGTGATCTTTTCCTGGGTCTGCCTCTACCACCATACCACCCACAATGGAGCCACCCATGGCTTACTGAGCCCTAGGTCCCTAGGCCCTGATGACGTGCTGAAATAAAGGAGGCCTAGGTGTGAGGCTCAAGGGTAGTGAGGTCCTCAGTTCCATACCCCACAGAAGAAAGGGGGGGGGGGTGGCGCAGATATACATCAATGTCTGTATAAGGATGATGGTAACAGGAAAAGAAAGAAATACATGGCGGTCCTTAGCCCTCAGATTCTTAAGCAAACTGTAGGTAGATACTGGATAGAGGAGGGAATTAATGACCTGAAAATTCCATCTGGACGCTCGGAAGGTGTGTGCAGAGGCAGGCGTGTGGTGGGGTCTCAGTACCACTCCCAGTGAAAGAGACATAGAGACCAGCAGCTCTGGAGCATCACAGTACATGTGCTCCCCAGCGTCAGCAGGCCGAAAGGAAAGCTGCTTAGGGGCCAGGCAGGCCTGCCTACCAGAATTCCACTCTGTGCCCTCAGAACCTAGCATGGCTCACGATGAGAGTGAGCCAATGATCTGTTGTCTGTGAATGACTCTCAGCAACTCAGCAAAGACAAATGGGGATTGATGTGAGGTGCCACTGGATTCGGGAGTCTCGGGGTAAGAGCACAGCACATTAAACAGAGGGGAAGTGAGGAAGACAGCGCTTGAAGTACAAAGCCTGTGCTGGGTTCTGACAGGGGCCCAACACCAGGTCAGAAGAGAGGAGGTAGGCAGGTGTGGGGTCAATGAGCCAGCCTCTGAAGGAAGCGGTGGGGACACCCAGGAGGGAGAGCTGGATTTTATGGTAAGTTCTGCCCTGTGCTCCAAAGCCCAGGCTACTATAAGAAAATCCAAAGTTGTTAAGAAACACCATCCACACCTGTATAGAGACGGTAACACTTTCCGGAGCGGTTGCGCCCACCACGTCCTGCTCTCTGGTTGGCTGACGCCTGAGACACTGGTACCACCACCAAGCATTCAATAGCTGTCCTGGGGTTGTAGGCGCGAAGCTTCATAAAGCCACAGTCAATCACATACACAATGCCACTGATTGTGATGGAAGTTTCTGCCACATTGGTAGCCACAATCACCTACCAAAAAGAGAAAGAAAGCTGGTTGGTTCTTTCCAATTTAAATAAACTTAGAAACCCTAAGATATTTTGATATTTCAAACACTATGCTGTGAGGGAGGAATTAAGGAGTCACCACGCCAGGTAGAAATGATGCAGTTCTATAACATACACAGCTCCCTCAAGCTCCCAAGCTCTCCTTCCTCATCTACACAGTGTGGCCACCGCCTCCCCCAGGGTTGTCGAGGGGAGAAGATCCAAACATAAAGAGATTAGAACCTAACACTGAGCACATGGTAAGTTCTTAATGCCTGTTTTCTCTCTTATGCAACCAAACAGCCATCTTGTACAAAGCCTCACAAGGCACACAACCTTGGACTTTCACACCTACTGTATAGAAACATTGTCTACTTGTTCACACAACTATCTCTAAGGCTCCACATTTGACCAAGCACCGATTAAGAGTTTACGCTCCCGTGTGTCTACAGCAGAAGCACCTCTATCAGGCAGTTAACTTCAGAAAGCAGCAGGTACTGGGGAGAAAGGACAGCCATTATATGCTACATAGTATATATTACACATTATATAGTATAACAAAGTTTCCCCTTCACATTGCTGTCCAGAGAAAACATCCCAGAAAGATGAACGTGAGCTGAGACCTACTAACAGAACTGGCCAATCCTATAGGGACCCAGAGAGAAGTGACGCAGGAAGGAGATAGTGCCAACACAGCCACTGTGCAAGGAACGTGGGCGACAGGGTGCGGGGGAGTCTCTGCTACAGTGCAGTGCAGCAGTCTGGCTACTGTGCATACCGGCCAGCTCTCCCTGCCAGGTTTGATGCAGCTGGGAACAGATATATAAAACACACACAACCTTTTTCAAGCACTTCACATTTTATAAAACCATTTCATGAAAATATTCCTACTTTTATATAGTAGAGGGTTACAATTTTATACTAACCAAGTTTATAGTATAAGCTTATACTTATGGCATAAACTACTGTATCGCTTATAGTATAAGCTATTGCTGAGGCAGGGAAGATGGTGCAGTGGGTAAGGGTACCTATTGTCAAACCTGAGGACCTGAGTTCAATCCCTGGAACCAACATAGTAAGAGAAAATAATTGACTCCCATAAGTATACTTTGACGTCCATATGTGCATGACACATATGTGCCCTGCCCCACACCACATAAATAAATGTAATAAAAATGTTTAATTACATGTTTTACAGCTAGGAAATCTGAGATCTGAAGCTAAATAACTTAGGGCAAGACATAAAGCAACTCAAGGGTGAAACCCCAGCCTGTAGACTGGCAGAGTGTAGTTCGTGCATGACTGGGCGGGTTCAGACTGTTCCCTCCCAAAACGTCTGAAGCTGGGAGTGGGTCCTTAGACCCACACCGTCCCTCACACCTGCTTCACCCTGAGCCACCTGCCATGACCTCCACATCTAGGGAAGGAGAAAGGAGGAGGGGCAGAAATCAGGCTCCTGGTTCCTCCCATCCAATGCTTCTTGCCACCACACCCATCCTCAACCCAATTTCAGGGCTAAACATTTAACTGATTTAAACTTGGTTCTAAAGGCAAACTGGATTAGGAACCACTGTTAGTAACTTTATCTTGTTCTGACTGACCACAATCCACCATGACAGTCTCTGAGGCTAAGGTAATAATGTGTTGAGAAAAGTATTAGGCAGACAAAGAAAAGCTCCAAGAAGTAAGCTGCTCTGGTAATTACCGTCAGAGTGGCCAAAACTTCTCTGAGCAGGGTTAGAAACCTCACACCACACTACCTACTCCGGACTTTTAGACCTACTGTATAGAAACATGGACCTCAGATTTGAAAGACAAGTCCTGTCTAGCAAAGTTCACTTCAACTGAAAAAATAAAACAGGTGGGGAACTGGAGAGATGGCTCAGCGGTTAAGAGCACTGACTGCTCTTCCAAAGGACCCGGGTTCAAGTCCCAGCAGCCACATGGCAGTTCACAACTGTCTATAACTCAAAGATCTGACACCCTCCCACAGCCACACAGGCAGGCAAAACACCAATGCACACAAAATAAAAATAAACTATAAAAATAAAATGGTCTGGGGAGATGGCTCAGAGGGTAAAATGCCAGCTGTGCCAGTGTGAGGCCCTAAGTCTCCAGAACCCACACAAAACCTGGAAGGATAGCATGTGCCTGTCATCCCAGAACTAACACAGTGAGAGGAGGCAGAGAGAGGAAAACCCCAGCATCTGTGGGCCACCTAGCCTGGCAGACACAGCAGCAAGCAAGAGACCCTGTCTCAATCAAGGCTGCCCTCTGACCTCAACATATGCACTGTGGCACACGTCCATGCTTACACACATGAATGCTCATATACACACACACATGAACACACACTAATACATACATATACTAAAAGCATCTTAGCAGGACATGACAAAGGGGAGGCAGTGTGATTACAAATGGCTGCAAGCACCACTGAGCAACAGGAGTCTCACCTTTCTGACGCTGTGTGACACCCTTTCAAACACCTTCATCTGTTCAAAAGAAGGCAGTCCTGCATACATGGGGAGAACCCGGAGGTGTTTCTTCATCCCAGTGCGAGCCAGCGCCCGCGCCTGCTCGATTAGCATGGATACAACAGTTTCTACTTCTTCCTAAACACGGAACCAGAAACCAAAGAAGCTGGTCATGCTAACACACTGAAGGAACAAATGCTGGCATCCAGGCTTTAACTCTGCCACTTTCAGCAGCTGCTGTGCTACCATGGCCCACTCAGGATGACATTAAAGCCAATGCTACCAAATAACAGTATCAAAAGAATAAAACCCTGTAACTGTACAATTAATAGGACTAAACCTTCTGTAACTAATAGACAAGTTCCTATAAATAGAAACAATAAGGAACTGGAGAGCTGGCTAGTGGTAAAGCCTGTACAGCTCTTGCAGAGGACCGGATTTTGTTCCCATGACCCATGTCAGGCAGCTCACTCTGCCTGACTCCAGCTCCAGGAAATCCAATGCCCTCTTCAGGCCTCCACACAGGCATCTGCACTCACTACACATAGATCTACACATAATTTTTAAATGACTATTCATACACAGCTTTTATGGACTAAGGCAAACAGAGCATTCCATGTGCACAGGCATGCTGAACATTCTGTGCAGACGGACAAGCTGCAGCTTATGACGTCATGGTAAGCATTCCTGAGAAAAGATTACTAACTATGGGAAATGTCTGGCAGTGGAAAAGGCTGTGGCTGGAGCTAGTTCTGAGCAGAACTACAACCGTAAGAGTGTTCCAGCTTATTTGGCTGTTTTCCACTATGTGGTCACTAGCTGCCTGCAGAATGAGCAGGAAAGATGTCCAAATTAAAGGACCCACTCCTAATGTTAGGTCACTTGGGAAAGGGTGCCCAACTTTTTGACCACAGGTTGGGATAGCAAAATGAACAATGTACCTAGTGCAACATCCAATACTGGCAAACAAAACAGCCCCTTTGATGTAAAACCTGACTTATTCTGAAATCAGCTAATATATTTAAAACCTCAGGGCAAGAAAGATGGTTCAGAGATTAAGAGCACTTGCTGCTCTTTTAGAGGACCTGTGTTCAGTTACCACCACAGACAGATCACAATCACCTGAAACTCCAGTTCCTATAGATCCAAACCCTCGTGTCCTCCATGGGCACATGCACCCACATAGTACATATACATACACAAAGGCTAACACACATACACGTAAAATAAAATTTAAATTTTAAAATGCAATTAACCTTATATGAACAGAATAGAGAGGCACTAATGACCCCCTGACAAATCTAGATGGTAGACAATGACATCAAACCAACAATTTTTTTATGCACTTTAGCCACTATGAAATGCAATTAAACCTGACACAAGGAGCTGGAGAGATGGCAGTAACTAAAAACACGGGCTGCTTTTCCAGAGGACCTATGCTTAATTCCCAGCACTCACAGGGCAGCTCACAACCATCAGTAACTCCAATTCCAGAGTACCTCACACCATTTTCTGACCACCTAAAGCACCAAGCATGCAGGCAAAACATCTGTGTGTAATTTAACAAGAAAAAGAGAAGAAAAGAAACAAACGGCTAAGAACAGGGCTCTGTTAACTCTGGTACTGACTTAACATGTCTACGCAGACAGCAAGAACAGGGCTCCATGTTAATTCTGGCACTGCCTTAACATGTCTACTCAGAGAGACTGGGTAGAGTTACCTGGCCAGTAAGGAAGGCTAGTATATCTCCATCTCCCTCTGTCTGGTGAATTTTCACCACTGTGTCCACAGTTGCCTTGATATAATCTGGAACAGGACTAGAAAAAACAGATGAGGAAAAAGCTCATCACTGGAACAAGCTCATTCATTACTCACAGCTCCAATTACCAATAACTTGGCAGCCAAACCTCATCAGGGTTAGTTTGGGCCATCCCAGCAGGTAATTAGCATATGGATAAGTAAAACAAATGTCCTTTTTTTCCCAAGTGCAGCAATCAAGAACTGAGGCTGTATCTCAATAATACAGCATTTGCCTAACATATGTAAAGTCCTAGGTTCAATCCCCAGCACAAGAAAGAAGAAACAATATTAAGTGCAGCACTTCTATACATAATTACATGCAGACAATTGTTTCAGCTATATTTGCTAAGAAATAAAGAACATTCTGGAAGATAGAATGTTCTGGAAATTGGGCCAGGCCAGCCCTTGTCCAAGTTAGGATTTCTCTTGCCATGATGAAACAACATGACAAAAAGCAAGTTGGGGAGGAAAAGGTTTATCTGGCTTACACTTCCACAGCACTGTTCATCAAGGAAGGAAATCAGGACAGGAACTCAAACAGGGTAGGAATCTGGAGGCAGGAGCTGATACAGAGGCCATGGAGGAATACAGTTTACTTACTTCTCCCTATGGCTTGTTCAGCCTGCTTTCTCACAGAACCCAGGACCACCAACCCATGAGTGGCCTCACCTGGGCCCTCTCCCAATCAATCACTAATTAAGAAACCACCTAGAGGCTGTCTACAGCCCAAGTTTAGGAAGGAATTTTCTCTACTGAGGTTCCCCCCTCTGATGACCTTAGTTTATGTCAAACTGACATAAACCAGTCAGCACAGCACACCCATCTTCCCCTGGCCAGAACCCAAGGGCCGAGTGAACAGAAATAGCAGACCTTCCCTCCAGCTGGAAGGACTCGAAGATGAAGTTTACAACTCTCTGCATTTATCAGGCACTGGACCAGGCCCAGAAACTAGGCACAGCAACTAAGATGGCCCCCTGCTAATAAGATGACCTTGCTAAGGATGAAGACAACCAAAAGGCAGGACTGAGCAGTGCCTCCCTTACTGATGGCACCTTGGGAACTCTCGCTCAGAAGACTGACAACCCACCTACCCTTAGCCTACTACTTCACTCTCCCCAACTGAGCTAATGGCCACAGATGTGTGTTACATTTGCTCAGGAGAGTCAAGACTAAATTCAGCAGTAATGCTGGTCCAGCTTCCAGAGCATTCTATGGATAACAGACACTGCACAATACCCCTTACCAAGCTGCAGGCGATGACACTCCCTATTCTTCTGCATGACAGACAAGGTCCCGTATCATCATCACCAAGAAGCAAGCATTACCAGACCTTTGTAGGTAAAAGATATCCACTGGAAATGTCCGCCCTTCCACTGTCAGGGTCACACAGGTATCCCTGGCTTGGTCACTGGTTTCATTCTGGTTAAAGAAATCTCGAAATTTCTAAAAATAAATGTATACATAAATATTATCCACATTTATCTCAAAGGTTGATCACAGTAATCCACAGAAAGAAAATATAAAACTGGCAGAGGAAACTGGGATAGTGCAATGAAGACTACATGCGGCAGAACAGTTTATTTTATTTTAGAGACAGGACCCCACGTAGCTCGGCTAGCCTCAAACTCACTACATAGCTGAGGCTGGCCTTGAACTCCGGACCCCCTGCCTCCACTTCTTGAGTGGATTATATATGTGTGCCAGCACATCGCACAAAGTGGTTTTCTGAAGTCACAATTTTCTTTCTTTTACAGCTCTACCAGGCCATCTTCCCAAAGGCCAGCTTTGTGGAGACAGGGTCTTGATACTCAGTTCAGACAGATCTGAAACTCTATGCAGACCAGGCTGGACTCAAAATCAGGATCCTCCTGCCTCTGGCTCCAGAATGCTGAAATTATAGGTGTGTTTCATCACATCCAGTGAAATTTATTCTTCTCTTATTGAAACTGCAGGGAAAATTTCAATGACTGATTCTAAAGGTCTGATTAAAAATAAGGGTTAAAATTTAATGACCCTAAGCTGTCATGTAGCTGTGGTATTACTTTATTCCCACCCTCTGTATTTTATTTAGCTGAAAATGAGGTCTAACTAGGTTTGGTACAGGTTAAACCAGGCTGGTGGACAGCCCTAATCTGGAGAGCACACGTTTGCTGGCACAAGGTTGTCAATTCATAAAGGGTTCCCTCTTGCACAATAGGTGTGTCTCTGATACATATTTACTATAACTTCCCAATAGATTTCAGGCCATCTGATAGCATGAACAGTGTCTTCTCCAATCGTGTGCACATGCATGCTGACACCGGACGGAACAGTGCTGATTTCTTCTTAAACAATGAAGAAACATCTTCATCAATGGATATCTTGGGCTCAATTACTATGACTATGAGAAGAGGTTGGGACAGAACTGGACAGAATCGCTAGGGCCAGGTTTAAACATTCCAGGCAGTTCAGGGTCAGCAAAGGTGGACATAAGCAACACAGTCAAGACTATCACCAACACCCAGTGTCAGCTGACCGGGGACCATGGAAGGAGTGGACAGCCTTGAGGAAAGAGGGGAGATTTGATACCCCAAGAAGGAAGTGAGTGAGGAAGCAGGAAGACTGGGGACAGCAGGGCTGCAGGAGAAGGACTTTAAGAAGGGCTTGCCGGTCACAGATACCACCAGGACACACTGAACAGAGAGAGGTAAGGCCATTGACAGCTTCAATGGATGATATGGATGGCTGGTCCCAGGCTACTGGAATTGTTGACCAGGATTCTTTAAAAAAAAAAAAAAAAAAAAAAAAAAAAACACTTCCCATTTACTGAGAGACACAAAGTCTGTGTCCTTAAGATTTTTATCTGGTACCTTCACTAGGAATGTACAGATAAAACCCAAAAACTCAGGCTAGAGAGATGGCGCCATGGTTAAGTCTTCCAGAGGACCCAGGTTCAATTCCCAGTACCCACATGGTATCTGTAACTCCAGTTACAGGAGGCTGATGCCCTTTCCTGATCGCCATAGGCAGTAAGCATACAAATGGTGTGTGTGTGCGTGTGTATATACATATACACACACATATATATATATATATAATGCCCATATACATAAACAAACAGTAATAATAAATTTTCTCCTTAAAAGGCCAATAACCCATTTCTCAAGAGCGCATGAATCCTGAGGCAGAATCAAGGAGACAGGAAGTGAGCAAGCCCCTCACCTGGAAAACCTGAGTGAGGTTCAAGAGGTGGGGTCACAATGACATGATGGAGAGGAAAGGGGGTCAGTCTGTGAGAGTAAATGAAGATGATGGAGGCCTTTGCTGGGCCACCTGCCAGCTCACTTCAGCTTGCTGTCCTGGGAGCTGCTCTCACCTGGCCCACACTAGATAGCTCCCAGCATCCACATCCATGCCCTCCCCAATCCCTACCCAACCTAACAAGATTGGTCTCTGCAAACTGGTCCAATGTGGGAATCTGACCTCAGAGGACTCAGAATCCCTCACCAGAACTGACGGAAAAGAGAAATTAATCTCTCTACAAGTTATCAGACCTCTGACGAAACAATAACAACAAAACAGGGGAACTGTCCGCCAGCCTAGCTACTGTCGTGTGGACGGACTCAAGTAGAAGAATGTGATAAAGGGAAAAGGAAGACTTTGCAACCACACCCCCTATGGATGTACCTGCTCCCCTAGTCGAGCTTCTACAAACAGGGCAGCTAAACCAATCAAGGCAACTACCTGATCAGCCTCCAGCCTCTCTGCCACTTCCATGTTGCAGACATCGGTGTCTCATCTACAGGCTGAGCCACCCACCCAAGTGAGATCTGAGCAGGTGACCTGTAGGCAGCATTATACATCTAGACAGCTTGACATTAAGTCTGTCACCTATAGACATAGCAACTTGGGCATCCTTGGGCCTCCAGATGAAAATGCTAGGTAAGCCACACCCTATGCTGCTCACTCCACAAAGTGGTCCTCACCCCAGGCCTCCTTAGCCCAATAACATCCTCTTCCTCTCAATTAAGAATACACATATTGGCGCTGGAGAGATGGTTTAGTGGTTAAGAGCACTGGTTGCTCTTCCAGACGACCTTGGTTCAATTCCCAGCAACCACATGTCAGCTCACAACTATCAGTAACTCAAGTTCCACTCCAATGGATCTGACTCCCTCAAACACCACATAAAATTTTTAAAAATTAATACAGACTAAACAGATTATACTAAAAATACATGTGAATATACAAAGATGCATGTAACAATGAAAAAAATGTCATGAATTTGGAAGAGAGCAAGGAAGGTAAATGGGAGGGTTAAGAGAAAGAAAGGGGAGGGGGAATGATGTAAGTATATTATAATATCAGAAAGAAAAGAAAAACAATGCAAAGTAGCAATGAGCAGTTCACAGCTGCCAGTTATCAAGGAGTCCCAGGCGGGGTGATTATACTTTTCACTACAACTAAACCTATTTAGGTCAGTTTTTCAGTTTATAATTTTTAAGAGAGAAAGAAGGAAGGAAAAGACAACAGAGATGATCTGTGCAACTGGCCCACAAGGGAGAGAACCAGAGGCAAGTCAGACTCCTCCTAAAATGGTTACCTTGACACACTCTACAGTCACCTGGGAAGAAAGATCCGCGCGATGAGGGACGGTCTAGATCAGGCCAGCCTGTGGACATGTCTGTCAGGAGGGCAGGGAGTGCCCTGCTTGTATTAACTGATGTGAGAACACTCAAGTCCATCACGGGCACCATTCTAACTGTACAAGTGGGAAAAGGCTGGGGCCAGAGAAATGGCTCACCGATTAAGAGAACTCATTTACATGTATTAAGAGAACCAGGGTTCAATTCCCAGCACCAATATGGCAGCTCACAACCAACTGTAACTCCAGTCCCAGGAAATCTGATGCCGTCTCTTGGTTTCCATGGGTACTGAACACACACTGTGCACAGACATACATACAGGCAAACACCCATATGCATTTTCTAATAAATGGTTAAAAGAGTGAGAGGTGAGCTGAAGTAAGCATGCATGCATTTATTTCTCTCTGAGAGCAAACACTTTCATTCCTAGGCTGCTTGTTGTCAAGGTGTGTTATCACAGCATCATAAATGAAATTAAAATACCTGTGGAGAACATCCAGCAGACATCATGGTGACAGAGATGACAGCTAATGCAAGAGGACCATAAACAGTTCAAACCCAGAGGTGATCATGGGCAGCCTGAAGCCAAGAGCTCCAACAGCTTGTAAACAAACTGGCCTGGATACACCCGCAGGCTCCTCTCACCAAGTCGGTCTGCCTTCTTCCACTCAGGGACACAGAGGAACAAGTCAGGGGCCAGACCCTCACATCTAACCTGGAAGACAGAGCTGGCCTCCTGACCGGCATTTCTGTAACTACTCCCTGTGTCTCTACACAACATAAGAATCATCTTCCTGAGTCCCAAATACAGGAAATCACTGTCCTACCTACTACAGTGTAAGGCAAGAGGGTAAAATCATGAGTAAGACAGAACCCCAAGCCTCAAGGATTCAAGCAATTCCTGAACAAGCACCTAAAGTCAGTGCAACTGAAACACACACAAAGCAGTACAAGAGGACAGAAGCAGCAGGGGGAGGCCTTAGGGAGGGTCTCTCTGAGGAGATGAGGGTCTCCTGGACTCAAACCCTGCTAAAATGCTGCCTCCTTAGTGAAAAGTTCTTGACGCTCCCAACTGGCTGGGCTGAAGAGCAGCCTTCTAAGTCACCTTAACACACTGAACACCTATTCATGCGCTGCCTTCCCTGGACTCAGGGGATGTATGGATCACCTGTAGCTAGGAGGAGCCTTAGCATATAGCACATATAAACAGCAAATGGCCAAAAGAACAAGATGAACTGAACTGTTTTAAAATAAAATATTAGTCATCAAGAGAGGAAATCAGCCATATAAAAACACAGGACCAAAGAGATGGCTCGGTTGGTAAAGATGCCTACTGCTGAGCCTGATAACCTTGATCCCTGGGGCCCACACGGTAGCATATGTGATTCCAACAAGTTATTCTGACCTCCACCATGGCCTGTGTGCCCCTCACCACACATACAAAAAAAATTAAAAATTAAATAAAAAAAGAAAAAAAAAACACTTAATGTGAAAACTACTACATTTCAGGAAAAGCTTCAACTGCATCAAGAACATTAAAATAAGTGTGCAATTTTCATATATAAACTCAAGAAATATGGCCTCACACTTAAAAGTAACCAAAAAGAAACTGCCCATGTCAGGAGAAAGACAGCAGAGACAGAGACAAGGCAAGAGGGTGATCATCAACTCCCTTGCTTAATAACAGGCTAATTTCTATTCGCAGTTGAAAAGGAACACTGTGGGACATCCAGGCCACCAGATGGGTCCAAAAGAGGCAGGTCACTCTGCCAAAGGCATGCCTTGCCTGGAGGCTTGCTCCCAATGTCTGACAGCTCCAGTGTTTACACAGAAGGGGGAGGAGAGAGATGCCCTTACCTCTGCGTCCAGAGTGGCTGAGGCCACAATCAAGCGAAGATCCCCTCGCTTTTTCTGAATCTGAAAAAGAAGGCATCAGGAAATAATGGTGACAGTGGAACAATGTACAATCCCTAACCAGACATGGTGACTCAAGCCTGTAAATTCCAGCAAGCAGGAGGCCAGGGAAGGAGGGCTAGTTTAAGACCAGCCTGGGCTAGACAGCAAGACCCTGTCACATCAGTGAGACGAGAATGCTACAAACAACTGCCTGCTGATGTCACAAATCACTGTGAGGTAAACCACTCTTCCTGATTTTGAAAATATACAAGATTTTCTAATTATGACCCAGTAAAAATCTTATACAAAATACAAAGGGAATTTAAAACTTTGACCTTAACCCTACCCACTCACTCTCTAACTCTAACCCTAAATTTAAGGAGCAAATTTGAAATTATTAAAAATAAATGCTTTTCCTCACATCTGAGTTTTGGGGTAGTGTAAAGGTATATATTCAAACTCAGAAGTATGAAAAAGTGCATTAAAACCAAGAAATGACAAATCTTGACACCAAAATATCAATATGGGCATTAATAGTTATTCAAAGAAATGTGGTCACTGGGCATACAGCACATCTGCCACACTCAGGAGCGGCCACGTGAGGCTCCTCAATACTAGCAAAGCCTGTATAGAACTGCTCTGTATTACACTGTCCCTAGGTGGGGATGAGCTAGTGAGAAATTCCTCCTATATATCAGAAAGTCAAAAGATATCATCAGCCAAAAGATAAAATAATAAAATAACAACAACAAAAGTGGTGTATCTATTCCTAGTTGTGTGCCAGCCACTTCAGGGCACATATGGAGTCATGCGGTGCAGACTACACAAAGATACAAGGCTGAGGAGGTGGTGAGCGTCCAACCATAACCCACCTTCCCCTCACCTCAATGTGGACAGCCATGGAGAGGCATCCTTTTCTTACTTGCACAAAGGTAAATGTATGATGTCATCTTAAGACTGTGTTGTCTTATTTAAGCCTCATGATCAATCACGATGTCCAGCAGGTCTGTCCAGCAGACTTCCCTATGAAGCAGTTCCTAGTCTGCCCTTGTCCAGGCAGTAGCCACCAGCCACAAGCGGCTATGAAGAACTTTTGAAATACACTAGCGTGATGGAAAGATTAAACTGCTATTGTATTCCTCTTTCAAATAATTCAAATTTCATTTCAGGCAGCTCACTGCCTGAAGACCATATACTTAAGCATACATGTGTCAGGAAGAATGTGGCAGACCCCAACAGCCTTGTGCAGCCTTGTGCAGCCATCAAAAACACTGTCTTCGGGGGCATGGAAGTGGCTTAGTGGTTAACAGCACTGGCTGTTCTTGCAGAGGTTCTGTTCCCACAATCACCTGTTACTCCAGTTCTTGGGGATCTGGTGCCCTCTTCTGACCTCTGGAGACACCTGCACACATGTGTACACAGACATACATACAGGCACACACATACTCAGGACACAAATACAAAATCTTTAAAATAATAATAACAATATCTTCAAAAACTACTTCACGATGAAGAAGTTTTGATATAATACTAAACATGCAAGATACAAATTAAACACACTGTCCAATCCCACTGCGTCAAAACATATCCAGAGGCGGGCAGGCACAGACAGAGAAGAAAAGCACATCAACATTCAGCTCGTGGTTTTCTCCGAATGGATAGGATGATGGGATAATTTTTCCTTTGTATTTGTTGGATTTTCCAAATTGTTGTCATTACTTTCCTAACCAGGCAACAACATAAAAAGAAAGCACAGAAAGTGAAATACGGGCAGTAGAGTCTACCTTCTTCAGCAAGCCAATGGCAATGTCTGTATACAAGGTCCTCTCGTGGGCTTCGTCCAGCATGATGACACTGAGAATTAGAAGGACACTCTCAGTAAGCATTGAAACAACAGCCCACAAAATCCCACCCCACCCACCAAAGAGACCTCTGGGTACTCAGCACTCATGTAATGCTATCAAATCAAGAGAAAACCCAAGTCATACTCAGCCAGTGAGGTCATTCCTAGACTAGAAACATGATTTCAACATTCTTAGTGAAAATAATGACGATACGCTATTTGCAAAGAGCGTCACCCACCCTGTATTCCATCAGAACTTAATAGCTGGTTCTAACTGGTATGTATGACCTCTAACCCCACAGAGCACATGCAATAACAAGCCCAGCTACCTCGAAGATGCTGAGCCATGAGTGCAGCCAAAGAGGGACGGCAGCTGTGAAACAAGTGTGCCAGGGAGGGGAGCAGGATAATCTCTCACCCACCAAAGCTTCAGGGCAACCCTGGTGCTCCCAGAGATGCCCAAAGATAGATGCACTTTGTGTACGAACTCAACAGAACACGGTCCAGAGGGAGAAGTGGAACGCTTGCCTATCATATGCTAGTCACTTCTCTGCTGGGCTACAGTTCTGTAGTTACCCCAATTCCCGGAGTGTGTCACAGGGAAGATAAACAAAACCAAGCCAACAGGCAGACTGGTGGCAGATGTCCGTGGGCCTGCTTTTGCTCATGTTTTTGTTTGTCTGCATTGTGTACTCACTGCTGCTGCCTGTAAGAGGCACCACTATCAAATCTGAAACACTAGCAAGGGCAGGAAGAGCCACCATCAGGAAAGAGAAGAGATGAGGGCAGCTGACCAGACCTGAATCTCAGCTGCTAAGCTGACTGCTTCCCAGTGTACAAGTGAGCTTTGGAAACATTAGGAAGGTATCACAGGAAATTGCATTTACCTATATTTTGTTAACAATGGATCAACCATCATTTCCCTGACCAGCATCCCATCCGTAAGGAACTAGAAAGTAAAAATACAAAGAGAAATTTATTTACAGTGATGATTCAAGTTCAAGTATGATCTCTGTTCGCATGCAAGAAAAATCCACACAGCACAGTAAAGACAACACCTCAGTAGCTTTATTCATTCAGCAAAGTTTGAAAAGAAATTCCCACACTGGGCTGCAGAGCTTTCGCCACCATCTCTGCTCACCTGGCCTAGTTCCTAATGCTAATTAGCATCAGCAGCAATCCATGTACAGTCAAGTGAGTCTCCCACTCACCATTATTTACTATGTGAATGCACCGAGTGGGACAACTCCTCAGCATGTTCTCAACCGCGGCCTCCACTGACAGCGCCGCGGTTAGAGCGTGGGCTCTAGTCACCTGCCTGAGCTCAGAGCCTGGCTCTGCTTTTACCTGCTGTAAATACCCAGGCCAAGTGCTTAGCATTGGAGTCTCATTCCTCCCGTGTCAAATGAGGTAATATAACAATTTCACCGTTACAGTAAAAACTGAGTAGGATTAGTAAACACTAATAAAATGCTTCAGAAACGAGCAGTAACAAATGGGTGCCATTACCTCACCCAAACAAGACTGATGATGAGCAAGGCTAAGCTCTCCTACAGTCTCGTTTCACTCTCACTTTAAAAGTGGGATGTGTTTCTAACACAGTTTGCTTGGCCCTGGTTCCAGCTGTCACCGTCCCTCCCCTTCCACACACACACAGAAGCAAGTGGAAAGTTCTACCAGTAAGTCTTAGCAAAGCTGCTCATGGTCCCAAAAAAAGAGTCACCTGACTACAACATTCACCCAATGCTAACTGGTTCACACTTAATTGAAGTCATAAACACAACACAAATTCCCTTTACCTGACAACATGGGTATCAAAAATTTGGAAAACAAACTCTGTATTGGCTAGCTTTATGTTGGTCTGGCACATGTTAAGAGTCATGTAGGAAGAGCAACTGAGAAAATTCCTTTACCACGTTGGCCAAGTTGGGCAAGTCTGTGGGCATTTTCTTGACTGAAGATTGATGGAGAGGGCCCAGCTCACTCTGGGCAGTGCCACCCCTGGATAGTAGTCCTGGTGTGTAAGAAAGCAGGCTGAGCAGGCCAGGAGGAGCAAGGCAGTAAGTGCTGCAGAATATTTGTGTAACTATGCAAAGATGTGCTGCATTTGTTTAACTATGTGAAAATATGTTACATTTGCTTAATTATGTAAAGATGTGCTGCTATTTTACCTTGCCTGCCTAAGGTACCTGATTGATCTAATAAAAAGGCCGCACATCCAATGGCAAGGGAAGAAACATAGGCAGAACTTCCGGGCTGGGAGAGTAAGTAAGAGGAGGAATTTAGACTTGAAGAGAGAAAGAAAAAGAGGTGCCAGGGAGACACTAGGGCCAGACAGACAGACACAGAGGAATCAGGAAAGTAGGGCATACAGAGTGAAAGAAAGGTAAAAAGCCCCAAAGAAAAAAGTAGAGGAATAGAAAAAGGTTAAATTAAGTTAGAAGAGCTAGTGGGACAAGCCTAAGCTAAAGCCAAGCATTCATAATTAATAATAAGTCTCCACATCATTATCTGGGAGCTGGTTGGTGGTACAAAGAAAATTCCAATTACAAGTAATCAGCACTCCTCCATGGCCTCTGCTTTAGTTCCTGCCTTGAACTCCTGCCATGATTTCCCTGGATGGTGGGCTCTAAGTTATAAAACTGAAATAAACCCATTCCTCTCCAAGTTGCTTCTGGCCGTGGTGTTTTATCCCAGCAGTAGAAATCCTAACTAATCAAGATCCAATTTCTTACGACTGGCTACAGTGTTCGCTTGGCTCATCTGAACAGTTGTAATTGCTGTGTTCCAGGATGCAAGGCACCTGGGTCTAAGGACCCAGCTTCATTTCATCGAGCACCTTGCTCACGGCTCTACAGGACTATTCAGCCGTGGTTCTAGCACAGTGATGAACTATCACCAATTACCACTATGCTAATTATTATTATGTCAGCTACCACTGAGACAGTCCGTTAGACAGTTCTAACTAGCCAACCACTGTGAATTTCAAGCTGCACCAGTTTACACCAGTTCACTCCGTGTTTGTCTGTACAGTTTTGTTTCTCAGCATGAGTCAGTAGAAAAAGCCTAGCATGTGTAGGAAAGGGAACGCTGCATCCTTACACTGTCACCAGCGAACACATACAGATGAGCACTGACCTCCCAGGCCTCAGCATTGTCAGCTACAGAACAGGGATAAATCTTACTCCTGTGTTCTTTTCTGGGCAAAGATTCAAGGACTCTTTCAAACTGCTCTGGTCTTCACAGAAGACGAATATCCCGTAGAGACCTTCCTGCCCTGGCCTGCACAAGCTTTAACTCCCCAGGGAATCCTCTCCCCTGTTCACACCGGAAGTCCCTGCAAGCACTTCACCTTGATTCTGGTTGCCAGCGGGTCGGTGCAGTCATCGAAGCGGATGCAGTAGCCCACCTCGTGGCCCAGCACTGCGCCCCTTTCGTCAGCCACTCTCCCTGCAACCTTTGAGAAGAAAAGATCATGCTGAAAACAGAGACACAGTGATTCCTGCACGGGGCACACGCTACAGGGAACATAAAGGTCACATCACACAGCAAGTGAACAATGAGGAGAAAGGGACAGGTCACTGGAGAGGAGTGAACACTGATGATCAGCTGATAGAGCTCTCCGCCTGTCATGGCCTTGAGACAACTTCAAACAGAATACAAGGGCTGGGCATGGTGGCACAAGCCTTTAAACCCAGCACTGGGAAGTGGAGGCAGAGGATCTCCGTGAATTTGAACTCAGCCTGATCTACACAGCAGTCCTAGGCCAGCCAGAGGTACACAGTGAGACCCTGTTTCAAAAGAAAGACAAAGCAGAGAGCATACAAAATAAAAGGAAAATCACACAATGATTTTACAGATCAGTATTGAGGAAACTGAGCTGTGGGTGTGGTGCCCCTATCAGTGTGCAAGGCCCCTGGGTTAAATGACCAGCACCAGAGGAAAAAAGGAAAACCAAAGAAATTACATGTAAAACCCGAAAGATCTAAACCACAGATTCAAGCTAAAGAGCTATTTGGCAGTGGCACACTTGCATAAGGCCCTAGGTCTTGGGGGATGAGGGGGAGCAGGGGAGCAGGATGACTGAACACAGGAGTGGGCCAAGTTCATCTCCTCTTCAGAGGCAAGCGTGTTCCAAAGGTCAGATGCCTAACACAATTTTCAACCTTACTCCAGCTACCAGCACTCCTGAAAGTCAATGAAGATAAAAACACGCTTTTGAAAACAGACAGGCTAGTATCTGCAAAGACTAATGAAGGATCCACAAGACCATTACAGAAAATGAGAAAACAAAGCCTGCAGTACGAGGACTACCCTTGATATACCACAAATTAAAGGGCAGTCTAGGAAGAATTACGGCATATGCCGATAACCACAGCCCTTGGGAAGCAGAGGCAGGAGAATAAAAATTTCAGTCAGCCTGGCATACACAGCACGACTCTATCTCAAAAGCAGGGAGGGGTGCTGAGGAGATAGCCTGGGGCTTTCCTTGCAAGCATAGGGACGGGACCTGAGTTTACCCCAACACCCACACACAGAGCCTGGAGTGGAGTATTCTAACCCCAGCAGGGGAGGAGCGTGGACTCCTAAGGCTCAGCAGCCAGCAAGCTAGCCTCCCACTGAGCTCCAGGCCAAGGAAGGACCCTGTCTCCAAAAGACTAGGTGGCACCTGAGGAATGACACCTGAGTCTGTTTTCTAGCCTCTACACCCACATATGCACACACACACGGGTCTGTGCACAAGTGAATACACACACACACATGAATGTAAGGAAATTACAAAAAAAAAAAAAAAATCCATCTAGCCAGATCCCTAACTGTCTCAAAAAGACCATTCGAAGTTTACTAATAAAAAATATCTGAAATGAAAGCCAGGCAGTGGCTCTCACCTGTAAACCCAGCTATTCGGAGATGAGAAGACTCAAGCGCAAGCCCAGCAGGGCCAACTTTGGAAATCTCTCCCACCATCTCAAAAAAAAAAAAAAAAAAAAAGAACGGCACAAAGAGGCAATCACAGTTACTAGGGTTTTTTTCATAGAGAGTTTCACATTTGCTCTCTAAACACATGGCTGAAAAGAACAAAGCTAAGCCATGAGGTTCCATGGCCTCGCACACCCAACCAGAGAAAGCGGCTGTGCATCACCCTCCTTCCAGGCCAGGCAGCCCCAGACCCCATAATCGCTAGTCTGAGTTTGGAATGCAGTTGCTCCAGGAAGGGTCCTGAGGCAGCCCAGACTCCGGACCACAGAGACTCCCTGCACTCAGCCATCCCACCATCAATGTGCACAAGAAACCGACAAGCAGATGGAGATCAGAAGCAGCCTCGCCCAGTGACTTGAAATTACAGATCTGACAAGACCCACTCCATCAATCATCAAGCAGGCGGTCCACACCATGCAGTCTTTCGAAACATCTTATGAAACCAGAGGTGCACCCTGCTTGGCTCTGCCTCTGGAGGGTGCCTTTCCCAGGAGGCTTAGTTATCATGGTTGTTCTGAGCTAATCATCCACATCTCAGAAAAAGGCACAGACAAGCTGTGCAGAGATGCTGGGAAGCTGCAGGGAAAACAGGCAAGGAAGAATAAGCACAAATAAGCCAGCCTCTTTAGAAAATAGTCATTTTGGGGATATAAAAGTAAAATTCAATGTTTCTGTTCTTACTATTTCACTATCTGCATAAACATGCATTCTAAAAGTGTGCATGCATGCATGTGTGCATGTGTGTTTGGGCTGGAGAGATGGCTCGGTGGTTAAGAGCATGTACTATTCATGCAGAGGACCCAAGTTCAGTTCCAAGCACCAATGTTCAGTGACTCACAGCTGCCTCTAATTCTAGCTCCAAGGGGACAGAAGCCTCTGACATCCTTGGGCACTAGCAGCCACACATGCATACATAAATATACACAATAAAAAATAATAAATTTTTTCTTAATGTTTTAACTAAGTGTAATGACATACATCTATAATACCAACTCCCAGGAGGCTGAAGCAGGAGGTTTGCCAGTTCCAGCCAGGCTAGGTTATGGGCACAAGTCCTCACCTTCAAATAAATACACAGATATATAAGCTATGTGTATAAGATTTACCATTTATAATCACGCAGGATTGTAGTCTGTTGGCTTCATTTATGTGTTTCTTATTTATCTACTACTTGTGGTGGCTATGTGTAGATGTGCAGGTGCCTGTGCCACAGTGTGCCTAGGGCGGTCAGAGGACAACTTGTGGGGACAGTTCTCGCCTTCCACCATGTGGCAACCAAACCCAGATCCTCAGGCTTGGCAGCAAGCGCCAAGCTGCTGAGCCATGTTGCCAAACCTCTACTGGCTTTTTAATAGATCTTCGCCTCTACCGTTTACATTGTGTTCTCCATAACTCCATCAGATTCAACAGATCGCAATCACTGAACAACTGCTACATGGCAAGTTAGACCTGCGTTCTCATGAAGCACAGTAGCTAAGATACAGCAGGACATTCCAACACGTTCCATGAACACACATGTTCCGCTCCCCTCTTAGGTGGAAGAAGGTCTGGTCTGGAGGCTAAATTTGGACCAAGTGCCTCTCACAGAGATCCAGCACAACTTCTGCAGTTTGTTCTTGGGCTCAGTCTGTGCACACAGCACATCTCTGAGAAGTGCCATCCTAAACATGGCGGCCCATCACCACTCACGGTTAATTTAAGTGTTCTTTGCTCTGTCAAGAGAAAGCTTGCAGTTGCTCGGGATGTTATCTGTAGCTACAAACATGCAGCTAAAATGCAAACTGATTAAGAGCTGGGATTTCAAACCACACACAGGGCAAGCTGCTCTAATTTTTAGCTGAGTCATCTCTCAGTGACATAAAAAGTTAACTCACTGCAAATTCCAGACAATACGTTCTCTCTCTTAAATCCTCTCTTATCCTCTCTCTCCATTCTCATTCTCTCCCCACCGTGTCATCCTGGTACTCCGAAAGTAGAAGCAAGAAGACCAAGAGCACTGAGGCCTGCCTGAGTTACATAAAGACCCTGTCTCAAAAGATAACAACAAAGTTTGAGGCCAGCCTGGTATACAGAGTGAGTTCTAGGACAGTCAGGGCTACATAGGGAAATCCTTTCTCAAAAAACAAACACACACACTAAACATATGCACACACATATGCGCCCACACATTCACTCACACACACACAAACATACACATGTACATGCGTGCGCGCGCGCGCGCACACACACACACACACACACACACACACACACTAGAAGTGCACACAGTGAATATGCCACAGAGAAGAAAGACTCAGATGCTGTTCTTTCTCCACAGGAAATAACAGAAAATTACTGCTGTGTGCACAGGCCATCAGTGGAAGGCAGCCAAAACTCAGGGAGGAAAGTTTATACAAATGTGTCTGTCAGGCAGATTTAACTGATAAAAACATGCTATTTCTCTGGATGTTTTTCATGTTTATGGCATTACCTGTTTTTATTTGTAACATATTGCATAATCTCTCATTCTAAATATTCACTGTTGTACTGAAAAGACTCAAGGTACAGGTACAGATGAAAAGGAATCAAATGGGATAAACATGACTAAAAACAGCAACAGGCTGGGGGTGGGAGCCGGGTGCAGTACAGCACTAGCCTGCAGCACCAAGCTCTGTGTTCAACCAACAGCACTGGACACAAAACTACCAGCTCTGTGCAGGGTTACAGGAAGTCCTAGAGAAGAGCACATGGCTCTGGGGACATTGATTAGCACTCAAAACAAACCAAAGAGACAGATACATTCGCACTGTGTGCTTAGAAAAGAGACAAAACTATTAGAAACACAACAGTATACCATAATAGAACACAGAGAGCTGAGCAAGGAGAGTAAGCCTTTATCCACACCTGGAGGAAAGCAACCCACACTATTATGAAAAGGAACCATTCAAGGAGACCAAGTAGCCAGGATGGTGAGGGGCACCTACTGGACCTCGGCACCAAAAAACAGAGGAACAAAGTCTGAGGAAACAAAAGTGTAAATCAAGAATTTCATACTGGGCATGTAGCTCAGTGGCAGAGCACTTGCCTAACAGGTCCTGGGCTCTGTCTCCAGCACAGAAACAAGGCGGGGTGGGGGGAGGGTGGTAAAGAAAAGTATATTACGACCCCATCAAATATTCTCAAACATGTTTTTTAGAAAATTGCTAAATGTGGGACTGGAAAGATGTCTTGGTGGTTAAGAGCACTCGTTGTTCAACCAGAAAGCCTGAGTTCAATTCCTAGCACTCCCATGGTGGCTCACAACATCTGTAAGTCTATTCCCAGAGGATCTGATGCCCTCTTCCGGTCTCCATGAGCACTGCATAAATATGGTACATGAATATGAATGTGAAACACCCATACCCAAAAGATAATAAAGTAGTTTTTAATATGTAAATCTTAAAATAAAAATCACAGTGCTGCCTCAATGAAGGAAGGGAGAGAGCCCATCGCCTCCCCCCTCATAGCACACATCTGAAGAATAGGCCAGGTACAGCAGCTCACATTTGCTTTGTTGATGGCCAGTTGTTGGTTTTTGACACAAGGTATCACTATGTGTATAGACAGATAGATAGATAGACAGACAGACAGACAGACAGACAGATTGACCGACCGACCAGAGTGGACTATATTGCCATAGACCCTAAAATCATAGAGATCCACCTGCCTCTGCCTCTTGAGTGATGGTAAAGGCGTGCGCCACCACTCCTAGTAGGCAGGATACTTAGGCAGAAGGATTGCCTAAAGTTCTAGGCTAGCATCAGCTTCATGAGACTCTGCCTCAAAAAGAAAATAAGAGAAAAGGGAAAAATTACCGTGAAAACATTAAGCAAGTTTTTTTTGTAATTTTTTTGTTTTCAAGCTTTAGCAAATTATTTTGCGGTGAGAAAATGTTTAAAGTTCAAAGCTGCCCCATTTTACTATTTCAGTTTCCTCTTTTGTTATATTTAATACACATAAAGCCCACACTTATAAAAGTGTTCCTATCCAGCCTGCAGCCACTTACCCAACCACCCATCCCTCCTTATCCTGGAGAGAACCACGGAGCGACACTCACCAGCTTTCACAGTGCTTCTCCTGCTGAGTTAGGCTTTAAACAAATATATCTATTTTTATATCTAAACTCCTTATTACTAATTGGTTCATAACATACAGGTATCAATTCTGCAAAATTTCCAGTCAAAGCTCTCTTTAAGCTAAATTCTTAAGGAGTAACTTCTACTCATTTGTATTTTTCCAGGAAGTAAGAAAGGAAGTGATGGGGAACAGAAGGGGCAGGCACAGAGAGAAACTCACTGTCACGGCGGCCACTCTTCGCGGCTGGGTCACTCCAACCACTCGTCCTTCGGCTGTCCAGCCAGCTTCTGCCAGGTACTGCAAGGAGAAGCACAAATGGATTAGTATCTCCCAGGCAACCCTTCCTCCAGGTGACCCTGCTCTGTGCTAAGTCACCAAGAAATGCCACATTGCAGCGTGACAGATGACAGACTTCAGGCTTGTTAATGTTAGCAAGTCCCTTTCACACCGAAGCTGATGGAAGAACCAAGAGACAGATTCAGCATGAAGACCTCCTGGTCCTACAGTGTCTATGTGTTCTGGCTGCACCAGGCAAAAGAAACGATTAGTCATGAGAACAGCACTCAATCTACAGAACAGAGAATTCTAAAGTACACAGAGACAGCTAAACATGAAGTACCAACCATACAGCACATCTTAGACAAGCTAAATAAAACAACTGTTCACAACTATACCTAAATATATACCATTAGAATATATTAGATACAACTTGATTAAATATGTTTTCTGTGTCTATATCTGATTTTAATCAATTAAAACTCAACATGTACAACTGGTTATCAGACTTAATTTTCTTCTTATAAAACAATGGATACATTACTTCTATAACAGAAAAGATTAAAATTGGAATTTAATAAATTCATTGATCTAAAAAAAATAAAGGTAATAGCTGGGTGTGGTGGTATACACCTTTAATCCCAGCACTCAGGAAGAAAAGGCAGGCAAATCTGTGAGTTCAAGGCCAGCCTGGTCTATAGAGCAAGTTCTAGGACAGCCAGGACAACACAAAGAAAGCCTATCTCAAAAAAGAAATGAAAAACAAAAAGTTTAAAAGGTAATATAGAAATTAAAGAGAACTGCTGTCTGTAGGGGTTAGGCAGCAAAGATCCAGGGGAAAGGAGCAGTTCACAGGGAGAGACAGGGATGAGAGGGCATAAGAGCTCTGGATGGGTCATCTCTGACACAGAACCCACTGTGTTCTATGTGCTCTTAAAAAACCCAACAGCCAAAACCAGTCAAGACCTGGAGGAAAACAGAAAGAAAAACAAACACTAACATATGACCCTATGCACAAATGATAGCACAAACCCAGAAGCACAGGTGGAGAGTGGTACCCTCGCTAAGCAGGCTGAGTGACACTAGAGAGTGGTACCCTCGCTGAGCAGGTCAAGTGACGATGGAGATTGGTAGCTTCAATGTCTAAACTGAGTGAAGATAGAGAGTGGTATCCTCACTGACCAAGCTGAGTGATGAAGAATGGTACCCTGACCAGGTCGAGTGACAATAAAGAGCGGTACCCTCACTGAGCAAGCTGAGTGATGACAGAGAATGGTACCCTCACTGACCAAGCTAAGTGACAATGGAGATTGGTACCCTCACTGAGCAGGCTGAGTGACACTAGAGAGTGGTACCCTCACTGAGCAGGCTGAGTGACACTAGAGAGTGGTATCCTCACTAATGCTAAAGAGCTGGACAGAAACATCCTCAGAAATGATTAATCCAGACGGGGAGAGGAGATAGTGATTCCTTAACTATGCTATGTGTATACTAGAATCCAACATACACATAAACAAGCCCATAGTGATTGATCTCGATTCAAGAGTGATAAATGCAGGGAGAGCTTCAGGGGAGGGGGACAGTTAATATCCAAACTGTCCTGTTGTGAGGCAGTGACGACACCTCAGCAGCAGCAAGCACCCTTGCAGTGGGATCCTGACTTCTCTAATGAAAGGAAACAAAGTTCATACACAGACCATAGAAGATGAGCCACATCTTGTGGATCTAGGAGGTTCAGTACTGGTCAAAAGGGATGAAAACTTTTAGACAGAAGGTGGACACAAAAGAAAGAGCTTCTCACAGCCAGATGTGGAACCACTTAAGCAGTAAAATAAACATGGTACTGGATTTCACACTGTGAAATCACAGCTATACATGAACCATACAAGTACATGTAAATAATCAAATATGTAAATAGGAGAGAGACAAACAGTGCTTCTCAAAGTAGATTCCCCGCCAGGCGGTGGTGGCGCACGCCTTTAATCCCAGCACTTGGGAGGCAAAGGCAGGCGGATCTTTGTGAGTTCAAGACCAGCCTGGTCTACAAGACCTAGTTCCAGGACAGGCTCCAAAACCACAGAGAAACCCTGTCTCGAAAAACAAACAAACAAACAAACAAAAAATCAAAGTAGATTCCCTCTAGTAGAGGTACAGAGAAAGAGGGACATGTCATAGCTGCAGACAGGGCCTATAGGGGAGATTAAAATCAGGTCAAAGTTTAAAGAGAAGGAGCTTTGCACCCTGACCTTCCTCCTCCCAAGATATTTATCAATTGAGAAGGCACAGAAAATAGTGTTAGAGGTGACAGCTGGCACCTTAACCAAGAGCCCAAAGTCAGAATGGGCACTGACAAGACAGATCACGAAGCTCGGATACGATGCACACCACCACTTTTGATGTATTCTTGTAAAAATTGCACAGGCTTCTTCTAACAGGAGAAAGAGACCAAGACTGAGAGCCTTTAATACACAAATGAGGACTACTCTAGGAAAGTGTGACGGACACAAGCGATGAGGGAAGGAGGCCCTCCCACTAGCTGAGGAGACTAGACAGAAACAGCAACTGAATGCAGTGTAGGACCCTGGAACTAAAAAAAGAAACCCGTGACAGAACTGATAAGGATTTAAACACAACCTTGGGTTTAGCGCCTACTGCCCGCTGCTACCGCCTGCTGTCTGACTGTGCTGCAACGGCATGGGGAGCAGAAGGCACTACGTTAGTTTGATGACTTCACTCCTAATCTAAAGCTAGTTAAAAATCAAGTTTAAAAATAACAGTGAAGAACAAAGTGCTGTACAAAATGGTTTTCACTAACAAAACTGTAGTGTCTTACAGTAGTCACACAGCACAAAGTACTGTCAACCACCCCAACCAACAAATACAGGCGGAATTACAAGGACACAGCTAAAGTTCCATGAATGCCTATGTACATCCCCACATGCCTAACTCTGCCAGGAAGACAGCAGCATCAACAGCACTCAGATGATGGAATAAGGTCAAAACCTCGCCTGAGGAAATGATAAAAACCCAAGAGCTGGAGTTCAAGGCCAGCAAAGCAAAGCCTCGAACATCATCTGAAACTCTACAATCTGAAAGCACAGACACACAAGGTGTCTCTCAGCAGCCGTGCTGTGAATGACACATGGTTTCCATGAAAAGAACCTGTTCATGAAGCTAGTCATCTCAATAAGCTATGCAATCTAGGTTTAGATTTCAAATGGAGGCAAGGTAAAAAGGATCTCTGCGAGTTCAAGGCCAGCATGGTCTACACAGCAAGCTCCTGGATAGCAAGGCTACAGAGATCCTGTCTCAAAAAAGCAAAAATATATACATACTTATAGTGTTCACTTACGTGGTCTATAAAATATAGTATGATAAACACATTATAACAATGTAATTATTAATGATTGGTGTAGAAGCTGGAATGGAGTTTCCCTTGCCTGTGTGTGAGCAGCAAGCAGAGACTAACGGGACCAGAGAAGGCTTCTAGAGTTCTGCTGTGTCTTCAACTGAGCACTAGTAACAAATGCCACCCCTTGTACAAATGCTGCACACTATGCGATCAGGATATACACACTTTCCTGTGTGCATTTTATACTTCAGTATACCAGGAAGAAATGCCTGCAGGCTCTTGATCCTGGTCACTTAACTGTCATTCTTCACCTGTCAAGTCAAGGCCCTTTCTTACCTCATGGCACACTTCTCCACCCGAGTGCCACAGCAGACATTTTTCCAGTAAGACAAGCTCCTTCCACAGCGATATGTGATAACGACCAACGTTACTTACTGCTACAGCAGTATTCAACTGGGATTCACCACGGACAGAACTACATACTGCACATCTCAGAATGAGCTCCTACTGTTCCTGTCAGAAAATGGCCACTCTTACGATTTGGGGAGTATAATAAATTGGAAACAATTATTAACTTTATTATAAATTAAAAATCCTAAGTTTAGTTTAGCAAAATATCTGAGAAGAGTGTTTCTTGCGAGGAGACCATGAGTGTGGTGGAATGACAGGAAAGAGCATCCCCAAGTTACAGAGTACTCCCAGCTAAAATCTTCACGGAAGGACAGTAATGCGTACTCACCTGCGGAATCTGGGTGCTCTTCCCACATCCCGTTTCTCCAACAATCACCACGGTCTGATAATTTTCTACCAAGTACAAAATGTGGTTCCTAAGCTGGGAGAGAGCAAAAGGACATCGTAGGCAACCACACTTTGACTCAGAAGACCCAAGCAAACAAACTTCAACTCTGTGAAATAAACTGTTTCCGAGGAGGTTGAATTTTTAAGAACTATCAAAATGTGGCTCGAGCTCTCAGAGGCCACTGGTGTCAGCATGAGCCAAGGTGTGGACATAACACTTGTAGCGCATGCTAACACTCTCGACTCTCCAATTAGAGACTGTCACCTGTACGAAGTAATACTGCAGGTATATACATGAACACACACACATACACACACTAGGTAGTAAAACCAAGCATGATGGTACACACCTGTGATCTCAGAACTTACAAAGTAGAGACAGGAGGATCAGGAGTTCAAGATCATTTTCAGCTACATCACAAATTCAAGGCCAAGCTAGGCTATATGAGACCCTGGCTCAAAAACACAACAAAAAAAAAAAGTATATAAACTACATTTGCTCCAGAACTGTCTACTACAGCCAAAACTTGTAACTACCTAAATGTTCATCATGACAGGTGTGTGGCTAAATCAGTTATGAAAGACTAGAATGTGTACATGTCTGTGCACAGTGTATGCACATGTATGTGGGGGTGTGCACAACAGTTCACACATGCAGAAGGACACTGGGTGTCCTGCTCTATCACTCTGTACCTCATCCCCTTGAGACAGGGTCTCTCACTGATCTTAGAACAAGGCTGGCAACAAGCAAGGCCCCATCCTTCTGTCTCTACCATACACCCCATGGCACTTTAATTACCAGCACAGCCATAGCCATGCACAACTTGTTCTGCAGATGCTAGGATCCAAACTCAAGTCCTCATGCTTCCACAGCAAGAGCTTCTTCCCACTGAGCATCTCCCAATACCCAACTACTTATATTTTAAAGAAAGGAGGTAACAGTGCTGCATCCAGAGAGGGTAAAAAGGTGAGAAAGGGATATGAAGAACTCTGGGTTTTATACATCACTTATGCATTACCTAATTAAAAATTATATTTTATTTATTAGCATAGAAAAACAGCAAAACCAAAGTACACAATAAAACATCCACAGGTAACTGAGCCTCCTATGACCACTCAATAGGAGCAGGCTTACCCACTAAAAAGCCCCAGAAAATCCTAGTGTCCTGTGTGCTTAACTTGAGAAGACATTTCTGAACTTGTGGTTGATTATGGAGGCTCCACTGTGCCTCATCTGGAAGGAAACCGGCCTGGGGGTCCCCCTGATCAGGGTTCAGCTCATCTACTGCCACATGGCTGAGGTGTTTGGGGGGCATACAAAGTGGGGTGCTGACAGGTTCCATCTAGCAAACAAGGTCCTGGTGATTAGGGGCTTCTGAATTGTTATACCTGGGTGTAGATATGAGTCCTCAGGCCCTAATGGGAAAGTCTTCTGGAAGAATTTGTTAAATTTCTAAACAGTGGAGGCAGGTAGAACCCAGGAACCTGCATTTATACACAAGCCCACACACAAATAAATCAAGAAAATACAATAATTAAAGAAAAGAAAGTTTCATGTGATGGCACACACCTTTGATCACAGCACTAGGGAGGCAGAGCCTGGTAGATTTCTAAGTTCGAAGCCAGCCTGGTCTACAGAACAAGTTCCAGAATAGCCAAGACTACAGAGAAACAATGTTTCAAAAATAAATAAAGAGAGAAAGAGAGAGAAAAGAGACAGGAAGGAAGAAAAGAAGGAGGAAAGGAGGGAGGGAGGGAAGAAAGAATGAATGGATGAATAGATGAATGAATGAATGAATGAATGAATGAATGAATGAATATATGCTCTACTGGAGAAGACCTATAAAGACCCCATGCATCCAGGTGTGATGGCACACACCTGTAATCCCAACACTTGGGAGGGAGGCCCATTGGTCCAGGTGTGGCTTAGCACTGAGTTCAAAGACAAATAGCCCTTCAGTGTGAGTGCCCTTAGATGCAAAGCTAGAGGCTGGTCTAGGAGGCGCAGGAGGAGGCTGCATCTGTAGAAAACCAGACAGCAGCACACAGGACTGCCCTGGGCAGGAAGGAACCAAGGGCAGTGACTCCAGCTTCACGTGCTTTAGCCTAGCATGGACAGATAGAACAAGAAGATGGCTACTATGGAGACAGGAAGAGACAGGGAAGTACTGTCATCAGGCTTAGTGAAACTGGGAAGCCAGTGAGGACAGGCGTGAGCTTCAGACAAGGGAGGTGGCAGACAAAGACACCTTCCACAGCAGTGCCCATACCTCAGAGAGAACCACAGCTGCAGAGGGAAGTCAAGGGGAGGTTGCCTTGGAAACAGGCTGGGGGGATGACCGGAGGCTGCTTCGGTCAGCTGTCCACTGTGGCTGTGGCAGTGCTGGGATCAAGGCCAGGAGCTCGCCACGCTCGGCCTGGCTCCACCATAAACGTCATAAAGCTACCTTTACATTCAGTCTGAACAGGAGAGAAGCTGAAGGAGCAACACCGTCTTTTCACCTCCTAGATGGGTATTCAGCATCTCACAGAGTCCAACAGCTCTTAGGCTCTGCTCTGCCTTTTATCACAATGCACACTTCTCCCCATCCCTCAGCCGGCTCAACTTGTTTTCATTAAGGTTTCATTTCACTTGTATGACAGTTAGAAAATGATGAGCAGTCAAGAAAGGTCAACATAAATACCCAGTAAACAGCCACTTCCTTATTCTTGGGTAGTTACTGTGTCAGGCACCTTATAAAGGCCACAGGTGACCTCGGCCATGCCTGACAGCAATCCCACAAGAAGGTGCTATTAAGACATAGCACAGATAAGGAAATGGAAGCTGACAATAGTGAAGCAAGGTGACCTAGCAAATGGTGTAACAGGGTGGGACCCTGAAGTCTACTCCAGAATCCACTTCCTTGTGGCTCAAAACCAGTTCCCTTCCAGACAGGAGTTTGAGACCAGCCTGGTCTACAGAGTGAGTTCCAGGACGGCCAGGAATGTTATATAGAGAAACCTTGTCTTGAAAGACAATAAATAAATAAATAAATAAATAAATAAATAAGGTGCCCTTCAGTGGTGAGAAAGCAATGGTAAGCTGATCTCATGTCCTGAGGGTCCCACCCACATATCCCAATCATGTACAATGGATAATGTCAACTGAGGAAAAAGCTCAGACTCTGTCAGAGACACTAAAATGTTTAAGGTCACCTAAAATGCCAAGCAAAGCAACTTAGCTAGATTCCACATGTGGAGAAAAAACACATCATGGAAGGGAATTACCAGCAGTGTCTAAGTAAAAAGAACCCCCAAGTCTAAGAACTCACTGTCTTAGTAGGGCTGGTGGCACACACCTGTCATCCCAGCAACTCAGAAGCCTGAGACAAGAGAATCCCAAGTTCAAAGCCAGCCTGAATTACAGAGTGAGTCTAGGCTAGGCTATTTAGCAGGACCCTGTCTCAAAACAAAAACTAAAAGCATTGGGGATATGACACAGTTCAGGGGTTGAACACCTGCCTGGCACATCTTGGATTAAATACTCAGCACAAAAAAGAAAAAACAAAGCAAACGAAAAACAAAGAAGCCGGGGGCTGGAGAGATGGCTCAGTGGTTAAGAGCATTGCCTGCTCTTCCAAAGGTCCTGAGTTCAATTCCCAGCAACCACATGGTGGCTCACAACCATCTGTAAAGAGGTCTGGCACCCTCTTCTGGCCTTCAGGCATACAGACAGAATATTGTATAGAAAAGAAAGAAAGAAAGAAAGAAAGAAAGAAAGAAAGAAAGAAAGAAAGAAAGAAAGAAAGAAAGAAAGAAAGAAAGAAAGAAAGAAAGAAAGAAAGAAAGAAAGAAAGAAAGACAGACAGACAGACAGACAGACAGACAGAAAGAAAGAAAGAAAGAAAGAAAGACAGACAAAGAAGCCATGTTATCTTCCACCCAGCTCTGCCCAGCACAGAGACAGGCATGCACGCTGCTGACCATGCCTACTCTAGCCATTCCAGAGACATCACAGAAGCAGGCAAAACTCAAACCTCAGCATCCTCATCAGAGGCTGAGACCAGTATTCACCAGCGACACTCAGCTCACCTCTGAGCCTACTTTCTGACTGCAAGGGATCTCCCACGTGGAGCTGCCAACAGACCCATCAACAGTGTCCATGGTACTAAAGAACTTCGGTCACCATAGACAAGGAGGTTTGAATGTACTCAAGTTTACACTTTGGTCTCTTGCAAGCTGAGTAACCGCCATGGCATGTGCACTCGTAAAGCTGAGTGTCTGATAGCCTCACCAAAATCCCAGCACTGTCTTATTAAGGACTGCAGCACTAACTGATCTCTTCCAAATTACCAATTAACTGTGTTAAATATGTCTTTTAAAAGAAAGCAAAAATTGGCCATATGTTAATAACAGGTTGACTCTGGATTCACAGAAGTTCACTGTGTTACTGTGTCATTTTCTGTATCTAAAGTAGTTCATAAT
Source organism: Alexandromys fortis (assembly GCF_014885135.2). NCBI lineage: Eukaryota > Metazoa > Chordata > Mammalia > Rodentia > Cricetidae > Alexandromys > Alexandromys fortis. The sequence continues at coordinate 8,598,154 of NW_026067952.1, forward strand.
TGAAAGCAATTTCCTATTTCCTAATATGCAAGATCGAAAAGAAAAATCTTAAGGACTTCCCAATCTTAAAGGGTTCTCTCCCCCTGTGCCTCCCCAAATGCAAACACACACACACACACACACACACATTCCCATGCTTACACACATGTATGCACATGCACACACGCACATGTACACACACATACACAAACACACACACACTGGAATGGGGTGGGGGTTCCTCTGGCTCACTGTGACTTATAGAACCATTCAGTGATAGTCCAGTTCCTCCAGTGACAAGCTCACAGTATGGGCCACAGACATACCGTACCTTGAACACAGGCAGTTTCTGCCGTTGCTGCTCTATGGAGAGGGCAGCATAGGGATTGTAAATGATGGTCGTCCCAGAGTTCTCAGCGACACTTTGTCTCTCTTCAGAGATGCTGACGCCTGGCCCCTCTGTACCTGCAGCAGAAATGGTTTTTTTCAGATTCTGATGTAGTAAAAAAAAAAAAAAATGGGTGTGTAAAAAACAGATATACAAAAGAAACAATGTTTTTGATTTCAAACTACTAAAAAGTATTAAACTTTGTGGTTTCAAAAAGTTAAAGAGGAAGAAGAGGAGGAGGAGGGAGCAACAGCAGCAAGGGAGTTGCCCGTCAGAACACTAAAAAAGTCCCTGAAAGTTTCAGTGCAGAGTCTAGAACAAGGAATATGGCAGTCCTACCAAATTCTGAACAGAAGAGAAAGGAACCCAGTGGGAATCTGCCAAAGCCAAGGCCAAAGCCTGGTCCTGACAGACAGCAAGACTCAGAGACAATAGGAACCAGGGGCTCAGGCTGCCATGGCTTCCCCCTCCCTCACCTCTTGCACCTCTTGACAACCTTCCAGCTGGGGGTGGTTTCTCCACAGGCTGCTGATGGCCCAGAGCTCCGCCCACAGACCGCCAGTTACCCAGGCACCCAGGAACAAGACAGCCTGTGTGAATGCTTCAGGGTGGGCACTGCTCTAAGCACTAGAACCCAGCCCTGGGCAGCACGGGTGCAGGCTGACCCTCACGGACTGAATGCCTCTCACACGCTGCCTCCCAGGAGAATGGACCTTGGTACAAGAATGACAGGGAAGTGCCATGTAGTGAAAGGAAAGGGACTTCAGTGCTAAGTGTACGATGCATAGGGCATAGGGGGGGGGGGTTCTTTATACTGCACCATGCGGGACTCGCTTCCCCTTAGGTAGAAAGCCTAACACGATCCACCTACAGTGAGAGCAGCTGCACGTGACCTAGGGTAGTTACATGAAAATGACCGTCCCAGAAACACCGCAGGGTAGATTAAAAAGCAGACAGCCACAGCACCTAGCTCAAAGCATGATAAATGGAGAAGAAAGACCCCACCAAGAAGTATGGGCTCCATATGATCAGTTTCTGTTGCTTTCATTGCCAACTTGTCTGTGTGAGCCATGGTTCTGTTGCTTTCATTGCCAACTTGTCTGTGTGAGCCATGGGCAGAAGTAGGTTAAGATACAAGTGAGAATGGAGAGACAGCTCAGCGGTTAAGAGCACTTGCTGCTCTTGCAGAGGACCCGGGTTAAATTTCTAGCACACACACAGTGGCTCACAACCATCCATAACTCCAGTTCCACAGGACCTGATGCCAGGCATGCACAAGGTGCACAGATACACATACAGTCAAAGCTCACACACATAAAAATAAAACTAGCTAAATAAAACAACAGGAAGGGGCTGGAGAGATGGCTAGGTGGATAAAAGCAGTTGCTCCTCTTGCAGGGGACCTGGTGACTCACAATCAACCGTCCGGTTCTAGAGCTCTAACGGTCTCTTCCGGCTCCATGAGAACTAGAACAACGCACAGTGCACAAAATACACGTAGGCACACACTCAAACATCAAAAATAAAAATAAATCCTTTTAAAGTAAATAGATATAAATTAAATGAGAAAATTCAGCTCAACATAAGGAAGACATATCTAAATGTCAGAGCTGTTGAGCCACAGAGTGTGCTGCCTCGGGAATCAGGAAAAGCTCCCTAAGTTCAGAAGGTTGCACAGCCCCTACTGGGGGCATCTCAAAGATAATCACCCGAAACAGTGACTTCCGAGTCTTCTGATCTAGAACCTGCAAAGCCACTGAAAGATGGGAGCTTTGTGGTAAGGTTAAAGTAGCGACTCCATTTTATTTACCCTGACACGTTGGTTTTTGGAGACAGGGTCTCCTGACATATCCCAGGCTGGCCTTGACCTCCCAATCTTGCATCAGCACCAAGTTCTGGGACTAACAGGCATGTGCTACCACACCCAGCATTCTCCATTTCTGTAGGGCTCCAGATGGGATAAAGGCCATGAACTCCCCTCCTGAAGGAAACCTGAGAGAACACAATGTATCTGACAGGAGATCCAGGGCTGCAGATTCCTGGAACCAACCTCAGGGCTCCAGCAGCTTCATCTCCAGCCCTGTTCCAGGTTCTTCCAGGAACACAGCTGTCAAACAGCAGGTAAGTGGGGCACAGCTGCCTGCTAACCTTCTGCCAAATGGCTAACCTTTCTTTTGAAGAGAAAAAAGACAGAGCAGGGCCTGGACCAAAGCCTGGGTTGGAGAAGCAGATTTCCGGTCCTCTACTTACTACTGCTATGTCCTGAACTCTTGGACAAGAAAATTACAGCAGAGAGTACTGTATTCCTTCTGCTGTTTTTGTTCAGAATGCCCCTCTTCCCGAAACATCTAAACCATGCCAATATGACTGCAGTATCTGAACACTGTTCACTGTACCACAGCTGGCTCACAGCTGGGACCCAGGCTTGGTCTCTCTGTCTCTAACCTTACAGCTGGTAAGAACTTTTACAAGAACAGCTGCTATCATCCGCACTGCCTTTTCTTCTCCTTACAAAAGGCTTCATTCAGCCGAAGAAGCCCAAGGCTGCTCTCCGTCCATACATGCCCCGCAGCCCACTCTGTTTATGACTGTTTTTAAATCGGGAGTGTGTGCCATGCTGCAGGGAGTGGCATTTTTGCAATTTTCACAAGCCATTAATGCTTTCATTCCCCATCAGTAAAGCAAGGCTGACAACAGCACCCAGTTCAGAATCCCTTCAACCTAGGAAGCCAGAAGAGGGTGTTGGAGCTAAAGTCATAAGAGATTGTGAGCCACGCAATTTGGGTACTCCACAAGAACAGCGAATGATCTCTGAACCACTGAGCCATCTCTCCTGCCCTACAACACAATTCTTACCATGAATCAAGTAAAAGAAAAAAAAAATCCTCAAAGCAGCTCAATAAAGCTTCTGCAAGGCACAAGGTTAGTCACCATTAAGTACTTGTTGAGGGAGTAAATGAAAATGGACGGGCCCTTCTGACCCATACATGTGAGCCAGCAGAAAAAGTGAGCATTTTCTCCTGGAAACCTCAGGCAGGTCGCACAAGGCTAGTATAGCACTCGCCTAAGTTAGAGAGAAGAAACAGTATTTAAAGGCTCCACTCGCACCACCACTGAAATGTCTCAGATGATGTTGTTGCTGCTTACCTGGAGAAGATCTTTCTTGTCAGTTTAGTCTTATTAAATGGGAGTCTTGAGCTGTAGCTCAGGATAGCCTGAAACTCACTCTGAGCCTAAGCTAGCCTTGAGCACTCAATCCTCCTGCCTCAGCTTCCCAAGTGCTGGAATTACAGGCATGTATTAAAACATGCAGAAAAATATTTCACTTAAAACATCAACCATTATTTTCCCATTTGGGAGCCAAGCTTAGGCATGGGTCTGTAATCCCAGCTACTCAGAAGGCTGTAGCAGGAGGATCACAGTTAAGGCGTGTCTAGGCTAGGAGAGAATTCAACACTAGAAGGAAGGAAGGAAGGAAAATCTGACAACTCTGAGTCCATATAACAATCAGGTGGAGTGTGGTACCACATATGCAGATTGCAGTGCACACATGTCCACTGCACATGAGAAACCCTCCAATCTCATCACATAGTATTCCATTACACTCTTCCCTTATGTAGTTTGTCTAAAAAGCTCCTGTAGCTATCTGAACCTGTACTTTGAGCCTACAAGACATGCTCATGATTCCACGATCTAGCCTTATACTCAGCTCCAACCACCTCCCTGACCTGCCTTTCCCACAATCCATTTTGTATCTTGAGTTTGCTCAGCTGTGAGAATATCAACTCATCAGAGAGATGTTGGGTTTTTTTTTTTAATACAATATTCTATGCAGGCGCCAGAAGAGGGCACCAGACCTCATTACAGATGGTTGTGAGCCACCATGTGGTTGCTGGGATTTGAACTCAGGACCTTTGGAAGAGCAGGCAATGCTCTTAACCACTGAGCCATTTTAAAAAAAAATTTTTTTTTTTGACTTTTCAAGACAGGGTTTCTCCGTAGCTTTTAGTTCCTGTCCTGCAACTAGCTCTTGTTGACCAGGCTGGCCTCGAACTCACAGAGATCCGCCTGCCTCTGCCTCCCGAGTGCTGGGATTAAAGGTGTGCGCCACCACCGCCCGGCCAGAGAGATGTTGTTACTAGTTGATAAGATGCTGTAAGTCAAAGTGGCTAGCCCAGAGCTCAGAACCTACCAGGCTACTCAAATCTCACTAAATCAAAATAGTATACCTGGGCCAGTGAGTCCCCAACTTTGATGCCTGAAGCTCCCCAAAATATTTAAGACATACTGCTGCCCGGTTCCTGATTTCTTGACAAAAGTGAAAGGACACTTGAGGGGTTTTGTTTCTGTTTTTTTTTTTTGTTTTTTTTGTTTTTTTTTTAGTTCTCCAAATAATTCAACTATACAGCAAAATTTGGGACCCGCTTACCTAGGCAGTCACCCCACCCAGACCCACTTACCATTAGGCCATTACTCCATCCACAGCGCAAAGAAGTTATTACTGTTTTCACCTTCTCTTTACCTTTAGTGTCTAATGGCCCCTCCTGTCAGCTCCCAGGCTAGAACTGAGGTTTGATATTCATCCCAGACTTCAGTAGCAAGTGCTCTAAAGAGAGGTCTTCCTCACTGTATCACTGCCAGAGTCAACTTTCCAAAGGAAACCTGGGAAGTTCCCTGCTTAGATGCTTAGTGCGTGTGCGTGCGTCTACACATACGTATGGACATGCATGCCAAGGTATGTGCATGGAAGCCAAAGGACAACTTTATAGAGTCAGTTCTCTCCAGCCACCCTTGCATGAGCTATGGGGATCAAGCTGGAGGCATCGGGTTCTCACAGCAAGCACCGCTGCCTCACTGGCTCAGGAACCCAAATCCTTTAACTTACCAAGGACAGTTCAAGATGAGGTACCCTCCTACCTTTCCAGCATCATCTCCTGCCATTCCCCAAAATATAGCCACAATTAACACCATCACGGTATTCCACAATTGGGGGCTTGGGAACAGCCTTAAGACACAAATCCTACTTCCAATGGCCTGGAGAGCCATTCCCTACCTCACCATACACAAACCATAGCAAGCTTTCTTCACCCTTCAGAGTCCACTCCAAAAACATGACCGTCTCCATGTCGCAGTCAAGGTCCCACCCTCTGCCTTCCTCCCTCTCCTTCTATACAATTATGATGGCTGTGTGCCTAGCGCCAAGAGGCTTTCTGTGCACTGCCCTCATTTAATCATTTAATCCTCACAGCAATCCTCTTATGTCAAATTACCCATAAGGTAACAGAGATGGAGCACTCATGTGGCTCTGCAGGTCACCAGGTAAGTGGTAGGCAGGGAAGGCACAGCAACCCAGCGCTTGAGCCCATCTTGTTTATCATCACCTCATCTGCCTTGCTTAGAGTCTCTTCCAAATGGCACACAACTTCAGAATCAGTTGTGAGAGTACCTCTTGAGAGCAGGGCCTAGGGAGCGGGGCCTCGGGCATGTGCGCTCGACTTCTCGATGAACTAAACAATGGGATAGACTCTAAGAGTAATTCCAGGTTCTTTAACCAAAAGGGTACCCTGGTACCACATGATAAACTCTTTATAAGTAAATGGTATTTATTTTACTTATTAGACAATCAGCTGAGGCCTGGAAATGCTGAATCATGAAAGTGTCACCAAGGGGAGGGGGAAGGGTATATATGAAGGGTATAGTTGAGGGGGGAAAGGACAGAGATGAGAGCAAGGAAAGAGATGTCTTGATTGAGGGAGCCATTATTGGGCTAGCAAGAAACCTGGCACTAGAGAAATTCCCAGGAATCCACAAGGATGACCCCAGCTAAGACCCTAAGCAATAGTGGAGAAAGTGCCTGAACTGGCCTTGCCCTATAGTCAGATTGATGATTATCTTAAATGTCATCATAGAACCTTCATCCAGCAACTGATGGAAGCAGATGCAGAGATCCATAGCGGATCTTTGGGGTGAGCTCCCAAAGTCCAGTTGGAGAGAGAAGTGATAATATGAGAAATGGGGTCAAGACTGTGATGGGGATCTCCACTGAAACAGCTTACCTGAGCTAATGGGAGCTCACCAACTCCAGCCTGACAGTGGGGGAACCAGCATAGGACCAAACTAGGCCCTCTGAATGTGGGTGACCGTTATATGGCTGGGGCGGAGTGTGGGGCCACTGGCAGTGAGACCAGGATTCATCCCTACTACCTGGACTGGCTTTTTGGAACCCATTCTCTTTGGAGGGATACCTTGCTCAGCCTAGACATAGCAGTGAGGGCCTTGGTCCTGCCTCAAAGCAATGTACTAGGCTTTGTTGACTTCCCATGGGAAACCTTACCCTCTCTGAAGAGTGGATGGAGAGGGTATGGAGGGGAGGTGGAGGGAGAAGGAGGAAGGGAGGGAGTGGGAACTGGGATTGGCATGTAAAATAGAAAAGATTTTTTAAGATATTAATTAATTAAAAAAGAATTAACTGTGTCACTTGCTTGGGTTTATTTCTCTAACACTTAGGCACATGATCAGAATTTTGGGGACCACCTAAGACACCCTTTAAAAGCTGTTCCCTGTTACCTTTTCTGTCTCATATCGTTTTCGCCACAATATAGTGTATACCTCCAGACCATCTGTGGTGCAGGTAGAGGAGAAAAAGAAATATATACAAGAAAAAGTAAGGGTGGAGGCTGACACCGGTTAAGAAGCTGTTGTTTGTTTGTTTGTTGTTTTTATAAGAGGCATGGACAAAAGGAAGTATCCTTCATGAGCATGGTCTGGTATGTATGTATGACTTAATAAAAACCTGGCCATAAAAAAAATGCAAAATCAAAGATGCTCTGACGGTAATTATTAGCCTGCAAGACAAAAAGAGGTGACAGGCACTAGGAAAGAGGGCGTTCACTTTGTGGTAAACATTCAGGACCTTGGCTAAAACACTGGAACACATTTTCCCTTTTATGAGCCAATAAGTCCGATCGTTACTCCTGACTCCACGCCCACAGGACAGGTGTTCGTAGCCGCCCACGTCACAGCTGAGGGGACCAAAGCTCGGAGGGATTGAGAGCGCCGCTCAAGGTCCTCCAGCTACAGCTGCTAAGCAGAGAGGCACACTAGAACCTCGACACTCTGACTCCAAAACCTGAGCTTCCAAGGCCGTGAGCGGCACCGCCTACCGAGTCCCAATACAGCCCTAGGGCAGCAGCAAGACACTCGTGGGCGCTTCGCGATTCCGCATCATTCAAACAAGGTCACCCGCAGTTCCCGCCCAGGTTGGGGGACCACCGTGGGCTGCAGCATCCACGCGCGCGAAGGGGATGCTACCCAGCCCTCCCCAGTCAGGCACACGGCCGCTCCCCAGGACCAAAGTCAAGTCGCCGAATTACCCAGGTTTCCTTTCGTGCCTTACCGGGTTTCCAGAACTTCACAGGTCCCAAGGGCGCAGCCATGCTGGGGTGAAAGGTCACGAAGAAGACTCCGCCCCGGTAAACGCGCGCGAGTCCCTCGGGACTCGAGGGGCGTGGCCCGCGAGCGGACTCAGCCAGGGTCCCAGGGAAGGTGAAACCACGCCCCTAGTGGCACCGCCCACTTTGGACCACGTGATCGCGGCTTCTTTAGGACAGTCATTTCAGCACCTCCCCCTGGTCCACGTGACGCCGCTCCGCCAAGTTGGCGGTGAGGCTGGCTCTCCCTCCCTGCTTAGGCGCCCTGAGCTCACGCTTACTTTTGGGAGCTCGCGTAGCCCAGTGTGCACGGAGGCAGTGCTTCCCTGGTGAACGGAGACATGCTCATATTTACACGCTGTCGCAGCTGCGTCCCTTTTAGTCTCTTTTTTCATACGAAGAGATAATAATGGTATCTGCCTCCTGCTTCTAATGACTCAGTTAATATTTCTGTGTTCCCAGGGACTGTGGTTTCTTGTTTCCCAGGCAGGGGTAGAGCAGGGATGAACTCAAAGTGAATTAACGCTGGATAAGCAGTAGAATGATGCTTATTATCAGCAAGTAAAACTGAAATGTTAACAGGCGTCTTCTGATCCTAAGAGAATTGTCGGTAAATGGGAACGGAGGAGTTTATTGGGTTGGAAGATGAGACTGGAAATTAGATCAGTCAGGCCAGGGCATTCACCCAGTGTTCCCTCCAGGTCGACTTCATGAATCAAACGCTTCTTTATAATTGCTCAGCCAATCCTCAGTCTACAGGGACATAACCCAGTAACATGCATTGTAGGATGCTCCCAAATTCCCGGGCCCAGCAGCAAGCTTGGGAAAGATTATACATTTTAAACAAAGAATGGCTAGTATTGCTGACCTGTAAATGTTTTATAAGGGAACCACAAATTAAGAGGCTTTAGAATCTCTACATTTTTAGAGCTCTGAAGAAAATGTTGTGCTTTGTTCTCTGAGAGAAATGGCCAGTTATGGAAAGCTCCAGAGAAGGCAGCAGGCCTGATTCGGAATCCTTACCTTAACCGTCACATGGCTCCTGGCCGACATTTAACCTCAGTTGTAAAATGAGCTTCAAAGGAGTATTAGGTGAGGTGAAGTACAGAGTGTGGAAGATAATGCGAGGCATTGCCGGCACCAGGTCCATATTAGCTCTCACTGGCTCAACTCCAAGAGCAAATGCACCAAGTGAACGAAGTCTGAGTTTACCTCATTTTTCCAGATTTGATTTGTTTCCTTAATAATTAAAGTTCAGCATATGCTAATCCTTCAGTGGAGAATTCTCCATGTATGGCTTAAGACCTTCACGTCCTTGAAGGAGCATCACTAGGCCCCTTCTGGGTTCACTTCCAAAGGTTCCCCCTGTGGACTCAGGACTTACAAGCCCATGCTTTTACCATAAGATTTGTGTAGTTTACTAAAGTTACTCTACCTCTATTTTCATGCTAGGAACTTCTATATTTTAAAAATTATTTTATGTATATGAATTTTGCCTGCTTGTGTGTCTCTATACCAACTATGTGTCTGTGCCCATGGAGGCCAGAAGGGGGTGTTGAATCACCTGGAACTGGAGTTACAACTGGGTGCTGGAAATCAAACCTGGATCCTCTGGAAGAGCAGCCAGTGCTCTTAACCGCTGAACCAACTCCTCAGTCCAATGCTGAGAATTTCTTGAAGACAGAATCTTATCATACTTTTTATATGTGTATTGCCAATTGCTCAGTGCGACTTGAGCAAGTACATATTTTAAATACCATGTTTCTAAATTATTATAGCAATATTGGCAATCTAACCCAGAACTTCATACCAGGGAGCTATAATCTAACCCAGAATCTAATATCATTGAGCTGTAATCCCAACACCAAATCCTTTTTATCTTTTCATTATACAGAAAATAATACTTATGCATGAAAAATGCCAATCTGTAAATGTTTTTCCTACCCCCTGCCTGGGGGCCTGTTTCTTTTATTTTTAAAGGCTGCTTCTTGGGAAGATGGAGCTACCTTTGGGAGTTAAAGATTCTTGCCATGTAATTCTAACAACCTAAATTTGATCCCCAGAACCCACGTAAAGGTGAAAGAAGTTGGCCAACTCACAAACCTGTCCTCTGATCTGTATACACATATACCTACATGTGGTACATGTGGGCATGCACAAGTCACATCACACTAATAAGAAAATTGAATAAAATATTTCATAAACTTAAAATATTAAAAAACACTGCTTTTCAAGTTTGGAACTCAAGCAAGCCTACTGCCTCAGGCTTCTGAAGTAGCTAGGACCAAGGTGTACACCACCAAGGCCAGCTTTATTTCCATGTCTATGTTTTATTATGACTTTCAAAGAAATTTTCCTATTAAAAAGAGACAACAGATTGGGAGCGCCCACATTATTACATCACAATCTTGAAACTGGAAAATTTAATCAACATCTAGCCTAATCTTATAATACAGGTTCATGGAAGTTAAGAAGACTGGGTCAGAATCAATGAGGGACTGTGTGTGTGTGTGTGTGTGTGTGTGTGTGTGTGTGTGTGTGTGGTGTGTGTGTTTTGTGTCTGAGACCAAGTATCACTCTGAAGCCCTAGCTGGAACTCACTGTGTTGCCCAGGATGGTCTTGAACCACATGGTCCAGGATAATAATCCTCCCTCAACCTCCTGTGTACTGGGATTACAGATGAGAACTAGATCTCAGGTTTCCTAGTTCCCAGGTTGGTGTTTTCAGCCACAGAAGGGCCAGTTAGAGCCATCAGAACTAAGCTCACCTACATTCGCCTGCCTCAGATTGTCCTCAGGGTCCCACTGTCCACCAGGTGGATTGTTTGGCTTCCCCAGACTTTTACTAAGTAATACTGTCCACTCTGATATTGTGCTTTTATTGTTACAAAAGAGGACTTGTCTCAATAATCTTTCTGGTTAATTTTTTTTTCAGAAAGAATGGCCTAAAATAGCTACTCCAAGTTAAACTTTTTTTAAAGACATGCTCTCATTATGTTCTCATTAAGACATGCTCTTCCTGGACTGGCCCCAAAATCATAAGCCTCCTGCCTAAACGTCCCAAATGCATTTTCAATCCTGGCAAGAATGACTGTTTCTTAAGAGAGAATCCAGAACTGATTTGGTTCATTGCCAATAATTCTACAAAAATTTGATCGTTTTGTCATATGGAGGTATATTTTGCAACTTCCAGGTGGCAGATTTTCCCTCACATGGCGACCCCTTCATTAGATTCCTGTTTCACAGAAAATGGCAACCTTTCAGTCCAACTCTACCTTGCAACTAATCTCTAACGTAGAAAAAGACAAGATCTCCTGAGTGAATTGGGAACATGGGGATCATGGGAGAGGGTAGAAGAGGAGGGGAGAAGAAGAGGAGGGAGTGGAGAAAAATAAATAGCTCAATAAAAACTATTTTAAAAGTGCCATTTAAAAAAAAAAGAGGTTTTAAAAAAAGTAATCTCTAGCCCAAGCTGTCAAAGGGAAAAGAAACGACTGAATTTGAACACAGAGAAAAACGTATTGCTATTTGGGCATATGGAAGACGTGTTTCTGTGCCTATGGTAAGGTACTCTCTGCTCTGAAATACTTCTGGATTACCACGTCCGCATTGCCTGTGTTTAAGAAGCATAGGGCTTAAGGGTTGAAATTTTATTGCATTTATAGAAATGCAAGTATAGAAAACCCAGTTCATGGTCTTTTGGATCCTATTCCCCATGCAGGGATGCCTTGCCCAGCCTTGATACAGGGGGAGGAGCTTGGTCCTGCCTCAAAGTGTTATGATTTGCCTTGTTGACTCCCATGGGAAGCCTGCCCCATTTTGAATGGAGAAGGAGTGGATAGGGGGATAGACAGGAGGTGGGAAGAAGGAACTATGTAAAATAAATGGTTAGTATGTAAAATAAATTTTAAAAAATTTAAAAAAAACCAGCTCATCATCACTTCAGCAAAAATGGTTCATGCAGCTGGGCATGGTGGCTCACACCTGTAACCCTAGTCCCTGGAAAGCTAAGGCAGGAGGATTTCCAAGAGTTGAAATGAGATCCTGGTCAACCTGGGCTACAGCGTGAGACCATGCCTTAAAAAAAAAATAAGTGAAAAAAAAAGGAGTTTGTAGATACTAAAAATGCCAAGAGTATCTGACTTAAAGACAGGGCTACATCGGGGCACATGCAGCATAGGCAGAACTCTGTGTTCCACCAGTCTATCACTCACATGTAATGCAGCAACAAGATGGCCATATCAAGATCCGAAACTCTTTTAAGCATTTCAGAAGAAAATTCTCTAGCAAAAATATCTCTCGCTGCCCTGTGTATCTCTGACTGAATTAATCAGTGGGGCTAGGGAATACGATAGACTGGTTAGCGTAGGGCTAGATCACATGATCCATCACCAGAGTCAAGTGCAGCCAGCCTCACTGGAACCAAACAGGGAAGTGGGGACAGAATGGTTTTCAGAGAGACATCATAGCATGAGATTACCAAAGGATAAATGAATAAAGCCAAAATAATCTATGTCTACCACACCCATGTCTGCTTCACTAGAGCTGCCAGCTTCTCAAGAAGCCAGACCAGACAGATGTCACTTACCCTATGCCAGGATCACCTGTTGAGAGTCTAAGGCGGGTCTTCTGCGATTGTAGGACCATATTCAAATGTGCCAGGCTTGTTGGCTTTGCACACCAGCCATGATGGTGTTCACCCCCTTCAAGGATCTGAGTGCAGTGTTGTGGAGAAATCCACAGAAAAGGCACTCAGCAAGCAACCACATGAGTCTGTATTTGTGCTGTGTGCTGGCTTGGCTTGTGTCAACTTTGTAGGGATAAGCCCTCCCCTTGGGGGCGGGCTGCCCTCGGGCGTATGTTTACTGAAAAATTGGGCACGCAGATGCTGCGCGCCCCTTCCTGCCTCCGCCGGGTACTCCGCTGGAACCTTGGTTTCGTGAGTCTGGTTTTGTTATTAAACTTGTTCAAATACCTAGTATCATTGGTGCTCATTAATCCAACCGCCGCATTTGGCGCCCAACGTGGGGCCCATTTGCCCCCGCTGCTCGTTAGCCCGCAGCCCACAGCAGGTCCTGGGCAGACGAGATTGCCACAGCGCCTGCTCGCTCGCCCGCCCACCCGCTCTAGGTCCGCAGGCAGCGCTTTGTTCCTAGCAACAACAGCGCACCTCCCCCACACCGGTCCTAGGCTGCGGCGGTCCGGAGCTGCCAGCAGCCAGCGCTTTGTTCCTCTCGCAGCGCCAGAGGAGTTAACCCCTCCCTCTCTGCCTTGACGTTTGGAGCTGAACACGGAAGCTTAAATATTTGCGGTTTTACAACACAAACCGCCACATTTGGCCCCGAAGGGGTCACTTTGAATAAATTTCAGTCTTGAGATTTATTTCAGATCAACTCTCCACGTGGATTCAAGTGGACTCTTTCGCCACCTCTGGCAGGAACCAGTCATTACAGGTAAAATTTTTTTTTCCTTTTATAAATAAAATGTCTGACAATATCACCGTTCCCAACTTCAATAACCTTTTTGAGTGTGCCATGTGGGAGATCCTACAAGAGGTGTCTAGCACCCCACATCTATGGATCCTTCTGGGATTAGTAGTTTTCCTTGGTATTAAGTGGTTTGACGACAAAAGTCTGATAGAGTCTTTAAGAGACAAATCCAGGATTCTTAAGGCAGAGGTTGAACATCTAAAAACTATTGGAGATGAATCCAGGATTCTTAAGGCAGAGGTTGAACATCTACAAACGATTAAGCATGACAATGATCTTCTCAAGAATCAGTTTAAAGTTCTGCAGGAATAGAACAGAACTTTGTTTAACAAGACAATGGTGACTGAAAAAAATTTAGAAAAGGTTCAGGCTGATATTAAGGAGAAATTTATTACTATGGAAGAAGGAACAGCTGATTTAAATCGTAAATTTCATCAGTCACTTTCTGAAGGGACTGAAACATTATCTCAGAGAATTAAAACGGTTGAATGGGAAAATCAAGTTTTGTCTAAAGCTTATGACAGAATGGTGGAAAGATTGTCAATACAAAAAGGCACGGTTTATGCCATAAAAATTATGTCCAAAGATGAGAACTTATCTCTAATGGACAAACTTCATACTTTAGAATCCTCAATGAAGGCTTTGGAACATAATTCTGGACAGGAGATACAGACATTGCAGAAGGCAGTTAAAGCCTTTCTTTTTTGTTTAAACAGAAAAAGGGGAAATGATGTGGGAGTGATTTCTTATTAATAAAGAAACTGCCTAGACCCCTTGATAGGCCCACCCTTAGGTGGGTGGAGAAAACAGAAGAGAATTCTGGGAGAAAGAAGCTTAGTGGAGGAGTCGCCATGATTCTCCCGCTCCAGACAGATGCAGGTTAAGATCCTCCCTGGTAAGCCAGCTCGTGGGCTACACAGAATATTAGAAATGGGTTAGAACAATATGTAAGAGCTAGCCAATAAGAAGCTGGAACTAGCCCGGCCAGGCAGTGTTTGAAAGAATACAGTTTCCGTGTAATTATTTCGGGGCATAAACTAACCATGCGGGCGGCCGGGTGCCGGGGACGCAGCCCCGCCGCTCCTATTTCAACACAACTTGATACAAGGTCGGCGGGGAACTTCAATAAAATCTGGCTGTAAGCCATTTTCTTAATTTCCGATTGATGGGGAGGGCCCAGTCTGTTGTGGGTGGAGCCATCCCTGAGCTGGTGGTCCTGGGTTTTGTGAAAAAGCAGGCTGAGCAAACCTCAAGGAGCAAGCCAGTAAGCAGCACCCCTCCATGGCCTCTGCATCAGCTCCTGCTTCCAGGTTCCTGCCCTGTTTGAGTTCCTGTCCTGACTTCCTTCATTGATGAATAGTGGTGTGGAAGTTCTCCCCAAGTTGCGTTGGTCATGGTGTCTCATGGAAGTCACAGAAACCCTAAGACATGATAGCTTTAGGAGCCTGTGGTTCTGGGAGCTGGATGGGTTGGGAAAGGCCTCCTTAGGACAGCAAGATACTTTCTGGCTAGCCTCAAAACTGGGACACATATGAGAATATCCTCGTAAGAAATGAATGCATTCCCTTAGTAGCAGGAATAATTGTTTTCACCTTGCGGACACTGGTGTTTCTAAACCAGGTTCCTGTGTCTTCGCTTTGCATATTGTCCTACTACATGAGTCTTGCAGGTCCTCACGTGCACTGAAAGGGAGTGTTAGAGAGATGGGATCTCGGGATAAGAGGCAAAACTGGCAGTGCCAGGCAAACTAGGGCACCTATATAGGTTTGTAGCCCAGTGAAACCAGGTTTACCTAAATGCACTCAGTAAAAAGTGCATTCATACAGAAACCTTCCAAATACATTCACCTCAACATTTCAAAAAAATTACCGTTTTGGAGTTCAGAAGTAACTTTTTCCTTTGATTTTTGAGACAGGGTCTCATGTATCCCAGGTTACTCACAATGTAGCCAAGCATGATGCCGAGTTCACTATTCTCCCTTCTTCTACCTCCCAAATGCAGGGATGATGGGTGTGCACCACCACACTGGATTTACAATGCTGAGAATGAAACCCAGGCAATCGCTCTGCCAACAGAACGTCTCCAGCACTCCACATATGAGAATATCCTTGTAAGAAATGAATGCATTCCCTTAGTAGCAGGAATAATTGTTTTCACCTTGCGGACACTGGTGTTTCTAAACCAGGTTCCTGTGTCTCCGCTTTGCATATTGTCCTACTACATGAGTCTTGCAGGTCCTCACGTGCACTCTTAGTTTCATGCATGGTTCTATTTTGTATCTGTAACCTTGACTCTTTCATGAAACGTTTGATTTACACAAGCCTGAAGCTTAGGTTGTAATTTTTAGAATTACACTTATTTATTTATTTACTGGGGGCAAGCACATTTGTGCCAAGGTTCCAGTTGATGTTAGAGGACAAACTGTAGGAGTTGGAGGGTCCCTGCAACCAAACTCAGGTAGTCAGACAGGGAAGCAAGCACCTTTACCCGCTGAGCCACCTTGCCCACCTGGCTTCCGCTTTTCTTGTTAGCCACTTTAAGTTCCTCCAGTAAAAAGTAACTCTGTAGTCGCACTGCCCATGAAGGCATGGTAGCCACCTCTTCAAAGGATTTCATGTTTTATGAGAGGCTGCCAATCCTGCAGAGTGGGTCTAAAACCTATATGGAGCTCTAACTCGAACAAACCATTAGTGAGAAAAGAAATGATGCTGTATTTAAGCATTGAACATTTGATGACAGAAAAAACTTAATCAGTGTTGCTTATGTATAATACTTTGTATTATGGTTATGTCTTTAATGATATTTTAGATTTATTTTGTTATGTATATGTATGTTTAGCATGTGGGTGCCTGTGAAGACCAAGAGACATTGGATTCCCCGGAACTGGAGTTAAGGATAGTTGTGATTCCCAATATGGATGCTAAGAATCAAATCTGGGTCCTCTAAAAGCAACAAGTACTCCAACCTTTGAGCCATTCCATTTTTTTTTGTTTTTAGTTATCTTTTAGAGCTAAATACTGGCAGAAAATGTAGCTCAGTTAGGCCATTTGCCTGGCACGTATGACCTCTGGTTTGACCCTAGCGCTGAGAGAAATAACCCATCACAGCTTAGTCTGTAGGGGCTGAGTATGACATCAGGTGGGTGGAGTGAGAATTTTCACCCTGCTATCTATCCTCTTCTTAGGACTGAAGCCAATGAGGGGAGTGCATGCTGATTATTGAACCCAGGGCCTTGCACATGCTCTATCACTGAACTACACACCCAGGGCCTTGCACATGCTCTATCACTGAACTACACACCCAGGGCCTTGCACATGCTCTATCGCTGAACTACACACCCAGGGCCTTGCACATGCTCTATCGCTGAACTACACACCCAGGGCCTTGCACATGCTCTATCGCTGAACTACACACCCAGGGCCTTGCACATGCTCTATCGCTGAACTACACACCCATCCCCGAGCAGGCCGGTAGACTGATTGATGCAGGTGGCTCAGATCTCACTTGGCCTGGTGGTATTTTCCAGACTGAAGACTGGACCATTGTCTTAGGATTCCATCTACCTCTTTTTTTTTGGGTAGGGGGTGGGGAGAGTCTAGAAACTGCACTGTGCAGTCCTAGTTTTCCTGGAACTCACTCTGTAGACCCAACTGGCCTCAAACACAGAGATCTGCATGCCTCTACCTCCTAAGCACTGGAATTAAAGTCATGCACTACCACCGCCAAGCTCTTATCTTCCATCTATCTCTTGCTCATATTTCTAATTGTTGGCAGCACTCTCAGAGAATGATGCCGAGTGTGGTCAAGAGTGTGTGATGGCCAAGTTCTCACCCCTCAGCGAGATGCCCCGCCACTTACTGCTCCTGGGTAGTCTGAATAAACTTTTCAATTTATTGGTTTAGAATTTCTCAGAAATGGGGGAGGTGCATTTATGCACAGGTGTACATCTGTGTGTGGAAGTCAGAGAGCAATCTTAACTGCTATTCTTTAGAAGCTATCCACTTTTTTTTTTTCCTTTGAGACAGAATTACTGGAGTTCATCAAGTAGGCTAGGCTGCCTGGTCATTAAGCCTCAGGACCCACCTGTCTCTGCCTCCCCAACCCTGGGATTTCATGAGCCCCTCGTGACATTTTTGTGAGTTCTTGGGATTGAAATCAGCTCCTAGTGGTTGCAAAGCAAGCACTTTATCAACTAAGCAATAACTTGTGTTTATATATTGTATGTGCATGTTCATGTGTGTATATACATTCATGCGGGCAGGCAGAGGTCAATTCCTCATTTTCTATTTTAAAATTTTTATATTTTTGGTTTGTGTATGCACACATGACACAGATATGTGTGGAAATTAGTCACACTGCAGGAGTCAATTGTCTCCTCCCACCATATGGGTTCCAGGGGTCAAACTCCGGTCATCAGGTTTGGCAGCAAGTGCTTTGACCTGCTGAGCCTTCTTGACAGTTCCACCCACCATATTTTAGAGACTGGAGCAGTCACTGAATCTGATTAGAGTTAGACCAGCTGGCTAGCAAACCGCAGAGATCCTCCTTCTCCACCTCCCCAGCACTGGAATTACAGGTGCATGCTGCCATGCCCAGCCTTTTGACACAAGTCTTCATGCTTATACGGTACTTTACCAATTAAGCCATCTCCAAGCCTATAATGTCTTAGGTGAAGGTCTATTAAGAATCTTGTAGAACATGGGTTTAAAATTTCAATGGAATTTAAATCCATGATCACAATCAGGGCTTTGTGCCTACATTTCTTCACGTGGCTGTTTCTGCATTAACTCCCACTACACAAGCAACAGGCTCTAAGGCCTTTATACTTCAAAGGAAACAGTCACACAGTAGAGGATCTGGACACCTGTCTTTAAGTTCTTACATCATCTTAGAGCAGCTATATGATCTTGAGTAGGCTATTTAATTTCAGCCTGCTTCCACATCTGAAGATGGGATGCCAGCTGTCTAATCTCGGCCACTAGATATCATGAGGATTTAAGGCAGCACATAAAGAAGCAATGTAAGTCTGCAAAATGTATACTCAAGGAGGATCAGCCCAGCGGGTTCACAGCCAGGCATGCACCAGTGTCCTAACATGCTTGACAGCCACAGACTACAACACTAATGCAGCTGATAACCTTGTCATGAGTCCTGGAACACTCATGAAAACCTGCAGTGACCTTCCTGATCTGCATGCATCAGCATTCTTCTTGAAGACCACACCCTACTTATTGTAGACTTCTGGGCTGGCAAGCCAGGAGGAAGCCACGGTTTAACTCTTTCCTTTTGTCTGTTTTTATGAAAGAGACTGACAAAACCAGGATTCCACAATCATACCAATCCTGATTAGCAGGATGTAGGGAACCAGTAACAATAGACTGACACTGGACCAGGAATCTGGGATAATTGTCAGTGTCCTTTCTTGCCCCTACTCTGGGATATGGGATTGCTAAATCATTGACAATACACCCATCTGATGAAATTGGACCCATTGGGGCCACTAGAGTGAACGTGAACCCAGGAATGCACACCCAGGACTCCTTTGGCAGATAGCCACGGTCCTCTCTGAAGCAGCTCAGGGTTTTTCCTTTGAAAACACAAAAGCAGAGACACACACACAAAGGCCTGCTATGCTGGCAAGACTCCTCAGGTGCAGAGTAATGTTAGTAATGTCGGTGTTCACCATATCAAGGATGGTTTGACCCCAATACCAACTCAAAGTCTTAAATTTTTCATGTTTTGTTTTCCAGACAGTGTCTCCCTGAACAGATCAGGCTGGCTTCAAACTCAAACCCTTCTGTCTTGGCTTAAGTGCTTGGATCAGAGGCATATGCCATTACACTAAGCTTTCCTCTCTCTCTCTCTCTCTTTTTCTTTTCTCAAGATAGGGTTTCTCTGTATATCCCTGTTTATCCCTGGCTGGCCTGGAACACAGAGATCCACATGCCTCTGCCTCCCAAGAGTTGGGATTAAAGGTGTGCACTATCACCCTGTCTTTTAATTCTTAATGAATATATTGTCCCCTTTACAATCTGTATCATTTACTTCTTTACCCAAGACTGTTCAAAAACATAAATAAGTAAATAAATAAAAGAGGGGTTGGAGAAATGGCAAAAGCACTGGCTGCTTTTCCAAAGGACCCAGGTTCAATTCCCAGCACCCACATGGCAGCTCACAACTGTCTGTAACTCCAGTTCCAGGGGATCTGGCATTCTCACACAGATATATGCAGGCAAAACCCCTATATACATAATAAATAAATCTTTAAAAATCAAACAAACAACAACAACAAAACAGAAACAAATCACACAAATACTTATATGGTACATTTATTTATGACATACCCTTAAAGATAAAGAAAAGGTTGCCAGAAAGAAAAATCAAACACAGGCCAACAAAAAGTTGTCTAAACTTATTTAATGCTAAGAACACAGTTATTCAAGAAAACGTCAGTTAAGAAACAATATTGTTTAACTTTTAAATATGATTCTGATCCTAAAAAGTGGTGATTCAAAACACTAAAGGCATGTGAGTACAACACACACATACACATACACACACACACACACACACACACACACACGATCAACCTTAAAACACATATATAGTGTTGAGATATAATATTATAATAGTGCAAAAAGAAAAAAAAAGTATGCATAGTGTTTAAACCAACAGGTGGCTTCTACAGAACACAAATAAAAATATCAATGTCTAGACTTAAACCCAGAGGTGTAAGAGGATGGCTGGGGAATGTGGAACTTGATGGAGCAGGTAGTCCTGCTGGCCTGGAGAGGGCTGGCTGAACATAGCAGTCACTGATAGGGGGGATAAAGTGCTATGTCCCTGACAGAAACCACGTTCATAGACGCTCTAGTAAAGCTTCCCGGACCGTAGCTGAGGTAGTGTTCTGAGAAGAGGGTTCTCCTGGACAGCACAGTCAGCATCTGGTTGAGTCGGGACCTGATGCCAGTGAAGTGAACCTGCCGCTCTTTACTCAAATTTCTGAATGAGTCCCTCAGGCACAGATCCAGGTGGGGGTTGCCCAGACCCAAGTACTTGGGGTATCCAGGAGTGTGGAGGTCAGGGGCTGTTAGGGAGATATGAGAGCTGACAGAGCTGGCCAATGAGCCCTGGGAAGACATAGAAGAGGATGACCTCAGACTAGAAGATCTCGACACAGACATCCTGGATTCAGGTGACCCTTCTTTAGAATGGGCACCCTGAGGAAAGAAGCTCTCATCAGCTTCAGTCTGCGTGGTAGTAGACTTGGACCACACTGTGGTCTGGGAGCTTGCTGCCCTCGTGACTACTGTGGTTTGGATCCCAACACACGCCACGCTGGAACTGGTTTGTGTTCCCACCTCACTCAGGCTTACTGCAGCTGTCTCTTCTGGCTCTGTTTGGGTAGCAGCATCAACCACCTTGCTATCCTCGAGTTGGTCCTTGTGGCTATAGAAATAGTCTTCATCGCTGATGGTAGAAGCCTCAGAGTCATGGCGTTTGGATTTGGCTCTATCTTCTGGTGGTACTTCTGGGCCCAGGCTGGTCTTCTTGGGAGTACTGGAGAGTCTGGCCAGCCGCATGCGCAGCAGATTGCCCAGTGTGGGCTCCATCGACTGTGGCTTTCGGTCAGCCAGATGGTCAAACCTGCCACTGATCTGGAAGTTGGACAGGAGTTTGGAGCTGATGGGCTTTGACTGGGCGTACAGGATCCGGAACTCCAGATCAAAATGTTCAACCACTTGGCCGGACAGAATTACCAAGTTACTGCTATTTAATTTGCCATCGGTCCATGTAAAACTGAAGGATTAAAAACACAAACAGTAAAGATAAGGGATCTCGGTTTACTTATTCTCAGTAGCTGTCATGTAAGAGTGGCGGCTGTGCTGAACAAATATGCGTGTCGAAAACAAAGGAGGCTAATAGCTTAACACACACACACACACACACACACACACACACACACACACACACTCCTCAGGCTGTTTTATCCTAGGAGAAAGGTATACAATATTTAGGCCAGCAGCCTTTTTTTAAGGGCAGAGAATCAGCAGGAGATGCAAAAATGGGAAGCTAGTGGCACTTTTTCCAGTTTCTCAGGTGGAGATGGCTACTCCACCAACACGCCAATGCTCAGCACATTTTATAGCTGATTAGCTTGGTGCTCTTCCCTGTCCAGCACCTCTTCCTCCTCTTCTGAAAACAGAACCTATACTTGTCTCTACCCACAAAACCTTTCATGCACACACTCTAGTCTCAGTGTGGTCCAGAACGGCCAATGTCTGATCCCTGGAATTCATCCAAAGTGCATCTGTGACTCCTCAAGGGCCAAACGGGTTTTCAGAGATGTGTGTCCCTGCTTCAGGAGTCTTTCCCTTTGGGAAACAACTGCTGCAGTTTGGGTCAGTAAGCAAGGGTCTCTGCCTTCAAAGGAAGAGGGTATCAAAGAATAAAGAGCAAGGCAGAAGTCAGGGACAGTGTTCTAATAAACATCCCCCAAGGCCGAGGGGAGCTACAGTCAGCTGCACCTTCTCACCCTAGCATTGTCTGCAGGCTGCTGTCTCACTTTGCACTCTGAGTTAGCCTCCTTACATTGAGCCAAAAGCAAGCAGCACTAAATGGGAGATCCTGAAACTCAGTTTCAACTATTTCTTGCAACTAAGAACCATGACTAATATACACGTTGCCTGATAACTGCTTCGGAGACCAGGAGTCTTTGGAATACCCATGATGGGGTAAGAGAATCAAAGAAGCTACCTAACCTTAGGGCTATAGCGTGTCCCAACACACGGGAGTATCACTGTCATGGGTGGTAGGTAGGACAGTGCATGTGTAGAGGGAAGTTTTTATGTTTATAGGTTTTCAAACAGCCAAAAACCATTCAGTCAAGTTTCATTGGTATGAATTAAATCCACTTTGGGGAATGTGTAAGTCCCCTTGGTATTTACAAGTGTCTCACAGAAGGAAGTCTCAAGAGCATGTTGTGCGCGGTTCTGAACAATGGAGCTACTGTGTGAAAAGGAAGGGCACCCAGAGCTACTACCTCACCTGCCACAAAACCATGGCTGGCACAAATCCACCAAGGATGCACACTCTACAAAACTGGGTTTTGTTTTGTTTTTCCAAACTCTGTACCGGCACGTACCATTGGACAATGCAACAGAGAGATAGCCAAGCACTCAGCATGCCACGGTGTGAGTAAGAATGGTAAACTTCCAGAGATTAGCATTGCCAGCTGTTACCTCAACCCTTCATTCATCTTCCTGCTCTCCACCCAAAGATGCTACTGGCAAAGTGGGATTTTCCAAGGTGGGCCTGGAATATGCCCAGTGCTTTCTAGACTAAAGTACTCATTACAAGGCTTATAGCAACCTTACAGTTAAGTATAAATTAGTAGCTTCAGTCTGAAATGTCCTTACCTTC
Source organism: Alexandromys fortis (assembly GCF_014885135.2). Taxonomy (NCBI): domain Eukaryota; kingdom Metazoa; phylum Chordata; class Mammalia; order Rodentia; family Cricetidae; genus Alexandromys; species Alexandromys fortis. Next base: position 8,620,863 of record NW_026067952.1, read on the forward strand.
AAGTAAGTACAGTAGGTGGGGTCCAAGTCCCCGGGAAACCAGGATTTGAGGCCAATTAGCATCCAGTTTTTCCCCAAAGGCCTAGGCCAAGACTTGAATGCTGGAGTCTAACTGTGGAGTCTCAAGTTTTGTTTAACTTTTACCTTAGTTTTGTGGACCACAGGGAAAAGAAAGAGACTCTTATCCCATCTACATCCAACAAAAGATGACTATGATGAACCAACTCACACACACCCGCATACACACACACACACACACACACACACACAGAGTGGGGGGGGGTGCTATCAGAAGGGCTCTTGTTGACAGGAGCAAGCATTTACTCCTCTACAGGGTCTGGACTAACTGGTGAGGCACTGTTCAAAACATACCTGTAAGAGCCTGTGGCCACCCGGACGCCGTCAATCAGTGTGAACTTTTCATGAACCTTCCCAACAACCTTTGTTCCTGACCTTGCATAGTAGATATTTCCTGTAATAGTCCGCACTGTCATCAGCTGTGGGGCAGGGAGTAGGAGGAAAAAAATAAAATCAGAGACCAACACAGTGAAACTGTCCAGCGGGCTGAGCTTCCTGCTTCCCAACTCAGTGACACTGTCCAGCGGGCTGAGCTTCCTGCTCCCCAACTCAGTGACACTGTCCAGCGGGCAGAGCTTCCTGCTCCCCAACTCATCTGTTTGCAGGAGCTTAGCATAGGGTCACCACTGAGCGACAGCACACATGATACACTAGTCAGGCACTGCTCAAGTAATGTTACTTCTGCATCTAGCCCATCTTTTCCTATGTAGAGAAGAGGTCTTTTATCATCCAGGCTGGCCTTGGACATGCAATCCCAAGTGCTGGGATTAAAGGCCTGCACCACCACACTTGGCTGATATTTAGAGATCCTTAGCTCATGTGTGCATGTACTATAAAGAACATTTGCTTTTTGGAAGAAACCAATAGAATCCAAGTAATGATTATGAAACAAAAGCAGGGGAGATAAAATAATCAAAGAACATATGTTAGTAATGAATAACATTTGGTAAGGATTGAAAACTAAGCTGGCACTTCTCCTATTTCTTTGTCTCACTGCATCAATAAGGAATAATAGCCTACTTCACTTACTTCCACATTGGAAGGGGCTTCAAGCTGTAATCAGGTCAAATCTCTAATACACCATGTGGGGATTAATCAGCCAGTTCACATCTCTTACACGTACACAGTAACCAAAAAGGTACACTATGAACTCATGGATGCACAATTATTCCCATAGAGATGACACATACAATGCATACATAACGGCATGCAAAATATGAAGACAATCTTGAGCAGAATAGAAGTTGTATATCACTATAAATCTTAAAGTGCTTGTCATGTAACCTTGACAGGCTAAGTTCAATCCCTGGAACCCACATAAAGATAGAAGGAGAGACCTGACACACAAAGTTGTCCTCTGACATCATGTGCATTGCACACACATCACACACGATGATAATAATAAATTTTACATTTTAAGTAAATGTTTAGAATCATTTGAATCTTTTTTATTCTATAGAAACAGAGACCCACTCCCATGCACCTCACTAAACAGCAGAGGTGCGAGGTGTACTTCTTGCCCTCAAAAACTAGTGAAAAAAGTAACTGATGACTGAAATCCTAAGCAAGACACCACATGAAGCAGAGGAGGGAGACCCATGTCTGCCGAGTCTCAGCATGAGCAGCCACAGCAACTCCGTTCCTAACAGTTAGAGTAGACTATGACACAACCACACCTGGACACTCAACAATAAAACAAACACATTAAAAAGAGCAAGCTTTTGAAACATGTAACTTACATGGTGCTCAAAAACACTGAGCCACGCAAGGGCTAAAAGCCAATCTCAGAAAGACACACACTGCAGGATGTGACAGAATAACAGACAGGAGTGACATGACCTCTGAGGTGAAGTATGAGGGTGATCTCTGTGGGGGCAGAGCAATTTTCCTTCCTTCTTGACAAGATCTGTCTATGAAGCCCTGGCTGGCCTCAGACTCTCGGATCCACTGTCTCTGTGATTAAAGGTGCGCTCCAGCAGTTCTACCTTCATGCGCATGGGCAACAAAGGGCACAGGTACACCAACACGACTTCCAGGCTCCAGCTCCGGACTGTCATACAGTGCAACAAACAAATGACTGGGAAGCCAGGTAAGACATACATGGTCCTCCCTGTGCTGTCTGCGGCTCTGCGATTCTGCCATTATTGCCAAATAAGACATTAAAATTAAAACCTAATGCCTGGACATACAATCATGTCTTTTGTATTTTTATCAAAATTCATAGGAACTGAACCACAGGGAGTAATAGGATAAATACAAATTTACAGAACAATGGCTAGTGTTCTCCACGAGTGTCCGATGTCAAACCACAAAGGTGGAGGTTAAGAGCCAGGGAGACGTCACTAGTGGGTGCACTAGTGGGTGCTGGACTGGATCCTGGGCTACAGAAGGGGCAGTAGTGAAACAAAGCTGAGATTCAGAAGGTGCAGAGATAAGATGGTGCTAAATCTAACTGACTTTTAGGGGGGCTGGGGGCTTAAGAGAGGGTTTCTTTGTGTAGTCCTGGCTGTCTTGGAACTCACTCGGTAGGCCAGGCTGGCCCTGAACTTAGAGATCCGCCTGCCTCTGCCTCCCACATGCTGGAATTAAAGGCGTGCGCCACCACCACTGCCCACTGAGGACAATGAGATAATAACAATAATTGAAAAATTTGGATGCAGAACATTCAGAAATTCCTTATATTACTGCTGCAGTTTCTTAAATCTTTAAAAAGATGATTTTTAAAAGATTTTAAATTATGAGTATCTATGTGTGAGTATGTCCACATGAGTGTGTCAGATACCCTAGAGTTAGAATTACATGTGCTTATGAGGCATGCATGTTGGGACCCAAACTCAGGTATCCATCTCTATAACCATTCATAAATCTTAATTTCAAGGTAAAATTTTTCTTTAAAAACTGGAATATTTCACAGATGAGCACATGATATTGGCTGGATGGAGTAGGTAAGTCAACACACAGTGAGCATAAACACAGCCTACCTGTAGGGCTAGAGATGGCTGTATCCTATCCTTTAACATAACTGAATGTCGTGGAAGCCTGTAATTATGGACACAGCACTTCTGCACACCTGTCCATGAATATGCAGCCAGATTCTTGTAGACAGAGTGACTCAAAATACTGAACCAATCAGAGCCCAGGGTAGGAGGAGCCTCTGAGACAGGCATAGACCCACAACACAGAAAAGCCTAGGAGAGAAGCTGGTGCCTACCTAGGAAGGAGATAACCTACTATAAAGACAAACTGTCTTTAAACTTCCTGCAGAGGCTCTGGACCACCATGAAGGCAGCCGCCAACAAAGTCAGCAATCACTCCTGGGTTTCTGCCTTGTTGATGAAGCAGAGCAAATGGCTTTGTCACAGCTGGGACAGTTCTGTCATTGTTCTGCAGCTGAGACTCGGCCTAATTACCCAGGAGCACCTTGAAATTATACCCTGGCCCCTTCCACAAGAGCAGCTGTGGCCTAAATACCTGGATAGACGGCAGTGCTCTTTACCGGGCCCGACCGGCATCTTATTGGCCCCCTGGACTTATATTCCAGCTGACTGCTGAGTCACACGGCTGCCCCATTTGAGTCTCAGAGCCCAAACCTACCTGTATCATGAACTGCCCTGTGGTACAAATGACAAGCTCGTAATGACCTTATTCAGCAAACCTTGGTTTGCTTATTAGGAAAAGCAGTCAGCAGGCGCTCTGGAGGAATGCTAAAGAGATGAAACTTTGTAAAAACCTGTCTGTCTGTTTACAAGGCACTAAGTCAGGGCTTCTCACAGAGGCCTAGAGGGGCAAAGGCTGACTTCTCTGCTGAATGCTGCATTCCTTGTGCCAGGAAGTTGCCTGGCAGCATGATGATGAGTAATGTGCTGACCTTCCCAAGTTGCTCCATTCTTTAGAACATGAATTCTATAACAAATGCCTCTCTTACCGCATTCCCAAAGAGACTAGGCCAGGGTCGAGGCCTTATATCGAGATACTGAATTATTCTCATGCCCAGAGAAAAGGACATAAAACCTAGTTCTGCCGTGAGCAGCAGTGGGTGACAGCGACTGCACAAATGGGGTGAGAGGAAGGCAGACTGAGTCAAAGCCTGGGCCATGTTGTAGCTGTGGACTCCTGGTCTCTTGATCTCACCATTTCCTGATCCACAATCAGGACCACAACCTGACAGGGCCACCATGAGTGTGAGCGCTGTCACATCTGTCAGAGCAGTGAGCAGTGCCAGGCACAGAAGGAGAGCTCTAAGACAGTCTCTGTGGCTAAAAGTGGAGCCACCTGGAGCCATGGTGGCAGGTGGCAGCAGTCTCCAAGCACTGGCTTGGCTACAGCTGGTCTGTGCTCACTGCTGGGAAACCTGAGAGCAATTTTGCCTTTTTTTTTTTTTTTACAATGGCTTAATGGAGATGTAATTCATGCATCACAAAATTCACCTGCTTAGTGTGCAAATCTACACTTTTATGGATACACAAAACCATTTCCACAGTTGTAGAACTTTCTCATTACCTGTACCCCTTTAGCTACAAACCTACCCAGCCCTCTATCACATGCCCCCAAACTTGATGTTAATCTACCTTTCTCTCTCTACAGATGACCCTGTTCTGGCCCTCGTATACATGGGATCATACTGTTTATGATCATTTCAGTATGACTTCCTACACTTACTATTTTGTTTTCAGGTTCACCCATGCAGTAGCATGTGTCAGCACTTCAATACTTTTGAAGGGTGAATACTGTTCTATTGTTTTGAAGAGCTAGCGTGTTGTTTAGCCACTTATTAGCTAATGAAACTCCCAGCATCTATGAACAGACATGTCGCTCTGTGTGTTTCTCTCCTCTTGGGTAGTTACTGAGGAATGGAACTGCAAGGTCACGGCTGGCTGGTGTTCATTTTCTGAGACTTCAGTTTCCTCAGGTGTCAGTGAGCCCACCACCACCACCACCACACTGTAGACCACGGGCACTCTGTCACATTGCTGACAGAGGAAAAAACGGGAAATGGTGTCTCACAAACCTTTTCCTGCTCAGGATGAACTTTCAGATCCATGCACATGTCCAAAAAATGGGAGAGCAGAGCCTGGTCCAGAAGGATGTACACAGCCACACCCCGTTTCCTACAAATCTCCTGTAGGTCTCTGAAGATGTCGATGTCTGAGAAAACATCCATTACCACAGCAATCACCTATGAGATGAGGCAGGAAGAGACGTAAGGAACTCAAACACCATCCTCACACACACTCTATTCTTCAGCAGTGTGGGCCTCCCCTCAGCATCAGCTCTTTTCCACCCCAAAGACATCCAGGCACCCATATCTCACAAATCTTTGCTTGGCCCAGCCAGCTGACACTCCCTAGTGTCCCCCAGTCAACCTAGTCTACACTGGCAAACTTCTCACTTAAGTTCTGTGCCATCACTAAACCCCACCTTCCAGGATCAATTTGGACTGGCAAGTTGTCTAGGTTCTTAGACCAGTACACTGGGATCTGAATCACACTGCTTTCCCGGTCAGGCTTCAGATTCTATAGCTATACAGTTGATAAATAAAATCTTGGGGCTGGCAAGATGATTCAGCTAGCAAAGGCACACGTTACCAAACCAGATGACCTGTATTCAATACCCAGAACTCACTTGGTACGAGGAGAAAACCAGCTCCTGCAAGCTGTCGTCTGATCTCCACAAGTATGCCATACCACATGTGTACCCACACACAAATAAATAAATGCAAAGAAGAAAAAGTCACCTCGGATTCTCTAGAAAGCCCTTTTTGACTATTAATATTCAAGTCCACTTTTTTTTTCTATGGTCTGATTTTGGATCATGGTCTGAGTACTTTTACCTTGTTTTAGAAAGACTCCATTTCATTACCAATTCATTTCTTGAAATGATCAAACAAAGCTTACAGCACCTCCACCCCATCTTCTGTTTCCAACACCGCACACTCCCCACCAATCAGGACAAGAATGGAAATATTTCCTGAAGATTCTGACCTTTGGCTCAGCTCTGTTCTTTATTTTCCCCCCGATATGTGTGCCCTTGTTAAGAACTGATTTTTTTACAGCCAGCTCAGACCACAGCTAAGAGCCAATGCTCACCCATGTGTCCACTGTTTTGGATGTCTGCTTCCCAGGCTACAAAACAGGCCTGCTCTAAAACCTAAAAAACTGCACGAGGGCAGGGTCCAAGAGACCCCTGGTGTCTGCTCAACTGCCCATGTTACCAGTGTGGGCTGCAGCTACCTTGACAGCCATCACAAGGGAGATTTTGGTGGTCCCTGGCTTCCCTCCCTCATTTACAGAGGCTGCTATTTCAAGGGCCTGCAGAAACTCCTGGCAGGGAGGCAAGGTTGTAAAAACATCTAGGCTTAGAACAAGTCCCTACAAAGCAAGTCAGGAAGCCAGCATCTGGGAGCTATTTTGCAATCGGGAGTGGTCAGGCTTCTTCATCTCCCAGCTTCAACAGTAAAAATCCCTTGTCTCTGAATCACATTAACCCTTTGGCTGAGCACTATGATTACTTTTAAATCTCACCTCCCCTTCCTTCTTCTGCCGCAGAGGCCCTCAAATGGAATGCATTCATCTCCATGGTGGAGATCTAGCCACAGTGGGTAACTGGCAGGCTTTACCCCTTAAGTATTTGTAGGGTTAAAAAGAAACACAGAAGCCAGGAATGGGGGCACAAGCATATAATCCAAGCTCAGGAGGCTGAGGTCAGCCTAGACAAAGTGAAAGCCTATCTTAGGAAAAAACTAAGAGAGAGAGAGAAATGCAGAGACAAATGGGCACTGTTGCTACCTTTCTAACATGCCAGGGTTCCAGTTGCTCAGATGAATGACCCTGAAATGCCAGTTCCCAGAAGCAAGTGCCACCTGGGATGACCAAGTGTCTCTCTGGCTGCCTTCATCTCACTCCCTGCCTGACCTTCATAAAACCTCAACAGTGAGGGGAACAAAACAAGAAGCATTTTAGAACTGGTAGCATCTTCAGAAGCTTATTGGCTCTGATGGTTTTTATATGTTGTTGTGAGAATTGTGCCCAACCTGTTCATTTGGGGCCTGTAGCAGGGTTTAAGGTAAAAGCCAGGACACAGAGCTCAGCATGGCCACTTGGTGCTTAATCTCTCTCAGCCGCAGTGTCCTTGCCCTCTGGAAGGTTTGGATAACAAGAGCAAGACTGACAGGACTTCTGGGATGGTTAAATGAGTGGAAGTGTGGAATGGGCTTAGCTCAGTGAGGCAGCTGGTGTCCGAGTCCACTGCAGGCTGACCCTACCTGGGCACAGAGATGGCTACACAGGGCTGACAGAATATGGGGTGAGGAAAGCAAAATGATGTGTCCGTAATCTGTAGGGAGCAGTAAGTCAGTTCCTATGTGAGGGCAGGCACCTATAGACACACAGAGAGGAGGGAGGCTTCCTGGAAGAGGTAATATCTGAGCTGAACCACAGACAAGAACAAGAAACGGAGCCAGGCCTGGCTGCACAGATCTGTAATCTCAACTCCTTGGAAAGTTGAGGCAGGAAGATCCCATGTTCAAGGCCTGCCTGGGACAAGAGGCCATTGGAGAAGTGAAGGGCTGTCGGACAGGAAAACACGTGATGACAGAAGAGGATGGGAAGGACAGGGTGCATACCAGTGCAGCTGGAATGTACAGTATGCAGGAAAGGGAGCCATGGAACGTGACTGACAAAGAGGGATAGTAGAAGGCTATGGAATCCATGTCAGTCCTTCTTAGCCCACACTGCCTTCATAGGCAGAACAGAGAGAAAGATGAATCCAGAAGAGACAGGTACAGGGAGAGATGCTGCCGCAGAACCTACTTCCTCCATCCAACTCAGGACCAGGAACCTCTATGCCTGCAATCTAGTGGGGGATGGGCATCTTTGAGTCTAACAAATTTCTGCAGCTCTTTTGCAGGACTAGGGACTGAGAAAGGAAAGTCCCAGCCAGAAGCTCTGAGGCTACAGGGGAGCAGAAGGAGCCATGCGAAAGCTCAGCAATGGGCACAGGGTCACAGAAATACATACAAACTGGTGAGAGATCCTTGAGCCTGACTCAAAGGTAGCAGTAAAATTTTCATAGAGTGCACTTGACTCCAAGGTGCAAGAATTGGAATAGAGATCCTGGAGAAAGGCAAGAGAAAACTAGGCAGACCTGTTGGCCTCTCTGAAGGTCAGTGGAGCATCTGTGAGCTATATACAGCTAGGTGATGGGTTGGTCCCCAGGGTGAGAACCTAGTCAAATGGGAAAGGAGAACCCAGATGATGCAGAGTGATGGGCAATGAACATACCCTAGGGGCTACTGAAACAGGGACTAGAAACCCAGCCAAGCTGGCAGGGTTGGAGAGGGCCACCAGAGGCAGAATGGGAGCAGGGCCCAGAGCACAAAGCCTGCCAAACAGTTCTGATTGCCCAATTAATAAAACAGGTGTACAAGCAACACTTTTGTTAGCTAATGAGTCGTAATTTGCAATTTGGTTCATCTTTGGTTTTAAAGCCTTAACCTTTCCCACAGGCTAAATATGAAGGCCTGTCTGACTCAGGGTATCTGAGGGCGACAGATGCTTTTCTTTCCCAGCATCCAGCACATCCTCCTTTCTTACTAAAGTAGGAAGCCTTGAAGACTTGCCTTAGCAGGAGCCCAGCACTCCTGTGACAGCCTTCAACAGGAAGGCTCTCCCTCCTTCAAAGCCTGCCCTCCCCAGACCCTTCTGCTTACCCGCTCCAGCCCTGCCTTCAGACACCCAAGTCCTACACAGCTGGAACAGGCCTGCAGCTTCTCACCTCTTAGAAGAGACAGTCCTTTACAGACTGCACCAGTCTAGTCCTGTTTTCCAGGTGGACACATCCACTTGGAAGAGTGGACATTTCCACAGCAAAAGTCAAACTAATTAACATGTATTGTTTCCCCAGGATTTATCGGCTGGTGTCAGATTGCCAGGCGGTGGGTTCAAATCTGCGGGTAATGGCAGTCATGCACAGCCTCCTTGGCCTAAGTGCTCATGCTGCAGACTGTTGAGCACAGGCAGAACACCTGGACTAGGAAGGCAGTACAGACGTCTGCCATTGAATCTATCTCCCTTTAGGGGGTGTCTAGCCCACCCCCACAAAGTGCCCACAGCCACCCTAAGCACCACCTTCTCTAAGCCTGAGTTGCATGGACCCAGCCCCTTCTCTCAGAGTTAGAAGTGTGGTAATTTCCAAGAGTCTATTTTAGGGTCACACCTATACTCCAGATACCCATGGAGGAAACACCCAGCTGGCCAGAAGCTGGGGAAGAGGGATGCTGATTCCACATTACCTGTGCTTCCTCAAGTCACATCTGGAAAGGTCACCCATGTGTCCAGTCTCCCCATCTTCAGCTTGAGTAACCAACCACAAGCCTATCTATCAGTTCCTTAGAAGAACCCCCTGCTGATTTTCACCAACACCCACATGTCTGAAGAACAGAGATCACAGGTGTCTGCCTCAGAAAACGTGTAGAGCCCAGACACCACTCATTAGGCAGAACTGGAATCTCTGCCTCTGCCATTTAGCCCAAAACCTCAAGAAGATCTCTATAGAGATTCCAAAGCCCTATTAACCATCATCCCCGGCTTGGAAAGGCTAGATAATGGGTTCAAGGGTTCAGTGCAAGGGCTGAAATGTCAACCCAAGTCTGTGTGCCACCAAAGCCTACCATTAGAAGCACGCTGAGTTAAACACTGCTTCAGACAAGTCTAATGTGGGGATCTCATAATTATTAAGAACTTGAAGTAACTCTAGGGGGTTGGGGGGGACAGTAGAGGATCCCACATGGGCACAAGTCCACCACGAAGGACAACTTGAAACAACATGATGACTGTCAAGGAAGTTCACAACTCCCCAGCATGCCGAGAAAGCACCCTCTCTCTTCTGCAGTTCTGCTGATAAAGCCAGAGCTAGACTGAATAGGGGACCATGTGAAGCTCAGCTGTCATGTAAATGTGCTGCAAAACCAACCTGGAATTCCACTCTGCAGAATCAGGCATGCTGTACATGTTAGGTTGTACTGGCTTCTAGAATATGCAAATAACCTTTGCATAAAATCTCAAGCCCTTTGGTGGTGATTCAGCCAATGAGAGAACCCACACACAGAAAAACCTCAGTGGCAGCTACCCATAGTACTAATTCTGATTCTGCCATTATGCCTGGACAAGACATATCACCTGAGGTTCGGGGTCCTTGAAACAAAGCCTGCTCTACTGTCACACACCCTTGATCCAGGCTGCTCAGGGCTCTGACCAGGCACACACACAGCCTGAAGGGACCACTCATGGCCAGTCATTCCTGTTCTCATTCTCGCAGGAAGCACATGTCAATCACCCCTTTCCTGTGTGCCTCAATTTCCCTCCCTTCCCACCCAAGAGTCATAAAGGCAGATCAGGCATACAGAATGTTTGGAATTCAGCCAAAGCCTTGTATACATTCAGCAGTGTGTCAGCCTAGATAGCCTGGAAGCCTGGCCACCGAATTCCCTATGCTAACTAAGCACATCACCATCAATCACCTACAGAGTCTCTTGCTAAAGATATCAAACATACTGTTTCCCCTTTGGGTTTCATGTTTTGTTTTGAGATAGGTTTTGGTATTAGCTCAGGCTAGTCGCAAATTGAATTTGCTCCTGCTTTAGCTAATTACAGGCAGGAGTCACAACTTGCTACATGTTTTAATGGGACTGAAAATGCTCATTGAGATTAAAAATAAAAATTCTTTGAAGCACAGTGGTAGTACACACTTTAATCCCAGCAGAGGCAGAGGCAGGGAGATCTCTGAGTTCAAGGCCAGCCTGATCTCTACAGGAGTTCCAGGAAAACCAGGGCTACACAGAGAAACCCTGTCTCAGAAAGATACACACATGCATTCTTTGGAAAAAACTGCTTTGATATAATCTTCTGGGTTGAAAAAACAAGAGAATGCAATTTCCACGGCAAAAGTTAAACTTAGTATTTACTGTTTCCCCAGGATTTATAGGCTGGTGTCAGATTGCCAGTGTGGTGGGTTTGAGTCTACAGAGAGTGGTACTCATGGCACAGCGCCTCTCTTGGAGGTCAGCAGGGCAGGAACCAATTTTTCACTCAACTCCACTTGGCACTATTGTTCCAGCCTGAGAAACAGTGGGAAAACCATGCAGTTATCGTTCTTGTTCTTTTTTGGGGGTAGGGGTAAGGTGTGGGGTGAGGAGGGGTTATTTCTCAGTTCTAAGTTTTTTTGTTTTTTGTTTTTTTCATTTTCGAGACAGGGTTTCTCTGTAGCTTTTTTGGTTCATGTCCTGGAACTAGTTCTAAGTTTTTAACTGTATAAAGCATTTTCCTGTTCCAAAATGAAATCTATAAAACAAGGCATGTTCCCTCCCTGTTTTTCCTTTCCTTCTCTCTCCATTAAGGTAATAACTCCAATTATTAGTTTTTGGGTTATTCTTCCATTTTTTTCATATAAACAAGTATATGTAAGAATATAGAGCATTGTGTGTTCAATCCATCCACAGATAAAAGGCTGCACAACGACACATGCTGCTCTGGACAGTGCTGTCCATGAGAACCTGGGATGACAGAAGAATTAAGTTTTTAATTTAGCTTCAATTATACAAACTTAAATGACCACATGTAGTTAACGGCACACAAATAGGTCTACGCAGCTCTAAACACTTTGAATCAGAGTATAGAGCTTGCCCTCATTTGTCTTGAAAGCTACAGGGTCCTCCATGGTGTACACATACTAATTTCTTCCCCAATGTGATATGCTGGGCCTTTGGCATGACCAGAGCTACAACAATCAGTACACCTCTACTCCTGTTTTAGCCAGTGTTTCTAGGGAACAGACACAAAAGCGGAACAATTAGGTCAATGGAGAATACAACAGAAACTTCTCTAGAGGCTGATATCATTGACATCAGGACCTCCTTTGCTTGTTTTTTCAAGACAAGGTCCTACTGTATACTCAGGCTAACCTCCAATTCTGCTGTCTCAGCCCTCCAGAGCTAGGATAACAGGCATGTACCACTCCACCCCACACATCAAGGCTGTTTAAGGCCAGTATAGCCACTATATTGTTTGTATGATCTTTTGCTTTTTCTGAGAGAAATAAACCCATATATAAATGGCTCAGAGAATAATCCTGTAGCTTTCTTCCTGACGGATGGATGTTTAATAAAAAGAATAAAGTCAAGCATGGTGACATTCAGGAGGCAGAAGTAAGTGGATTTCTGTGAGTTCAAGACCAGTCTGGTCTACATGACAAGTTCCAGGCCAGTCATGACTACAAAGTGAGACATTGTCTCAAATACCCTTCCCAAAATTAATAAAAATAAACGAATGAAATGGCAGACAGAAAGAATAGTGTATATGGAATTATGGAACTATTGTTTAATGGTGGCACTCAATACGTTCACAATGTTGTTCAACCATTGCTGCTGTTTCTAAACTTTTTGCCAGCAAAGCAGAAATTCCAACTATTAAGCAGTAACTCCTTGCTGTCCCTTCTGCAGACAAGTTTTGAAGGTCATGGGGAAGAGAGGGATGCTACTATTGTCTAGTAAGTGGGGACAGGATGCTCAGTGTCTAACAGTGAACAGGACAGTGCCCCCAGGTCAAAAACCATCCACTCCAAACGCCAATAGTGGAGAGGCTGAGAAAACCTGTCAGGCTGATCCAAGCATCTGGAACAGGAACTGATTCCACAGCACAGGTTCTATCGTAACACAGGGGAGGGTTGAGCAAGCTCAGGAGAGTTCAATCCTTCGGAACATCCGCATACGTGCCAGGGGCCTCCAGCAGATTCCTCAGCTACTATTCCTCCTTGCTGGACTCTTCCACGATGCAGAGTGCCACCACTAACGCTCTGGTCATCAGAAGGATGCCCAAAGGTGTGGTCACCGCAAAAGTGGCCTCTTTGGAAGAAAAGCATAGAAGGAATGGCAGCTGGTAAGCACAACAAGTATGGCTGTGACATCTGGGAGGGTGAGTGTGGCCTACGAACTCCCATCTGTAGGCCGGGATCTCTGGATACCAGATATTACTGCATGGGAGGCTGAGGCAGGAGGATCTCAAATCCAAGGCCAGATTGGGACACACATCAAAACCATCTCAAAAGGAGGGAGTAGAGTAGGGGAGAAGGCGGGGAGGTGGGACGAAGAACAAACAGCACCCTGAGATAGCTGAACAAGCACATCAGAAACGCCCAACAGGGCACACTTCCAGACCATAGCTCTGTCAACCACTAGTTGGCAGAAAGAATTACCTAAATTACTTAGTTTACCTTCCCACCTCTCCATCCCCCTCCACCAAAAAGCATGAGACTAAATGAACAAAAGAGAAAAATTAATGAGCACCTACTATGTGTCAGATGCCCAGGGGAGTCTATGTGGTCAGACAGATAGTCCTGACATTTGGTGAGTGCCCCTGCCATCCTATGCTGTATGCCGATCATAGAACCTGGCATCTAGGCTCCTCCCAACCCACCACAGAGGATGCAGGCTGGCGCTCAGATCTCCTCACTGAGGGCAAATAATGCTGCAGGGAGCAAGCAACTAGATCCAACCCCAGTTCAGGGCAGCCTGGCCTCCACCTCTGGGCTCACTACATGGGACCCTCCACACAGAATTTACATTTCCTTCATTCACCCACAAGATTTCTATATTCAGATACTAGAAATACTTGATTGGGTGTATCCTGCCCAAGACAGGTAAAATGCATAGAAATTTATAAAATCTAAACACTAGGGACCTACATTGTCTTGAGGTCATGAACCACCTCCCCCATTTGGTCTCTGCTACTCTGATTCTTCCTCCCCTTAAAACAGGCCAACACAGTCTTCTTTTTTTTACAACTAAAACAAACATTTATTCATTCATTCATTCATTCATTCATTCATTTATTTATATGTGTCACTGCTCACAGTTGGAGGTCAGGCTGTCTGCCTGGAGGCCAGCATCTACACCTGCTGAAGCGACTCCTCAGTCCCAGTCACCCACCTTCTAAAACAGACAGCTCTTGCTAGAGTCATTAACTTTCCTGTTTGTAAGACATGCAAATGGGAACTAAAAGCACTAATATCCAGAAAACTATTTAAAAACTCCAGCCTACTGGGAAGCAGGGAGGGTGAGGAGGGTAGAGATTAAATGTGGGTCCTGTATGTGGCATGGCGGCACATCAAAGCCCTCAAGAAGCTGAGACAGGAGGACAGTTAGTTTAATGCTGGCCTCATCTTACATAGACCCCCATCTCCAAAAAGAAAAACGAAGCAAGCAAGCACTGTGTGGACCTAGGAGCCAGGCAGAGTTCAGGCCCTGAACCCAGCCCTGCCTCACAGTAGTCTCTGACAAGCTACCTGACCTAGATGCGCCTGCCCTGTCCCAAGTCAGCCTCCTCGGCCACTGGAAAGACTGCGAGGTAATCTGGTAAAGGACTCAATCAGAGCCGCCATCTAACGATGGCAAACAGATCAGACACCCAAAAACACCAGACATGCCCCATCAGTCCTCCCTGTCACGGGTAATGCACTTCAAAGGACAGGGCCAAAGTGACACAGCCACTCCCAGGTACCCATGCACGTCTTTACAGGTGGGAGCATTTATTAGACAGTCAGCAAATCAGCCCTCTAATCCCTCTGTGTACCCATCCACCTGGGGACAGGACACAGTAGTTAATAGGGTCGGAATCTGCCTTGGGCAGAGTCCTGGCTCCATCACTCCCTAGAGGTGACCTAGCCTCTCCATACTTCAGGTCATCTTCTGTAAAGTGGACAGAATAGTCACAACTACTTCAAGATTACTAGAAATACTATCTGGCAAAGAGGAAGCTTTTGATACGTAGCTTTGGTGGGCCTGGAGCTTACAATGTAGGATCAAACTGCCCTCAAACTCAGAGAGATCTGCCTGCCTCTGCCTGCTGAGATTAAAAGGGTGTGCCACAACGCCCAGCTGAGCAAACAATTTTTATTGACTGATTTTTTTCTTTTCTCTTTTTTTAAAAATTTTATTTGATTTTTTTTTTAATTTATTTGGTTTCTGTGAGATGGGGTTTCTCTGTGTGATAGCCCTGGCTGTCCTGGAACTCCCTTTGTAGAGCAGGATGACATCAAACTCAAGAGATCCACCTGCCTCTGCCTCCTGAGTGCTGAGATTAAGGGTGTACAACACCACCACCAGGCCAACTAAATTTTTTTTTAAAGAGATGGTTTCTGAACTTCAGATTCATGACGCCTAAAATTAAAACTAACTCATTTCCACAATGCTCAGTCTCCCCCTTATTTTCCTTCCTGTATTCCAGTGCAGTAGCATCACTGCCTGCTCAGACTAAGAGGTCTCGGCCCCAGCCAGCTTGGTGGCACACATCCTCAATCCCAGCACTCCAAGGCAGAGGCAGGCTGATCTCTGAGAACTGGGAGGCAGAGGTATCAACCTCCTTCATTTGTATTTTCTCCCCTTGGCCACTCTGTGTGTTTGAACCCAGGACCTCAAGCATGCTAAGACAAGCGCTCTATGGCTGGGCTACACCTCCAGTCTCCCTCGCTGTCCATATACCTTCCTCTCTCACTTTTCCATTCCAGCTCATCATATCTCAAACAAGTCTGCCTATGACTCTCTTCCTGCCCACCCTACCTTAATGAAGGCTCTTTTCTCTTACGAAGGTATCTCTGGCCTCCTTGCAACCTCAGCCCTCTGAAACCTACACTTCTACTAGCCAGACTTACTGCTAGGGACAGCAATACGATCAGCATTCTCCACTTTGGGTCTAGTCCCTATCCTCTCCATCAGGTAGTTCTACCCTTCCTTCTGGGTCCGACTAAGTCACCACCATTCCAGATTTTCTTCTAGCTCCTTACTCGTTGCCTGTAGCAATATCCCCATCCCCCCACAAACTAAGAACAAGTTATGGACCACACCTCTTCCCCTGTGGCCTCAGCCCTGGCAGTGTGACAATCTGGAGGTTCTGTGTAAACATGAAATTCGGCATATACACTGAAAATGCTCATTGGATTTAAAGTGACAGACCACCTTTCTCAGTAGCACCACCCAGCTTCCAAATACAGAATCTAGGAGAGGGTGTAAAAGGAACTAGGTAGAGGGGAAAGCAGGTCTTAACCAGGAATGTTTCCCAGATTGCCTGAAAGATACGGACTGTCAGCTGCAGCCATATCCCTTTTAAGGCAAGTTTTTCTTTTGACCTCTAACTCTGGTGTCCCTTCACCCAAGCTGAGCAAAGATTAGAGCAACCCACATCAATGCCCTTCCCGGAGACCAGGTCTGTCCTTTCCAAGGTGTCCCAGGAGCTCAAGTTCTCCTCCCAGAGGAGAATTTCGGGCATGCACACTTGGCCCACAAATACACCTCTTCCAAAAGTTTAAAAGTTTTGTACTGAACCCACAAGGAAAACATTCTCAGGCTCAAACAGATCCTCAGCCCACTCAAAGCTCCACAAGCTTGATACTAATCTAGCCACAGCCATACCACTCCCCAAACAGCAAAGCACTGGATCACCCACCTACCCTCTATCACTGCATCCCCACCAGTCAGGTGAAAAAAACAGGATCCGAACATTGGCTTCAGAGCTAGGAAGGCTGAGGCAGGAGGACTGCCTGGAACTGAGGCCAGCTTTGGGCTACTTAGTGAGCTCCAGGTAAGCCTGGGCTAAAGACCTTGTCTTGAAAAACGAGAACAAAACAAAACAACAAAAATCCAGAACACAGGTTTGCTCCTAGACTTGGCAATTCCAACCTGATCTTTACCTTGACATATAGTGGTACCAGGCCTACCAAGTCTGGATATGGTCTGGGGCTTTGCCTACTATGTTCCTGGCACAGCAAAAAAAAAAAAAAAAAAAAAAAAAGTCTGTGAATTGAGCAGTGTTCGCCAGCCTGCAAACTTATAGCCACACCCTCCCAAGTGCAGCCATCTTCCTCCCTGATCCCACTGCAGAGGCTTCAGTGGGGCAGGCCAGACTCTTTCCTCCCCACCTCCACCAGGCCCTCAGTAGTCGACATTAGCTAAGATTAAAAAAAAAAAAAAGACTGTAAAGAGAGGTTTAGCTTATGTAGAAGTATTTTCAATTTGGGTTAAGGCTACCGGGAACAGCCCCAGACATAGGGGGAAGGGATGTGGAGACTCACTCACAGAAGGGTCAGAAGTCAAAGGCCTGGGATAGAATTTATCCGTCATTAAGACGCGTGGGAGTTAAGTGGCACTAACAGATTCTCAATGGTCTCTGGGAACGATCTTCTGGGTAAAGCGACTCTTTAGTAATGCGTGTCTTAAGAAGCTCCTGAAAGTGGAATCCAGTTGTCAGCTAACGTCCCGGGAATTCTGCAATCCACTTTGGTCTAAACTAACAGTCGCAACTGGGCCCTGATCCAGGGGTACGGATATTAGGGCTCAGAACTATGAACGACTCCAGCTTCTGAAGGCCGAAGTTCCTCCCCTACTCCCCGCGAGGGTGGCTGGGGGTCCGGCGTTGAGCTGCAAAGCAGGCGAGTGGGGGACCTCGGGGAGGGTTGGAGGGGGCGCTCACCTCTCGGGCGGAGCGCAGCTGCTGGCGCAGCGCATCCTTGCAGCCGTACGGGCCGCCCGCGCCAGCGCCGCGGGGCTGGAAATGCGCCTCGACGCGCGTGGCACCGCGGTAAGCGCCCCGGTAGAAGGCGGGCCAGCCCAGCTCCAAGGCCGGCGGCTCCAGGTCCGACTGCTCGGGAAAGTAGGTGCCCGACGAGCAGTCGTGTGAGGAGCCGAACGAGTCCTCAGCCACCGCCGCGCCGTCCTCGCCCGGCCGCTCGGCGGCGCCCAGGACCACGCGCACCTCATCGGCGTTGAGGAAGCGGCCCAGCCGCTCGCGCCGTAGGAAGGCGGCCCAGGCTTCGGGGCCACCGGCCAGCAGCTGCTCGAGAGCCAGGCGCCGCGCCTCGCTAAACAGCTCGGCGGGGTTGGGCGGTCCGCACGGCGACAGGCAGGCCGCGGGAAGCTCGTCCAACAGCTCACAGTGAGCAGCCATGGCAGCGCTCAGCGAGGGTCCACTGAAGTGCGACGGTCGCCTGAGATTTTTATAGGCACCTTTGAATCAAACCAGCCCGCGCTATTGGCTCGGCGCCCCGCCCCGGATCTCCCATTGGCTGCCTGCCTTCTAGGCAACTTGAAGACCCCGCCCCCTTATTGCTATTGGCTTCTCTCTGAAGCCGGACCCGCCCATTGCCTGCTCTCACTGCTTGATGGCTGAGGGAAATTTAAATCGGAGCTTACCCCGCCCTTGCGGTCCTAGAACGGTCCCAGCAGGAGACGGGGCCCGGAGCTGTCCCAGCGCGCCCCCTGCCGGCTTCCCCATAGGAGGCCCGGGACCAGAAACTTGGACTTGCTCCTGGACATGCTTCGGTGTGGTCAACTATATTGCCATTCCACCCTGCATCTATTTATTCATTAAAAAAAAAAAACAAAAAACAAAAAACAAAAAAAAAAACAAAAACGGAGACTGAAGAGATGGTTCGACAGCTAAGAGCACTTCTGGAAGATTTGAGTTTGACTCTCATCTTACTTGGTGGCTCATAACTGCCTGTAATTGCTCCATCGGATCCGATGCCCTTTCTGGTATCCACGGATACTGTATGCATACGTGGTGCACAAATAAATAAGTGTTTTTCCAATGGCGCAAAACCAGGGGTAGTGGCACACTCCTAGCACATGGGAGGTTGGGGCAGGAGGAGCTGGAGTTCAAAGCCATCTTGTGCTGCATGCCAAATGCAAGCTCATCCCAAGCTACGTAAGACCTTGTGAACATACACATATATGCACACACGTATGCATCTATATACTAGGAAACTTGGGGTGACCCCTGGCAGAGGCTTTGGTACCACACTTGTTGCGTGAACTTGCTTGAAAGAGTAGAGCACAAAACAGAAAACTGAAGCCATCAAGTCCAGGCCACTCATTTGAGGTTCCAGGAGAGCCTTCTGGGTACAGGCAGGTCTGGGAGCCCCACACACACACTCCGGCATGGCCTCTTGTAGAACTCAAGCCAGTCCTATGCAGGCGAGTGTAGAGCAATAACTACAGTCAGATCAACAGGTGTTATTAAAAGGAATTTAATAATCTTAATTAAAAATCCATAACAGCGAATTCCATCACAGGCCTTGGCAGCTGGAAGTAACTCCAGGGGCACAGGCCCCTTGGGGATATGGTCAGACTCCATCTTGGAGGCATGGCGCTACTTCAATACAATATCAAAGATCCATGAGAATTTTTTTTTAAAAAAAGTTTTAAATATATTAGACTCTTTTGATTGCCATTTTTACACAAAGCTGCTGATACAGTATACAGAGTTTTAACTTTTTTCACATAAAATACATTTTTTTTCCTTAAGTGTTCTCTGTACATCAGTGGCTTCTGGTCTGGTGAGTTATTGCGGAGGGCTGGAGGTCTGCAGACTTTTCCTGGGTGTGCAGAGCCAGGCCCCGCACAGTGGCACTTGAAAGTGCCCACAAGAAGCAGGCCCTCTGGCCAACAAGGGACTCCTGTGGAGGAGAGGCCAAAGGGTTTACTAGGAAAGTGGTGGGTCACTTCAGTGGAGTTGTCCTCTGGCCATGTGACCCTGGCTTTTCTGTGCCCTGGGGAAGGGGAGGCTATCACCAGGCCACAAACAGTGAGGGTTTAGACAGTCCTGATGTCATGGAAGGATGGTCCCTCTGGAAAGCATTCTGATATCCTGCTTTGGGAGAGCAGGTAGGAGAGAAAGCTCAGGATCCAAGAGTATCAGACACTAAGAGCCAAAAATCTCACACTGTTACAAAGTTAGACTGTGTTAGGTCAACCAGGGAGTCGTATTTTACTTTTATTTATTTAATTGATTTTTTGAGACAGGGCTTCTCTGTAGAGCCTGGAACTCACTGTGCAGACCAGGCTGGTCTTGAATTCGGAAATACATTGCCTGCCTCTGTCTCTCTAGTACTGTGATTAAAGGTGTGTGCCACTATGTCCGGCTGGGTGCCACACTCTGGCAACCTTTCCAAGCATCTAAACATTCATCAAATAGTGCAGAGAAGCTTCATTAATGCTAAATATTTGATAAAGAATTATATCCCCAAAGTCTTCGGTAGACCTGGGCTTAAGAATCATTCCAATTCCATGAGCTACTGGCCAGAACCTCACAATCTGGTGATAGCTACCAATTTCTAATTGTTTAGGGAGAATAGGGTGGGTGCAAGTAGCACAGTTCACAGGGAACTGCGGGGCACCAGTTTGGAAATATATGTCTGCAGTTTGCCAAGAATGGCTACTGAGACACAGGTTCCTGGTGGGAGTGGGACATCTGGTCAACCTTGTCAAGCTTCCCCTAGCCCCCGGATCCACACTTTCCAGGGAGAGAGGCTGACACACAGGGAAAGGTTTGCTATGAAAAGGAAAGAGTAGTATTCTCACTTCTAATATGCATTGGTTGGGTAGGAGAAAAGACTATGATTTATGAGCAAAAATGAGCAAGAGATGGCTGTAAAAGCTAGGGATGTGTTTGACAGTAAATTGCAGGCTTATAATTCTTCCAGGATCTGACCTCAGACTGCCGTTATATTGTTCTCCAGGGATGCTGGCCTTAAGGTTACCTCTGAAGGCTCTAGATGGACTGGTGTGGTGTGTCTGCCTGGAACCCAAGATCTAGCATTTGCACTTAGTAGCAAATTTTATCTTGGTGTGGTCATAAAGTTGCACCCCAGCTAAAGAGATTCACACTTAGAACTGCAGGATCTGCAAAGCACAGGGGCACTGGTCTGGGATGCAGGCACTCTTATCAGAATAATGGATGCGTCTGGGGATGCCCACAGTCCACAAGGGATCCAAGTCCTTGCTGCCTGGCTGATCCACTGCAGAAACTACCACCACCATGTCTGGTGTGTCTCAGCACCTCAACAGGTTACATGAGTGAGTGAGTGGGTGGCCTTGGCTCATGCAGTGGAGGTTATTCCTCATCGTGACTCTCAATATTCCAAAGAGTCACAGGGAAAGTGCCCTGGGGACTGGGAGCCCAAACAGGGAACGTCTGTTTGCCCCTGGTGGAAAACATGAACAAAATCTCATGAGTCCACACTGTTTGAGGCTAGCTCCCACAGAAGAGGCAGCTACGTTTCCCATCCCTCAAGTAGACAGGAATGGCCCAGAGGGCAGGAAGAAGTGCTGGGGATGAAGGAGGAATGGCCTGAATGGCTCAGAGAGGGCAATAAAGGCCTTCACTCTCTGGCCCCTGAGCAAAGAGCTCCGTAACCCTGGGCAGCTGACTCCTAAGAGTATGTGGCTGGCTGCCTCGGCACTGCCCACCTTGTGGCTAAAGTCAACTTCAGAAGCATCTCAGTGTCTGTCAGAGCCAAATACTGGTTTAAAGCCACACGTGTGTGTTTTAATCATCCTCTTTCAGCCATGGGCTGCAGAACCTAGCTAAGGCTCCAGGGATTCAAGAAACTGACTCTGGTCTCATGTCGCCCCACCATGCCAGATTGCATTTGTCCTGGAGTCGGGGTGGGGGTGACCACCTTATGCACCCAGCTCCCTCCCCACACCTCTGATCCTGCTAAAGCATTACCCTGACCCAGTTAGGTCCTAACTCATCTCTAGCCTCCTGAGGTCCCAAGGCCACAGTGGGGACAGAGACCAATGGCAAGACTGACTACTAAGGTTTTGGCACAGGGGGGCCATTACAACATGGGTATCTGTCCCTTAAATCTGAATCTAGACTTAGGGACCTTCTCAGGGCTCTAAGGAGGTAGTTTAAGGACAAATAAAAGGAGCACAGAGCAAGGAACAAACTTGTAGCTTGCTAGTTAGTTACACCAGAAGATTAGAAGATTTTGGTGGAGCCTGTGTGTCGCACCCAAGGTATGGCACACAATTTCGGTGGGTTTGTGAGAGAGTGTGGTGGTGAAATGGTGTGGGCTTCCTTCCCCAACATCAGGAAGACGAGGGCAGCAAACCTGTACAGCTGGAAGGCAAGTCAACTCCAGCCATGCTACCCCTCTCCTGGACGCAGCACAGGACAGTGGCCACGGACACCTCCGTTTGCAGATTTGGGCATTACTGCTCCAGCAAAAGTGGGCTGGGATCTTTGAGACCTTCTGGCAGGAGCCAACAAGTGATCATTGGCAAACAGGTCTTACATAGCATTACAGAAAAGGCGAAGCGTGGAGGGGCGTGGGCCCAACAGTCACTCTGCACACTTGGCTGTGTAAGGCGGGAGGGTGGTGCACAGGCAAGCCGCAACTGCTCACTCAGACTGAGAAGGACTAGCTGAGATGGGCTGGACCCAAACAGCCTGGAAACCACAAGAGCCGGGGTGCTGTGTCCTATCAGTGTTAACCAGGGTGTCCTCAGCAATGCACTCATCCTTCCCTTCGGAGGCCCCCACAGATGCTCCTGATAAAATTCACTTTTCAAACACCAGACAATAAAACCCAGCCGTGACTCTGTCTCGGGAGAAGGCAAATTCAGTTACCTCCCACCTGGAATTTTACAGCCTCAAAGAAGATTTTAACCAAATGCAGTTTGGAAAATACCAATGTGTGGCACCCTACCCAACTCCTGTGCTTCCCCCAGAAGACCAAAACAAGATTTGGTTTCTTCTAAGAGTAGATGGCCTGGTTCTCAAGTGTGGCCCTTGAACAGTCAGACACCAGCCTATTGACATGCGCAAGAGAGTGGCTCTCAGTGAGGCTGCTGGGAGCAGGCCTGGACCCACTGATCTGATGATCCATATTGATTACTGGATCCGATGAAAACAGAGAAAGACTTCCTGTCCCTCCTAGGTGTGGGTGGTGGCCCAGCCAACCTGATGTGACTCTAAGCAGAACCGTGGGTCTCAACTGAGCAGGTCTGAACCCCGTGGAAGCCAATAGGTGTGCCAAGACTTTCTTGTCTTCTGGGAATAATCTACAAATTCTCAGCCCCACCAAGAGCTCAGGTGTAACATTCCCACACACTGAAGTGTGTGTGTGTGTGTGTGTGTGTGTGAGAGAGAGAGAGAGAGAGAGAGAGAGAGAGAGAGAGAGAGAGAGAGAGAGAGAGAGAGAGGGGGGGTGGGTGTTAGTTCTGGTCTCAAGAAGCNAGAGAGAGAGAGAGAGAGAGAGAGGGGGGGGGTGGTGGGTGTTAGTTCTGGTCTCAAGAAGCCTTTATAAAGTACAGAACTGAGATCCCAAGCTCAGCCTCCCTGAATCAGAGTGAGCTGGGGCCGCTATGCTTCAGATGCAGGCATTGAGGCGGGAAAGCAGCACGGAGGGGAAAAGGGATGCTATGGGCAGCTGGGCATGAGGTGAGGTCAGCATTCCTCTGAAAAGCAGCTCCCACCTCTCCCTGGCTGCCCTCTGACACCTCCCCAGCCAGGGCTGGTGTGGATTCCAAGGGCACATCTCCGAGGCAGCTCTCTCCTCTAGCTCCCAGACACTAGGAGATCCGGCAACAGCCATGGACTTTCTCCTCCATCTCCTCCATGGGGGCCTTGAATTTCAAGAGCGGGGGATCTCCGCTGGTCACCGTGTAATACACCGAGGTCCCGTTGCTGCTGTAGGGGGAAGTTCTGCCTCCGATCAAGGGGGCCTTGCCTTCACTGCTACTCTCCCCTGACCTGGCCACACTGCTGCCCAGGTGGGTACTTAAGAAAGGATGGCTGAGCAGCTTGGCTGCGGCCCGCTGCCTCTTCAGCTCCAGGAGCGTTTGGGGGCTCTGCTCCTTGAAGCTGCTCCAGGGTGGGGGGACATCAGCCACACCGGGGTTGCCATAGGCCATGCTGTAATCAGGCATCTCGTGCATCTTCCATATGTCCCCATTGGCCAGTGCGTACTGGTAGGTGCTGACAGGAGCCCGGAGGCCGTTCTCCACAGGCCCATCCAGTTCTCCCCGGGAAATCTTGGTAGAGAATTCTGAGAGTAGCACTGGCTTCTCCAGCCTGGGGTTCTGGAGGGGGGGAGGGAGAGAGGACAATGTCAGTATCACCCCCCAGCTAGAGAACCTGCACCCACCAGTCACCTGCACCTCTGCTGAGGGACTTGAGTGCTGAAACCCATCCTGCATATGTTTCTCTACCTCTATGTAGTTTTGGGGCATCTGGGCCTGAGTTATGGCAGAGCAGACCAAAGCCCACCCCAACCCCAGGGCTGAATCTAATGAACATATTTTATTGCAAATGTCCTGGAATGAGTTAATAGACAGGGCATCCGTGAAATTCAACTTAGAGACTTTTGCTAGAACAACTGGAAAGATGTTCTGTAAGAACTACAATTGGTAAGGATGCTGCAAGCTGTGGGCTGCAGAAGCACAGAGTCAAAGGTGTCCTCTCCGCTTGTATGAGAAGCTGAGATCAAGGGACACTGGTCACAGGGAGACTAACCTCTCTGTGTCTTCTGTACCCCCACCATGAACACCAAGCAACACCTGCAAGCAATGTTACTTTAAAAAAAACTACAGATTAGACAATTACAACTACACGACTGAAGTGAGAACCTAATTAGTGGAACACTGGGGGTCTTCTGGGACAGTGAAAGCATGTTGCATGACATGTAAAAATGGCGTCCACAGACGGTGCAACACAGAACAAAGTCAGGTGTGACGTGTGCATCAGTACTGGCTCATCAGGGACAGCACAGGCAGTACACAAATGCAAGACAGTAATGAAATAGAACCTAAGGGCAGTTTTCTAACTAGTTAGTTTTGTGTGAGTGTGTGTACAAGTATGAGTGTGTGTGTGTGTGTGTGTGTGTGTGTGTTGAGACAGAGGTCTCTCCCTGAACCTGAAGCTTGCCAATTCAGCTAGAATGATTGACCAGAGAGTCCCAGGGGTCCTCCTGTCTCCATCTCCCTAGGCACTAGGATTATATACCCAACTTTTTTTTTTTTTAAAGACAGAGTCCCACCATGTAGTTCTGGCTATCCTGTAGTTCAGTTTATAGACCAGGCTGGCCTTGTAGTCACAGAGATCCCTCTGCCCCTCTGCCCCTCTGCCTCTCTGCCTCTCTGCCTCTCTGCCTCTCTGCCTCTGCCTCCTGGGTTCTGGAATCAAGAGTGTGCGCCACCACCCCTGGTTGGCTTTTTTTTCCAGTGTGTGTGCTGGAGACCCACACTCATGTCCTCATTTTGCATGGCAAACACTTTACTGGCTGAGCCATCTCCCCAAACACTCCACTTATTTTTCTATAAATATAAAACTGCTTCAAATCTCAAAGTCTATTATCAAGAGGGAGAAAAAATATGTATCCAGTGTCTGCATCCATTGATTCTCTTTGTAACTGTCATTAAATCAAGATGAGGGCTCTTTCCCTGCTACTGCTGATGCTTGGTGAATCCAAGATTCAGCTTCACCCCTGCCCCATCACCACGGCCGGGGAAGATGATCCTGGCTGGAAGTGTAATAGATATCTGTACTAAGGGTGCCAGAGACTGCTCTTATCCACGATGGCCCAACCTGAGAAATTCAGGAAGCTGCCAAAGCCTTGGACAAGCGCCCAGGCCGTCTTTATGTGCTTACACCGTCTGTGAAGAACTTACATACGTAAGCACGGAGAGGCTCTTGTGCTGAGCACCAAACCAACCTAATTAGTGTTGGTGACAGGAAGAAACTGTAGGAATGGGCAAGCCTGCGCAAAACCCACCCAGATGTGAAGTCCTGTGGAGTGGATGGCTACAGTTAGGTAGTTACGTTGTGGTTAGAGACTACTGAATAGAGTCAGAGCAGAGGTCACTGAAGACCTCTTTAATGCAAGCAATAAAATTATTTGACTCAAAAATAACTATGAGAGTCTATTAGATTGGGATGGGCCCTCATCTAATGACTAGGGCCCTTATAAGAGAACAAAGGGGTCAGAAAAATGGCTTGGTTGATAAGAATTAAGACCTGAGTTTGGACTCCCAGCATCCACTAAAAACTTTGAGAGTGGTCATTCATGTCTGCAACGCTGATGCAGAGTGGGCAGACACCGGTGGCCCTCTGGAGCTCATTGGCCAGCTGGTCTAGCTAATCGGTGAGCATCAGGTTCAGTAAGAGAACCTGTCTCACAAGAAATGGTGGTAAGTGACTGATGGATATCCCGACATTGGCCTCTGGCCTGCACATGCGTGTACACTCACATGTGTGTGCCCACACCTGTAAATACACCATATAAACAAAAATATGTTTTAAATTTAAAAAGTGGAGGTGTACACATACACAAGGAAGAAGGCTTGTGAAGACAGAGGTGAAGATCAAAGTCACACTAAAGGTGAAGGGACACCCAAGCCACTAGAAGCTGGGAGGAGGCCTCAGCACAGACCTCTCCTTCAGAAGCACCAAGAGAAGAAACCCTGTCAACATCTTCATTTTAGACTTCTGAACTTCAGACTCCTGAGTATCTGCCATCTTTTTTTTTTTAACTATGTGTTTATTTATTATGTATACAGTGTTCTGCCTGCATGTATTCCTGCAGGCCAAAAGAGGGCACCAGATCTCATTATAGATGTTTGTGAGCCACCATGTGGTTGCTGGGAACTGAGCTCAGGACCTCTGAGAACAGCCAGTGCTCTTAACCGCTGAGTTATATCTCCAGCCCCAGTGTCCACCATCAAAAGTCCCCAGTGTGCCCTCTGGTACCAGAGATGAAGAAGACTATACCCCATTTTCTGAGAGTGCCTAGAACACAGGGCCACTAGCTGCTGCTGGAGCAGCTTCTAAGAGACTATCCCACAGTCCCGCTACAGTTTTCAGAATACCCCCTTCAACCAGATGGCATCTTGGTAAATACCATTCTCAAACCTTATGCCCCTGCAAGAGAAGGTCTTAGCCCTTAGCTCCTAGGGCAATTGTCATGCTGAGCCTCTCTTGTGGGAGATTCGGGATCAGACCTAGTGGGGGAACAAGCAGACCTACGGCAGTCACTCTGTCCCTGCCAAATACACCCAAGGGTCACCTCCTTAACAATATCAGCCACCACCCTCAAACAGGAGCCAGCTGTTTAAGGGTGCCACTCAGCTATTTCCTCAGATGAGGAGGTAGGTAGGACCAGGCTGGGTCCTGTACTCTTCACAAGGCAGTGGCCAACACTGAAGGAAGGCAGGAGGTCCCTTACCGGGTCCTTGTTCTCCTGGTCTGTCCTGGTCTCCCTGATGTCTCCGTTGTAGGTGGAGGTACGCTGGTCCTCTGCTGCACTCCGCTGCTGCCACAGGATGGCCTCTCCCTCATACTCTTTCCGGTACAGGTTCGTTCTGTCTGACAGGCTGGCTCGACGCACCACCTTCCTGAGGGGGACAGAGGAGGTGCTGGGAAGCTGTGGCCAGGAGCCACAGGCAGGCAGGTGCAGGGGCCCCCAATTGCACCGTACCACTCACCCACGGCTGCCTGCACTGGACGTCCTGCGGCTCAGGGATGACTTGTGCCTCAGCTGGGACTTCATGATGACGTCATGCTTGTGTTTAAGCTCCAACAGCAGGACCTTGAACTCCTCCTCCTCACACAGGTCTGAAGGAGTACAAGGGTCAGTTGCAGAAGGCAAGGTAGGGGCTCCATACCACAGAAACCACCATGAAAACATACCGAAAACTCTGAGAACCTTCTGGGGCACAGAGGGAGGGGAGAAAGGAGCCCCTGCTTATTTCCTCAGAAGAGGGTGGGAATGGGAGACCCAGGCCTCTGAACTCCTGAAGTTCCCAGCTAAGAAGACTGAGGAACTCATACCGTGCTGGTAAGGCATTGTCAACTTGATACAGACTTAGGCATATTTGGGAAGAGGGAATCTCAACTGAGGGCTTGCCTCCATCAGACTGTCGTGTGAGCAAGTCTGTGGGAACATTTTCTTGATTGATCTGGGAGAGGCCATGATGTGGGAGGTGATGTATGCTGGGAATGTGTTTTATTGCCATTGGTTAATAAAGAAGCTGCTTTTGGCCAAGGCTTAACAGAGTAGAGCCAGGCTGAAAAAAATAGAGAGAGTAGGCGGAGTCATAGAGAAGCCATATAGCCACCAGAGGAGACAGATGCCTCCACCTGCTGAAACTTTGCTGGTAGGCCACAAGTTCATGGTGATGCACAGATTAATGGAGATGGGTTAGTTTAGGATGTGAGAGTTATCTAGAAATATGCTTAAGCTATTGACCAAACAGTATTGCAATTAATACATATTTATATGTGATTATTTTGGTTCTGGGCAGCCGGGAATGAACAAGCAGCCTCCGACTACAGGGTCAGCCCACTGTTGGTTGTGCCACCCGGGCATGTGAGCCTGGATTGAATAGCAAAGCAGAGGGAGCAAGCCAGTAAGCAGCATCCCTCCATGGCTTCTCCTTCAGTACCTGCTTTGAGTTTCCTCAATGAAGGACTATGATGTGGAAGTGTAAGTCAAATAAACCCATTCCTTCCCAAGTTGCTTTTGGTCAGTGTTTTATCACAGCAACAGAAAGGAAACCAGGACACATACCCTTGATGGTCTCTGGGAGAGTCATAAAGTCTCCCTGATGTGAGCGTTGAGAGAAACAAGCAGAGTCCTCAAGCAGGAAATGAAGCGATGATGCTGAGAACTCCCCCTGACCCCACCAGCCATTCATACTGAATCTATCAACTTGTCCATCTTCTGGATAACCTGGTCCATAGGTTAATCATCCTCAGCCCACCCATCTACTTATCTATCCATTCATCATCATATCCTGCATCACATTACCTGTCTACCCTACTCATCCATTCACCCATTGATCCTCTATCCATCCATCTATCTGTCTGTCTGTCTGTCTACCTATCTGTCTATCTCTGTCATCTACTTGCCTACTTTTAGTATGCATCCATGTGTTCAATGTCTACTCAGCATCAAAAAGCTGGTAAGTATGTACATACAAAGTATGAAGTTGTCTTACCTATTGGCATCTCATCCATGGATGTCCTGGCACTGAGACTAGCTCCATGGGACACTAACAGCTCTGCCATTGGCATCTGCAACACAGGAAGAAGTTCATGTTCCCCATACCCATGATTCAAGAAGCCCAGAAGCTGGAGAAAGTACCCAAGATCTCTTAGAATGTGATCCAAAGGATGGTGGAGGAAAGTTGCTGCATGCTGTAGCCATGAGAGAGCCCTGTCAAATTTGATGAACTTGGCACCTCCTCCCAGCATGCCTGGGTTACTACAAGAAGGAGAAGCAGGAGGAGGAGGAATCAATTACAATTCCACAACTGTTGGGTGTCTATGGGTGGCTGCACAGGCTGCAATCACATTTAGGAAAACACATTCTACAGAAACCATGCAAAGCAGAAATCAAGAGAATTTTCTATTGGGAAAATCTTAGTGTTTGCAACCTCCCTGAGTCTTCTCATCTCCCATACTCACTGTAGCCAGTGCCTTAAGTGGGTCATTTGCCAGCCCAAAGGACTCTACATGGGGTGGGAAGTACCTGTCCCCAGAAGGCTGCTGCATGCAGAGGCTCCCAACCATCCCAGTCCTTCACATCCACACGCACTCCGTGGTCCAGGAGAAGTTCAGCTGCCCGTAGGTATCCATTGGCCCCAGCTATATGTAGCTGGAGGAAAGGAAAGAAGTGAGCGGTTCTGCTGGGCGATGGTGGCATACACCTTTAATCCCAGCACTCAGGAGGCAGAGACAGGCGGATCTCTGTGAGTTCAAGGCCAGCCTGGTCGAAAGAGCGAAAGAGCCAGTTCCAGGGCCTTCCTCCCAAAAGAAATGAGCATTCCTAAAGGGAATGGCTCCACATTTGGAGGCAGGTGTCCTTTCTCACCCCCAAGCCTCAGAGCATCCTCAGGGCCAGAGAATGGAACAGAATGAGGTTGTGACACCAGCCAGGAAGGTTGCAGGGGATTACTAAGTGTGAAATAGAGAAGGACAAGGGGAGGCAGAGAGGAGCTCTTCACCTGAACCCTGGAGAAGGAGTCTCAGAGGTTCGATGCAGTAATCTGAAAATATACCTACCTAGTCTTTGACACATCTTTTAAAACGTGGGATCTGATTACTCTGTATTTGAACGTAGACCACCTCGATTGGCTCACTTCTAACCAAGAGGACAATACCAAGGGGCAGGGTATGATTATGATTATGATTATGATTATGAGGGCATGAAAGGCATTGCTGCTTCTACTTTATGCTCTCTTGGATCCATCAGGGAGGAAGTAGCCATCTCATGGAACCCCAAAGAGAAGTAAGAAAGCAAGAAACAAGCCGGGCGTGGTTACACACACCTTTAAACTCAGTATTCGGGAGGCAGAGGCAGGTGGATCTCTGTGAGTTCGAGGCCAGTCTGGACTATAGAGTGAGTTCCAGGACAGCTAAGGATGCACAAAGAAACCATGTCTCAAAACGCTGCCACCCCTCAAAAAAAAAAAAAAAAAGGCAAGAAACTGAGGCCTTCTGCTAACTGCCAATACTAACATCAGCCATGCAAGGGAACCATGGGACGGAGACCCACTTCAGATGTGACTGCAACTCTGGTCAAACTCAGGGGAAATGCCAAGTCAGAGTCGCCCAGCTAAGCAATTCCTAATTCCCTGCTGCATAGAAATGCTGTGTTTACTGTAAAGATTGCCCTGGAGGGTCGGTTGTTTCTCAGTGGCAGGTAACTGACACCCATCATGGGAAGACTCATGCTGTGCTTGTTGAGGTCCCAACTAGTTTGTTTACTTATTTAGTTAGCTAATGAGAAAGGGTCTCATTCCGTAGCCCAAGACAGCCTCAACTTGTAACAGTCCTCCTGCGGCAAGTGCTGGGATTGCCGGCATGAGCCACCGCTGAGGCTGAGGCCCTAACTCTTCTCAACACCATCAAGGCTGCCTGTCACGGCTGCCCCTACGCAGGCCTCAGTTGTTCCACTTGTCCAGTCACCCAGAAAAGGAAGTGCTTAGTGCTGGGTGGAGAGCATGACCGCAAGGTATGTCATGAGAGTGAGGGAAGGAGGGGGCTGGAGAGATGGCTCAGAGGTTACGAGCACTGGCTGCTCTTTCCAGAGGTCCTGAGTTGAAGTCCCAACAACCACATGGCAGCTCACAGCCATCTATACTGAGATCTGGTGCCCTCTTCTAGCATGTAGGCACATATGCCAGTGGAACTTTGTATGCACAATAAGTTTTAAAAAGAGAGAAAAAGAAAAGAATGAGTGAAGAAGAGAAGGAAGTGAGGCAAAGAAAAACTCCTGTTCAACCACAGATGGGGACAGACGTGACAATCTCTAGAGCAGGCTGAAGACTGACTGGGAATGATGCAGAGGATGGAAAGGGTTTGGGATCCGTGATGAGAGTCACTGGGACAGATAAGTCACAGCTCAGGTTTAAATGGGACCCTGGCGGTCACTTGTTTGGTCACGTGTTTCCTCCATGAGGAGGTTGCTCTGAGGTCTGATAAGGGCAAGTTTTCTTTGCTTCTTTAACTTTTTGGAATAAACCTAGGGTATGGTGTGAGTAAGTAGCACACGCAGATTAGCAGAATCATGGGTTTTATAAGTCTGAGGCTTGTCAGCTGTGGAAAATGAAACCTCGCTGGCTAGCCAGATCCCTCAGAGTGCAGGGTCACAGGAGGTTCGTAACCAGGGAATAAAAAGCATAATTCATACGGGGAGGAGGAGGAGGGTTGTCAGAGCCAGCATGGTGGCACTTGCCTGGAGTCCCATCACTTGGGAGGTAGAGGCAGGATTGTGAGCTCAATGTCAGTTTGAACTGTAGAGCAAGACCCTGTCTCAAAGATAAATAAATAAGGCCTGAGAATATATCTCAGAAGTATAGCATTTGCATAGCGTCCATGAAGAGACACAGAGATAGGGAGGCGATTACTATCAGTAAATAAAAAATGAGTTTTCAGACTGTGCTCAATGCCAGTTAATGTTAACACAATAACTATGTGTTAACTGGATGGACAGACAGTGGATAAATGGGCAGAAAGATGGACAAATCGATGGATGGATGGATGGAGTGATGGATAAAATCTGTTACAGTAACCTCAGGGAGAGCTGAATGAGGAAGGCTGTGGTTTTCAAGGGCATAGCAGGCAGGGACTGGATGATACAAAGCAAGACTGTGTGGGTGAGCAGGTGAAGGGCAGTCTTTGAGGAGAGTGTAGGTGCTGCCATGGAGACAGGGCAGATGGGCATCAGAGCCCAGTCCCAGAGCTCCTGACTCCCAGCCCCAGGTGAGAATGGCCAGGGTCTATATTCGGGGAGCGGCAGGGGGTCTAGAGGAAGCCCAAGGACACAAGTGTATAGGCTTTCACCATTACCATGAACCAGACCCAACTCAGTCAGCCCCAGTGGGTCTTGGTTCTGGTACCTGTCCCCCACCCACACAAGCCTGACCTATCTCCTCACCAGCGTGGCCCCCTGGGCATCTATCCAGTCAAGGTCCTGGCCGGCGGCAATCATACAGTGAATGTCTGCTATCATCTTCTGCTCAGGAGCTGCCCGCATCTCGTTGATTTTCTCCTGGGTGATTCCTGCAGGGGTGTGAAAGATTACTCAACAGCATCTGGTCTGGGTCCCAAGCAGACAGGGAAGACACGGCTTCTGCTCCCCAAAGTCTGCCAGTCACCCAGTGCAAAGATCATTGTCCCAGGCCTGTTGAACACAAACACCACGGGTTACCTCACAGGACAAGGGCTGCTCCTTCCTGGTACCTAGAAGGCTTCTTATTGACATCACTCAATTTCTGCTTGCTGTCCTCCCTGCTAGGCTGGAGCACCTGCCTGCTCACCTCCTGCTGCCCCAATTGCTACTCTGCCTCATTCTTTGGGTGCTGATCTACGTCACCTCCCCAACTATTACCCACTGGCCACCCTTTCTGACCAGGGTCTGTTGGTTTCCTTTCTCTTGTATACTATTGTGTTTTCAGTACCGAATGCAACAGTTAAGACATTTTTTTTGTTGTTGTGAGAATATCTAAATCAGTGAATATATTACTTTCAAATAGAGACTTGAGTAAGAGATAGAAGGGCTCAGAAAGACTTTTGTATTTTGTTTTCTGAGACAGAGTCTCACTTTGTAGGGCAGGCTGGACTCAGACTTGTGACAATTCTCCTGCCTGAGCCTCCCATATGCTACTATTACAGGCACACGAGCCATTCCAGTTCCAGAAAAGTATGTTACAGCCCATATATATCTCTGGCTAACAAAATTGTGCCTGTCACTGGTAGCTACTGATTAAAGAAGAGACCACAATGTCCCATTAAAAACAAAAACAAAAACAAACCCATGGAATCAAATATCCTTGGGTACAATTCGGGGCAATCTGCAAACTTGAAGGGAGAAAAGAAAAGGTTACATTCTTACTTTGACTTCACCTAAGTTAGTACTTCCCACCATCAGACTAATTATCTGTGCCTATAAGCCTATGGCCAAGAGAAAATCGGGGTAATTTCATACCCCAACATCTGATCATCAAAAGAATTCGTGGCTTCTATGCAGCACATTTTAAAATATTTTGGCAGCTATATTGAAAGATGACCCAGGTGGCATCCTTCATACTCTGGCAACTTTATAACTCCACTGGGGAGTCTTTAGTTTCAGGTAGTTTGGCATAAAAATTATTAAAAACTTTCTATAGGAAATTAGTGGGGAAATGCAGGTACCAGGAAATACAGCAACCCAGTCAACAGGGGCCACAGAGATCTGGGGAGAAAAGAGGTGCGGACCTCACAGGACCTTGGGTGGCAGGACCTTTGGCTGCAGCTACATGTCTGGATTTAAGACCCCTTTTACTAGTGAGTGCCCTGCAGGGATGCATGGAGGGAGCTGGGACTGGCAGGTGTCTCTCGCTGTTACACGTGCTTCCCTATGAAGCTCACTGCGAGCCGAGAACAGCCCACATGTTGTTTATCTGGGCCCCTGGCAGCCAGCTTGGTGCCTGGCACCGAGCAGCACCCGCAAATGTTCTTGACTTCTTACCATGTTCCCAAATGGGGACACATCTTTATGGTGAGTGTTGACTGAACTGGATTGTCACAGCTGACAAACAGAAGAGGAGGCCAGCTGAGGCCGCCTGCGTGTGTGGGTGACAGGGAGAACAATATCTCCCTCTACACGGCATGTGTTCCAAGGCCCTTTCATGTCCCTATCTTTTAATCAGACGGATGACAATAATAACAAGGACCTGTCCCAGTTATTGGGAGCTAAGCACGAGGCTGGCAGGTACAAAGCCAGCCATTCCCATCCACTGAAACCATGTTCGCTGCACTGTGCCCATGGTGTAACATGCTGCTCCTCCTTGCCTTGGTATGCCATGCAGGTCTCGATGACATCCAGGGTGGGTTCATCCTCGCAGAGGTCATATGGCATGTTCCCATCAGAGTTGACAGCAAGCAAGTCAGCCCCACTGCAGAGAGAGGGTCAGAGTGAGAGCCAAGAAGGTGTGTCTGGGCCGGTCTAGCTGCCTCCATCATCTGGCTAACCATTCACAGCCTCCTCCAGCAGACATGACCCCACCTAGGTGCATCCCAGCTAAGCAATGCCCTTCCTTTCCCACCATATCCTAGGAATGCAGTGTTTCCGCATCTCAGGGTCCCATCAGGAAGGGACCAAGGTCTCAGATGAGCTCCATCAGCGGATGGACGCTTCCAGGCAGGTGTCAAAGCCCTCTCCAATGGCAATAATAAAAAGGATGTAAACAGGACATCTCACCTGCTACCTGCTTGAAGCCAGGCTAGATGTAAGTCCTTTGCACACACTGCCTTAAGGAGTCTCCCCCAAGGGGTACTACTGGGGGCCTCAGCTCACTCAAGAGGAGACAATGACTCAGAAAGGCTCAATCATGTATCTCAGGCACACAGATTGGATATGGCAGGATCAAGATCCAAGCCCAGTTCTCTCCTGTGTCAGCCCTTTTTACTCCATTCTCCCTAGGACAGCCTTCACCAATATGCATATCATCCTCTTCAGTCCCTTATCCAAAGAGCTGACCAGGACATGGGCAGAATAGAGCCTTGGGGCCCCATGGAAGAACTCACCCTCCAGGCCAATAGAGCCTGATGGGTAATTCTAATCTGACATGACCGAAAATTGCCTGGGAAGAATCTCAATAAAGCCTTAGCTAGATTGGGTTGATCTGTAGGTATGTCTAAGGGGGAGTGCCTTGATTGCTTTAATTATGTGGAAATACCCAGTTTAAAAGTGAGCAGCAGGGGCTGGAGAGATGGCTCAGCAGTTAAGAGACACTGGCTGCTCTTCCAGAGGTCTTGAGTTCAATTCCCAGCAACCATATGGTGGCTCACAACCATCTGTAATGTGATCTGGCGCCCTTTTCTGGCGTGCGGACATATATGCAGGCAGAATGTTGTATACATAACAAATAAATAAATAAATCTTTTAAAAAAAATGAGCAGTATCATTTCTGGGTTTGGGGCCCTGGATCACATAGGAGTAGAGAAAGCTAACTGAGTGCTAAGCAATATGTACAGCCATTTCTCTCTGCCCTTGGCTGCGTGACTAGCTGCTTCAAGTTCTTGCCTTGATTTCCCAACAATGAGGGACTGAAACCAGTACTGTCAGTCACTGAATAAATAGACCCTTTCTCCCCTAAGCTGTGTTCTGTTTCGACCGCAGTGGCAGAGACTGGAGCAGTATCCAGGTGTGACTATGGGGCACTCCATGGCAGAAAAATTAAATGCAGCCCCATGCATTCTTCCCACTACCCCTAAAGAATACAGGGAGCCTGGGAACGTGTATTGTACACGCATGCCTCAGCTACTTCCAATACAGACCAGCAGGAAAGTACATGAAGCCAGGTTGGCACCACTCCGACCTCAGGGCCCTCCTGGGAGGCACCTAGTGGGTCTCTGACGCTCTGCCAGTACCTGTGTGATGGTTGCCTGCTCTTCACCCCTTCTCCTGACTCCCTGCGCTCAGATACTGTCAGTCTCTGGGACCCCACCCACTGGTCTTGTTTTCCTGTCCCA
Source organism: Alexandromys fortis (assembly GCF_014885135.2). NCBI lineage: Eukaryota > Metazoa > Chordata > Mammalia > Rodentia > Cricetidae > Alexandromys > Alexandromys fortis. The sequence goes on from NW_026067952.1 coordinate 8,656,786, forward strand.
TGGGCCCAAGATCGATCGGTCAACATGTGAAATGGAAGGGGAACTGGGAAAGCAGTAAATAAATCCCTTTAAAACAGGGAACACACAGAGAAGGGGACTTTGGGGAGGAAGACAGAGAGAAGGAAATTGATGGGGGGGGGGAGGGGAGATGGAGGGGGAATGGAAAGGCATGAAGGAGGGAAGGAAGGAAGACTAAGGCACGTGGAAAAGGCCATCTGTGGAGGGGGAGGGCAGGCTGCCCCGAGGAGGGAGGGGCACGTACTACTGAACGAGGATCTTCACCAGGTTGATGTGGCCGCAGGTGGCTGCAGCGTGCAGGGGAGTCCACAGCTCGTTGTCCTTGGCGTTCACGTTTGCACCATGGGAAAGCAGCAGCTTGACGATTTCTTCAAAGTTGTCAATGCAGCACTGGGGGGGGGGGGGACACGGAGGCGGCAGAGAGAGGCCAGGCGTGGTCCAGGGCCCTGGTGGGGACACACCACGCTCCCCACAACAGACCATGAGAAGGACAGTGGAGACAGACAGCCTGAGTTCGAATCCAGCTTTGTTCCTTTGGGAAAGGCACTCTGCCTCTTAGAATCAGCCTCCTTGTTGAGTAGAAGAGAAGCTGATAACGTGCAAGATAAGACAACCTCTGCAAACAGTCCCAGTCGGCTATCAAGGGTTTTTATGAGTGTCAGTGGAGCTGCATTCAACTTGAATGAGCTTTTAAGATCCCAGACGGCTTTCTCCAGGCAGCATCCTAAGGGGAACTCTTAAATCACCCCCTCAGCTCAAGCAGGATTGCTCGGGTGTGTTTGGGTCCCGGCCCACACCCTCCATCACCCTGCATGGTTGTTTGAAACTTTTAATCTGGCCTGGGACTGCAAACCCTGCAGAGATTCCCAAGTGACCAAGACTCCTCCCAGCAGGTGCTGGGGGTCCTGGCATGGTCACTTCAAGGAGATAGACTGGATGGAGTTGTGGGCACAGGTGGGTGAGCCTAAGTGAGGTAGGAGGGTCCAATTCTGCAGCTCCCCCAGAGAACGCAGGTCCCAGGGACAAGGAGTGAAGGATTCCCCAAGGGACACAGCCTCACTCAGGGAGAATAGAGGTGGGGACTGAGGATGGTGTCAGTGGTCACTCTGTGGTGTATTGGGAGACATGAGCTCACCCGCCTGTCCAAGTAAGCCAGGTTTGGTCTTCAGAGCAACGGGGGACAGGGGTGAGCTGCACTCATAAAACTAGCACAACCTGACTTGTTTATTAAAAAAAAACAAAACCAAAATACATTTCACTCTTCTGGTTCCATGTGGGGGACAGTGTGTGTGTCTGTGTCTATGTATCTGTGTGTGTCCGTGTGTGCGCACGCACGTTGGGAGGGACAGAAAGAAGCTATTTTGAAGTCACCGAGTTTAAAGATGGCGGTGTCCTGGCCAGCGTAAGTAAATGCATGAACACACGAAGAAGAGCATGGAGACCAGCAGAAGCATCGGCGGCATCCATGTGAGCTCATGACCCCAGATGGTTGTGGAGTGGGACACCACCACAGCTCCCAGCATCGCCAGCCAGGATGCTACGCCAGAAGAGCACGCAGGAAAGGAGCAGCCGTGTGCACAGATGGTGCCAGAGAGCCAGTGCTTTCTGCCAGCTGGTCTAGCATGTCTGGCTCCAAAGGTGCTTTTCTGGACAGACAGGGAAAGAAAGGCACAGTCCATGGGGCTGTACTGTCTTAGGAGGGCAAACCATGCAGTGGCAGAACAGAGACAGTAGAGGGAGACACAGGCACTGGGGCCAGGCATAGGTAAGAAAGAAAGGCCTGCGTGGGCACCCCTCTGTAGGAAGGAGACAGGAGGACCAGTAGATTGATTGCATACCCAGAGCTATGGAGTCGTGTGAGACCGACCCTAGAGCTGGCGCAGGGGCGCACATGCCGAGTGGTGTGGAAGGGGGAGGGGGAGAACGGGTGCGGGGAAGCAGGCTCTGTAGTCACTATAGAGCCACAGTGGGAAGTGGCACCTGCAGTGGCACCTGACTCCTCCTGCCTCTTCTCTTCCAATACAGAGCCAGCTGAGTGTTTGTCTTCCAAGTGTTTGTCCCCATCCCTGCCACCCAGGATGCCCAGGGCGTAATGCCTCAGTTCTACCTCCAGATGCCCTCTGCTTCACTGTATCTAGCCTTGCAGCTTGACATCTGCAAACCTCAGAAGCTTCCCCACGTCCAAGAGAAGCAGACCTGCTCTCCTTGGCTAGCCTTGGGAGGCTCTGCGGGTGCGCCAGCCTTCCCTGTTGCAGACAACAGCAATGCACAGCTGGGCCATCCCAGCATGCCACCTCCTTGTCAACAGAAGTAGCCGATACTTTCGGAAGACCTAGTAGAGTCGGGCACTAGGATTCGCTTTGGCCGTTCACTGCAGCATTTAACCCTCCAAATGGGCCTGAGGGTCCTCTCCCCAACACTGGCCCGGAGAAGCAGAAAGCCACCCACAGGGTAAGAAATAGATGCGCTTACGTTTGCAATCCAGCAACACCCAATTATCTCAGTACTAGGGATCGTTAGTTCGAGACTAGCCTCGGCTGCACAGTAAGAGCCTACAAACTTTAAATGAATAAAAACACAAGGTGCCCACACAATAATAAAATCAACCAAAGGTCCTGTTCTCAGCCCGGCCAGTCCTGCCTCCTGCTATGCTTTCTAACTACTCCCTCCAAGTCACACGGGAAAGGGTGGGCTGTTCCCTCATGCCTCTGTGGGTGCTGCCCCTGCTCTCATGCTGTTCCTTTTCTTTCTGGAAAATTCTTTCTCACACTCATACATGCAAACTCTTACTTCAAGCCCGAGTGCAGGTGTCCTTCCTCTTCGGAGCGTGTCTCGGTTCTCCTCTGAGGCAAGCTACCAGCCCCCCAGCTGCAAGCTGTCTAGAGACCTCTGCTCCCCCCCCCCCGTGTGAACGCTGACCACACTGTGTTACCTCGGCTGTGTGTTTCTGTGCCTGTGGCCACATCACACCACACAGTCTGTAAGCACAGACATGTCCTAACTCTCTGTCTCCAGCAGAGCATCGGACACAGGAGTAGGTGAGCAAAGAGGAATTGCTGGATGAGCGAGAATGAGAGTCTATGGGCCAGCGGGGCGGGGGGGGGGGCTCCTACTAAGGACCGTCCCACAATGGAGCCCGAGGCAAGTGTGGGGTGGTGATAGAGTTGGGGTAAGTTCTTCAGTTAGGCTCAGACCCTGGAGAGGTTTTCCCTCCTGACACACTCAGAGGCCCAGTGGCCCCCAGGAGAAGCCAGACCTGAGGAAGTCGTGTGGATCAACAGGAAGAAGAGGAGGTGGAGTGTTGAGAAATGGAAGGAACCCCAAGCCCAAGGGAGGGCCCCACAAAAGAAGTTCACGGAGGCAAGAACAGCACCTAGAGGAAGCCCCTGAGACTCTGCTGACCACTGTATCCAGAGAGTCAAAGCTGCTGCTGTTAACCCTCGCTCAGCCACGATTCACTGTTTGACTTAGAGCCCAGAGATTTCACATCTAACACAGCCAATCTGTATTTAAATTCACTAAAATTAAATAAGAGTTAGAATCCAATTCTTGTCGCATTAGTCACATAACTCTGTGTCCACGCAGACACATGGAACATTCATTCCCATCTTTGTGGAAAGTTCTACTATAGAATAGGGCTGCACCTGAGCCTCAGTCTTTTGAGATGTAAAATGGAAACACCAGTGTTTTAGAGGGTCGCTATGAGGATCAAAATGAGATAGACCACTGAGGTAGCCACGTGATAAACTGTAATCATAACTCAAATCTCTTAAAAAATCATTCAAAATCTTTAATTATGTGTATGTGTAGGTATGTGCATATATGCATGTAGGAGCTCGTGGAGGCCAGCAGAGGGAGCCAGATCACCCGGACTGGAGTTACCTACAGGTGGTTTTAAGTCTGAAACAACCTGGGAACTGAACTTGGGTCCTCTGCAAGAGCAGTATGTGCTCTTAGCAGCAGCACCTTCTCTCCCATCCCAATGAATGCATATTCTGTGCTGCTCACAGAGGGTTTCCCAGGTGATCATTTCATCCTCTCTATGACACAAAGGGATGGATACTGTTTTTTTTTTCTTTTTTCTCACAGGTGAGGAAACCAAGGCACAGAGAGCTTAAGGAACTTGTCCAAGGTCACAGGCTAGTGAATGACAGTTCCAGGCCTCACATCTGACTCTATCCTGACAGCCATCCTATCCTTATGCCCCTAGCTAATGCTGCCCAGCCTCAGAAGTTGCCTTCCAGGTCTCAGATCTGGGGTGGACTGGGGGTCTTGCCCGTGGAGCAGCCTCAGCATTCCAGAGTGAATGAAGCTGGGGTTTGGGTGATTTCCATGAGGCCACAGAGCCAATGGCTTAAGTGGGGGTGCCGGAGGCCCTGGAGGACAGTGAGGATGAAGAGCCCATGCAGACAGCCCTTAGGCTCAGAGCTGAAGGCTGTGGGCAAGACCTTGTCCCAGCATCTTACGGGCAGAGAATGTGTGGCTTGTCTATGTCCATGGAGCTCCCATTGCCTGACTGCTCCCCACCAGGCTGCACACAAGTTATCTATCTGCTCACAAACTCCGGTGACGGCCCAGGGAAGCTTCAGTGCGGCCATTCACCGACTTCAACGTGCACATGTTAAGTACCTACTGTTCATGAGCACAGGAACAGATAGAAGAGGCAGGCTGGTGAGGTGACCTCAGAGTGCCACCCTAATGCCAAATGATTAGAGAGAAGGGATTGTTGTAAAACAGCAGAGAGGGACTTTGGTGGGCCAAGGGGCCACACAGTGGGTGAGAGTCCACGGGAGGTGAGGGATAGACACGCCATGCAGGCAGAGCTTGTGTGGGAGTTTATTCAGATAAAGGGGGTGGTGGAGGGGAGAGAGAGAGATACAGAGAGAAAGAAGAGGCAAGGACCAGCCTGCCTCTTCAGAAGAGCAGTGGGAAAAAGAGAGCGGGAATGGGTGGAGATTGTCTCTTACAGAGACCTTTTGCCCCTGCGTACATACATAGTGGCATAGCAGCCACAGGACCCTGAGCTGGCCAGGATACTGCCTGGGTTCATCCTGCCAGGTGACAAGGATCAGCATAAGCCTGAGTCCTAACAGTGGTCACGTGGAAGACTAGAGTGCTTGTCACCACCCAGCTCTTAAGCTCTCTGTGGGGACAAGAGCTAATAAGTGAACACACAGAGCAACGTAAAACAAATGGTGGGAAGGAGACCACAGTGTGAGACAAGGCAGTGACCCGGCCTGGGAGCTAGGGGAGGGGCAGAGACAGGACAGGGCAGGCCCTAAAGGTCTTGTGCAGAATAGCCAAGGTTTGTCCTTTTCCCTCAGGGTTAGGAAGAAGATACTAGAGAACTCCAAACTTTCAGCCTTTGGAGAAGCAATTATGGCAGGACTCAGCTGAACATTGGGGCCAGTTAGGAGGCCATGGAAGGCAAAGCTTCCATGTGGGTGGGGCCAGCCAGGGAGAGCTGTCATCACACTCCATGCATTTGATAGCACGTGCTTCCTGGCCAAAGGTCTTGGCCACGTGACCTTAAACAACAGAAGTCACTCAGCTTTGTCCTCGGGGTGAGTGGGATGTCCTGGTGGCTGTGAATGCACTTTGTCAATTTTCAACTTCGACACAAATTTTCTCTGCTGGCGGTGAGGACACAGAGAACAAAGAACCCCTGTCCTCAGAGCCTGTCTCTGTACACGTGTGTACGTGCACCAGAGGCTCTAAGGGCCTGTTTGTGACAGACACACACATCCCCAAAGGACAAAAGCCTTTCAGCTGGGTTCTCTGTGCCCTTCTCTCATTGTCCCCTCTTCCCTGAGGATTTGGGGCACCAGTTACCAGGGAGCAGAGAGGCCAGGGGACCCCAGAATGGCCTACTTACCTGGTGCAAGGCTGTGAGGCCATCCTCGTTACACAAATCAGGGCTGACCTTGTTCTTCAGGAAGTAGCGTACTGCAAGAGGAAGGGACAGGAGTAAGGTTCCTGTCACACATATGTGGGAACCCAGCAAGACGCCCTCCCCTAGACCCCAACACAAATGGTCTTGTTTACTCCCAACAGAAGGATAACAGGATGTCAACGGTGTTCCCATTTCACAGATGAGTAAACTGGCACAGAACCTAGGTCTTCGGTTGCCTGTCTAATCCTGGGTCACACATACAAGGGCTGACGACTGTCATGTCTTCCTCTGGGCCAGTCACTGATCTGAGCTGTTGGGGGCTTTGTTCTTGGCAGTGCTGGAGATGAGGCCTCATGCATGCTAAGCAAATACTCTACCACAGAGCTACATCTGTGGCCTTTTTGTTGTTGTTGTTTTGAGAGAAAGTCTTGCTAAATAGCCCAGGCTAGTCTGGAACTTGCTATGCAGCCCAAGGAGCTCTCAGATTCACAATTCTCAGCTTCCATCCAGAAGAGCTGGACCACAGGGGGTATACTACCCCTGGCTGAGATGAGAAGTTGGCATGGGTTGTCAATATGGAACACTTTTTTGTCCCCAAAGCCATACCCTGGTTCCTGACAGGGCAAGCATGGTCAACATACGTTCCTCTCCTGTACATGGAAATGATGCTGACTCTACCTCACACGGGATTATATGGCATCAAGTAAGCTATGTCAGGGACTCAGCATACTGGCCAGCTCATGGTTTGTAGGTATCTCTGGCTATGCCTGGTTTTATTACCATAGCTGTATCCTGCCTCCACCCTTGATGGCTTGCCAATGGGGTGTCAAATGCCTTCTTTGGCTCTACTGAGCCTTGGGGGGGGGGATGGTAGAGGTTTTACTATCTCTGTCCTAGACTTTAGGTGCCCATATGCCCATCACATGCATGTGTATATGTATGTATTTGTGTGTGCCCAGAGGTGGTGGGTGGGTCTGGGGAGTGAGGAAAACCAGAGTATACACATGGTATTAGGGAGCCCCTCTCCCCTCCCCTCAGTGTCCTTTGTCTTTGTCTTGTCTCACCCAGGATCTCAATATCAGCTAGAAGCCATGTGCAAAGGATAAAAAGGAGAGGCTGGCCTGTCTGTCTGTCTGTCTGTCTGTCTGCGGCTGCTTCCCGGGCTCAGCAATGGGGGCTTCACCCTGCTTAGCACAGAGGGATTCCCTCATTCCAGGCTTCAGCTATGTCTCTCTCCGCAGAAGAAGCTGCTCATGAGGTGAACAGCAGAGTCCACTGGGGTCCACAGCTCTCTCTTCTAGGCTTTCTAAAACACTAAATGGCCCTAGCCAGCAGGGCTGCCCCAGCTCCTCCCTGGACAAAGCTTCCCTGGTGGAAGTGAGTAGGAAATGGTGATTCTGGGCCAGAGGGCCAGACAAGGGGCAGCTCACATAGATGAGCTGTGTATGCACACTGCTTTACGGGAAAGGTCACTGTCATGATGCTAATGAAGAAGGGGCATGAGACCCTGCAAGAGAGAGGCACAGGCTGGCCATGCCCTGCTGAACCTCCTCCCCCCATAGTAGCAATGAGACAAGGCCACATACCAAATACCTAAGGAAGCCAGTGTCACCAGTAAGTGGCTCATGCAGCCAGCAGGGCTAAGGAAGTCTCCTCAATAATGCGCCTCTGGAGGAGGGAGCATGTTTAGGAGAAAGCTGTGGCATTCTGTAGGACAACCGTCAATCAAGAGCCTCAGAGGTGCCAGGAAAAAGACAGGGATAGACACCAGGGCAGTCTTCAAGGAGTAGGGGGTAAGGTAGCCACTTAGCTCCATCCTCAAAGACCCTGTGCCTAGACCACAGCCCACTGCACTCTGACCTCAGCATGGACAGAGAGGCCTGTGTGAAGGGGAAGTGGAGGCCTCAACCCAGCAAGAAAATGTCTCCAGCAGACTCGCCCAAGAATCACTGCACAGGTGTGACAGGACTCCTGGTCCCAGAGGGATCCTTCAGCTGCACTGCCCTCTATGGAGCCATGAGCTACATCAGGCCATGGCGGCTATTTCAATAGGAACTAACAAGCACATAGAACCCAGTGTCCATCACTCTGCTCAGCAGCCACATGGGGTACAAAGTAGAAAGAATAGAAGTCATGCGTGCCTATCTTCCTAGAAAGTTCTAGGGGACAGCGCTGCTTTCAGGCATTGCAAATGGAAAACCGTTTCATCACAAAATGCTCAAGCCTTTCTCTGTCTTTCCTCCCCCACTGCTCTGAAACTAGCATCCTCAAGTCCTGCCTTGGATACAAGGTTTGCATGATAAAATCTCTGCTTCAGGTCACTGCCTTGCCCAATTTCACGGGACGCCATTCATATTGTGGTTTGGAGACTTGCTCCTCTCCAAGCTGTGCAGCGAAGGGCTTATGAGTTAATCCTGCCCATCTGCCTCTCTACCTCCATTTCTTGAACTCCTAACATTTTCTGCAACAGTAGTTCGTGTCAGCTACAATAACCGCTCTTCATCTGACCGCTGTGCTCCTGCATATCCTATTCTGGTTGCCTGGAAGACTCAACTACCTCTGCATCCTTGCATATATCCACCAATTCAGGCATGCATGCATGCATCTATGCACCATAATCTAGGCACCTCCCTAACATGCATGTGAGCACATGTGCAATGGTATACATACACACATACATGTGTACACATATGTGCCCCATTCCTCATCCCTTAGGTCTCACTCAAACTCTCTGGTCCCTTCTTGCTATACATACTCATGGATCCCAGCATCTTATGATATCCCAGCCACACCTGTATAACTGGGAACTTACAGGTTTTATATCTGTCTGCCTGCTGAACACTAGGCCCAAGAAAGCAGGAATGTAACTTGGTGTTTATGACTCTATTCCTAAAGCTTGACACACAGTGAACCCTGGGGAACTCCTCCAGGACTTTGACATCTTTGGCAGTTCCCTAGCTCAGTTCAAAGACAGTCTTGGGGGTGGAGAGATGGCTCAGAGATTAAAACGCATTTGCCGCCCTTGCAGAGGATCCAGGTTCAGTTCCCAGCACCCAAGAGGCAGCTCATAGCCATCTGTGGCAGCTCATAGCCATCTATATTTCCAGTTCCAGGGAATCCAATGCTCTTCTAATTGTCCACGATGGACTGCACCCTGGAAGTCAACCCAAGGGGCTTTGTCAGACGTTATATAAGAAATTACTAACACAGCCACTGACCACCCTAGGCCTAGCTTGTGTCTGGGCTGGCAATGGTGTCCTGAGCCTAACAGGTAGTTCTGAGGAGGGAAGCGGCCATTATGACCCAGTCGGGAAAGTGTTTCTAGAAGGTTCTGCTCACATGAGCAGATTCAGGTTGACTAGTAGCTGATGGCTCAGGCTGCCTGTCCAGAAGACTCTCTGAGGCAGGAAATAGGCATCAGCCGCCAACAGCAGCATTTGCACAGTCATTATCGGGGGGCTCTCTGCACTGTGTGGGAGCCCAAGCCATGTAATTACCCTCAAGTCGGGCAGTTATTTTCATCCCGAGAAGTGGGACAAATCATCTCCAGCTCTAAGAAACCCTTAATACCCACGAGCCAAGGCTGCCTTGGCAGCTCTCACTAGGAGGCCAGAGCCTGGCTCTGAGCCCAGCTCCCGGAGCAAAGCCCCACTACCCTGCACACAGCCAGCTCCCCGTTCTCTGTGCTCAGCAAGAAGAGGGACTCTGGGCTTGTCTGCTCAGTGGTTTTTTTGTTGTTATTTTTTGAGCTGCTGGGATTAGAAGCCAAGGTTCTACTACTCAGATCCATGAACCAAGCTGATGGTTGCCATGGGGAGGAAGGGATGCTTCTGAGGCCAGCTGAACATCAGATAACCCCTCTGCCTCCTAGACAACAGGGTTCCCATCCCCACAAGCAGGACAGAAGAAACACAGCCTGGTGATGGGTCACTTACCCTGTGTTCATCCCAGAGCAGCAGAGCTGAGCATCACAATAGACTGTGGAGCACCCACTGCCTGCGACATGTCCTGCAGCAAGGTCTGCAGAGGCTTAGCTTTCAAGGGCCTACAGAGTGTGGCCCCACATAGGGCTCGCGTCTCAACCAACTCAGAGGCCAGATTATTATTTTCATCATAGTCTGTGTGAACGGCATGCTTTGAAGTTGCACGTGGCCTGTTCCACCATCTGAGATCTTCCATTTACCTCTCTGGGTTCATGTCTTACTCTAGGAACATCCTGAACAACGTGGGAAGGCAGACTGGGGTCTAAGGGACATGCTTTCTCCTCTAGCCAGGAGTACCAGCTTCTCTCCTGCTTGTTCCACCTTGCTGCCCCCTGCCCAGCTTTCAGGCTTGGTCATCAGTTTATCAGAGTGAACCATCCGTTCTCAAGTACAAGTTTAGCTGTGGCCTTCAGCCTTCAGGTCCTTAGCTATAAAGTGGGGAGCAAAGGAGGGTTTCTTTTAAGGTGCTATGAGGATTTAGTAAGAGCAGGCCTAAGCACTACTGTGATCAGTTCCTAAGAGAATAACCACTGTAACTGGCGAGCTACACCTGGGTCCTACCCGGGCTCGGCACTGGGTACTGGGGCTGTTCCCATGGGCACTGAGAATCACCCACAAGCTTTCAAACCATCCTCCCAGACAGAAGCAGCCTCTCTCCAGGGAGCTCTAACAAAGGCAGGTTGAAGACCACAGAGAGGCCTTGGAGGACATCCCTGTTCCCCAGTGGGCAGAACACCAAGGAGATGGCAAGAGGTGGCTCCTGCTCCCCTCCCCTCCATATCTTGCTCCTGGCACCCCCCTGCACTCCACCCACACCTCCCAGGCAATCTGGCTGGAATCTGGGCCAGCAGGACCATCTGCTCTTTCCCTTCTCCAGCTGCAGCTCAGGGCCGCATGGGGGCCTTCTCCGGAGGAAGCCGGGAGCAGCTGCCTTTGCAGGCAAAAAGCCTCACAGACGAGACTGCGCTTTCCTCTGACTACTGACCCACCTTGTCCCCTAGAACTCATGGCTTGACCGCGAGCTGGAGAGTGACCTGCAAGCTCAGGGGTGGGTCCTGCTCCTGCACCGAGGACTGATGCATGTGAGGAGACAGCAGGGTCTGCCCACAGAGGGTGGACCTTGAGCAAGATGCATCTCCCCAGGGTGTCCAGGCCCACCTGATGCTATCTGACCTAACCAGATGGCTTGAAAGGGATGCTCATGGTCACCATCTCCTCTTCCCCATCGCTTCTTTTCCACTGCCTCATGGTGCTGCACGAACCAGTCTTCACCTACCTGTTCCTTCCCCCATTGCTCGCTGATCCTGCTGCCCCGGCTTCTGTCATTTTTCAAAGCAACCAAAGCTGGATTCCCAGGCCCCAGGCTCCTCATGGTATCACCTGCATCTGAAGCCTTTTCCTTTCCACCCTGGCCCAGCAAATCCTTCTTTGTCCTTCAGATTGCAGTCAAAAGTCACCTCTCTATGGCACCCTGCCCTTCCATACTGCAGGAGCCTCTACTTCATGCCTCACACAGAGGCTTGCCCCTGAGCCCCGGGGATTATTTCTCATGTTGTCTTACAGACATGACCCCCCCAAAAAAAGCAACAATTAGGGGTCAACAGACAGCAAGTGCCCTTCCACTGGCTTCCTTTATCCATGGGAGGGGACCAGGAGGCTGGCCTCAGCAGTCATCAGCCCCGCCTCACATGATATCTACTTCAGTTGGAGATAGGTTGTATCATTTCTGCTCCCCGAAACAATACTTCTCTCTCTCTCTTTCTCCGACTCCATGCCCTTACACACTGTTTCTGTAATTCAGAACTGTAACAGTTATCAAAATTATCCTATTATTAATAAGAGCTTGGGAGTCAGATAGTAGGGTATGGACCTGGTAGATCCAAAAAACAATGGAAAAAAGCCCAGCTGACCCTCCTCTATGCTTTTCCAAGATCCAAAATGGTCTGCGAAACTTCTAAGACCCCTTTCTTCCTCCCTGTGCCCCTCTCTCTCCATCTGAGTCCTCTAAAAACTCTGTGGTTTATTCTGGTCATCTGAGCATGGACTTCATCCTCTGAATCAAGGTTCAGTTTATTGACAGTTTCGGGGGACAGAGCGGACAAATCTCCTGCAACACAGAACCAGCTGTGCAGAGCCTTGTGCTCACCGAGTGTTTTCCAGGTATCACATCAACCAGTCCTCACAAGTCCAGTCAGGACATTTTGTACAGGACCCATGGCTACTGTACCTTTTATAGATGGGAAACTGAGACTGGGATTTGGGCGTGTCAGATGATTTACCTACGTGTAGCAGGGAGAAGCAAAAGGCTTAATATTGAAAAGATCCTTCTTTATTGAAAAGATCATCTTTTTCATTGTTATTGTTATTTGTGTGTGTGTGTGTGTGTGTGTGTGTGTGTGTGTGTGTGTGTGTGTGAAGGGAGGAGGCATGAATGCACCACAACATGCATGTGGAGGTCAAAAGACAACTCTGTAAGTTGGTCCTCTCCTTCTGCCTTTACATAGGTCCCAGGGGTCCACCTCAGATTGTCAGGCTTGTATCGCAAGCACCTCTACCCTCTAAGCAATTCTGCCATCCCAAGGCTTGGGAGTTGAACCCAGACTTGTTCGGCTCCAAAGCCTGCACACTGAACCACTGTGCCAAAACACTACCAAATTAAAGCCATGGAATAGATGGCAAAAAAAAAAAAAAAAAAAAAGTGCAAGGAAAGGTTAAAACTGCTGCCAACGGCGCTTGGTGTTCTAGAACATCACTTGGGAAAGAAGACAGTAATGATGACAGCAGTCACTGCCGTAGCCTTGTTATTACCATTTGCAAATGAGGTCCCCAGGCACAGAGGCTGACATTTAGCCTGAGGTCACGTGGCAAAGGAGAGGCAGCTTTGCAAGGAGCTCCAACACATAGTGCATCCTCTTGTTTTTTTATCCTGGGCAGACCCCACACAACCCCTAATTCCAAGCACCTTGGTGTCCTTCCTCCGGCTGTCGCATGTCCCCCTTAGGGACTACACCTCCTCTGTGGAAAACCCTACCCAAAGCATTCTTGTTTCCCTTCCTCCACATGCCAACAGGACTGCAGTGGGTCCAGCCCACAGCCCAGGACACTCAGAAAGCAAAGATACCCTAGTCTTTATTTCACTCTGCTTGCAAAATCACTCCACTGAGCAGTTTCAACTTCCCACCCACCATCGCTCATCCCTGGAGCAGAAATAGCCAGAAATAGTCGCTCCCAGGGAAGCATGGTTTCCGCAGGCTCAGGGCAGAGACTCAGTCAAGTGTTAACGGTGGCTTCTCAGTGAGAGATTCAGTACAGCCTCTTCTGGCAGTTTCCCGGGGTCCTGGGTGATGAGTCAGCCCTGGTGAAGAGCCCAATGTCTTAGGGCTCCGACTGCTGTGAAGAGGCACCATGACCACGACAACTTTATTTTAAAAAGATTTATGTATTTATTATGCATACAGTCTCCTGCCTGCATGCGTGCCTACACACTAGAAGTGGGCACCAGATCTCATTATAGATGGTTGTGAGCCACCATGTGGTTGCTGGGAATCAAACTCAAACCACTAGAAGAGCAGCCAGAGCTGTTAATTTCTGAGCCATCTTTCCAGCCTGCCCATGGCAACTCTTATAAAGGAAAACATTTAACTGGGTGGCTTACAGTTCAGAAGTTCAGCCCATGATCATCACGGTGGGACAAGGCGGCATGCAGATAGACACGGTGATGGAAAGAAGCTGAGAAGTCTACATCTTGACTCCAAGGCAACAGGAAATGATCCAAGACACTGGGTGTGGCTTGAGCATATATGAGATCTCAAAGCCTGCCCACACAGTGACACACTTCCTCCAACAAAATGAGATACCACAGTGACATACTAACTCCAACAAAGTCACGCCTCCTAACAGGGCCATTCCTTATAACTTATAGGGACCAATTACATTCAAACTACTACACTTGGAAGATTCTGGCTTCCCTCAGAGTCATGTCCCTAGGCCCAAAAGCTAGCCCCTTTTCTCCCCAGACATCAGTCGTTCGAGAAGAGGAGATACGAGCGAACAATAAATATTATTGTGATTATATGGGGTGAATACAACTCTCACCAGCTACTGGTGGGAGGGGAAAGGGTATGGCTGTTTTGGAATAAATATCAAATGACTATGTGACCATGTGACCCAACAACTCTTCTCAGTGAACTGACCTTGTGTGTTCACACAGAAACTCACAGATGTGGACAAGGTGAAGCAGCAACATGCCAGTAACACCAGAATTCAGGAGGATCATGATATCCAGGCCAGCAAGGACTACACACTGAAAGCCTATCTCAAACATCCCAAACAAGACAAACTTACACACTCATGTCTACAGCAGCAGTGTTCATAGCAATCCCAAAGTATGAATAACCTGCATGGCCATCAACCGATGAAGGGATACATGGAATCCCAGGCGACGGAATATGAGTCTGTTGCAAAAGGAATTCTGAAGCATCATGGTAGGCCACAAAAGCTAGACAGAAAAGACGTCGTGTTACATGATGGTCCTGTGGTACAAGTCGGGAGATGTCTGGAGCAGGCAGGAGCACAGGGCTGTGGCTGGATTGTGGGGCAGGAGGCAGAATGAAGCAACTGCTGGAGGCCAGAGTCTCCCTTGGAGATGAACACGAACCAGAATTAGACAGTAATGACCGCTGTGGAAGGCCTTGTACTAGAGACCGCAGGAGCACACACTACAAAAAGTCTGCCTTCAATGGTATATGAGCCATGCATTGGCTTGAAGACAAGAGGCGGGGGCTCCAAGTCAGGCCTGGGAGTTCGGTGAGATCTCAGTGGCATCCGTTCCCCTCATTGTTGTACCCAGATGACCAAGAAAGGCCCAGTCCACAGTGTACACTCCACCACCCCCACCCAGAGCCTCCACGATCTGGCCTCTATCTACCTCTCCCAGAATCATCCCACCAACCACCATGGGCCCCTTTTAGGACCATCCAGGCCTCACCATCTCTGTGCACCTCTGGGCCTCCTCAGGTGCTGTTCCCTCAACTTGTCTTTATTAACTTCCCTTAACTTTGTTAGTCATTGCTTAGCCTCCACGTACCAACATCTTAAATGTCACCATCTCTGTGAGGACTCTGCCACTCCCTCCTCCCACTCTCTGGGTCCTGGGCTAGCCAGGTGACTTTCCAGTGTGTTGTTTCTCTCCAGTCCTTAGGAAACAATGCTAGAAGGTACTGTGTATGGGTCCTTGTCTTTGCTAGGTTGTCAACTTTAGAGGTGGCAGGGCAGGAATACTGGAGGCAGATGGGGTAGGAGAGTCACCTTTTGCTACTGTAATACAGTTCAGGTTCCCAGTCAGTAACTGAGCCTGCAAGAAGAAAGGCCCACGTAGCTTCTGCTCAAGTTGCAGAACTGACTGGAACCTGTTTTTAGGCTATTCTGCCTTCCCTATGTGTCAGTAGTACCCCCAAAAGGACCCAGACTCTTCCATCTCAGAGAAAATCTTCATCCCCTGACTTGTGCCAAGAGGGCTGTTTCTCTCTTAGAGTCTCTGATACTGTCTATATAATTAGGGCAGGATAGCTAGGACCACCCCAGGCAGGCAGCTACAATCTATTTTCTAGAACTTGCACATCCAGGATATGTGGCTATACTGAACAAAGGGTATTAACAGACATTGATATTGGCTGCCAGATAACTCTGCCCACGTGGAACTTACACCTAGTGTCAGGGGTGTGCAAGGAAAGCATCCAAAGCCCCTGTAGGAGGTGATCTGGTCTATCTTAGCTAGTGATCGATCAATTGATTGATTAAAACAGACTCTTACTTTGTATCCCAGACTAGTTTTGAACTCATTTTGTAGACTGAACTGGCTTTGAACTACTAATCCTTCCCCTCCCAAGAGCTCAGATGATAGGTGTGCACTTTGGAGCCACACTTTCTTATGTGGAGAACTAGCTTGTGGGGCTAAGGGCTCAGAAACACTTGGCTTAGTTGAACAAATAAAATTCAATTTCTTTCTCTTAAAAAAAAAAGCATAGGTGAAGATTTCCAGAACGCAGGAGTGCAAAGTTTGCAGCTAATCCTTCTCGGACAGAGACATTCTCACTGAAACCCTGGGTGGGGCAGCAGGGGAAATGGCAAAGTGTGAGACAGCCTGCACCAGATCTCCTTAAGTGTGAGAACTGCATCCAGAAACTCAATAGACATGCAGAACAGAGCTGTGAGTATGGCCTGTGCCTTCTTCCTTTCCCTTCACCCCCCCCACATTCTAACCATTGACACCCCCCCCCCCCCGTAGATATCTCGCTCCCTATAACACTTTATCTCCAAGAGGGAGCCCTGAGTCCTCCAACACAAGCCCGAGGCTTTCCCCGTCCCTTCAAGAACACAGACAACCTCAGCATCGCCAGCTCCTCACTGATTCCAGCCCCAGATTCCCACCCCCTCCCCCAAGCAGCTGCTCAGCAGAAACCTTTCTGCCCCAAGCCCGGTCTACAGAACCTCCCGTCAACATCCAGGGAACTCTCCAAGGTTCTGCACTTGCTCAGCTCCCTTATCTCGGGAGGCACCCACAGCAAATACTCTTTCCTTACTCCCTTTCTCTCTCCCAGTCCCATCTCTCAAGCCATGTCTCCTTCCATCTCTCCTGGACTTTTATTAAGTGGTCCAATTATTTCATTTCTCCAGGCAAGGACTGGACAAAAATATCCCCTACCTTCCAGGTAGGAGATACATACATATAGATCCCCGCTACGACCTTCGGCCACCATCACAACATCTAACACAGGCTGAGGACGTTCAGAGCATGAGACACCGTGCTAAGATGCTGTTGCCCCAATCAGTCTCCAACATGGCCCCAAGCACAGAATCTGCAATCGGCCCATTCAGCAGAGGATTGGCATGATGTGTCCCAGCTTGTTTTGCTAGGAAGTGTTGAGACTAGCTTTTCATCTGGCCAACTCTATTGTCACTAGTGTCAATCTCCAAAACCCCGGGGGAAAAGCCAGGCACTGGGGCTGTGGAGATGGCTCGGCGATTAAGAGCACTTGCTACTCTTCTAGTCGTCTGAGTCAGGGTTTAAGCGTAGGAAGCCACTGGCTCCTGAAGGGAGCCCCTTCTCCAGCTCCCATAGTCCACATGGAGTCGTGGCTCCGGTTCCATTCAGCTGTCCCCCTTGACAACTAGTCAGGCCCTCTTTGCTCTCTTTCTAGACCTTAATTGTGTTCACACATCCAGGGGAACTATGCCTTGCATCTCCGATTTAGCACTGTGTTACGTGATCCACAAGCAGATCCCGCCCTGGGCTTCCACCTGTCTGGCTGAGAAATAAAATTTCTAAAACCATTTAAAGTTAACCACACGAGGAATTGAAATCAAGATTTGTATCTTCCTTGTTACTTACAGAAAAGGTAAAAATAAAGAGCACAGAATCTGGCAAAGGGGATGTCTCAGCATGAGGCCTGAGTTCATCCTTTGAAACCTACGTGGACAAGCCAAGCACTGGGGCTGCGGGGACACTCTAGTGATCAAGAATACTTGCTGCATGTCCAGGGAGCTCAAGTTTGGTGGCCAGCACCCATGTGGGGTAGCTCACGGCTGCCTGTAACTCTAGGTCCAGTGGACCTGAAGCCCTCTTTTGACTTTTGAAGGAATCCCCCCCCACACACACACACACATGAGAGGGGGGATTTTAATTTTTAAAAATCTAAGCATAGTAGCATATAGTTGTAATCTCAAAACAGGAGAAGCAGTGACAAGTAGATCTATGGTGCATACTAGCCAGCCAATCCAGTCAAAACTGGTTTGCACCAGACCAATGAGGGACCCTGTCTCAAAAACATGGTGGATGGGGCCTGAGAGCTGGCTCAGCAGTGAAGGTCACTTGTTCTTTCAGAGGACTAGGTTCAATTCACAGAACCCACATGGTCATGACGGTGGGGGATCTGACACCTTCTAGTTCCTGTGAGCACTAGGCATGTACACATATATACATGGAGGCAAAACATTGGTACACATAATATATAAATATAAAACAAGCAAGCAAAAGCCTAAGGTGGCCAACTCACACATACACACACACACACACACACACACCATAGACTTCACTAAAATCACAAAAAGAAAGAAGTAACAAAGAAACCCAAACACATCAAAGCATGGGACATGATGCCTCCAATCCAAATGTTCATATTAGCATAAATGAAACAATCTTTCCTCCCCTCTGCTCTAAAGACAGTAGAGATTTGCCTACCGAGAAGGAAAATCGTTCAGCATGTGCTGGTAACAAAGAGCAATGTCATAAACACAACAGAGGGGCTAAAAATAAAGGGATGTTCCAGTATAGAACAGGCGGACACACACACGGAGAAGGAGGGGGTGGCAACATTACTATGATGCAGAATGGAATTCTGGGAAAATAAGAAGGCAATGAACTTGAGGTTGATCAAAACAGACACCACAAGGTGAGAGAGTGCTCCACGAGGCCAAGTTAGATATAAACCAGAAAGCAGATCAAGGGCTGCCTGGGGCCACAGGTGGGGAAATCAGTCCTATCAGTTAGGAGATTCTGGGACTTGAACAGTCAGCCCATACAACAGAAGACAGCAAGGCAGAAACTGTGAGTGGTCAAGAGCAGGGTTATAGACACACACCCTGAAGAAAGGGTTAGAGAATGGGACTAGAGAAATGGCCTGGCTGTTAAGAGCAGGGGACCCAAGGTCAGTCTCAAGCAGCCACATAAGGCAGCTCACAGCCTCCTGAAATCCCAGCTCTGGGGGATTTGATGCTTTCTTCTGGACTCTGCATGCATTTGCACACGTGTACATACCTACACACAAATACACAAAATTAAAAATAATACCTTTAAGAATATAAAGTAGCAAGATCAGAGAACAGCCAGCTATGGGGCCAGTAAGATGAATCTGTGGATGAGCGAACTTGCCACCAAGCCTGATGACAGGTTTGATCCTGGGACCCACATGGTAGAATGATAAAACTGATTGAAGAATGTTGTGCCCTGACCTCCACATGTCCATGGCGTATTTATACACACTCCACAGATAATAAGTAAATGCATAGGCGTATATGTAAATATAAAGAAAATCGTTCAGAGCTGGATAGAAACAGCTGCTTACAGCTCTGACTGCTGTTTGCCTACATTGTTTATGATCAAGGCATCTTGGAAGCAACCTACATGTCTAAACAATTGGACACTGATGCCACAGTGTTTGGAACATCGTGCATTGGGATGTTCCAAGTTGATATCTGAGAGGTTTTTAATGGCCTAGGAAGATATTGACACAGAATGGGAGGACGGGGAATTCAAATACAAACAGACACACACAGCGCAGTCTCGGCTGGAGAAGCGGCATGTGTCTCACACATCCACACAGTCATCACTGGAAAAGATGAAGACACCAAGTCCTCTGTGACGTGTGTGCTACGGGTGCCAGTGTTTGCTGAGCATTTTTGAGATCTGTGGAGATGCCCTTTAGAGGCAGAAGTTTTCATTTTCATGACGAATGACAAAAACCTCCACAGGTTAGACTAGAGCTGAGGACAGCGGCCATCCTCACACATCGCTAGAGTAGAAACGACATTTCACGCTGACTGATCCCTCGGAGGAGGAGACAGAGCTGAGACTTCTGTGTTGGGCAGGAAACCCAACAGCGATGATAAACAAAACAACAGTAACAAAACCTTAATATGTTTGTACAGTGCAGGGGTCAACAAACTGCTATAGCAAACTCAACCCGGCCTGGGAACTTGTGCTTGCACCAACTGAAAAGTTAAGAATGAGGACCCCAGGGAGTTTAGCAGAACACTTAAGAGACTAGGGAAGAGGACTAGGAGTTGGAGGTCGGCCTGGGCTATGTGGTGACTTCAAGACCAATGAACCTACACAGGGAAGCCCCGTCTGAAATAAAACAGAGGAAAAATGAAGAATGACTTCCATTTGTGTGTCTATCTGTTTGCACATGTGTGTTCGCCACAGGACAACCGCAACTGTTATCCCTTTTGTTTTGTTAAGGTAGGATCTCTGGCTGGCCTGGGATTTTCCCATTAAGCTAGGTTGTCTGTCCAGAGAGCTCCAGGGATCTACCTGTCTCTGCCAATGCCAGGCTGATGAGCACATGCTACCATGCCTAGCATTTTTTAAGGGGGTTCTGGTGAAAAAAATCAGGTCTTCCTGTTTGCAAGGCAAGTGACTGAGCTATCTCCCTGTTCCGGGTTGCTACTTTTGAAGTGGTTGAACACATCAGACAGAGTGCTGCGTGACACATGAGCAGTCAGTGAAAGCCACTGTGGTGACCTAGCCGGAGCTAGGGCTGTAGGTTCTCACTGCCTTCCGTGGCTCTTCTGCTCCAGCAGCAGGGCTCGGGTGAAGAGACACCACATGGCGTACACAGCCTAAAAGATTTCTTTTTTTATTTTTATTTTTTATTTTTCGAGAAAAGGTTTCTCTATAGCTTTGAAACCTGTCCTGGAACCAGGCTAGCCTCGAAGTCACAGAGATCCACCTGTCTGCCTCCCGAGTGCTGGGATTAAAGGAGTGTGCCACCACTGCCCAGCTTCTAAAAGATTCCTCTGCCCCTTTAGAAGAACCTGGTTGGTTCCAAGTGTGATGCTTCGCGAGTAACAAAATAATTTCCAAGTTATGGTCTAAGCTCTCAAGTACAACAATAGTCTCCCAGTTGCCAGTAGGGGGGGGGAGAGAAATTGGCTACCTGTGCCAGATGAACCCAAGAGGGAAGGCAGGCAGGCACAGGTGGACCAGCCTTATTTCTTCACCTGCTAGGGAGAGCTGGGTTTGAGGGCCCCTGCTGTCCCTCGCCTTTGTCACCCATCTCTCTACCCCAGGGCCCTTTAGCCGCCTCTCACCTCTGCAGCAGCCGCACTTCCTGTCAAGAGCAGGGTTTTCGGAAAGCTAGTGGCTCGGCTGCAGCTGCAGAGGACGATATTTTTATCCCGCCTCTGTTTCCTGTTTGCCGGCTGGGGGTTTTGTTTGCTGGGGTTAGGTTTAAGCCATTTCTGATAAAGACTGGGCTTTCTTGTCACATCAGAACCGAGAAGTTGGCCTCCTAATCGAATCTGCTGCCAGCTCCCCGGGTCCCTGGCCCACGCATCTCCCCTCCTGCCACACAACCTCCTGTGGCTCTGAGACAGCCATCTCAGCCTGTGCAGGAGTAGAAACCAGGGCAGCTGGTGGGCAGAGGGGAAACCGGGGCATCTCTGCTGCAGGAAGTGGAAAAATCCACTCTTATCAGACAGAAACAGCTAAAGAGACACAGCAGCCTGGGGGTGCTGCTGCAGCCTGGGGAGGGGAAGAATGGGGGGGGGCAGCATGCAGTTTCCTGAGCTACTGAATTCCATTGTCCTCAGCCTACCCTAGCTCAAAGACAAAAAGAACCAAGATGCAGGCATAATCAAGTGCAGGTCTTGGATGGGGTCTGAGAATGCCCTGAGCTCTGGAACTTGGAGGGTCATTTAGATGTTCCCAGCAACAAAGATAGCAGAGATCTCAACCTTCGTGTACTCACAGCACAGGCAGATGCAGAGACAGAAGTGACTAACAAGAACCCACATTCATTGAGCACTTTCTGCAAGCTCAACCCCATGTCTAGCACATGTAGGGATGGTCTTCTTTAGTCCCTTCATCTACCTCAGTTAGGCAGGAGCGAGGCAGGAGAGAGAAGCAGGTGTAGGATGTATCCCTATTTCTAAGCAGGGAAACTGAGGCACAGGGAATCTAATTCACTTATTCAGACTTACTATCTAGCAGGAAACTCCAGCAACCCCTGCAGGGCTTAGAGCCCCAGACACCCCTGACTTTCTCCTTGCCCACAGTTTCCCGAGTGGCCTTTAACTGGGGAATTCTTCTCTGAAGCCTCCAGCTGACTCAGGGTTTGTCTCCACCCACAAGGCTGAGTTGTCCACACTGTGCACCAGTGTCTTTCTGGTTCCAGCAGGATACCTCAGGCTTCCTACCCTCCTGAACTTGGGGTCACTATGGCCTGGCCTGAGAATGGCTGTCAGCAACTTGTCAGAGATCCTGAAATCACAAGCCTGGCATATTTCTCTCCTGTCTAAATGCCCATCGCAGCGCCTGTGGAGGGAGATGTCCCAGTGGGTAAAGGCACTTGCTGCCAAGCCTGACACCCTGAGTTGGACTCCCAGGGCCTACAAGGTCGAAGAAGAGAACTGACTTCTAAAAGCTGTCCTGACCTCGACACCCACACCATAGTACACACATGCATGCACGCAGGCACACACACACATGCGCACCAATAAATAAATACTAAATAAAAAGCAGTTCGTGACTGCCTCTCCCTGCCCTGGGCTAGCTTCGGTAGTTCATACATATATCATTTGTTTATGCCTTTGGGTGTTTTGCCTGCATACATGTGTTCCACGTGTGTGCCTGGTGTTCGAGGAGATAAGAAGATGACACTGGATCCCTAAAACTGGGGTTACAGACAGCATTAGCCCCGATGTGTGCGAGGACTTGAACCTGGGTCCTTTGCAGGGACAGTAAGTGCTCTTAATGGCTGAGGCGTCTCTCCAGGCCCTAACATGTTAGTTCTTAAAAGGGGGTCATTGGACCAGCAGCAGCATTTGGGAATTTGTTAGAAATACAAACCCTAGGGTCCCACTCCAAACCATAAGCCAGGAGCTCTTGAGGTGGGTCTACACTCAAGGTGAAGCCCTCGGTGATCTCATGCCATCAAGTCTGAGGACAATGGCCCTGCCTCTGCACTAACCAGTCCCCTCTGAGGGGCCCTCCTCCTCTTCACCCAGGAAGACCCTTCCCGTCTCAGTGCAGTAGCCATTCAAACCACATCCGCTGGACATTAGGCAAGCCAATGAGTAAATGAACGCACTCACGCACACCTCACACAATAAATATTCCTTGATCCTGACCTAGCACCCTCAGCCAGCAGGGTGCACCACCTGTCACCCTCCACAGCATCGCCAAGACCCTGTGGGGCCACAGTGTGCTAGCTAAACATGATCCCCACAGGGATGGGCTGGGGGATTAAGCCTGTGCGGGACTTTGAAGATTTGCTACAGAAATAAATCAGTGTAGCATGTGTCATTTACAGTCGTTCTCTGGCTTTGTGCGCCAGTTCCCTTTCCCCCACAGCCTGGCTAAGGCCAACTTTAAAGTTCCATATGAGGCTGATACCGCTTTTCTACTGGCCAGAGCTGAGCCAGATGGTCACTTGATTTTGGGCACAACTACAGACTGGGTGAGGCCTCTCTGGCCTTCATCTGTCCCTCTTTCTACCATCCCTCCCCTCCTTCCCGGTTCCCTTGCTCCCTCCTTCCTTCCTGTCCTCCTTCCTCCTTCCTTTCCCCCCTTCCCCTCTTCCTTCCTGTCAACATTCAGTGGACAACTGCTCATGAACCCCCCAGCAGTCTAGGTGCAGAACAGATGCCAGCAGGGTTTGCTGAATGAATCAACCAACGCTCAGGATGCAGACTGACCCAGAAGTGACCCAAAGGTACTGCCTTCCTCTCCAGTTCCACCTGACTGCCTGTTTGGGTGTCCTTTCCCCATTTTAGCTCAAAAGGAGCCAAGTTCCAGAGATACCTTATGTAACTCAGGAGTGGGGTCAGTTTACTTCCTGTGCCCCGGGCTAGGTGCATTCATGTCCTGGGGCCAGGGCACTGCAGTAGAACACCTTGTTCTCTTAGAGCCAAGAGGCCAGCCAGGACACAAGATGTGAACTCCATGCCCTGGGGCTAAGCTCTGCAGTGAAGAGGGACACCAGGCCCAGCCTGGGAAGAGAAGGCTCCAAAGATAACGGCTATGGGCCTCAGAGAGCACCTTAGGGTAGACAAGAGCAACATCAGAGTCACACTGTATCCTGGGCTCTCTGAGACAACTGGCCCTGACCCACTCACTCTCCAACCTTCTCTCTCAAGTCTGAGATGCAGCAAGATCCTGACAGAAGCCACGCTGTCCTGGCCTGGCTGTCCCTCAGAGGTTTAGAGGTATCAAGAGAGTTGGTCTGGCATCCATATATCCTAGGTTCCCTTGTAGCTCCCTGCCCGCTAGAGTCGCGCCTCCCACACTAGCAGCGAATCACCAGGGACTCTCTCTGCCCCAGGCCCTAACATGTGCCATTTATCTTCATGTCTGGACCCTTCTCTTTCTGCAGGGGCTCACATCACTCATATGTCACTTCCCCAGGGGGGGTCTGCTCTAACGGGCGTCAGTCTCTTCGCCATTTAGTCTTTTTTTTTTCTTTAATGCCATGCTCGGGATCAAACTAAGAGCCTCCTGAATGCTGGACAGGTGCTCTGCCACAGAGCCTGTCCCAGTCCCCAGTCACCTCTCAGTTACTTACAGGCTATCAGCTGTCCTAAAGGTGACCACCCAAAGTGACTCTGCCTGTACACCCACAGGATGGTTATAGTAATCCTTTTAAGGCGACAAGCCAAGCATGGTACCATACGCACACTAAGGAGGAAGAGGCAGGAGGATCAGCAGTTCAAGCTCTTTAGGACTACAGTAGGTTTGAGGCCAGCCTGGACTACATGAGACCCTAGAGGGAAGGGGTTAGGGGAGACTAATCAATCGCAAGTGCTGGTGAGGATGTGGGGAAATTGAAACTTTGGGTGTCTGGGTAAGTACAGATGGTGAGGCGTTCCCCCAGGTTAACAGGAAAGCTGCCACAGTGGCGAGAAACAGGAGCTCATGGGTACCCAACCACAACCCTGCACAGCCACCAAGGACAGAGACAACGTGAGTCCCACACTAACCACGGTCCTGAGTGAGATCAGTCACAGTGTGGCAGACTCAGGCCCCATTTTGGAGGGAGATGCCTACTGATGACAGATGGTGACATGGCTTGTAAGCTGTCTCTTTGTCAAAAATTACTCTAGAGCAGAGCCTCCCTGAGTTCAGGTAGACCCCTTCCCAAAACAGGGAAACTGAGGCCAGCATGATCTTTCTGAGGTCACCAGGTGGAGCTGGGATTGGAGCTCAAATGGTCTCGCTCCAGAGCCCAGGCTGTGAACCATGTACCATGGCAATTCCTGGCTGGACCCACAGGAAGCTGGTCTTTAGTACAGGGGTAGATCTTTAACCAGCCCATCCCCAGGGCCACACCCTCCCTCAGCCTCATCAGCCATGTATCTACACATGAATGGCTGAGGAAGGCAGAGGAGCCAAGTACTGTGCCCTTTAGAAACATCACTTTGAACTGACTAGACATTTCTTAAAAAACAAGTGCAGAGCCAGGAAGCAGTGGCGCAAACCTTTTATCCCAGCAATCAGGAGGCAGAGGCAGGTGGATGTTTATGAGTTCCAGGCCAGCCTGATCTACATAGAGTTCCAGGCTAGATAGTTCTAAATAGTGAAACCCTGTCTCATTAAAAAAAAACACACACACACACACACACACACACAAAACAAAACCAAAAAGTATAAGTTTCATCTCCAAGAAAACCAGAGACACTCACTGCACTTTGGACACAGAAGGTCCCTCCTCAGACCCTCCACTTTCATAGTGAGAAAAAGTTGGTAGACTCACTAAGGCCAAAACACCTTCTATGGCATCCCAACCACCCCTCCCGAGAATATCCCAGGACCCCAGTTCTAAGGGCTCAGCAAGCAAATGGTGGGACCCACACATGTGCACTCTGCTAAAAGGACAGCAATTCAGACTTGAGGGACCCCTCTGTACAATGGGGGGCCACAACCTATAATCACCTTCCTTCGAAAACCAGGAGCAAGAAGCAAACCTTACAGGCTTCTGAAAACCAGGCAAGATATGGTACCCTCACGATTGTACCAGCAGCCAGGAGCCCTGAAGATCAAAGCCTGCTCTGTCACTTGAAGTCTGGGACCTGCCGGTGAGTGACCACAGCCGTGAAGCTGCATTAGGAATGCAAGGTGACACATGGACAAGGTGTGGGTTCGGTCTGTACCAGGCGCTGTGCTGAGGCCATACACACTTTGGTGGAGCCTTGCAGGTGGGTCCCTCACAGCCCAGGGCCATCTCATGCTTGCCTTGCTCCACCCTGAATTTCTTGGGCTGGGAAGCAGGTAAAGTTAGCCTCCTGCCCCACAGTGGAAACTCAAGCCATTCTGAATAGCGACTCACTAAGGGGACAGAGCCCAAGAGGCAGACAGTCCTTGGGGACAGGAGCTGAGGCCACTGACACGGTTGCCGGCTGACCTAGCCCATTTAACAGCGTCTTCTCAGCCGGAAGCAGGCCATACTAATTAAGTGGAAACCATCTTTCAGCAAATCGATTTCTGCAGTCTGACAGAAAACCTCAAACTGGGTCAGAGATGCCATCAGGACACGCCCACCTCTGGTCGACAGCTCAAAACCCAGCTCTCTGTGGGTTCACCGGTTCACCCTCCCCATCCCAGGCCAGCCAGGACAACCCTGGGAAGTGGGAACTAACGGCCTTTCTACACTGAGGAGGTCTCATGGTCCCCTTGATTATGCTCAAAGTACAACTTTCCAGCTCTTGCAGTGGGGTGACTCTCTGCCTGTTAAACACTGGGTGACTTGAGATTGTTGTATACTGCAAACTGTCTAACTAACCACTCCTCATTCTCTTCCTCTCCCTGCTCCCTAAGTCACTGCTAATTACTTTCTGATTTTCATAGTCTTGAAATACGTAAATTAAAATATAATCATTTACTAAGTGACCTTTCATGTCTGGCTTCTGTCACGAAGCCAAGCTCAGACTGAAGCATGTGTCAATACTTCATTATTTGCACGGTAGAATAATATTCCATTGTATGGATATACAACATTCATCGGCTGATAAGCATTTGGATTGGAGTTACCATGAAAAATGCAGATAAGTTTGCATATGGATATAAGTTATGGAAATAGCCGACAGCAGGACTGTTGGTTCGTTATGCATTTGTTTAGTAGTGGATCTTCATCCCTTCTCTCCTGCTGTAGGCGAGTCGCTGCTCCAAGCAGGCTTATGAAGTCATGGTTTCATCAAAATGGCTATAACTGATACCATCACTGTCACCACAAAAAGCTGAGGTCCAGGGAGGCAAAGCTGATGTGAGAGGTGCCAAGATACAAGCCAGCAAAGGTCCTTGTTCTTTCTGTTATCACCCTAGAGTCAAAGGGGCAAGAGTGCAGCCAAGGATAAAGGATAGAACAGAATTATGGGAAACCCTAGTCCTCCTCTACTCCAGTGGCAAGGAATCATCTCTGCTCACAGTCACAGGGGAGTTTAACCTGTGACAGGAACATCGGAAGGAGAGAGCGTGACCGCCAAGTTCACACTTTGCAGACAGGAGGGGAAGTCAGAGGCACCAGGTCTCTGTGGTCAGACAAAGTGATCTAACCACTCCCCTACTCCCTCCCCCACGCAAGCCACTGCTGGAAACACCCCCTTTGCACACCTTTGCCTTCCTGAGGTGTAAGTGCAGGGAAGCAGCTAGCATCAGAGAACAAGCTGATTGCTGGGCAGTGTGCCTCTGAGGGGTCACCATGGCCTGAGCTGGCAGAGCTCAGCAAGGCCCTCTGCAGCAAGCCCCAGGGTACCAGTGAAAGCCCTTCGATCTGTCCACACTGAAGCTGGCTCCTCCCAGAGACCAGAAGGTCCCTGCTTGTCTTCTGCCCCTCTGAGCATCAGCCTGTCTGCAGCCATAGGGACGGATGGCAGGGCCTGGGCGAACGGCAGTGGGGCTGCCACTCAGGCTGCCTGGGATGGCAGCAGAGGAAGAAACCCTGAGCTCTCCACTCCGAAGGCAGACGTACCCCTGGCCTGGCCCCAGCCAGTCAGCCCCTCCCAGCCCCTCTTTATCAGCCTGGTCATTTCTGAAGTTTGTTTAATCTTGCCTGGATCCAGAAGAAACCTTCATGATATCTAAGGACGGTCAGGGTCATCCATTGTGCTGGAATCTTCTGCACAAAGGTGCTAGAATCGTCTGCATTTCATGCCCCCAGCCTTGTGGGCTCTTCCCTGTGCCCCCTGGCACCAGGTCCGTTCACTGTACTGGCTGTCAGTGTGTCCTTCCGCTCTCTGCAGGGTGCTGGGCTGCATTGCAGTTATGAGCACAGACTTGGTACTCTTCAGACTTTAGGCCCAAATCCAACTTGAGCGAGAAGTCCCAGATAGGTCTTTGCGTCTCTCTGTGCCCCTCTCTCTCCTACAGGATCCCAGGACTACCATCTGCCTCCCCCTTCTCACCGTGTCCCACCCAGTTCCACATCCAATCTCCCATTCATCTGGGTGGGGACTGGCTGAGGGTGAGTGGTCACCTGACAGTCACTTTTCACTCCTCGTACAACTTTTCTGGGTGCTCTCAGGCTGCCAGCTGAGCCCGTGTGGCCCTGATGGGGCCAGGAGAGGGAGGCAGCCAAGGTGGGGCTCTGCTCCAGCGTGGACTGGATTTCAGCTTCTCTGCAGGAGTCCTGGGCTCAGTAGAGGTGGTATTGGCTTCCCAGGGTCTGGTAAGAGACCTGGAGGGGTGGGGGCACGAGTACAGACAGAAGGAGACCAAAGGCCACTGTTCTGGTTGTTGGGTGGGCAGAGACTGGTGGGAATGGGGAGTTAAGCCCAGAAGCATGGGTCTCATCGGAGCCAAGCTGGGCTTCTTCCAAGCAAACTCCCCAGCTAGGCAGTTAACCCTGGCTCTGAATGAGGCCATTGCGCTGAAGACACTAAGTTATGGGCCTGTCCCCACCCTCATCAGTGGGCATAGTCTGGTCTTTTAGTATCTACCCAGGTCAGGACTATCTCAAATAGCAATAGACTTCAGCCTACAGCTAGACATAAGAGACATAGGCAAAGGCCACCATCCTCAAATAGCTCTGATTATCCCTAAAAAGAGGAGGCTAGGGTCCAGGGAGGTCAAGTGACTCGCCCCAATTCACAAAACAGTCAATTAGTAGAACTTAGACTTGCACCCTAGTCCAGTGCTCTTAACCATGCCCCACCTATGCCAGAAGAGCAGGGAGCAGCAACAGAGATACAAAGAATGGCGGAGAGGCGAGAGAAGGGTGGAGTGATGGCCTGGTGGGAGAAAGAAGCAAGAATGTTCATTCACAGAGGACCACATGGTGTCATCCCCCGCCTTGAAGAGTCTTCCAGCTTATTCAACATTGTAGGAAACCCTAGCCAAAAGTCATCAAGGAAGCCAGTGTTTGGACCAGCAGCATACTTGCTGAGACCTGTCTCTCCCAAAATCCCATATTAAGGCCCTAGACCCCGGTATGATGGTATTCAGAGACAGATCTTTGCAAAGTGTTAGGTTTGGATGAGACCATGGGGGGCGGGACGCCCTAAAATGGGATTATCATCTGTGGTGGAAGAGTTGGCAGAAGCTCTCTCTCCTGGCCATGCAAACACGCCACAAGTGATAAGGCAGGAAAAGAGGCTTCCCCAGAAATTGCCTGAGACTGACTGTGAACATCTAGCTTCTAGAACTAACAGAAAGACAATGTCTGTCACAGTACCCAGGCTACAGCAGTTCCAGCTGACATACAGTGCCCAGATGCCTTAGCAGGTGCCTTAGCCAAATCCACCCAAAGACTGATAGACTCAAACCCCCTGGGGATGCTGGCTCCTGTTGGCTACATCCTGAGGACACCCAGGTCAAGGCCATGATCAGCCACCCAGTGCCATGACTCAGAAGCTACAGACTAGCTGGAGCACACCAAGACCAGAATATACTTGCCAAAAATGGAACTTTAAGGCATCGACAGAGTTGTGTGGGTTTTAAGGATGTATTTTCAGCTGCAGAGGCAAGGAGGGTGCGTGTGGCTCGTCCCCAAACCTACCTACTCGCTCTGTTTACATCCGGTCCAACCCCCTTCCATTAATCAGTGCTTAACCTTAAGACTCTCTTAGTTAAAACAGTTTTGCCAGTCGCTAGCTTCCTGAAGTGGATGGTTTAGCTAGTGAAATAAAGAGTGGGTGGGCTCTTCGGGATCCACAAACAAATCCGTTCTGAATTAACATGCTTTTCTAAGGCCTGGGATTATTCTTATACAATGATTCCCAGAACCTGGTGTCAGAAAATGATATTTTGTTTTGTTTGAGACAGGATCTCATGTAACCCAGGCTGGCTACGTAGCCAAGGATAACTCTGAACTTCTGATCTACCTGCCTCAGCCTGCCCAGTGTTGAGATTACAGGTCTGAACCATTACACCAGGTTTATGCCGCCCTGAGGATGGAATCCAAGGTTCATGAGTGCTGGGCAATTGCTCTACCAAACTGAGCTACATCCCAGCAGGAGATGATGGGGTTCAGCAGCCCAGGCTGGCCTCCAACTTGTCATCCCTCTGCCATAGACTCCCCAGGGCTGGAATTACAGTTGTGTGCCACGAAGACTGACTGAAGATGATTTTGAAAACGTCAGCTGAATGTGACCTTTGACATAGCATTCGTCTCGAGATGTTGGGAAGGACAGTATCAGACAGAAGGGAGATTGCCATCTCTCGGCTGCTGGTGATGGAAAGTCACCCAAGATTATAAAATTCTCCATGCAAATGAGGTCTGAGGGAAGCCTGGCCAGAAACTGTGACTCTATGTGACAGGCCTCCCTGGGGATGGGTCTGGGTCAGTGGGGTCAGATGACCGCACCTCTGGGCAGATGGGAGTCAGGACTGGGCTTGTTCCTCAGGCTACTTACTTAGGCAAGAGGTTCATGCTGAGCCCTTACTAGTCAAGAGCTTGCCAAGTACAGTGACCTAGAGAGGAGGGATGCTGGGCTTTAAAGAGAGAGAAATGTCCCATGTGTGTGTGACCAGAGCTGCAGTATTAGACTTAGCACACAGACCCCAACAGCAGGTGTCTCCCAGCCTTAGTCTGTCCATCTGGAAAGTGGGGCCATCAGTGGGGTTTGGAGAGTTGCTGAGAGCATCAGTAGGCTGGTGTGCAGTGAAGTGCCCGACCCTGGAACACCCAATAGACAATGGCACCCAGGTCTGGGAAGAAGCCCAGGGGCAGAGTGCTCGCCTGGCATCACAAATTCAAGGGTTCTATCACTTAACACTACAAAATTCAGACACAGTGGTGCACACCTGTAAATCCTGGTGGAAGCAGGAGGTTCACAAATAAAAGGTCATCCTGACTACTAGAGAGTTCAAGGCCAGTTTGTGCTAGTATCTTATCATAGATAGATAGATAGATAGATAGATAGATAGATAGATAGATAGATAGATAGATGGGGGCTGGATATGATACTGCATGTCTTTAATCCCAGCACTCAGGAGCCAGAGGCAGGAGGATCTCTGTGAGTTCAAGGTCCGCAGTTCCAGGCCGGCCAGGCTGTATAATGACTCTGTCTCAAAAATAAATAAATAAATAAATAAATAGGAAGAGGGAAGGAGGGAGGGGTCAAGGGAACGTTGAAGAAATGAAGGTGATGGCTGAACTGTGGGTTTTAAACATCTCTCCCATGCTGCAGGCCCTTCTGTGTTCACTTTCTGTCATCCGTTCCTTGAAAGCTGTTTTGATTACCATGCGAATGGCATCTGTGAACTAATAACCCTTTCCATCTGGCTGTGGATTGCTGCTTGGTCCTGTCTGTTTCATGCTGACCCAGCCTTTGACCCCAGATATTGCATGTTCAGTATAATAAATCTCTCCCTCGGTGCCATAAACCACTACCCTGCTCTCTGCAACTAATAAGCAAGGAAATCAAATAAGCACACAGCCCTGTTCAGTGCCGAGTCCTGACTGCCGCATGGTTTTAGATTACGTGCCAATCATTCCCGACTCGGGATCGTGGCGTTCAGATCACCCAGGAGATCCCAGACCTTCAGAGGCATCCGTGGCAGAGCACGCTGTTCCGGCCAACTTGACCGCCAGGAGCAGTCCAGGCTGAAGAAAAGCCGCCAGTCTCCCAAGACTCAGCCTCGCAGTCCATCAAGGGAACCGACTGAAAAAGTGTCAGAAAAGCACAGTGGAGATTCCTCAGCCGTGAGATGAACGAAGGCTGGGGAGATGGCTGGGCAGCCAAGAGCGCTTGCTGCTCTTTCGAGGATCTGAGATCAGTTCCCAGCATGCGCATGGTGGCTCACAACTGTCTCTAACTCCAAACACGCATACACACAAATAGTAGATGAATACATAAACTTTAAAATTAATTTGAACATCTAAAACAGAAGAAGAAAGTTATAGTGTTTGTAGGAAAATAGGCTGAATTAGAGATTATCATGTTAAGCAAAACAAACCAGACCCCCCCCAAAAAAAAAAAACAAATAGTACATGTTTTCTCTCACATGTATACATATACACATGTATACATATGGTTATGATATGAAAATATAACGGCAACTATTTGGAAAGAGGGTGGAAGGGACAGAAGAAGAGAACAGAGCAAGAATATGGCCAGAGTACATGACACATTTGAATAAAAATGCCATTATAAAGCCCATCAATCTGTATAACAAATATACACTAATAAGATCATTTAAAGTCTGGGATGAGTACGGGATTATAACAAAAGTGGCCACCAGTGAAATATGTAGACTCCTCCCACATTGGTGCTGAGCTTGGCCATGTGACCCATCCTGCAGATGACATCAGCAGGCATGATATAGACAAAGGCTGGGTAGACACTTATGCACCAGGATTTGCCTCCTTAGAACCCTAAGAGCACCATGCTAAGTGAAAACCACACGGAAGAAGAGGTCAAGTCATCCTAGCTGAGCCCAGAAACACAATGGTCCTGCAGCCAACTATAGCCAGGGCAAGATGTGTGAATCAGTGTTCCATTGTTATGAAAAAAATATCAGAGGGAAGAAACTTGAAGAGGAAAGGGGCTAGCAAGATGGTTCAGTGTGTAAAGGGTAGCTTTTGCCAAGCCTGATAACCTGAGTTCAATCCCTGTAACTCACATGGTAGAGGAAGAAAATCAGCTCTTGTAAGTTGTTTTCTGGCCTCTCTACATGTGTATATGCACACACACATGCATGTGTGTGTGCACACACACATACACTAAACATGAATGTAATAATCTTTTTTAACAAAGGAGCAAAGATCAACCTTGACTCATGGTTCCATGTTTGGCTGCTTCCATTGTGTCTGGGCCTGTGGTGAGGCAGAGCATCATGGCAGACCGATGTGGTAGGGCTTACCTGCCAGAAAGCATTGAGAGGGATGGACAAATGAGCCTGTGTGAGAGCATAGAGGATCAAGAAAGATCCTTTAAAAGCTCACCCCCACAATGACCTACTTCCTCCAACAAGACTTTGCCTCCTACACTCTCCAATGGTTCTGAGAAGTCCATTCAACTATGAACCCATCTGTAAATTATCCTATCAATGAGATCAGAGCCCTCATGATCCAACTAATTCCCAAAAGTCCCACCTCTAAACTATATCGAGTACTAAGACTTCAGCATATGAGCCTTTGGGAGACATGCCAAATCAAACCATACCACAAGAACTGCTCAAGGAGTCGTCGAGAACCAAGAAACAGAGTTGGGGGAGGAGCTCCTTGCACCAATCGGTGACTCACCTGCAGGACTGCCATGACTACCTTTGTGGGGACCAGGGCACTTACAGTACCTCAGCCAAAAAGCCTGTGTGCAGAGTTTCTCTTGAGGCACTGGAGTCCTGCCCATCAGGGTGTGGGGTTTGATCTCGTTGTTTCTGGGTCTGTGGGAAGGGGCATTTCCCCTCCCTCCCTCCTCAGCCATTTTTTCTTCTACATCCTTTCTCAGTCCTCACCATGGCTCTAGATGCAACTGTGTTAGCTAGACAGAGGACAGGCGGGGCCCAGCTCCGCTGACACATATAAGTAGGATGGTGGTGCTGATGGTGGATACTCTGAGAGTAATCTAGAATATTCTTGTTTTCCAAATCCTAGCTGTTCTCCATGGGACTGTTTGTGATAGGCAGTTGAAAGAAGGCCTTAAGATTTGCTCATTTTAAAAGTCTATGAGGGGCTTGGCGGTGGGTGGAGTCAGCAGCCTCCTCTAGGGGTCACGCTCAGTATGAGGCACAGGGCCAACAGAGGCCCAAAGCAGCAGGACCCACTGACGGTGGATGGAAATCTCTGAACCTCAGGGGCCAAAATGAACATTTTTCTCCTTTCAACCTGACTGTCTAAGATATTTTGTCATGGTAATGGAATGTCAACACAGGAACTATCTGGACTCTGTGGACATGTGACAAGCTTTACACATGTGTCCTGGCTAACACCTGGGAGCAGGTGCCGGCTGGGGGTCACAGTGATTTGAGTCTGAAACGGTACCAAGGAAGTTCCATTGGCTCAGTCTCTCCAAGGGCCCGAGACATCACCTTGGTAACTGACTACGGTTTGTCAGATCACTGAAAGTGACTTCTTTCCCCGTGAATAGCTTCCCACCACCCGGGACGAGAGGCCACACCGAAGCACAAGGCCGGCATCACAGAAGAATGGGAACGACCTTGTGCGCAGGGACTCATCCAAGCACAGTCAACCCACTCTGTGTGGGCAGAGCCGGCCAGGGGAACAAATCGTAATCAGAAGGTTGCAGGGAGGTCCATGAGCACCTTCGTGGAAGTGGCACAGAGCCAAGAAAAGCAGAAGGCTCCTTTCTCCAGTGAGCCTGTGCCTAGCAACAGGATGGACATCTTCAGAGGTGCTGGTCACAGCGTCCTCTCCTCTGGAAAACACGCAGATGGCACTGCTCATGCGTAGCCTGCTGGCTTCCTTTCCCTGGGTGTCTGTTCCTGACAAGGTTCTCTACAACACCTCCATCCACAGGAAAGCATGTGGGTGCTTTATTCTGTTCAAGGTGACTCTGCTGAATGCTTAGCTCCAAGGGCTGGCACAGCTCACCGCTCACTCACCACCAATGCGGCAGGGCCAGTTTGGTAACAGCTACAGAGTCCTTCTGTCCTGATGCCGTCAGCGTGTTGAACCCCCAGAGGGAACACGCCTGAGCTTTGGCAGGGAAGGAAGGGTCTTTCCAAAGTAGAATCTCTTGCTGTCTTCTCCATACACCAGCTGCCAGATGCAGGCCATACACTGCCACTGCCCCAGACTGAGCAGCTCCGGTCACCTGGCCTTCCCCACCAGCACTGACTGTGAGTCACACGAAGCCCTCTTAAGGTGCATCTGTCAGGTACTCTGATGCAGCAATGAGAAAAGGAACTCACACAATATGCCGCTGTAGCCTGCTCGGCATCCATGTCCCTTCCTTGCTTCCAGACACAGCATCTCATTTGCTTGGCTTAGACATACCAGAGCCCTGATGTTAGTCCAGCACAGGAAAAATGGAAGCCAGGGTTAGGCATATGGCATAGACAGGGACAGTCACAGCATTGCCTAACCACATTGCCATGATGAAATACTTTAGACAATCAGGTTGAAGGGGCCCCCGGTTTCGGAGATTTCTATCCATGGTCAGATGGCCCTGTTGCTTAGGGCCTATGTTGGCCCAGTGCCTCATGCAGGCAGTAACCCTAGAGGAGGCTGCTGACTCCACCCACCACCAAGACCCTTATAGGCCACTTGATTGGCCCAAAGACCACCTAGCCAATGAGATTCGATTCTGGGATTTGCTGAGCCCAGGACAGTATGATAGCTGACTGGACAGGATCTGGGCTCACCTTCACTGACAGGATTTGGTAATCCCATCTCCACGTGGCCCAAAATTGTGATCTTCATGCGTTTTTTGGTGACGTGAGCCCATTCTGCCTCTGTTGATTTGAGCTTTTGTCACTGGTGACACGGAAGTCTTAATTTATCATTCAATTTGAAATTATCTGAGCAGGTGGATAATGGGCTCAGAACTCAACAAGATAAATTTAGAGTCTTGACTTCAGTGTCAAAAATCGGGTGCACCCAGGAAGGTCTCTGGGTGCTGGTGTCACAGTGCTTAGCATATGAAAGCAGTCGGTCCATGCTTGCTTCCTGCATGAAGAGGATCACTCACAGCTGGTTCTTAGAAAATCAGGATGGGAGGATGCTGAACTAATGGGAAACCAACTTGGAGGCGTATTCCGCTATAATTTAGAAGTCAACAGTAGCTATGAAAGAAGGAAGGAGTGGAGATGGAAGGGAAAGGAGGAAGGGGAGAGACAGAGGAGGGAGGGAGGAAGGGAGGGAGGGAGGGAGGGAGGGAGGGAGGGAGGGAGGGAGGGAGGGACATAGGTCAGTCCTGGTGGCTCAGTCTATATTGTCTCAGCTATTAGAGAGACAGAGGAAGGAGCACTGCAAGTTCAAGGCCAGCCTGGGCACCAGTGAGTTCAAAGCCAGATTAGGCAATTAAGTGAGACCCAATCTCAAAATTAAAAAGTAAAGAGACAAAAAGTGCTTGCCTCATTTATATGAGCCGTGCACACGCATCTCTCTCTCTCTCTCTCTCTCTCTCTCTCTCTCTCTCTCTCTCTCTCTCACACACACACACACACACACACACACACACACACACAGGATGGGGGTAGAGAGAAGGGAACAGAGAGAGAGAAATATACCCCATTCCAAGAGACAACACACACATACATATAAATATACACATTCACACACACACACACACACAAGGGGGGGAGGGTAAGGAGGGGAGAGAGAGAGAGAAATATACCCCATACTAAGAGACAAAGTCAACCAGAAGGAGAAAGGTGTCTATCACTCACTCCAAGGACAGCCAGATTAGATTCTGGGGAGGACAAAGTCAGTAGAGGATATTCACAAGTCTCAAAGCCAAGTGTTCCTAAATATGTATGAATATCCTTATTAATTCAAATATATGAAAGTCAATATATTTACCATATACATATGCAGGAGGAACAGAAGTCTGAGGAGAAGAGAAAACCAACAGATATAGACTGGACAGACTGTCTCCTGATCAAACAAGGTTATCAGACCTTACTGGCAAAGAATATTTTTCTACATAGAAAACCCTGGGAGAATCTGCAAAAAAAAAAAAAAAAAAAAAAAAAAAAAAAAAACAAATAAGAAAGCAATTTCTCTGGTTTACAGGTGCCACACACCTTTAAGATGGAGACAAGGGAGCCTGATGTGACATTAATATACATTTTTCTCCTTTTAGGAAGAAAAATGATATTTCTACAAAAAAAAGAAAGAAAAGAAAAAGAGAGAAAAAGAAGACCCTCTTTCCAGAATTCCTAACGAACACCTAGTGTTCCAAGAGAGAAGTCGTCTTGCTTTTTTCCCTTACCCCACCCCTAGATCTATTTAGAAAACCTTACCATGGCAAACATGGGAGTTTGGTCCAAATTAAACTTATTGGTTATTAGAGCACCAATAGATACTTTCAATGTTTGGCGTTTGGAGAGAAAGTTCACCAAAGAGTCCTAATGATTATGTGAATACCCAACAAGAACCAAGAGCTTTTTGAAAGAGACGACAGGGGAAGGACTAATATGTCCATCAAGCAAGGTCTCTGAGCCCTGTTTAAAGAGACTGAAAGCAAAGGATAAGATAATGAAGGAACAAGGCAAGCATTCACAGATTTGCAACATAAAAATCAAAATTCCAAATCATGAAGACAAACTCTGCCATAACCATGACTTGGAATATGGCTGGGTGGGAGAACCCCAGAACCCTTGCCTAGCATGTCCAAAGCCCTGGATTCGAGTTCCAGCACTGAAAGAATTGAACTGTCCTATTAACCAGTTTTAAAGAGCGCACAAATCATCATGCCGCAGTGTAGAGCTCCGGGGCTTGAATAACGAGCTTGGCAGGCTTCCATGTTTGCAGAGGAGGCCCTGGGACACAAAAGCGGTGTCATAATCCTGAGGAAAAGCAAGGGATGCCGGGAAATGGATAACTCTTGGGGAAGAAAACAGAGACAGATTTTCATTTACTACTTTATACTAAAAAGTATAAACTCCGGCAGCGTCGCATATTTGATTCATTTAAAGAAGGTCACAGAGACCTGGAAGAAAGCGCAAGTTATTAGGTATTCATCTATGTCAAGATGAAGATGCTTTGTACTTGATTGGCATTTCCTATGAAGGTCAAGAGATGAGTAAATAGTCTCATCTTTGTCAGTCGTATGGTTTCAGCTACAGATTCAACTGTGTGACAGCAGCCACAGATGAGACGCAAGTGGGCAGTTGTAGCTGTGCTCCAAGAAAACTCTGTGCTGGGAGAACTGGCCTTCAAATCATTTTCTGAACTTCCCCTACCTTTTGAAGATTCGTCTATTTTCTGTTTCATGTGTATGAGTATTTTGCCTCCATGTATAGACGTGTACCATGTGTGTGTCTGTTGCTCAGGGAGATCCAAAGAGGGTGTTGGATTCCCCAGAACTGGAGTTACAGATGATCATAAGCCACCAGGTGGATGCTGGGAACCAAAGTAGGGTCCTCTGGAAGACCCACAAGTACTCATAGCTTTTGAGCCAACTCCCCTGCCCCAAACCCCTGCTTTAAGTATGATATAAAAGCAAAGAATAAAATAATAAGAGAATAAGGCAAGCAGTCAGGTTTTATTACATAAAATTAAGAACGTCAAGGCATAAACAAAATCTTTACCATAAGCATGACTTAGGGTGTGGCTTGGTGGAGGAGCCAGTGCCTGACATGTACAAATCTCTGGCTTCAGGCTCTGGCACTGTGGAAAATAAATACCCTATGAACACAGTTTTAAAGTGAGCACACAAATGTACCCTCTGCAGAAAATACTTGAGCCATGCCTGAGAGCAGAAGGCTGGCATCCCCCCTTTACTGTTACTGACCATCTTTCCCTTCCCAAACATCAACAGTCACTGAACCCAATCAAAGAAAAAAACATGCTAGTAGAAAATATGAACAAAAATTAAGCAATTCAGAGAAATCTAGGTAATCAGTATGATTAAGAATAGTTTCTCGACATTAAATAGGTGTTACATGAGGGTGAGCAAATTCCTACCGGTGAAAGTGAAGAGAAACCGTGGCCAAGGCAACTTATAGAATGCAGAACTGATTGAGGAATACAGAGTCAGAGGGCTAGAGTCTGTGACTATCATGGCAGGGAGCATGGCAGGAGGCATGTAACAGATCAAGTTGTGATGTTTTAAAAAGGTCACTTGGGTAAAGAGCCATTCAAGATGCAGGGCAGACCAATAAATTTCAAATAAAAATGGTAAAGAAAGAAAGAAATTGAAATGGCTTCCAATTTCACCAACCAGGAAGAACCACCACTGATGGGTGTGGATGCCACACTGCTTCACAAGAGCCGTCCAAAGGCTTCGCCCATTTTCCAAGGCTACCCCCCCCCCCCGCCCCGTAAAGTAAGATCTTCTGTGTTAACTTAACAGCCATGTGAGCTGTGTCTCCAAGTGGATCCTCCAATACCACGTGAACCTCAAAGTGACCACGTCCTAAGGGAGGTTTTGGCCAGAACAGCCCAGGTAAGCTGGTCCTGGGTGCCCATGGAAGGTGCAGACACTTTTAGGCAGGTAGGTGACGGGATGCTATTGTGCAAAAGAAACAGAGAAAAAACAACAGGTACGGCTCTGATTTAATGACCAAAGAAATAACCTCTAAGTTTTAATTTCTTCATTGTCGCAGATTTAGTTTCCTTTATATTTTAATTGCGTGTATCTCTCTGTGTGGGTAAGTGCACATGAACAAAGGTGTTCAAAGGAGTCCCGGGAGAGGATGTTGGGTCCCCTGGAACTAGAGTTAATCTGGCATGGGTGCTAAGAACTGAACTCAGGTGCTCTGCAAGAGCAGTCGGTACTCTTAACTGGTGGGCCGCCTTTCCTTCCCATCTATTTGTTTTTGAGCCAGGGTCTCATTATTTAGCCCAGGTTGGCCTCAAACTCATAATCCTTTAGTCCCAGACTTCCAACACACTGGGATGGCAGGAGTGTGCCTAATGTATAACACAGTAGATAGTCATTAGCAGACCCCAGCTAAACACAAGCTCTTAGGGGTCTCAGCTTTTAAGAAAACAAAGAAACTCTGAGATTGGAAGGGGATCACCTTGGCCCCAAGCCCTCCGTGTTCCACCCCTCACTTAAACTTTCCTTCAATCACCCCATGAGAAAGCAGTGTGTAGCTCCTAGATAAAAGACCAAAACATTACCTGGGGCTGTCAGTGGTCATCGCAAGGGTGGGTTTTATCTTCTTAGTGTCTCCGCTTTCTATAGTTTTGGAACATTCTACGAGGAGGCATTATTTTTAGAAGGAGAGGAAAAGAAACTTTCCTGTTCAGAAGTCACCAAAACTGAAAGTCAGAGCCATTTCCTTTAGATAAAGCCAGGACCCTGTGCTGTGCCCCACAGAGATGCTGACCAGGAGATGTTGACAGATCTGAGTGGATGAGGGTCCTGTACCTCCAGCTGACTTATGCTAGACAGCCTTTTTATTACTGTTATTGTTATTGATACATTATGGAGTGTGTGTGTGTGTGTGTGTGTGTGTGTGTGTGTGTGTGTGTGTGTGTCATGGTCTATATGGGGAGGTCAGCTTGTGGATGCTGGTTCTTTCTTCCACCATGTGGGGTCTGGAGATCAAACCCAGGCCATGAGGCTTGGCGACAAGTGCCTTCACACTCTGAGCCAGTTTGCTGGCCCTGGCATAGATCTTGTAACTGTTTTACACATTTCATTTCTACATAACGTTACATTGAATTGAGTTTCCATTGCCTTGGTGGGTTGGAAAGCAGCTGAGCCGAGGCCATACAGGGAAGCCCTACAGGCTGAAGCAAAGGAGCAAACACTCACTTAAGTTGCAACCCAACGGTTCTCTAAAGCAGAGCTGTGTCATTATCTTCCCAAGCCCATTACAGGGCAGCTTTGGAAGAGGTTAAGTCACATGTAAGCCTTCATGGGACTCTCATGACAGATCCAGGACTCAGTTCAGTCTCTAAATCCCTCATCTTTAGCGACCAGACTGACCTGCACCTCTTGCTTTGGGTTTTCCCTATAAAATAGACTGGTTTATCTGTGGTTGTGATCTGTGCTTCTTCGGGCTGTCTGGACCCTGGTGTTTCTGCTGTCCTTAGGGTCTTGACTTTTGGGGTCCCTAGATAGATCCCTTACCCCTATCCATGGTGGTCCTGCCTGCTCTGAAACCTTTAGAAAGCCATTATTCTGTTTCTTAATAAGTTCCATAGAAATGTTCCATGTGACACAGCAACCCCATGCCTGGGTAACTGCACCAAAATGACGGACAAATGTCCACATCAGGACTCAGACACCTGTTCTTAGCAGCATTGATCACCAATCCCAAAGGGCCAAGATCCACATGCTCAGCCCATGGTGAGTAGAAATGACTGTGGTACAGCCTTACAGTGGCGCACTAGAAGGCTGGAACAAGGGAGCAAGAGCTCACACACACTACAACCTGGCCAAGCTCAAAACTGCCCTCCAGGATGAAAGAAGATGATCACAAAGCTCACACACTGTTGGTTTCAGATGGAGGAAACATCCAGAAAAGGCAGAAGGAGACTCATGGTTACCTGAGACTGGGATTGGGCCCTGGGGATGATTTCGCAGGAGCAAGAGGTGATGAACGAGTTCTAAAACTAGACTGTGAAGATGGGCACAGAGCCCTGGGGTTTGGTGGGAAACTCCTGAACAGTTAAAAAAAAGAAAAAAAGGGGGGGGGCAGATCTTAGGATATGCAAATGAAGCTCCAAGTTACTTTTCCAAAATAGGGTTTGACTATCCCAACTTCAGCTTGAGAGAGTCACTGTAAGGATTAGACGAGATGGCGTATGCAAAGCAGCTGCCTGGTACCCGGTACCTGATAAATAATCATGAAGGTGAGAGTCAGAATATGTAACAGGGAGAGCTTGCGCAAACGTGGAATAATAGACAGCACAGAAATAACAGCTTCTGCCTCTTCCCAACTTCTTACCACACATCTCCAGCATCTACCAAGTCACGTCAGCCCCTCGGCTCTTCCCCACTTCTTACCACACATCTCCAGCATCTACCAAGTCAAGTCAGCCCCTCGACTTTACACGGTAGGGGTATGAACACGCTCAAGTGAGGAAACTGAGGTCTGGGAAAGTTAGGTTACTGTCCCCACAATGCACAGGTAGTCACTGGGAGAGCTGAGATCTCAACTCAGGGGGGATGAACTACAGTCTGCACACCAACCCCCTGGCTCTCTGCAGCCTCTCAGGAAACAGCGTGGTGCACCGTTTCTATGCTAGTGACGGCTGAGGTGCCCAGAGGCCTGTGGAGAGCTCTCCTTGGGAACCTGAAGAGTTAGAGAAAGTATGCCAGGTGAGGGAAGCACACACCCAGAGGTGCCAAAGGGGCCAAAGAACTTAGGGGCCATGAGGAGGAATCAAAAGATGCCGAGGAGTGGTGAGGGAGGGGCTCAGGCAGGTCCTAGGTCAAGGACATTAGCCAGATTGTTTTTCTCGGAGAACAAATCTCACCCACCCCCTCTGCAGGTGGGGAGGT
This sequence comes from Alexandromys fortis, assembly GCF_014885135.2. NCBI lineage: Eukaryota > Metazoa > Chordata > Mammalia > Rodentia > Cricetidae > Alexandromys > Alexandromys fortis. The sequence continues at coordinate 8,698,981 of NW_026067952.1, forward strand.
TGACTCAGGATGCTGTGAGCTCAAGGGAGTGGGGAGCTGCCACCCATGCTCCCTCGCCACTGTGAGCTAACACCCCAGCAGCCTCCCAAACAGCAGCTCAGCCAGCAAGCAGAAGCCGTTCTCAGTCAGCCCAGGCACAGGCGGGCTCTGTCAGGCTGCCAGGAAGCTGAGCAGAGATCAGCAAGTTCAAGGGCTGACGGACGGCAACCTCAAATGCATCCACCCGTGGACCCCAGGGCCCCCTTCACACGGCCCCCACAGCTTTCCACAATGACACCAATCCAGGGGTCTTTTGTTAATGACTTCCATCCAGCTCGCAAACATGTTTCCACATTTGTCCAAGATAAATACTTAGACATGTGCCCAAAAGTTCACTGTGCACAAAGCAAAACTACTGGGGAAATTGTATAGATCCTGGTGACACCAGCTATAAAACATTACAGAGAGAACCGTGCAGGTCTGCTGTGCTGCGTGTTGATGGCACACGTAACTCCGAGACTTCATACTGGGGAGGGGGAGTGAACACTGGAGTCACGTGCCTGGAATCCCAAGATGCCTTTCCTTGCATAAAAGCTTAAAAAAATATGAAGGTCTATGTGCCTCCCGGTCCACACATAGAAGGAAAGACTTCGATCAACAAGAAGGGGCTAGAAGGGGGAAAGGGAGAGAGGAAGGGACTTGTTATTCTGTACAACTCTATATCATTTGATTTAATAAGAATTCGTTTGTATGAATTTTATATTTTCTTAAACATTAAAGTTGTTTTATCTGGAGAACTATTTAAATCACTGCTGATCTGCCACGGAGTTCAGGGTAACTTTCAAAGGTCTAGGATATTTTGCTCTTCTCGTGGAGGGCCTTGAACTCAGTATGTAGCTAAGGATGACACAGAATTTCTGACCTCCCTGCCTCAGGTACTGAGATCACAGGTGTGGATATTGTATCCAGTTTACATAGTACTGCAGACCTCACACATGCTAGGCAACCCCTCTACCAGATGAACTACATAAATCTAGAACCAATTCTAACTCCTGCCACACTCTCTCGAACCCAAGCCCTCCATGATGCAGATTTTAATTGAAATTTAATTTCAATTTTAATTGAAAACAGAGAGGAAAACAAATTGTTCAAGGTCATAGGCTAGGGATGGAGCGGAGGAGCACCCTTGAACTCCAAGCCATGTATCTTCTAAGCAGCGTACTTGACAGTTGACAAGAGATGATATTTGGGTAGCGGGCTGGGTAGGTGCCATTAACTGTTCCAAAACACACAGCCAACTCTCAAAGTCTGCAGAGCCCCTTGGGAAGGGAAATGGGGTTTTCCAGAAAAGCGCAATTGACACGTGGAGAGAGAGGAGTTAGTGAACTGCCACCTCCACCAAAAATTAGACCTCGTCATGAGCCTGCCAGCCACCCCCTGAGTGGGATGGGGCCGCCACGTCACCCAGCACACCAAATCACACGTGGGAAGGAGCCTCGGGGCCACATCCCCAGCCTGAGCCATCATGCCTTTCAGGGGCTCATCCCAGCTCTCACCTGAGCCGTTTGAAACTCAATGGATCTGGGAGCCTGTCCCTGCTCACGTCCTAGGGCCCCGTATTACGGGGATCAATGGTATGGTGCTTTCGAGGCAGTCCAGAAGTTGGAGGGTCAGGGGAGCACAGGTTTGTATCTCTTATCTGAAAGGCTTGCAATGTGGTGTGTCTGATGTACTGAAATACTCGCGATGATTGCTCGAGGACGGAACCCAAGTCAACGTAAGTTCACTTCTTGTCCTGCTTACTTACAGCAAGCAGCTTGGGTATCATTTCTAGCCCACCAGTGCTTTACAATCCATCCCATGAGGTCAGGCATGTTTGTTTCTATATGTAACATCTATGTAGGTGCCCCAAATGTTTCAGATTTCCATGGTTAGGGACACTCGGCCTATGAACGTCCATGGTCTCTTATGTTCTCAGTGCCCCCAGCCCTCAGCTCTCACTAACTGTTCTAGTACTTAATACCAGGAGAGGCTCCAGAAGGATCCGGGGGACATGCTAGGCTTCTCAATACCAGGAGAGGGGAGGAATCCAGGGGACATGCCAGGCTTCTCCAGGGGTAGTGCAGATGCTCCTGAGGGGTCAAAGGGCATATGCACAAACTGCAGCTATAATGAGCAGGCGTGAGTCTATGCACACTCAGGGAGCCTGGTCAAAGCCATTCTAGCTGTAGAGAGCAAACCTGAAAAGCCAAGGGGTAGTATCCTACGTAGGGTTTCTGATCCTGTTATCCTACCAGGTCAAGGTTCTGAATCTCTCTGAATCCAATATCCCTATCTGTAAAGTGGGCGTTATTGAATGTAAGCAGTACAGGGTAACCGTGCAACCCGGAAACCGTATGACCATGAATTCATTTATTTACACAGTTCGGAGAGTAAAACCATCCTGGACAACGTGGTGTATACTTGTCTCTACTTCCAGACTTACGGAATCCATGACAATATAAACTACACATTTAAAGAAATAAAAGGTAGCAATATAATAAAACATGCTGATACATCAGCTATGGGGGTTCATACCTGCCATCCTAGAATTTGGGAGGTGGAGGCAGAAAGATCAAGAATTCATGGTCATCTTCAACTACATAGACACTAGCTTGGGCTACCTGATAGCCTGTCTCAAAAGTCAGAAAGCAAAATTTCAAAACAATCATAAGCGTATAGTTAACATGAGGGCCATGTCCGAGATACTTCACGGGTATTACTCAACTGAATGCTCAGAAGGCCTTCACGGGGGTGCTACGGTCTCCCCCATTTTGGACAAGTAAAGTCTAAGGACAGAGAACAAAAGAACTTCTCTGTGTCGGGGTCACACAGGGACCTGCACATCCAGTTTTAAACCCAGCTGCCCACCTCCAGGGTATAGATACATTTAAAAAGGATGTTATCATTTTTTATTTTATGTGTATGTGTATTTTGCCTACATGCATGTGTGTGTATCACATATGTCCGCATATCCCATATGTCTGGTACCTGAAGAGTGGGTCAGATTCCCTGGAACTGGAGTTATAGCTGATTGTGAGCTGCTCTGTGGGTACTAGGAATCAAACCCGGGTCCTCTGGAAGGACAATCGGTGCTCTTAACCTCCCAGCTAAGTCACCAGCCCCCAGGGTCTAGCTCTTCACTACCTTCCACCATGGATGTGGCCGTGGAGAGTGAACTGAGAACAGATTCAGGGATATGGGTTCTGGAGAGAGTGCTGGATCCGTGTATAAGACCCTGGGTTCCCTCCCAGCATGAAAAAAGAAGACCAGCATGCCACAGGCTGAGTAAGGACCAGAGAAAAGGATTCCAGAAATGCAGCATCCTAGAGTAGCCAGCTTGGGTGGGTGGGGGGACACGGGACACGGGATACCACGTGTTCATCATTCTGCACGGAGTGCCAGTGCCGCAGGAAGCAGGCTGTCAGTAAATATTTGTAGGAGGGAAGGGAAATTGTTATTGTATTCCTTAGCCAAAAGCTGGACTCATTGTCTCCAACAATCTAAGATAAAGCCAAGGCTTGGGGGTGGGAAGGGATGCGTGATGGCACAGGCCTGCAGTCCCAGCTCCTGGGAAGTAGAGGCAGGAAGGTCAGAAGTTAAAGGTCATACGCAGTTGCGTTACAAGTGGAAGCCTCCCTGGGCTACATGAGACTGTCTCAGGAGTGGGGGAGAAGTCTCCTAGGGCCATCTTCTTCCTCATGTGGACTGATGGGGTGGCCCACACTTGACCTCAGGAGCAGAATTTGCCTGCCCTTGTACAGACGGGGTTCTGGAGCCAGGGGGCCTTACCTTCTTCGGCATCGTTCCTCAGTGAGGCCTCGAGCAGCGCCACACTGGCCTCAAAGGACACCTTCTTGCGACGGCCACCTGTGCTGCGCTTCCGCTCATGCTTGCGCTTACGGTGAAGCAGGTCCTGTTCGTACTGTGCCCACTTCTTCAGCTGCTGAGCCCGGCGCTTCTGGGCTGCGCGCAGGCGCTCCAGCGTAGGTACCTTCTCCAGCAGCTGCAGCTCGGTGAGCAGGTCCACGTGGCTGGCCATGGCCCCCGCACCTGCCCTTGCCCTCCTGGGGCTAGCACGGTGTGCCAGGGGCCAGGGGAGCGCAGGGGCTCCCGAGGGGCTGGGGCCTCATGGTGGGGCCTAGGGAGGGAAGACAGACACACAGAGATGGACTGATGAGGCCCGAGAATACACATCGTATGGTAGAGAAACTCACCCGACCACCCTGACCAGAGTTCAGAGATCCCTTGAGGTTTTCTTTCCATTTGTGCCAAGAGCAAAGTGTAGCTTCTTAAGAGTAGAGAGTGGGTCCCAGCAAGGCCTGGCTCTGCTGTGAGCCAGCGTTTGAATGAAAGGAAAACAGTGCAGTTTCACAGTCACACCTACGTGCACACTTCCTAGTGGATCCCACGCTGGATACCCAGATAGAGACCATTCCATTCCTCCTGAAAGTTCTGCTGCATGATGGCGTTTGCCCGCCTCTCAAGCCACAGTCAGCTAACAGAAGCTTGCCCTTTGCAGCAAGCATTCTTGTGCAAAGGCATCCTACTTCAAGAAGTAAGTCACGTGATAGTGGAACTAGAGGGTATCTTGGGGCTTAGGACAACACGGGGGCAACCAAACCCAGGAAACCCCAGGCTGTGCAGCATTCAAATAGAAGCCCTGAGGGCTGGGAATAGGGTTCAGCTGGCTGCTTCCTTGCCTCGTGGGAACCAAGTCCGGGTTCCATCCACAACACCCTATAACTAGTGTATGGAAGTGAATGCCTGTGATCTGAGCACTGAGGACATTTAGGCCAGGAGGATCAAAAGTTTGAGGTCATCCTTGGCTACATAGTGAGTTTGAGGCTAACCTGAGCTACGTGAGAGGAGAAGGAGGGGAGGGAGCAGGGGGGGGGGCAGGTAAGAAATAGAAGCCAAAAATGGGCTGGAAGGATCTAAGAGGATATAAAGTTGCGGTGGTTCTCAAAGTGTGGCCCAGGCACCCTGTGGAGGGACCCCTGAGGCCCTTTCAAGGCGCCCACAAAGTCAGAACTGTTTGCATAAATGGAGAAGACACTGCTAACCTTTTCCACTCTCGTTTTGCTCCTAGAGCAAGTGTCCTAACGCTACACAACAGGTGACTTCTGTCACTAAGGTAAAGCCCAACAAAGGGCCAGACTTACAGGGCAACTCTCTTTCTCACTTTTTCGTTTGTTTTAGGACAGTTATTTCTTTTTCATCAAAATGTCAAGCAGAGTTATAACACATGATAGGTGTCTATCTTCCTTTTACATTTTATTTCTTTTGGGCTGTGACACACAGCACCATGATGCACATGTGGAGGTCAAAGGGTAACCTGCAGGAGTCAATTCTCTTCCCATGATGTTCTGGGTTCTGGAAATCAAGCCCAGGTCATCAGACTTGGTGGCAAGCACATTTATCAATTTGAGGCCAGCCTGGGCTATACAGTGAGACTGTGACATAAAATCAAAGACAGTAAAAATAAACAATTTGCATAAACAAAGTCCCTTTAGGATCCTGAATTTCAAGGGTTAAAGTACCCCCCCAACCCCAAAAGTTTACTAACTGCTGAAATATTAGACCTGGAATCTATGGGCTGAAGTCCTTCCATATACACACCTTGGAGAACCTTCAAAGGAAAAGGACATACAACTGCTCTCAGAGATTGAAGCCAAGTGGGTTTCACATTGGCACAGACCCTGGGTGCTCTGAGGCAGAGGAAAGGGGTCTTTGGACAATCACTTGAACCTTCCGAAGATTATATTCCCATCTGCAAAATGCTCTGTCACCTCCCAGAATTTCCAGGGTACTCAAGGAATAAAAGAGCTGGCTACGGTTGCACATCTACTAGCAAAGAAGGGATGGAGGCGTGAAGGCAGAGCACCCTCGACCCACCAGGCAAGGCTGTCTCCGGTTGCTGGGAAACACTGAAGGATGGGTGGGTCCACATTTGTGGGATGAAAAAACAAAGTTGCCTTCTTGGGGAATCAAGTCTGAACTACAGGAAGACATTGCTGATCTCCTGAGGCCTAGGCTTCAATGTCCTCCCTCCAGACGGCCTTTCCTTCAGAGACCGACCATCAGGGATCCCAAGTCCAGCCCCTTAGGAGCCAAGAGGGGGTGAAATGGGCCAGTCTCCCTCCATCCCTGAATCCAGAAGACAAGCCAGCAGCAGCTGGAGAGGGGGGAAACTGACAGTGTCACAGGGCCAACCCCAGGGGTCTGAGCGGGTCTATCTCAGTGGTCGATAAATCAAGAGCAAGACTCAATAGGAAACATGCAGCTTGGCTTTCGCATTCTTTGCTTTGCTTTGGTTTTGGTTTTAAGTAACTCAGAGTTTCTGGGCCTGGTGGCAGCCTGGCATCTTAGCTACTTGGGAGGCGGAGGCAGGAGAATTTCAAGTTCTAATCCTGTCTGAGCTAGAGTAAGTTCAAGGCCAGCCTAAGCCACTGATTGAGACCCTGTCTCCAAATTAAACAAGCAAGCAAACAACAGCATAAAGAAAGAAAGTAGGGAAGGAAGGAAGGGAGGGAAGGAGGAGGGGAGGGAGAGAGGGAAGGAAGGAAGGGAGGAAGGAAGGAAGGAAGGAAGAAAGAAAGAAAGAAAGAAAGAAAGAAAGAAAGAAAGAAAGAAAGAAAGAAAGAAAAAGAGCCAGTATGGTGGCACACACCTTTAATCTGAGCACTGGAGAGGCAGAGGCAGGTGGATCTCTGAGTTTGAGGCCAGCCTGATCTATAGACTTGAAAAACCAAAAGGCGGAGGAGAAGAAAAGAAAAAAAAGAAACCCTGGGGCTCTAGCTCCGGAGTAGAAGGCTTGTCAGGCATGCATGAAACCTGGGTTCAATGCATAATATAACATGTTTAAAAATTCTTGCAGTCATTTTGTAGTTAACTTTTTATCTTGAAAACAGGGACGTTACCAACTGTAACCCATACTCCCCAGATACAGTTCTAAAGTAATTTCACCAGTGCATACCACCACAGTAAAATATCAACCGCTCCTCAGCTACAAGCACCCCTTCCGGCAACTTCCCAAGGGCTCCCCTACGCGCCCCCAAACCCACCCACATCCCAGTCCTTGGCACTGATCTGCTCGCTGTCTCTAGGCTTTTGTTCAAACAACACTATAAAAACAGGAGTAGAAAGCAAGTAAGAACTGAGGGCTGGCTTTCTTCACACAGATCACTCCTTTGAGGTTCATCCCAATCACCATACGCGTCGATAGTTTTTGCTCCTTTTTATTGTTATCTAGTATTCCACTGCGGATTAATTTGTTTCCCCCATCCACTTACTGGAAAAGGTCTGGGTTGCTTTCAGTTTGTGGCTTTTAAATCCATGGACAGGTTTTTGTGAGAGCATAAGTTTTCATTTCTCATGGCGAATGACCTCAGGGCACAGCTGTCGGATGATCTGGTAATTACCCCGGTTAGTTTGAAAGAAATCGCCAACCATGTGGCTGTGAGTCTACATAATAAATAAATCAGGCTTTAAAAGAAAAAGAAAGAAACCACCACTCTCCTCTCCAGAGGGCTTGCACCTGCTTTCCCTCCCTCCAGCTAGGCACAGTGAGGCAGGCTCCCTGGCAGCTCCAAGTATTGTCCCCGCTTTGGACTGTGGCCACTGAGACAGATACTGTGGCCGGGTGGTTTTGAGCATATAGAATGGAGTTGGATGCCCTAACATGGTGCTATGATGGTCTCACTGGAGCTGGACAACCAGATGTTAGTTCTACTTCGTGTGAACACCTGCTCCAGGACTAGCCTGAATCAGAGACGAATGGGAGGCTAGCTCTCCTTTCTGGAAGGTTCCTGCCTGTCAATTAAAAACCCACCCAATCCTCCCGGCTACTTAGAGAAGCGGGCACTATCATGTTTGTCTTGCAAGTAAAGAAAACCGATGAAGTCATTTAACCAACATCACGGCTTAAAAAATAGAGGGGCTGTGGTCTAGGGATGTAGCTCAGTTGTTGGGCTGCTTGCTAACATACAAGAAGCCCTGGGTTTACACACACACCCTCTGGAGAGGACAGGGCTGCCCAGACTGAAGAGATCAAGAACGTCTGAGATCTGTAAGGTACACTTTTGGACTACAGACCAAACTTAATCAGCAAACCTCCTGTATTAGTCCATTCACGTTTATCAGTCTGTTTGGGTTTAGCCCACACCATCTTCAACATCTCAATTAAGTACTCACATTTAAAACTTGGCGTTTTTATGTCCAGTATCAGATATAGAACATCTCAAGATCTGGCCACAAAACTCACATGGCAGCCACCAAAAGGTGCAGAGAAAGGCTTTACCCTTGGGGAGCACACACCTTTTAGTTGGCCCCAGTCCCTCCCGACATCCTACCCCACCTGACCTATATTTGTGTCACCGATCACTAGCTCCTGTGGTCACTGAGTTTGGAGCCCTGTAGGAGGCAGAGGGACACAGCAGCATCCAAACACCAGAGATCCAGTCAGCACAGAAAAGGAAGGCCGTCTTGGAATCTCCAGACACGGAGCAGGGCACAGCCATTTACATCTCATAGCATGCACGGGCCTGCAAGCTGCCCAGCAAGCCCTCAGCTAAGGTGTTTAGATTCCAGGGACTGACAGTAGCCAGCATGCGTACATCATGCCCTGGAGGAAGAGGATCGCCTGGCATCCAGCTCACCTAAGTGTCCAGCGTCTTACAGCGCTCTGACTGCACACACACTGGGTTCAGTGGCCCCAAAACACGCCAAGTGACAGCTGGAAGAAGTCATGCCAGGCGGCTGCATGCCAACACGCTTTCAACTTCCCAAATACCTTCCTAGCGGAGGACGGTAGCTCAGGCCTGTGATCCAGCACTTGAGAGGCTGAGACACGCCGGCTCCAGGGAGTATGAGGCCAACCTGGGCTACACAGCAAGTTCCAAGGTTGCCCGGGCTAACAGTATTAGACCATGTGTCAAAGAAAAAATAAAAACCAAAAGAGAAACACTCTTTAACCATCATTTCCACCAGGTGTTCTAAGCATGGAAAGAGAAATGACGCAAATGAAAGTCACTACTTTGTACATTTAAGCACACTAATATAAACTATTGAAACCAAACCTGGTAATACAGGCCCATAATCTCCTCCCCTCCCCTCTCCTCTTCCCTCCCCTCCTCTCCCCTCTCCTTCTCTTCCCTCCTCTCCCCTCCTTTCCCTTCCTTTCCTCTCTCCTTACCTCCCCTTCCTTTCTCTCCTCTCCCTCTTATCCCCTACTCTGCCCTCCCCTCCCTTCCTCTCCCCTCCTCTCCCCAATCTGCCCTCCCCTCCCTTCCTCTCTCCTCCTCAGTCTGATGCTCATAGGTGGTAACATTAGAGCCACGCCAGTCTCATCCCCCTTCCCCACCACCACCCGAGGTTCCCAGCCTGGGGGAAGGGACAGCAGTGGGATTTAGATTAAAATGTAAAAACATCATTTGGTTTTCTGTGGATTTGTTTTCACAGCTACTGTTTATTTATGGAAGTGACATGAAATTTCCTTTTTTATATAACTCCATTTCAATCTACAACTAGTAGCTTGGTAGTAAAGAAAAATGAAATAATGACAGAATTCAGTGTTGGCAGAATATGTAAGTCACTGACATTTGGGGAAGCCGCCTCACAATGACAACTGGTTTTCATGACAACAGCCTTAGAACGACTCACATGGGCTTTTTGCGGGGCGGGGTGGGGGTGGGGGTTTAGTTTTAGTGCTGGGGAGGGAACTCAAGGCTTTGCCTATGCTCAGCAAGGGCTCTACCACTGAGTTGCAGCCCCAGCCCCAGAAGCATCCATAGGCACTCAACAAACACTTCTCAACATTTGCCACATGCAAGAAGTGTGCTAAGGGATGAGGGCAGACAGATGTGGCCCCTGCCCAGCTAATGGATGACAAAACAGGCAAGGGAGCACAGGATGAGTGACAGCTTGGTGGCAAGAGCTGGACTCCTCAACCCCCAAATTCCAGACAGACAGACAGACCGTGCCACTGCCCTGCCCTCTTTGCTCTAGGCCAAGAAATTAAGAACAGTCGCCCAGCCCCCTGGAGAAAGATAAGGACAGCATCTCCCCAGAGCCAGTAAAAGGGGCCAGGGCATATTTTCTATGACTTTGCCTATCAGCCCCTCCTATCTCGCCCCTTGGGTTCCCTGGAGCAGGGCCCCAGGACAGCTCCCTCCTGACTGCTAGTTTTCAGGTGACCTAGTTTCCCCCAATAGACCCACACACCTCCCCCGCCCCCATCTGAGAAAACCCTGCTCAAGCTAATTAAAGAATTGCCTGGTGTGGCCAGCAGCAGCCAGGCAGGCCCCCCGGGAAGGGCACTGGCCTGGGTGCTGGGAGAACCCAGGAATCCAGGACTCCACTGAGCTGGGAAGTAGCTTCTTCAAGAGATTCTTGCATCCCAAACCACACTTGGACAATGGAAAGAGTGCAGGATACCAGGCCCTGGGAGAATGATAGTCTCAGTACCTTAAGGGGATCCCCCAAGGAAGCCAGGCCTGCAGGTAAATCCATGGTGGATCAGAAATATTGTAAGTGTGTGGTGAGAGTCCCAATGGACTATCTGCTCAAACAGGGGCTGGGCTGGGGGCATAAGCATGGGAGGGGTCTGCACAGGCCAAGGCAATGAAGTCATTCAGGAAGTATGTTGAGTGTGAGAAGAATCTGAGGCCAGGGGAAGTAGGGTGGGACATTGAATTTCCCCAACATCTGGGCCACATACCAAAATAGTTCTATTGTGACCAACAGGAAGTTAAGGCCAAGGCATTGGGCCCTGGGAGAAGCAGGAAAAGGCCACTAAAGTGTTGTCACCTTGCCCTTCAAGACCTTGAGCTTGCCTGTCATCTAGCAGAGTCTAAACCTGATTCTTCTTTGTGCACTTACTCAACATTGCTGCCCCTAGTACAAGGGGCCAGAGTGTGAATCTGGGCTCCCACAGACTGGGCACCACGAGCCAGACCAATAAGGCAAAGGGCAAGAAAGTTAACCAGAGTCCTGTGGGGAGGTGGAGCTATAGGTTGACAGGAAGCTCCTTGGGCAAAAGGCTGTGTATGATGGGTTTGCTGCTGGGAATGAGTGTACCCCTGGAGAAGAGAAGATTCATGGGGTCACAGACCTCCTCCATCATCTTGGGCCCTGATTGGTCAGAGCTCTTCGCAAGCACCTGAGCCCAAACACAGAGATTGGTCCTACGTTAGGCACACATCGTAAGGAAGCCCAACCAGAAACCTTTCCTTCCCACTGAGCCAGAAGACCGAAGGGAAGGTGTTGCTGAAGGCAATCTCCAGATGAAGCCAACAGCTGGATGGCACAGGAGATGAAGGGGGTCCTTAATCACCAAGTCTCTGGACTTCAGCTGTCCAAGTCAACAAACTCCATTCATTACATAAGGCAGTTACGGATAACCCAGAACATCCTAACACTTGGCAAGGATATTTTTAAAGATGCAGGGTTAGTGAGCCGGGAAGGGTGGAGGTCTCTTGCAGGAGGCTACTACTGACATTACCGTACTTTCTCCTACAACAGCCACTTCTAAGTGGAAGGTCAGCCCTGAAGGAGGGCAGAAGGTCAAGGCTGGGTTCCTACAGTAGTCAGGGGCTGTTGACTTGGGAGGGAGGACCATCCCCCCAACACACACACACACACACACACACACACACACACACACACACACACGAAAGCAGCTGATTGACGTATCTTTGGAATCCAGCCTACTGGTTTGAGAAAAACAGCACGAGGTAAGGTGGATTTAAATTGAAGAGACTTTCAAACATGAGTCAGAGAGAAGAGAGTTTCAAAGTTCACACTGTTAAAGAAAATGTTCTGCATTTTCCCCGGCTCCTAAGCTATTCTTCTCCACCGTCTTGGCAGCTCTGGAGGAAGGACCACGAGCGCTTTTCTCCCAAGTTTCCTGCACTGCTGAGCACAAGGGGAAAAGGAAAACAAAACAAACAGCCCTGGTGCCTCCTCCCAGCTCTCACTCAGGCCCTGCTTTTTCTCTTAAAGGATGCACACCCCCGCCCACCCACAATCCTTCTGAATAACAACATCAATAGAAAGGCTCCACTCATGAGCAAAGAGACTTCTGGGCCCTGGGTGCTCCAGATAGCTGAGTTAGAAATTACCCCTGTCCTTCCGGCCCCATTTTCAGGGGACTTGGTACACTGATTGTCCTACTCTAGTAGGGATGACCCTTTTAGACTCTGGGCACTGTAACCATGCACAGGCCTCCTGGTTCTAAATCTGATGAGGGACTAGGGCCCTCATGGGTCTGCTCTTCGACTCCCTTTATTCCAGATACATTCCTTCATCCATATCTCCACACTGTGGCCCCGACCCCTTTGCCTGAAGCCCATTTACAGGCTTTCAAATTTATGAGCAGGATCCATAATCCACAGGAATGAAGAATGGCCAGACAATCCATGAACTGAGCTCTCTCAGGAAACAAAACATGGTCAACCCTGGGGCACTAATGACCTTCGTCTGGACTCCTGAGGATCCTGGCTGCTCCAGCTTCAGGCAGAGTCAGGCTCGTGGACAGGCAGTGGAAGGAAGCAGCTTCGGATTGGCATAAGGAGAAAACCTTCTAATGCAAAAACACAGGCCAGCCCCAGAACAATGCCGGGGTCCCCAGGAACTCAATAACCACCCATCAGACTGCAAAGAGACAAGACGCAGTGGGGTGGCAGACAGGTTGCCCAGGAGCCCCAACCCTGGCTGGACTGGGAAACCATCCCATTAGGAGAAAGAATTCTGCTGAGCGTGTCTGGAGCCCCACAGGTGGCAATGCAACCTGTCAGGTCCATTTCAAGCAGATGACTCTTCAATGCTTGGGGCTGGTTCTCATGTAAAGGTGACATGGCCTCCTTAGGCTTCCAAGACAACTTCAAAGGGGTCGACGGACACAGGAAGCCCGTGGACATATCAATCTTCCACACTGAGCTTCTCGGTAGACACTTGAACCCAGAGAAGCCAGAACACTTGTAGGTAAGAATGCCAGTGTGGGGAGGGGCTCAGAGGACAGACACAAAAGTGCAAAGGCCAGGGACACAGAGACCTAATATAATGCCCGCAAACATCCCATGCGGTCCTACCAATCACAGTCACTGGTTTCCCAAAGAAGCTTATATAATAGCTAAGTAGGGGGAAATGGGAGTCATATTACAAACACAGTTCCCCCAGGATTGGGGGTGTGGAACCCCCACCCCTGTGCAGGGACAGAAAAACTCCCTCGAAGCACGAGGGATCATTTTCAAAGCAGGCCACCCGTGGCCACAGAACATCCTCCTAGATCACGAATCATTAAACAAGGGATGGATGGCTGTTAGTCTCGTCTCGAGCATCTCCTCTGCGCCCCTCTCCCTCTCCCTCCCCTACTTAAGACCGTAGTCCTCAGTGTGGGGATATGGCTGAGGGAGCAACACACTCTCTGCACAAGCATATCAGAGTTCTGATCCCTAGAACTTACATAAACAGCGCTCTGGAGGGGAAGACGGGAAGACAGGGGACCCCCTATATCAAGTTGACTAGATACCGGAAAGCTCAAAGTTCAAGTAAGAAGCCCTGTCTCCATATATAAAGTGGAGGATAACAGAGGAAGACACTCAGCACCAACCTCTAGCTTCCACATGCACCCACATACACATTAACATGCATGCACACATATACACGCAAAACCAGTTTAATCCTCTAGCCTTAAACACAAATGTCCAGAATGTTATCAAACCAGACGGAAGGGCCTCTCGGACCCCAGGACATCACTTGAACTCTCGGACCCCAGGACATCACTTGAACAACACAGAATCGCTGTCACTTCAGAGATGTACAAAAACCAAAGGTATCTGCAGCTCATCTACCCCGGGGGTAGATGGACCTAGGCTCCATTGTGCTAAGGTGTTGAAGGCCAGGTTCGAGAAAGTGATATCTTGAGCCAGCTAAAGCAAAATGGCAGTGTGTACAGCTGTCTGTCCCCTCTCCCTGAACTGTCCCAGAGACACAGTATGTTGTGAGGGCCCACCTGACCCCCTCCTCAATCTAGATGCAGAGATTCCTGATTTGTCCATCCCCGCCACTGAGGGCAGCACAGACTTTCCAGCAAAGAGAAAGAGCATTCCAATCACTAACAGGACTTCTCTCTCCACCACAGACTTCTGGGAAACAGCCCTAGTGAGCTGTGACACCCCTACCCCTTCCCCCTGCAGCCAGGGGATGGCAATTTTACAAGACTTTCCATATGAACCATTTGCTGAGGCGTTAGGATAACGCCAAGGAAGCAACTGAGTTTAAAGATGGCCCTACCTGAAGGACAAGGTGAAAGAGGGAGGGGCCAGAGTGAATCCTAGTGATTCCAGCTCTCCGCCAGTCAGTGGTCTATCTGGGATTCAAACACAAAGTTTATGCACAGAAAACAACAGCAGAAGAACTGAGGAGAGACTCCCAGAGCACCCTAAGGGTTTTTAAAAGCTCTTCCACGTGAAGTACAAGATTTTAGAGTCTACAGGGTTAGCAAAGAGACAACTAAGAAGACATATTGGGTAAGAAAGCAGACAGACCAATTCGCAGGAGAGAAGGTAACTGTCAAGATCGTAACAGAGCAAAACACAGCAAAACACGCACTTAGCTCAGCTAAAGGGAAGCCTTTCAGGGCCTGTTATCTGCACCCATGAAGCGAACCCAGGGAGAAAGTGTGCCAAGAAACAATAGCAGTCTCTCGAATTAGCACCATCTTCCCCCATCGAGCTCCACTGTAACATCTCCTGCGGGTAGTGCCACAGTTCTGAAGATGTAGCTATTGTCTCCATTCCAACGAGGAGAGGACTAGGCTGCCCCTATAGCTCAGTTGGTAGAGCGTCTGCCTAGCAAGTGTGAGGCCCTGGGTTTGATCCCCCGCACCTGAGAAACTGGGTATAGTGAGGCACACCTCTAACCCTAGCACGCTGGAGGTAGAAGCAGGTGGATTGCGAGTTCAGAGTCATCCTTGGCTCTCCATCAAATCTGAGACAAGCCTGGAGTATATGAGCCACTGTCTCCAAACAAAACAAAAACAGAAAACAGACTCGGAGAGGTTAGGGCACTTGTAAGTAGGGCAGTGATCCAGCTATTCCTTGTTGGCATCTCTTTATCAGCTTGCCATCTGCTTGATGGGCCGGTGCCTAAACCATTTGCTTGGTATGTTTAGTATCTCCCCTGCTAGAAAATAAAAAAGGAAAAAGGCAGGCAAAGGAGATGAGCTATGAAGGCTGACTGGGTAAGAAGAGGAATTCTTGTTTGTTTATTGGTTTTCGTTTTGTTCTGGCTTTTGGTTTTGTTTTAAGTCAGACTGACCAGGAACTAACTATGTAACCAAAGGTGACCCGGAACTCCTGATTTTCCTGCCTCCACTCCCCACGTGCTGGGATTTCAGGCCTGGGCTGTGACACTGGCTGGAAGAAGTATTGTGAAGGGAAATAAAGGAAATCCACGCAGAATAAGAAATAGCTGACTCGGGTCAGAACTTCGCTCAGTGTCAGAAAGGACTTCATATGTAGGCTTGGCCAGGAAAAGGGTGTACCTCACTCTAACCTTCACTTACTGTCCCTTTCAAGGCACTAGGGGCTCAGCCTCCACAGCCAGACATCCCCTTTCTGGTGAGTGAGTTTTCATTCTCTTTTCTCTGAACAACTCCCAACCCAGAGTCACAACAGCAACTGTCTGGTCCTCTCCTGCCCAGGGCATGAAACAGGAAGTTACTGGAACCTCTCCAGTTTGATGAATAGGTTTTTTTTTTTAATTCAAAATGCAGGTTTTGAAGTCTCCCGGTATGGCACCTGTGACCTCCTGGGTTACCATGCAGAGATGCACGCTGTGGGCTGTGGCAGACTGCATGACAATGCTTCTGTCACTGCCTGTGATCTGCAGCCAGAGTTCCTCCCTTTGATTCCCTCCTCCTGGGCGTGCAGAACTCTGAGCAGACCCCGGCTTCTCTATTCCCTTTGAACCTGAAAGTCCCATTGCAGGAAGCCGTGTTACTATAGCAATAGAATTCAGTTTCCTGAGTCAAAACCCAAGGCTCACTCTATTAACCATGGTGCTTTGCACTTAGATGTCTGGGACACTCTCATTTCCTCTCAAATGATGGCAACTCTCTCTAGTTCGTATTTCAAGCCATTAACAAGTAACTAGTTTGGAAGGGTTCTTTTTTTTGGGGGGGGATGTACGCTCATGCCCCCACACACATGTAGACATGTAGATGTATGGGGGGGAAGGACGGAGGTCAGAGGCTGATGTCTGGTGTATTCCTCCATCACTCTCCACCTTATTTTTTTGAGAAAAAGTCTTTCGTGGTGCCTGGAACTCACCAACTTGGCTAGACTGGCCAGATAACCAATGAATTCCAGGGGTTCACCCACCTCTGCCTCTCCAGCACTGGGGTTACAGGTATGTGCCTCCATGACCAGCTTCCACACAGGTGCAGGGTTCCAAAATCAGGGTCTCACACTTGTGCACAAGCACTTTACCAAATGATCCACCTCCACAGCCCTAATTTGTTTTTTTTTTTTTCTGGAAATTTTCTCTACCAATTCCCTTTTATTTTCAATGTGTGAAGCCTTCTTTACTTAGTCAGCAAATGAGTATTCAATTTTCACCTGCTGCCCCAGAAGCAGGAAGGTGGGTGGTTCCGAGGGCCCTGAGCGGACAAAGCTGCTGCCGTTCAGCAAGATTCTACAGCTAGCGAGGGCAGAGAGCTCCTGCAGGGCCAACCCTCCTGGGAACTCCAGACACTGCCCATCCACCCTCCAAAGAAGACCTGCTGGGAATCGCCAAAAACCAAGCAGAAGCTCCAGGGCACTCAACAGTTAAAAGATGAAAGCAGTGCAAGGCGACTTGTATTTTTCTAGCTTCTGAATGTGGGGGGATTTCCCTCCATCAGACGTGTTGTGTGGCAGAAATCTTTGGGTAAAGATTTCTCTCTCATGACTTGAGCAATTAAAGGGCAAAATTCAGTCAGCAGCAGCTGGAAAGCAAAGAAAGGTATCCGCCCCACCACCACCACCACCAAAAGATAAAGTTACAGGACAGTAACTAAACATGGAGTAGTATATGACATCTGGTCAAAGCAGAAAGGGTGCTGGGAGAGAAGCAGGGTGGGAGAAGGTACCCCACGTTGCCTGGATGCTACATATCCTGGAAAGATGCCAAGCAGTGCACATCAGCCTTAAAGAAGTGCCCAAGATCTCAGCCGCTGCACACTGCGCTGGCTCATTTTAGGTCAACGTGACACAGGCTAGAGTCACTTGAGAGGAAAGAACCTCAGTTGAGAAAATGCCTCCATAAGACACGCTGTAGGCAGGCTTTAGGGCATTTCCGTAATTAGCGATCAATGTGGAAAGGCTCAGCCCATGGTGGGTGGTAGGTACCACCCTGGGCTGGTGGTTCTGGGTTCTATAAGAAAGAAGGCCGAGAAAGCCATAAGGAGCAAGCCAGTAAGCAGCACTCCTCCGTGGCTTCTGCATCAGCTCCTGCCTCCAGGTTCCTGCCTGCCCTGTTTGAGTTGCTGCCTTTGGTTTCCCTCAATGGACTGTGACTTAGGATACATAAGCCAAATAAACCTTTTCCTCATCAAGTTGCTTTTCGTCACAGTGTTTCATCACAGCAAGAGCAACCCTAGCTATAGTGCCTGCCCAGCGGATGCTGTTTGGAGCTGGAGACTGGGCGAGCTAGTAGCCAGTTATTTAAAATCTTTCATTTCTGAGAAACACAAGAGAATCCAGACTCTTTCCAACACGCGGGGTGTAATCTAATATACTATATGAGGGCTGGAGAGACAGCTCAGCAGTTAATTGCATTTGCTGGTCTTCCAGAAGACCCAGGTTTGGTTCCCAGCATCCGCATGGAGGCTACCATAGTAACACTAGTTCCAGGGGGATCTGACGCCCTCTTCTGGCCTTTGTGGTCACCAAGTGTGGTGCACGTATGTACAGCAGGCAGAATCCTCATACACATAAAATAAAATTTAAATGATTTTTTTTCTGAGACAAGTTCTCACTATGTAGCCCTGGCTGGCCTGGAATTTGCTACATAGACCACACTAGCCTCAAACTCACAAAGATCTACCTACTTACTTCTGTCTCCCAAGTGCTGGGATAAAAGGCATGCACCACTATGCCTAGCCAAACACTGTTCAAAAATAAATAAAAATAAAATAAAACTGATATAAAATAAAAAAATTGTTAAAAACTGGAAAAACATGACCCAAACTCAAGAAAAAGGCAACCAGTGGCATCTTCTTAAAATGAAACAGACGTTGAAATCAATAGGAATAAGGGTCCTTAAAGCAACCATCCAAGCTTTGCCCAAGAATGAAAAAGAAATGAGTGCTTGAAAAAAAAAAACAGATCAGAAATATTAGGTGTACTAAGTAGGCAATGGTAGCCCAGGTCTGGCGTTCTACACTGGGGATGAAAAAGAGGATTTTGAGTTGAAGATCATTCTGGGTTAGATAAGGAAGAGAGGAAGGGAAGAAGGGAGGAAGAGAGAAAAAGAAGGAAAGAGGGAGGGAGGTAAAAGGGAAGGGAAGAAAAAAGGATAATCGAGAGGAGGAGGAAGATTCAACAAAGAACCAACATTATTAACCTATTAAGCTCCATTCTCCTTTGCACCTGTGTGAGATGTGGTCCTCACTAAGGACAGTTAGCAGTTCTGATGCTGACTTACCTTTTCTAGGGTCTTCCTAGTGCCTGGCTCTAGGTAAGCTTTGACGAGCAAATCTACAACGTGACCCTCAAGGCAGACCCCCTGACGGCATCTAGACACACTACTAGTTACCTATCTATCGTCTTCCCAGCCCACTCAGGCCTTAATAGGAAGAGACTCGAGTCTTTCCTCCTCTTCCCAGAGCTTCATAGGCCTCCAGCTCAGTCTCCAGAGCCATCTCCATGAGTCATGTGCACACAAAGCACACTCCTGAACATTGCCCTCCTCCGCAAAATGCCCTCCTCTGGGGAACTCCAGGCCAGGCCCATAACAGGCTCCTGCCACAGGCATCCATGCAGCCCTTCCTCGTCCCCACTAACACTTTTCAAACCAAGCGCAGCTCTACCTGAATCACATGGAGATGGTGGGAATACACACCTAAACCCACAGAGTAAGACCAGAGCAAACAGCAACTGCTCGGCACGGATTCCCGCACCCTGAGTGGGTTATATGCATTGGTTCAAGCCCATTCTTAAAGCCACTCAACAATAGCTTATAAATGTGGGTAAACACACTTCTTAATCCAGCAATTCCATCCCTAGAACAGATGCAACAGAAGGTCCACATGACAGAGTCATTTGTAATAAACCCAAAATATAAACAATGAGGCTGGAGAAAAAGACAGTTAAGAGCACTGACTGCTCTTCCAGAGGACCTGGGTTTGATTCCCAGCAACCATGTGTCTGCTCACAACTGGCTGCAACTTAAGTTTCAGGGGGATCTGGTGCCTGCTTCTGGCCTTGGAGCACCCTGCACACATGTGGTAGATTCTCATGCATGCAGACAGAACATTCATACATTAAAAATAAATAAATAAATAGTCCAAAGTGTCCAGCAACAATAGCACGGTGGGTGAGTGCTGCATCCCTATACTAGAATATTATACAGCCATAGAGATGAGCAATATCCAGCCATCAAGAATAAGGGTGAGTCGCCGGGCGGGTGGTGGCGCACGCCTTTAATCCCAGCACTCGGGAGGCAGAGGCAGGCGGATCTCTGTGAGTTCGAGACCAGCCTGGTCTACAAGTGCTAGTTCCAGGACAGGCTCCAAAACCACAGAGAAACCCTGTCTCGAAAGAAAAAAAAAGAATAAGGGTGAGTCATAGAAACAATGTTAACCAATATTTTTCAAACACCTAAAGAATGCCTAGTGTATGATTCCCCTTATGTAAAATTCAACAAGAAGAAATAACTCTTAGCAGCATGAAGGAAGAGTCAAGGAAGCAGTGACTGGACAGAGGCAGAGCAGGGATTCTGGAGTCCCAGGAATGTTCTGTGTCTTGAATAGGAAATGAATAACATAGCCATGTTCAGTTTGTGAAAAATCCACTTAAAATGTATATATTTTCTAGAGATAAAATGGGTATTAAAATATATTTTCTCTGAACTCAGATTCTTATCATTCATGTTTTTTTAAAAAAATAAAAATTTAAAAAGCTTAAAGCCAATGCTGGGCAGGTAGAGACCAGCAGATCTGTGGAGATTACTGGCCATCCAGACTAACTGAAACAATGAGCTTCAGACTCAGCAAGAGAACATGCCTCAAAAAGCATAAAGACAGCTGGATATGTGGCCTCAACACACATCCACAAACATGTGCACAGATGCACACCTACAGACAGACAGACACAAACACCACAGCTTTGTTGTTGTTGGGGTTTTGTTTGTTTTGTTTTGTTTTTGCTGTATTTCTTCTCTTTGTTCTCTTTGTTTTAAAAAGAAACCCCAAAAGATGACCCAATGGGTAAGGGTACTTGCCACACAAGTCTGGTGATCCAATTCCAATCCTTGGAACCCAGGCAAAGGAGAGAAGCCACACCACAAAGCCATACGTATCTTCTGCACTGCCTTTTTTTCCCCATAAGAAGTCATTCCGAGTTTAAAAAGAGCCCTGGTGTGTGAGAGGGCCCCCTTGGCACGTCCTAGGCTAATGGGTCTGAGGTACAGCCAAGAACTGGTAGGGTTTCAACGTTTCCCAGGTGGGTGTGCTGTGCCTCCAAGAACCTCCGTGTCAGGACCTGGCAACCATCCCTGCAGTTTCTTGGAGCAGAAGGTTCTAACTCCCGAGAAGGTCTAAAGCAAGACATTTCTGCAGAACATGAAGCGCGCCAGAGGATGCTAATATGCTCAACACGGAAAGCAGGCGCCATGATGAAATAATGTCCTTGTCTGTTGGAATTATCAGCAACTGCACTCCTGACTCCCAGCTGAGCGCCTATCTTCTCCATCAGCTTTAGTGCTTATAACAGGCCTCGGAGAAAGATACGTGTGGGCAGGGGAGTAGTATACACATGCACGCAAGCACACCCAAACACGGGGCAGCAGGGGAATGCATTGAGTATCCTGCATTATCACTCTCTACCACAATCACTCGAGACAGGGTCTCTCACTGATCCTGAAGCTAGGCTGGTACCAGCAAGTGCCGATAACCCTGCCTCTCCCTCACAGCGCCAGGCTTACGGGTATGCAGGGCCATGTCTGGCTGGAAACTCAAAATCAAGAACTTCTTCTTAGACAGTCAACACTCTTACCTCTGAGTCTTCCTCACAGACTGTATGTTTGTTTGTTTTTGTGAGACAGGGTCTCACTATGTAGCCCTGGCTGGCCTGAAACTTGCCAGGTAGACCAGGCTGGCCTCCAGTTCTTAGAAATCTACCTGTCTCTGCCTACCAAGTGCTAGCCTTAAACTTTCTTCATAACCACTGCTCAAGCCGCCTCTGCAGGCGGAGCTTGCGTTGCAGGACTTGGAACAGGGACCCTCATCTTCTCCTCAGTCTCAGCTCTTCACCGTGGGCTCTGCCTCATGAGCCAGGCAGCACCATAAAACAACAAATGGGTCCCTTTCCAGCTGACGTCCCCAACTGCACACTGCCTTGAGTTGGCCCAGGGGAGTGAGTAGATGCCTGGAACAGGGAAATGTCTAGAGCCGGCATTGCTGCCTGTGAGTGGGCGAGAGCCCCCAGCTAGACAGGCTTCTTCTTTTTGCACAGGAGGCCCCTTCACAAGCCCCAGGGAGATCTCTGCTGCTCACTACCTCACTGAAAAGCACTCTGTGTCTGGCGCACCACAGCCAAGCCTATCACCCACCTCCAGCATTTGTGACCGCCAAGGGTGTGAGTTTTGAAAGACAGCCCTCTGCTTCCTTGAGCTCGGTCTTTCTGGACTAGCATATGGCTTCCCCGACATGGGAGGGCTAAGAAACCATTGCAGGCTTCAGATTTACCTGCAAACACTTCCTCAAATGAACCCTATTAGTCAACGTGGAAACCACCCAAAAGACTAGTTTGGAGTTGTCCCTTCCCAACTTCCTGCCTCTTCTGCTGCTTCTTCTGTTGATAGCTGCAACACTTTTTTGGATTCTCATTAAGAGCGCCCAGACCCTCACCCATTCCCTACTTCCCAGGGAGCTTGAGACAGAGTCATGGTAGATAGCCCAGGCTGGCCTTGAACTCATGATCCTTCTCAAGTGCCAGCACTATCCAGGCACACACACCATGCCTGGCTTCAAGTTGTTTTGAATGACATGAGAGTATCAGTCACCTCATTCCAGACACGGTCCATGCTATGTCTGATGAGCTCGCCCGTGCCAACCATGAAGCTAGGGGTTGATGAATAGCAGCTGGCTTAGCACACGCCAACCTGTGGTGCAGCCTGAACCACACTGTTTTGTTCTTGCTTTACTCGACCACTTCCGCCAGCCGTGGATGAGATCAACCTAAGGGCAGACGCTGGCTTAATTTAATTTTATATTTAATCCGAAGCATAAGGCCAAGCAGAATGAAGTTAACGATTTTTATAAAGGCATCATCCAATGGTCAAAAAAAAAAAAAATCTGAATCACTGCAAAACCTGGCCCAGGTTATTTTACAGGTTGAGCAACCAAATATCCAAAATCCAAACTGCTCCAAGATCCAATGCTTTTTGAGCTCTGCTACAAAACTATAAATGGATAGTTTTACCCTTGACCTGCATACTAATAGTATTATAATACATTACCTTCCAGCTTTGTATCACAGTGTATGTAAAGACAAACAAACGCGAAGCCAGACACGATGGCACAGGCCTGTCCTCCCAACTACTCAGGAGGCTGAGGCAGAAAAACCACAAGTTTAAAGCCATCTAGGCTACTTATCAAAACCCTGTTACAAAATAAAAAGACTCCAAAGGAGGCCGGGCGATGGTGGCGCACGCCTTTAATCCCAGCACTCGGGAGGCAGAGGCAGGCGGATCTCTGTGAGTTCGAGACCAGCCTGGTCTACAGAGCTAGTGCCAGGACAGGCTCCAAAGCCACAGAGAAACCCTGTCTCGAAAAACCAAAAAAAAAAAAAAAAAAAAAAAAAAAAAAAAAAAAAAAGGGCTCCAAAGGGGTGCTCGGGGGGGAGGGGGGGACTGAGAGGACAGCTTGGTGGGTAAATCATTTGCTGCCCAAGCACGAGGACCCGAGCTCAATTAAAGGGGGGATAGGTATAGCTCAGTAAGTAGTAAGTGCTTGCCTATGTCATGAGCCCTAGATTTAATCCCAGAGCAGAAGAGAAGGGTAGAAGAGAAAGGGAGGGGGGGGGGAAGAAAGGAGGAAGAGAGAGAGGAGGAGATGACAAATGAGTTCAGGTTTGAACTTGGATCCCATCTGTAAGGCACGTCATTGAGTATCTGAAAATATTCCAAACTCTGGGTGGGGGGGAATGCAAAACACCCCCGGCCCTGGGCATCACAATAAAGCCTCCTCAGCTGGTACCTATAAAGAAGTAAAGCACATCATATCCATGTGGGAAAAGGCAAAGGCAGCATCCACACCAGAGAAAAACAAGTCAGTGAGAGCTGGCCCAGTTCTAGCTGCAACATTTGGTTCTGGGTGAACTCGGAGTGGTGCACTAAGACAAAGCCTGTAGGAACCAAGGTGGCACATTATTCTCTTGCTGCAGGAAAAGAAAAAAAGCAGTTTCTAAAGATTTATGTGTATTCATGTCTGTCTGTGTGTGTGAATGTGTGCCGAGTGTGTGCCAAGTGTATGCCGAGTGTGGGCAGGTACCGGGGGAGCCAGGGAGCCCAGTCCCTTGGAGCTGGAAGTTGTGAGCCATCATGTGGATGCTGGGAATCGAACCCAGGTCCTCAAGAACAGTGTTCATTCTTATCCACTGAGCTCTATCTCTCCAGTCCCTAGAAGAAATTTTAACCATGGACAAGGAACAACAAAATAAATGAGGGTGGATTTGTATCAATGAGGTTCCTCCTAACCTTAAAGACTCAGACATACATTTATATGTTGGGCATGTGCTCAGACAAGTTAGTTGAAAAAGAAAATCTCAGAGGAGGGTTACCTAGATGTGTGGAGAAGAAAGAAAGATAAACATGTAAATGAATATGAGTTTGTGTGTGCATCAAAAATGTACAGAAAGCCAGGCACCTGGGGATTCCTTCCAGAGAAGGGGAGGAGAGTCTAGGGAGGGCAGTGGAAAATTTTTTACTTTACATTCTCCACATCTCTGTAGTGTTGGGGTTTTTATCCTTTCTATAATTAAAAAGCATAAAACACAGCAATAAGAAAAACTTAATACTATACATCAAGGGGAAAAATCAAATGGAAACTTGGTGAAAATCATTCCTATTCCATCACAAGGCAAGAGGCCATGTCCATCATGAGACATTCACTCTCTGTCCTGTCCACAGGACGGCTGGGGATGTTATTGATTCTAGAAAGCAACCAAGAATGGCCAGGGGTGCTGGGGAGAGTGTGTGTTAGCATGAGTTGCTTTTACTTGCAACTGGATGACAAGAAACAGAGCCAGCTCTGATGGGGACACTGAGCTGAGGGCTCACTGGGCTGCCGCAGACCCTGGGGCCTCAACAGTACAAGACTCATGGGCGCAGGGGCTATGGGTGTTGAAGGAAGCCACAGCCATCCAGCAACCCGATGAAGACAATGAATGACCCAGCCCCTGGGACATAATGACAGTGCTCTGCTCCCTGTCCCTCTGCTCTACAGCCATCCAGGACACACAGAATTGCAGGAATAATTTATCTATCCATACATCCTGTTGCTGGGCAGACTCGGGATTTAATCATTGCATCATGTATTAGTGCTGTGCTTTCTTTACACATAGGGAAACTGAGGCTCAGCCATCCGAGACAAACAAGCAACACGCTCAAGATCACAGTAGGTGGTGGAGGCAGGTGTGCCACCAAAGCCAGCCAAGGTCACCACTAGCTTCCTCTGTGTGAAGAGAGACTAGAAGACACTCACCTGGAGTGGGATGACCCCACAGAGAGAAGAAAGCATTTTACACAACAAAAGCCAGAGAATGGGAGCTGGGGACATGGCTCAGTGGGTACAGTATTTGCCATGTCAGTGTGAGAAACGAAGTTTAGGTCCCCAGAACCCATTGGAAGATGTACACAGGATCAAGTGTCTGGAACTCTACCAATCCTAGCCAGAAACTAGACAAGAGAATCTTCAGAGGCTTCTCAGCCAGCTAGCCCAGAGCACACATTGGCGAGAGAGAGAGAGAGAGAGAGAGAGAGAGAGAGAGAGAGAGAGAGAGAGAGAGAGAGAGAGATCCAGTCTCCAATAAGGTGCAAGATGAGGACAGACACCTGAGGTTGTCCTCTGACTTCTCTCTCTCTCTCTCTCTCTCTCTCTCTCTCTCTCTCTCTCTCTCTCTCCACACACACACACACACACACAGAGAGAGAGAGAGAGAGAGAGAGAGAGAGAGAGAGAGAGAGAGAGAGAGAGACTTTTTTAAAAGTCAGCACATGTGGCAATGAAGGACAAGGGCTTTGAAGCCAGATGGACTAGGTTCAAATCCACTTTGCCACTTATCAGTAGTGTGACCTTGGGGTTGTCATTGACCCTCTCTGTGCTTCACTTTCCTGAGCAGTAGAGTCAGGGCTGCTAATACTGCCACCACTTAGAGCCAATGGAGGACTAAAGAGTTAGAGGCAAGCTCGTAAGAACCGCATGTTCATGATCAATTAAGAAACAGGTGTCCCTCCCTCTAGGCAGAGGCAACCCTGCAGGGCGCAGAGCTTGGGAGCAAGCACAAGCTGGACTTGGGCACCCTTTTTAGCCAGGAGCCACTGGGATGCATGCAGCCCTGCACCAGGATCCAAGTACACAGGGTACTGGTCTCCTGCTTCCCCTCCAGCTGTAACTCAGAATCTCCTGGCCTATTTTAAAACATACAGATTCCCAGGGGCGCATCTGGGCTGCTTGTGACAGGGGTGGGATGGACTGGAGCCCAGGGATCTGTGTTTTTGAAACCCCCAGGTGACCAGATGGGCCAGGAATGGTGCATCCCTAGACAAGGGCTGTCGGAAGCCCTGTAAACTCAACCACACCAGTTCTGGCCACTTGAGCTGTTCCCTGAGCCCAGGCATCCTGTCACTTGCATCTGGTCCCAGGCCTGGGCATACTTAACATCTGTGACTCTGAATGCAGCCAGCAGAGCAGATGGCTGTGCAAACAGGCACGGGCTGAGCTGTCTTTTGTGCTTGAGTGGCCCGCACCCGGAACCCTCACCTGTAAACTCGGGGTTCCCCAGATGCTTTCTACTCAGAAATGTTTGCAAACCGGTAGTGAGGCACACACCCCCTCCCAGGAGCCCCTTAGACACAGCTGCTGAAGTCTGAGCCCTGCCAAATCAGAGTCTAGACTCCAACCCTAACCCAATCAGTGTGAGGCACTCACCTGGCAACCCTCCCCCTACCTGAATTAAGTTCTGGATTCTACTTGAGGCAAGGAGGGGCTGGAGGGGGGGGATATCCTCTCTATGGTCCAGGTTTCCACTCAGCAACCTGTGTCACTCAAAGTGAATCTTCGCTTTAACAAGCTGGTTATTTCAAAGTCCACATTAAAATAAGCCTTCCCAATAAATTAGAAAAAGAGACAATGCCAAGCTCTACAGTTGCAGCCCATAAAAACGCATCCTTCTTTTGAGCAGTCATAACCCCTGCTTCCTGCCCAAAGCCATCCAGAAACATCAAACAGCCCAAAGACAACGAGCGTGTCTTCCTGCTGGCCAGGCTTCAAGTTATCAGGCAGGTTTCACACTGTCGCTTGACCTCATTAATCCAAGGCCTATCACATTGCTGTAAATGTCAGTGGAAAAACAGCCATTCAGTGGGTTTCCTTCATTCCACCAGAAAGGGGAAAAACAGGAAGCTAACAGCAGCTGCGCCCCAGCCTGGCAGATCCCAGGGCTCAGCTGACAGGGCGTTTCTTGTTAGCACCTATGGCCCCTTTTCCCAGCCCACTCGAGAATCAAGATGGGCCTTGTGTCTGGCACAAGCAACTGCAGCAGCAACACAGCCATGAGGCTGTGTTAATTCAGGCCCCTGTGCACCTGCTCAAGGGGAAACAGCGTGAGCAATCTGACAGCCTTTGGGCTGAATGACCAAGTGGTTGTTCATCATGCAGGTTCATCTAAATCTCTCCTGCCCATTCAAAACGTCCTGTAAGCCAAACCCCGGGGACTCCAGGATGCATGAGGCCTTCCAAGTCTTCATTCATTCCTCTAATGCATATGGATCGTCTCCCAGGCTCTGAGCATCACACTGGGCACCTGGGGACACAGCTGAATGAATCAAATACAGTCACCGACCTCGGAGGACATAGGTCTAGTGTAGCCAATCTCAGCCTAGACACTATTAACATCTGGGAGCCATTCTAGGCCTTTCTAGTCTCTATGCACTAGATGTCAGCTAGTCCCCTTCTTGCTTCTCTCCTAACTGGCCCTGACAAACAAAGACATCTCTAGACACTGGCCAAGACCCTCCACCATGCCTACAGGTTAGTGGCTAAAGCAGAAGACTAGGGGCTGGAGAGGTGGCTTGTCTGCTCTTGAAGAGGATCCAGGTTTGATTCCCATCACCCACCTGGGGGCTCACAACTGTCTGTAACTCCAGTTCTCAGGGATCCGACACCCACTTCTGACTTCTGCTGGCACCAGACATGCATGTGGTGCAGGCATATACACAGGCAAAACACTCATACACACAAAATCAAGTAAATAAATCTATAAAGGAAAAATTTTAAATAATTTTAAAAGAAGACTAAAATAATAATGATCATTACATACTCTAAGTATGGTTACAGACAAAGTCATGGAAGAAAATTTAGCAGAGATTATACAAATATTGTGTGCAGCTTTAAGAAGGCACAAAAGGCTTAGGGGGATACCCCTATACAACCCCAGCACTCAGGCTGAACTAGGAGGGCAGAGAGTTCAAGGCTAGCCTCAGCACATAGTGAGACTCCCTGCAAAAAGCTTGGAAGCCCTTCACTTTCCATAGGATTAAAATCCTTAGAAGAACTCAGAATGCCTTATATGTGTTGCATATACCGTATATGTGGTCTGTATTTCCAGATGAAGATATTGGAGTGCAAGGAAACAGAGAACCATTGCCCAAGGTCCAAAAACTGCTGGAAAGCAGAATCATAATTCGAACCCTGAACTCTATCATCCACGGGAAAGGAATAGTTAAGCATTTGTTTGGATGTCTTCTGTCTATAGGCAGGATCACATGACATTCTGGGCAGTCATCCTAACAGACTCATTCCTCCCCGGGGCCACCTTGGGACTTGGTCACACCACCTGCCCCATCAATCAAGCCACAAACTGCCCTAGTCAAGGCACATTTGTGGGACTTCAGTGGAATGCCTATCCTGGGATATCCAGAAACTCATCCCCCCACAGTCACCTGCACTCAGAAATTTCCCAAAAGCCAGGACAGGTTCCTACGGTGACCAACCATAAGGGGCCTACTGTCCGGCACCAAGGGGCACACAAAGTCAGAGAAATTAGACTCTGTGCAGCCAACTTAGACATTTACAAAGAGCATACAGGAGAGCCCATGACATTCTTTCTTTTCTTCAGGGTCTCACAAATTCAGGCCGTCCCTGAATTTTCTCTCCTTCTGCCTTAACCTCCTGACTGCTGAGATTACATACATATCCCATCATGCCCAGCTGGCCCATAGCATCTTTGAAGACTATGGCATGGGGCAACATGTCAAGCAAGGGAAGGTCAGCTCTGTGCTTTCCTTAAGAGACCCAAAAGGAATAGAGAGGAGAATGCTTCCATACCAAAGCCCAGCCCAGCCCTTCCTCCCATGCAGAAATGAATCCTGATCTTCCTTGAATACCACAGTCAGACAACCTTTTGCAGAGAGCCTCCACCTGACAAGGCAGTGGAGCGCTGCTTTGGATCAGTGAGCATTTAACCAGGCACAGCCTCTGGCAGGATGACCTCTGACTCCTTCCTTGGTCTTCCTACCAAGACCTGCATCACACTCGGTTGACTGGGCTCCAGCAGCCACCCCTCACTCCCAGCTCACCGAAGCCATCTGGAGCTTTCCAGCCTGTAAGCTCTAACACACGCAGTTCTCCGTGCATGGGTACCCACCCCTCCATTACCCACCGCCTGGAAAATTGCCACTGAAGAGATCAAATGTGCTCCCACAGTAAATCCAGCCCACCTGTTATTGGCAATAATAGACTAATAATAATAGTAACTAACATCTGTGAACACTTACGCATACAGGGATAGCCCCGAGCTAAGGCTTTACCCCCAGTATCTCTCTTCTGCTCGCTCTACCGCCTTTAGCAGGCAGCTTACCTGCATAAGATATAAGGAGTCTATGGACACCCACTGACTCAGAGCGTGAGGACTCAAACCTGCCCTCAGTCCCCACTTCTTACCGTGGGAGCTCTGACCCCACCAGGCCCTCTGTTTGCAAGCCTGCCTCTCCCCTAAGATGAGAACCCCCAGAGCTGTCTTGATTATGGAAACCCTTTGCCAAGCACAAGGTATGGAAGAGGAACCCTGGGGAAGGGGTCATGCAAAAGCCTAATTCCCAGGACAGCGCCCACTTCCCAGGAGACAGGAGGAGGCTTTCTCTGTCCCAAGAACTGTGGAAAGAGGCACTATTTCCTTATAGCAGGGGAGGAGGCAGGATCCATGAGGGTTCAAGGAAAGGAAGAAACAGGTGCTGGTGACAAGAGTCCCTTCCTGACTGCCTACCAGAACTCCACGAAGTGCTTCTACGTTCTTTTCTCTCACACAGTCCTTGAAGCCCTCATGAAGATGACAATTATGGGATTCTTATTACGGAGGGGGGCGGGGGGCTGGAGAGAGATTTACCCAGAATCCCAAGGCTTTTTAAGCTTAGAGCTGTTGTTTCAACTAGACTTATACAGCTTCCTCGATTTGCAATACTTTCACACTTTGATCGCTTTCTGTGCTACATTTATGCATGCTCCCCCCTCCCCCAGGGTTGATCTCTAAGATGTGTTGAGACAAGGGCTGTCCCGGTCTGGGACAGAGGGGGGCAGTCAGTTGGGACCCACTGTCTACATTGCTACAAGCCCCCTGAAGGCTGGGAGCACAGGGTGCTAGGGTAGGAGAAGAGGCAAGGTCAACAACAGAGGTTGTCGTGAGTCCAAACCCAGCCCTTGAATCCAGGCTGCCTTTGCAATCTGCTGGCCCAAGTTCACTCAGTTGCTGTTGGTCAGAGCGAGTTCTCTGAGGCTTTAGAACTGGGTTTTCACGAGACAGGATGGGTGGTTAGCTCAAAGGAGCCCCACAGGAAACCAATTCCCTGCTTCAGCTTCTCCTCCCTGGCCCTGGTACTGGCGCTCATGAAAACACAGAATAGCAAGATTAGAATTTAACCTCCGCTCCTCTGGCTCCCTGAACACGAAGTGCAAAGTCTGTGTGGGCACCAAACACTGACCTTGCTCACCTGGTACTTCTAGAACAGGAAATATCCCATCACAAGGGGACTTCCCAGGGAGCGTCTGCCACCTGAGCCACAAATGAGGGTCAGCTAGAAATCAAGAAATCTTCCAAAAGGAAGCCATTCCAAAGGCTGAGAAGAACCGGAGTGGTCGGGGAGAGATTGTTAAGGGAGACGGTTGACAGTCTAGTTGGCATCTTGCCCACAGCATCGCAGCGACTGAGGCAGAGAAGATGAGATTTGGGTGACAGGTGGGAGAGAAGGTGGTGGGAACGTGTGTGGGAAAGGCCTTGCAAGCAGGCAGCTCGCTAGAAGGAGTCACCGGTCCCCACCGCCTCCTGCAAGCTGGTTCTTTGTGACATAACTGAGGGAGGAAAAGTGGAACCCCACCCCCACCCCAGCCCCTGCAGAACCACCCACCAGGGCTCCACTTCTGCACCTGGCTAGGGGACACGCCCCACTCAAACCCTTACTAAAGGCGTGTTTGCCTAGTAGGGTCATCCATGATGCTCCACTGCACCAAGAGCGTCAATCGAGGCCTCTCGGTTATCCTGTCGCGACCATTGGCCCCACTTCTTACAGATCGGTGCTGATGGGGAACCGAGTGCAAGGCCCGCCCGCAGGCACACAGCTAGTCTCTAGCTGAGCTGGGCTGAGCTCAGTCTGGAAGGAGAGCTCATTCCCCCACGGAGGTTGTTTCACAAGATAGGGCATGCATGGAAGTCCCCCCACAGCACCCCCGAGGGCCCGGGGCTACCGCCAGCCCCTTCCCCATAGAGCCTGGAGGGGAACGGCGCCTGGCACTGTCGGGCTCTGGGTCCTCCACAGAGGGCGATTCACAGGCCGCACCTGGTGCTCCCGACCGCCGGGGAGCTGGTGGGCGCTTCTGACAGCAAGAACAGGAGCCCTTTATGAACAGTGTAATCACATGGGCGCGCAAGCACTGGCTTTCGATTCTGGGAAGCGCTGTGTAGCTGCATCTCTGTTCCTCCGCTCTCCAGGTTCCAGGGAGCATGGGCTCCCAGGCCCGGCTCGTGGTGGCAGCGCCCCACTGGCTCACCTAGACCCGATTATCCGCCCGGGACTGGAAGCTGCATCAGCAGCATCTTCCGTAAAGCAGGAGGCTGGGCTGGGAGAGGAGCGCAGAGGAAGAGAATCCGCATCCGCCACGAAGGCGGGTAGGAGCATCTCCCGCTCCTCGTTCCCACCCGGGGCGATCTGGGCGCTCTGTGTGACCTTGTGGGAGACCCCTCAGTCGACCTCAGGTAGGGCTGCGCCGTTTCTGAGCGTCCAGAGCTCTCGGGGGCGCTGCTCCCTGGGGGAGCAGATGCGCGGGACTCGAGAGGAGTGGAGCGCTCCGGGACAGGCCTGACGCACCCCTTCTGGGAACCACCACGCCGGGGGCTGCCGAACTGACCGCCGCGCTCTAGGGATAGGGATCCCGCAATGAGTCAGTTTTGCCCGCCGGGACGCCTGCCCCCGGGACTTTTTCCACTCCCTGCGCGCTGCCGTAGCCTGCCCAGACCAAGCGCCGCCACGCGAGGGGGCGGCGCCCCCATGCCCGACTCGCAGACCGCGCGTCCCAGGAGTCTGGTATTCTACGGCTCAGGCACTCAGCCTTGTAACCCCTGGCAGACGGTAGCCCAGACAGACAACGAACCTCACTCACATCGCCCCTAAGATCCAGCCATCACAGCTCCAACCAACAACCTGCCAATGCACCCCCTACACCAGCCTCTTCATCCGAGAACGAGACATGTGAGAATGTCCCCACTGTGGCCCAACTCCCAGGCCCCGCACCCTCGGTACCCGCCTTTCCAGCACATCCCACAACCCCAATTATCTTAAGCCACCCGCCTTTGGTCAAGGCGCCCCTCTCCGCCAGCCAGAGTGGCAATGGCCGAGACCACCTGCCTGCCCGCCCCGCAGAGCGCAAAGGAACACAGTGCCTTTCTACTCACCCGCTCTCTCGAGCCCTGCCCCGGGCGGCTCCCGGCCCCGGCTGGTCTGCAGGTCCCAGAGCCGCAGCTGGTGGTGCGGCGACAGAGCCAGCTCTGCTGGGTCGCGAGCCACCGCGCCGCCTCTTGGCTCCTCCCCTAAGGCGGGGCCTAAACTCCAGGGAAAGGGTTGGGCGGGCACAGCCCCAAGGGGCTTGCTACCGCGCGCACGCGCGCGCGTGTGCGCGCCCAACCAGATCTAGATCTTAGAGCCCTCAGGATAGGGACCCCTTTTCTGAGCTACAGGAAATTGGAAGCTGCTGAGACACAGCCAGGCTTCGAAATAGTTCTCCTGGACTTTGTCCCACCCCTAACCTTCAGTACAGACAGGGAGAAGCCCGGACGGTATTTCTGTTCCCATTTGACAGCTATAGTTAGTGAGGCCCAGAGATGGGTAGTAATCTACCTAGGGTCTCACAGGATGGGGCCAGTGCCCGAACGTCAATTTCTCACCTTAAGGCCCTGGTCAGCTTGAGTCAGAAAGCTCCCCAAATACCTGGAGCCAGGCCAGGCCAAGCCTTGTCTAGGGGACAGGGCTATATGGATAGTCTTCCAGCTGAAAAAAAAAAAAAAAACAACAGGCGGTGGCCTGTGACGTGGACTCACGTTGCTTCTTCCATCTGGAAAGAGGGGAGGTGAAGCGAAGGAGGAAGGAAGTGGTCAAGCTTAGGCTAATGTCTGCCACCGGCTCAGATGCAGAGGATCTAGACCAACCGGCTTCCTTGAGGTTTCACGCTAAGAAGCCCCAAACACCCTGAGCTTCTGTCATGTAACGGAAGCGGCTTCTGGACAAAAGGCACTGTTAGTGTGTGCCTTCCCTTGAGGGCAATGGGTTTAACTGTCTTTAAGTTCATTTTCAAAATTGCTCCTTTAAATTGTTCCCCCACCCCAGGGAGAGGAGAGAAAGTCGACAAAGAGAAAAACCCCATCCCAAACATTCTCTGAAGCCCACATTCCCTGAACACAGACTTTAGAACAATGGTGTTCTCTTCTCCACAATGGGCTTTGTTTCCTGCACTTTCCCAGCCTCCAGACTAGAGCCAGAAGTACCCCAGAGCTAAGACACTGGGGAAGCAGACAAGAGTCATAGTTTAGGATCTCGGCAACCTTCAGGAAACCTGTTTGCAGCACTCGGGCTAGAAGTCAGGACCCCAGAAACATGGCCTAAGTGCGCTGATTTCCTTTTTATCTTCTTTTAAGACAGGGTCTCACTATACAGCCCTAGCTGACCTGGAGCTTGTTCATTGTGTGGACCAGGCTGGACTTCAACTCACAGAGATTCATCTGCCTCTGCCTCCTGAGTGCTGGGATTAAAAGCCACCACACCCAGCCCCTGAATTCCTATTTGCTGAACAAACTCAGTTACTTTTCTTGGAGGAGTAAACCTGTGGGTTGATTTGGGGATGTAGCTCAGCGGGTAGTGCTTGCCTAACAGGCCCCAAAACTCTAGGTTCAGCCCCCGCACCACATCTGTCCAGTGTGGTAGCAAATACATAGAATTCCAACACTCAGGGCAAAAAGTATGAATTTGAGGCCAGCCTGTGATACATGAAACCTTGTCTCAAAATCAACAACAACAAAACCAAAAAAAAAAAAAAAAAAAAAAAAAAAAAAACAAAAAAAAAAAAAAAAAACAAAAAAAAAAAACAATGAAAAACAAAAAACAGGTTGGGTTGTCCCAAGCCTTCCCAAGTCTAAAAGTCCCCTTTCATTTTGCCTGGGGCTCCCCCTTGGCTCATTAATAATCCATCTGTGAGTGATACTGTGAAGCAGGTGGGGAAGACTCAGAGCGATGTTTAAAATAACCCATGGGGGCCATTGTCTTCGGCAGGATGTTTCCATTGATCTATAATGAAGAGTTGGGGGCTGAATGGACAAGGAAACCATCTCTCTAGGCATGCATTGAACTTAGAGCCCGTGTCCCGGAGATGAAGTCTTGACCAGGGTCAGGGGGCACCAACTCTCAGTGGTGTTACGGTTCGTTCACACCTCTCACGGTGTGAGACACCAAAGGGAAAGTATACTGCCCTGGACTCTTACTTCCTCATTTCAAACTTAACAGCAAGCTGCGGCAATCAGGACAAAATGGCAAAGCTTTAAGGACAAACATACAGATGAAGGGGCAAAACTGAGAATCCAGATGTAAGTCCTTGCATCTGCAGCCAGCCCTGTTTTCAACAAGAGTGTCAAGGCAGCTTCATGAGGAAGAAACGGTCTTTAGTAAACAGTGCTGAGAAAACTGGAAAGCCACATGCCGAAGAATGAGACTGACCCCTACCTCACACCACAGGCAGAACCCGAAATGGATTAGAATCAAATGTAAAAGCTGAAACTCTAAAACTAACTTACTTGCTTCTGGAGTTTTTGCTTTGTTTTCAAGTCAGAGTTTCTCTGTGTGGCTTTAGAGCCTGTCCTGGAACTCACTCTGTAGACCAGGCTAGCCTTGAACTCAGAGATCCATCTGCCTCTGCCTCCCAAGTACTAGGATTCAAGCCATGGGCCACCACTGCCTGGCCCTGCTTCTGGAATTTTTGAGACACAGTTTTACTCTATAGCTCAGGATATCCTGACATGCTACCTGGGCAAGGCTAGTCTTGAATGCCTGATCCTCCTTCCTGATCTTCAAATGCTAGGGTACAGGCACACACTACTACTTTTGGCTTCCAACCCCACCAACTTTCATCTCAGACTGCAGCCTACAGAACCAAGAAAAATAAATCTCTGTTGTTGAAGCCACAGTCTGTGATATTTTGTTATGACGATCTATGTATGTATGTGTGTATGTATATATATATGCATGTATTCTATTTATTGTTCTCTTATACATTACATCCCAACCTCAGTTTCTCTTCCCTCCACTCTTCACAAGCTTCCTGACAACCTCTTCACACACACACACACACACACACACACACACCACGCACACATGTATACACATGTGCGCACATTCATGTGTAAAATAAATATTTTTAAAGGGAGGAGAGGTGCTAGAGCAGAGGTTCTCAATCTGTGCGTCATGACCCCTTTGGGGGTTGCATATCAGATATTTACGTTATAATTCATAGCAGAAGAAAATGACGGCTATGAGCTAACAGGAGATAATTTCATGGTTAGGAGTGACCACAGCATGAGGAACTGCATTAAAGGGTCACAGGGTCAGGAAGGTCGAGAGCCACTAGACTAGAGAGATGGCTCAGCAGTAAAGAGCACTCAACACTCTTCCAGAAGAGTTCATTTCCAACCACATACACTGAATGGCTCACGACCATCTGTACCTCCAGCTCCAGGAGATCCAGTGCCCTCTGCTGGCCTCCAGGGCACATACACACCTGTATCCCTGCACTTGAAGTATACACAAGAGGATTATGTAAATAAAAAAATGAAATGTTTTTTTCTTAAAAGGCCAGGGACTAGAGTGTTGGACATGCCACTACACAAATAAGGTTTTAAAAAATTATCTCTTGTCTTTTAATATTGTAATATAATTATATCATTTCTCCCTTCCCTCTCCTCCCTCTTAACCCTCCAGTGTACTCCTTCTTGCTCTCTCTTTCAGATTCATGGCCTCTTTTCCATTAACTGTGGTTACATGCATATATGTCTATGCATCTATTCCTACATACATACATAGTCCTAATACATATAAATACAACCTGCTGAGTCTGTATAATGTCACTTGTATGTCTGTTTTCAGGGCTGATCCTTTGGTATTGTATAACCAAATGGTGTGCTCTTCCCTGGGGAAATACTCCATCTTCCCGCATTTCTTAGTTGCCTTTAGTTCCCTGTGTGGAGCTGAGGCCTTATGGACTTTTCCCCCCCATGTTGGCATGTCTATTGTTACTGCCTTTGTTCAGCTCAAGTCTGAGCCGCCACACTGGTAAGACATAGGTGAGTTTTTGAAAGCACACTTCTACATAAAAAGAAAAGGGAAACATGCAAGGTCACGTGCCACATGATTCTGCTGAAGATGTCCAGAACAGAGAAACCTGGCTAGAGAGCTCGCTTGATAGGGCACTTGCCTGGCACACACAAGGCCCTGGGTTTGATCCCCAGCACCGCGTAAAACAGGCGTGATGCAATCCCAACATGCAGGCAGAAGGATCAGAAGTTCAAGCTCATCCTCAGCTACACAGTGAGTTCAATGCCAGCCAGGCATACATGAGACCGTGACTGAAGATACAAAAAGAAAGAAAACAACAACTCAGTGAGTCTCAGACTCGCTGAGAGAAGAAATGCACTGATGCTTGTCCAAGCTGGGGGCAGTTGGGGGCGACTGGTAAAGGGTATTTCTCTTGAGGATGATACAGTGTTCCTTAATGCCAAGCATGGAGGCGCATACCTTTAATCTCAGCCACTTGGGAGACAGAGGCAGTCAGATCTCTGAGTTCAAGGCCAGCCTGGTCTACAGAAGAGAGTTCCAGGACAGCCAGAGCTAAGCAAAGAAACCACGTCTTGAAAAAACAAACAATCAAACAAAGAGAAAGAAAGAACCAAATGTTCTTCAGCAGATCCTGTGATGGCCACACAAACGGGGATTTACTGAAAAGTCAGCCAATCACGTCCTTCAAATGGGTGAATTACATGGCAGGTGAATCAGAACTCAATAAAGCTTTTATTTTCTTCCTTAAAGCAGCTCTTGGGTGCAGAACGCTGGTGTCCTCCAAAGTGCTCTTTGTCCCTAGGCTGGAGCACTCTAGCCATTCATTCCAAGGTCTTCTGTGGACTGTTTAGAAAGCATTAGTGCTCAAGGCCAGCACACATTGTAAGAAGCTACAGAAACTGTTTGAACAACTGAAAACAAATGAATTGTCTCCCACACATAAAATCTGAAACACTGATGGCTTATAAAGACTTAAGCAGCTACGTGACGTTAGCTCCCTTGCGCAACCAGAACTGAGTCAGTTGGAGGTAGCAAAGGTATTGTATAGTCCCAACGTTATGTAAATTCCCCATTATACCTCCAGGAGTGAACAGCTTATTTCCATGTGAAGTGAGTCCTAGAGGCCACAGGATCTGCCAAAGAACTTAATTCCAGTCCCTAAAAGGATTCACGCTGCAGGTAATTTGATCGACTAGCGCTCGATGCCAGCCAGAAGGTAAGTGCTGGCCTGGCCTGTTTATTTACTCTGTCATACGCAGTCCAGTCCAGGAGGCAGCCGAAAGGGAGCCTGCCTGCCTAGGTGGCTCCTGCTTCTCATGCTGATGACACTGGCGATGATCCTGGCCCCAGGCCAGGCCCAAAAAACCACAGAAGCATAGAAAGTCCAGATGCCACGTGGTCTGAAGCAACGGAGGGGGCTGGAGAAAGGCATCCCTGTGGTGCCCCTGCTGTGCCCCTGCTTTGGCAGGAGCTGGCTGGGCAGTCCTTTCCTCTTCCCCAGGCCCATTTCCTGCTCTGTAAAACTCCAATTGTACTGTGTGTGTGTGTGTGTGTGTGTGTGTGTGTGTGTGTGTGTGTGTGTGTGTGTTTCCCACGCCCTTGTGCTTCTGAGGGAAGTGACCTTTCCTCTACCTCTTGGGCCTGCTCCCTGAAGCCATTTCCACACAGTAGGATTGTAGCTGGTGTGGACGAAACCCCAGGACACTGGTGGTAATTAGGCCACTACCTATGCTGTAAGTCAGTGGTCACTAAGGGTCAAGGTGAACCTACTATTGGTATTTTTCCCTAGGTTTGTTTGTTTTATTTTCTGGGGGAGGAAAAATAAAGTTTCTTCCAGGTGTGGTTGCACACACTTATAATCCCAGCATTAGAAGCTAAGGCAGGAGGATTACTGCAAGTTCAAGACCAGCAGGACTATAACACGGAGACACTATAAAAAATAAAAGGAGAAAGGCTCTCGTTATGTGATCCAGGTAAGCCTTGAACCTGCAATCCTCCCGCCTCAGCTTCCCCAGTGCTGGGTTACAGATGTGTCCAGATGTGTCAGCAAACTGGCAGTTTCAGGCTGCCATACTCAGGCTCTGTTGCAGACCTCCACAATTAGAATCATTGGGTGCTGAGTTTTTAAGTCCACACACCAATTTTTAAAACCTCAGATAGGCTGCAAAGGCAATGTCACTTCAGGAGCCAGGGTTCAGTATCTCTGCCTGAGTCCCTTTTCTCCCACACTTGGCTGAGCACAGAATGGTTCAGGGGAGGGCAGGCAGGCCTGGCCTTAGCAATGCTCCCTCCTTTTTTAGTCCCTACGGGAATGCATCTAATCAAGTCTAATAAACAGCATATCTTAGCTAATGCCTTTGGTGCCTTAATAGCAACACTTCAGAGCCCCCCACATTCCCTTAGGTGAAAAACCATGTGTGGTGGTTTGAATAGGTATGACCTTCTAGACGTGTGTGTGTGTGCG
>NW_026067952.1:8738146-8739978 GCF_014885135.2 Alexandromys fortis
TACTGCAAACCAGCCCCAATTAAATGTTTTCCTTTTTTTTTAAATATTTATTTATTATTATGTATACAATATTCTGTCTGTGTGTATGCCTGAAGGCCAGAAGAGGGCGCCAGACCTCTTTACAGATGGTTGTGAGCCACCATGTGGTTGCTGGGAATTGAACTCAGGACCTTTGGAAGAGCAGGCAATGCTCTTAACCACTGAGCCATCTCTCCAGCCCAAATGTTTTCCTTTTTAAGAGTCGCTGTGGCCCATACTCGGCAATTAAAGACTTCCTAAAATTCAATGAAAATGACCACACAACATACCAAAATTTATGGGACACAATGAAAGAAGTGTTAAGAGGAAAGTTCATAGCACTAAATGCCTACATAAAGAAGCTGGAAAAATCCCATACTAGTGAATTAACAGAACATTTGAAAACTTTTGAACAAAAAGAAGCAAGCTCACCTAAGAGAACTAGACAGCAGGAAATAATCAAATTGAGAGCTGAAATCAACAAAATAGAAACAAAGAAAACAATACAATGAATCAATGAGACAAAGAGATGGTTGGTTGAGAAAAATCAACAAAATAGACAAATCTTTATCCAAGAGAGGGAATATCCAAATTAACAAAACCTGAAACGAAAAGGGGGACATAACAACAGACATGAAGGAAATCCAGAGAATCATCAGGTCATATTTTGAAAACCTGTACTCCACAAAATTGGAAAACTTAAAGGAAATAGGAAACATTCTGGGAAAATATCACTTACCAAAATTAAATCAAGACCAGATAAACAAATTAAACAGACCTATAACTGCTGAAGAAATAGAAACAGTCATCAAAAGTCTCCCCCCCAAAAAAAAGCCCAGAACCAGATGGTTTCAGCTCAGAATTCTACGAGATTTTCAAAGAAGAGCTAATACCAATACTCCTCAAATTGTTCCACACAAAAGAAACAGAAGGAACATTATCAAACTCTTTTTATGAGACTACAATTACCCTGATACCCAAACCACAGAAAGACATTACTAAGAAAGAGAACTACAGACCAATCACATTCATGAACATTGATACAAAAATATTAAATAAAATACTGGCAAATCGAATCCAAGAATGCATCAGAACCATCATCCACCATGATCAAGTAGGCTTTATTCCAGAGATGCAGAGATAGTTCAACATATGAAAATCTGTCAATATAATCTACCACATTAATAAACTGAAAAGTAAAAACCACATGATCATCTCATTAGATGCTGAAAAAGCTTTCGACAAAATACAAGATCCCTTCATGATAAAGGTCTTGGAGATACAAGGAACATACCTAAGCATAATAAAAGCAATATATAGCAAGCCAAAGCCAACATCAAACTAAATGGAGAGAAACTCACAATGATCCCACTGAAATCAGGAACAAAACAAGGTTGTCTACTCTCTCCATACCTATTCAATATAGTATTTGAGGTCCTAGCTAGAGCAATAAGACAACAAAAGGAGATCAAGGGGATACAAATTGGAAAAGAAGTTAAACTCTCACTATTTGTTGATGATATGATAGTTTACATAAGTAATCTCAAAAATTCTACCAAGGAACTTTTACAGCTCATAAAAACTTTCAGTAATGCAGCAGGATAAAGATTAACTCAAAAAAATCAGTATCCTTCCTGTACTCAGATAATAAATGTGCTGAGAAAGAAATCAGAGAAACATCACCCTTCACAACAGCCACAAATAGCATAAAATATCTCGGAGTAACTCTAACCAAACAAGTGGAAGACTTGTATAACAAGAATTTTAAATCTTTGAAGAAAGAAATTGAAGAAGACACCAGAAAGTGGAAAGAT
>NW_026067952.1:8741300-8744428 GCF_014885135.2 Alexandromys fortis
TTTTTTATTATTTATTTATTTATTTTTTAGTTTTTCGAGACAGGGTTTCTCTGTGGCTTTGGAGCCTGTCCTGGAACTAGCTCTGTAGACCAGGCTGGTCTCGAACTCACAGAGATCCACCTGCCTCTGCCTCCCGAGTGCTGGGATTAAAGGTGTGTGCCACCACCTCCCGGCTCATAAGTGGTTTTTAAACACAAAGCAAAGAAAACCAGCCTACAAATTACAATCCCAGAGAACCTAGACAACAATGAGGACCCTAAGAGAGACATACATGGATCTAATCTACATGGGAAGTAGGAAAAGACAAGATCTCCTGAGTAACTTGGGAGCATGGGGACCTTGGGCGAGGGTTGAAGGGGAAGGGAGAGGCAGGGAGGGGAGCAGAGAAAAATTTAGAGCTCAATAAAAATCAATTTAAAAAAAGAGTTGCTGTGGTCTTGTGTCTCTTCACAGCAATAGAAACCCTAAGACACTGGATGCAATGCTTATTAAAACAAAGATGCTGGGGGCTGGAGAGAGACACCTCAGTGGTTAAGAACATTGACTGCTCCTGCAGAGGACCCAGGTTCAGTTCCCAGGACTTGCACTGGGCAGCTAAAAACCACCTATAACTCCAGCTCCAGAGGGTACAATACCTCCACAGACATCTGCACTCAGGTGTACAATGTACACATACACACACATTACTAATTAGAAATAAAATAGATCTTAAAATGCCAGTTCCATTTTCCTATATCAGTGCAATTGAGGGAGAAAAGCATCAACAATAAGTGCTAAGACCATCAGGTGAAGAATTACTAAATAAAAGAATATTCAGTTGTTTCAAAACATTGCAATAGGGCTGGGCATGGTGGCAGACACCTATAATCCCAGCACTTGGGAACCTGAGGCAGGAAAATCTTAAATTCAAGATCAGCCTGAGCCACATAGGAAACCCTGGCTCAAAACCCCAAAACAAAGAAACTCATCTGTCTTAGTTAGGGTTTCTATCTTTCCTATGAAACACCAGGACCAAAAGCAAGTTTGGGGAAGAAAGGAATGATTTGGCTTATACTTCCACATCATTGTTCATCAGGGAAGGAAGGCAGAACAGGAGCTCAGACAGGGCAGGAACCTGGAGGCAGGAGCTGAGGCAGAGGCCATGGAGGGGTGCTGCTTACTGGCTTGCTTCCCCATGGCTTGCTCAGACTGCTTTCTTATAGATCAGGTACCATTAGCCCAGAGATGGCCCAACCCACAGTGGGCTGGGTCGTCCCCTAGCAATCAATCACTAATTAAGAAAATGCCTTACAGCTGGATTTTATGGCGGCATTTTCTCAACCGAGGTTCCCTCCTCTCAGATGAGTCTAGCTTATGTCAAATCGACACAAAACCAGCCAGCATATCACCCACAGATTATTTACCAATTTAAAAGGGGACACATGCACCCTCCCAATAAAAAGATGTATCTGTCTCCCCCTGAAGCTCAACCTCAGGGTCACTCAGAGAGGGACAGTGTGACATTGTTTGCTCTCTGACATGGTGCAGAAACTACCCATCATCTTCAATGTCATTTTCTTGCCAAAAATACTTAACCTGATTTTAATCATGAGGATAATTTAGATGAATCTAGAATGTGGGACATTCTGCAAGCCTGGAATCACTTAAAAGTTAGTAGCCTTTGTTAAAGGTGGGAGTCGTTCTAGGTTAAAAGGAACTAAAGAAATATTACTCACTCTTTCTTGTGTGTGTGTGTATGTGTGCATGTGCGCGCATGACTGTGTGAGCACAAGTGTGTGTGTGCGTGTGTGTGTGTGTGTGTGTGTGCGCGCGCGCACGTAAATGTATACATCTTGATTAGATCCTGGACAGGAAAAGGAAACAGCTAAGAGAGAAAAGTAAGCAGTTAGGAATTCATATATTCTCTGTACCCAAGGTGATGGCCAACCCTGTTTTGCTTTGGTTTTGGTTAGGGTTTTATTTTGTTTTGATTTTGATTTTATGTGTATGAGTGTTTGTCCGCATGTATATGCATCACATGTATGTATGTACATGATATATGTATATCATCATGTATGTGTGTGCGCCTGGTGCCTGAGGAGGCCAGAAGAGGGCATCAGATCCCCTGGAGCTAGAACGTTAAGAAGTTATGAAGCCACCGGATATGGGTACTGGGGTCTGAAGCTGGGTCCTCTGGAAGAACTGTGAGTGCTCTTAACGTTGAGGCATCTCTCCAGCCCTGCTTCCTTCTTTCTTTGACTTCTCTGGAGCTGTGGGATGAGAAAATGGGAGGTGAAGATTTGGAGTCTATGGCCCTGGAGTGGGGCCTAGAATCTGTGATCCTAAAAGGTGCTCAGATGAGTGGCATCTGGAACAGGGCACCACCACCTCCAAAGTCATCTTAGATGTCCCCAAGCCAGATGCTCAACCCAACAATGTCATCTCATGGCATCCTCTCCCCTCT
This sequence comes from Alexandromys fortis, assembly GCF_014885135.2. NCBI lineage: Eukaryota > Metazoa > Chordata > Mammalia > Rodentia > Cricetidae > Alexandromys > Alexandromys fortis. The sequence goes on from NW_026067952.1 coordinate 8,743,744, forward strand.
GCCTGGCTCACTATCCCACCCTTCTTTCAAGTCCAGGTTCAAATGTCTTCCTCGGGGAAGACCTTAAAGAACGCTCTCAGAGACTGGCGAGATGGCTCAGTGGTTATGAGCACTGGGTGCCCCTTCAGAGGACCTGAGTTTGATTCCCACCACCCACGTGGCAGTTCACAGGCATACATTGGGACAAAACACCCATATACAGGAAATAATATTTTACTTTTAAAAAAAAATAACAAACTCACTCAAAGCCCCAGGAACTGGGCTGTAGTTTTACATCCAGTTGTGAATATTGAATTAATATTGTCCTCTCCCTTCAGACAGTGTCGTAGCTGAACAGTGTCCTCCCAACCTGCACTCCAAGGCATATGATGAAGTCTTCACCCTCAGCTCCTCAGGATGCGGCTTATGTCTGGAAAGAGGGTCTTTGCTGCGGCTTGAAGCTATGTGTGTCCCCTGCCAAAGGACAACTTGTTAAACACATGGGTCCCCTGGATGACACCACTGGGAGTCTTTAGGTCACTGGGTCATGTCCTCAAAAGGGACCATGGGAGCCTGGGCTCTTTCTCATTGGCGTTCCTTCCTGATTTAGGACATAAAATCTTCCTGTTCTCACCTGTATAGTGAGTTTGGGGCATCATGGGCTAAATGAGACTCTCTCTGTCTTGAAGAAGGAGGAGGAGGAGGA
>NW_026067952.1:8755319-8785166 GCF_014885135.2 Alexandromys fortis
AGGAGGAGGAGGAGGAAGAGATAAAATGCAGCTAAGTAGTTATTTCAGAAGCTGTTACAGGAGGCTTGAGCATCTTTCCTCCCAATGCTGTTTTCGCTGCTGCCATTGTCCTTGACTCTCCAGTCCCCATCTACTGTTTCCTGCTGCTTCTAGGGGAGTCTAGATGTCACCCCCAGCAAAGAGAAATTGTTGCCCTGTCCTAATGTGAGACACCTACAGCAGGCAGAAGCCTGAAGGTCATGACGCTTGTCATGTTTCTGCATGCAACAGGGTTGGGGAAGGCCTTCGGAGTTCTTAACATCTAGACTTAGGAGAGAGGCATACAATGCTGAGGGGCGAAGGATGTTTATCCCCGACCAGCAGGCGGGCTGAAGATCTCTCAGCTTCTGACCAGCAGGAAGTTTAACTAAAGCAGCCAGGATGTTAAGTTTATAGTCACGTGACAGAGAAGGTCTGCCAGTGTCCTGTCAAATGAGGACTATGGAACTTTAGAGAAACATGGCATTATGGAGGAAAATTGGATCCACAGGTCTTGGGACCCCAACAAGCAGGCTTAGGGTGTAAATGAGTGGGTAGAGGATTTGCCTAACAAGCACAAGGACCTGGGTTCAACTCCAGCACAGCGGTGCTGCCTGTAATCTTAGCTCTTGGTTGGTGGAGGCTAAAGGATTAGCAAGCCAGTGACATCCTGAGTTCAAGAAGAGCTTGGGCTATGTGAAACCCTTTCCACAAAACAAAAGAAAACCTAGGAAATGATGCCCGTCTAGAGAAAAATCCCCACCAATGCAGTAGAACTGATAATCTAAGGGTATCCATTACAGCTTTATCAGTAGGAGCAAACACACAGCAACCTACACGGCTGCCAGCAGGGAAGTAATGGAATTCGGAACAACAGAAATGAGCTGAAATAGAGCTAGCTACCTGGGGGACGTGCCCTGTGTGGACAACACAATGGAGGGGAAACAAAATCCAGCTGCAAATGATGCTCACAGTGGGAAGTTTCTGTTCAGAGTTCTAGAAGTGTGATGCCCCCTGTGTGGGACAGACACGTGAGCAGCGGAAGGCTGAAACAAGGTGGGGTGGCTGTCCTCGCTGACCCCGACAGATCCATTCCACCTCCCACCTCACAAGGGAACAAAACGGTAAAGGTCACTGCTCTGCTGGCTTTGTGCAGGGTTTACCCAAAGGGGGGTTCCAACAGAACAGCAAGAAATATGCGGCCATGTAAGTCGGTTGTGCCCCTGACTAAAGGCCCAGACCCTGTAGCTGGATCCCTCCAGGCTGTGGCCATTTCTCACTCTCCTCACCTCAGTTTCACTAACCATAAAATGGGGGTGATAAAATCTCTCTTAGTCACTGTGTGGAATGTATCTGATGGGGTTACAAACACTCAGCAAACATTAGCTTCTTACTAATATTGCCCACTTTCAATCACTGCAAGGAAGCCTTCTATCTTTTTTCCTTTATTTACTCTTAAAACAAAAAGTATGCACGTGTGTGTGTATGTGTAGACCACAGGCCAACATCTCGGATATTCTTTATTCTTTCTGCATATTATATGATCTTTAAAAACATTTAGTTTCATTTTATGTGTATGAGTGCTTGCCTACATGTATGTATGTATGTGCACCATGTATATGCCTGGTGCCTGTGGAGATCAGAAGGCTTCAGATCCCCTGGAACGGGAGTTACAGATCTGCAATAGCAGCAAATTTTCTTAACCACGGAGCCACCTCTCCAGCCCCATGATGTGTTTTTTTAAATAACACTTAACCCACCACAGTGACAGACTGTGAAAGTCTGTGGAATTAATGAGTGATTGTAAAGCTCTGGAAACCAGCTGTTGGCCACTAGGTGGCAGCATCCACTCTCTGTCAAAGCAGGGCATGTTCCACAGAGGGTTTTGCTGTGCTGCCTGGGCTAGCCTTGAACTCCCACCCTCCTGCCTCAGTGCCCAATGCTGGGATAACAGGCAAGTGCCACTATATTTGGTCCTTTTTCCCTGGTTTTATAAGACAGAGCCAGGTTGGTGAGAGCTACTGCCGGAGTGCCCTGGGGAGGGAGTCACACTGCTGAGAACCTGTGGAATGAAGCAACCCTTTTATTCTGCTCATGATTTCTGTGGGTCCAAATTTAGGAAGGCAGCGTCAGGGGCACCCTGGCTCTGTCCCACACATCTGGGCGCCAGCTGAAAAGACTCCATCGTTGGGAGTGGACTCACCTGGAGGCATCTTCACCCAAGTGTCTGGTGATTAACATTGATTATGAGAGGATTGCCTACCGAGGATCTTTCAGGATGGCCCATTGAGATGGGTTAACAAATGCTTCCTACTGCAGGGCAGCTAGGCTCAAGTGTAGCTTCAAAATCAGGAGTCCTGGTGCACACCTTCAATCCCAGAACTCAGGAGGAAGAGGCAAGTGGATTTCTGTGAGTTCCAGGCCAGCCAGAGGTACATAGTGAGACTTTGTATAATATAGAAATATAATATAGTAAATATACTACACTATAATAAATAAATAATATAATAAAGTATAATAAATTTATTATATAAATAAATAATATGATAAACATGCAATAATAATAATAAACCAACAAACATAAAAGCATGGGCTCCCATGGGAGAAAGCACAGCGCCCCTCTGGGTCACCACGTCACTCGATAAGGTTGGCACGACTGTCTTGACTATCACAGGCAGGCTGATTCTTCTGGTTCTGGATGTTAGAAATCCAAGTTCACTGTAGCAAGCCTCGAGCCCACTTTCTCCTGAGGCCTCTCTCCTGGGCTTGCAGATGGCACCTCCTTGGCACGTCCTCACATGACCTTCCCTCTGCGCACACGTGCCATGGCATGTCCTCACATGACCTTCCCTCTGCGCACACGTGCCATGGCATGTCCTCACATGACCTTCCCTCTGTGCACACATGCCATAACATGTCCTCACATGACCTTCCCTCTGGGCACATGTGCCATGACATGTCTTCACAAGACCTTCCCACTGTGCACACGTGCCATGGCATGTCCTCATGTGACCTTTCCTCTGTGCACACGCACTATGGCATCTCTATGTTCAAGCTCTGTGCTGCCCTTCCTCTGATCAGTCCTCTCATCAAAGCCTCGGCTTCAGTACCTCAGTCTGCACTGGATCCAGCCCCACATGTTTGGGTTTAATCTGCCTAAAGAGGCTCCCTCCATCCCCAAGTCTGGGGCTTATAAACAGTGTGTGTGTTCTTGCGTGTATGTGTGTGAATAAGTGTGTGTGAGTATATGTGTGAGCATATGTGCGTATGTGACTATGTGCGTATGTATGGTAGTGAGTGTGTGTGTGTGTAGGCCATAGGCCAACATCTCATAGGTTCTTTATTTGTTCCACCAATTATATGATCTTTAAAAATATTCAGTTTCATTTTATGGGTATGAGTGCTTGTCTACATGTATGTATGTGTGCCATGTGCATGCCTGGTGCCTGTGGAGGCCAGAAGAAGGCTTCGGATCCCCTGAAATGCAGCTACAGACAGTTGTAGACAGTTGTGAATAGTTGTGAACTGTTATGAACAGGCCAGGCCTTGTTCTTCACACCACATCACCACAATATCCAGAGAGCTGAGCTTCCCTACACCCTCCCCCACACACACATACACTAACTTAGGGCTCATCCATGGGACTTGCTTTGGCCCATGTCAGCAAATGGGATTCAGACAGGGTTAAAAGGCACTCACATTGGGCCTGGCTTTCTTGGAGTAGTACCGCCTTGTGCAGAAAGCCAGAGCAGAGAGGCTAGGGGAATGGCTCAGTGGAGTAAAGTGATAGCCAAGCAAGAATGAGTACCTGGGTGTGGGTGCCCAGCACCTACAAAAGAGGAACATGTCACTCCAGCAATGGGAAGGACCAGACAAGAGGATCCCTGAGGATCACTGGTCAGCCAAGCCAGCTAAACTGGTGCACTTGAGGGTCAGGGAGAGACCCTGTCTCAAAAACTAAGGTAGGGGATTGGCTAAGAGAGACACCTGAGGTTGACCTCTGGCCAACATGTGCATCTGCATGGATACACCACCACCAATAACACACACACACACACATACATACACTGTGTACAGGGCTCATACATTGGTTCAGTAAGTAAAGACTCTTGTTGTCAAGACTGACAACTTGAGTTGAATCCTGGATTCCACATAATGAAAGGAGAATTGATTCCTGAAAGTTGTCCTCTGACTTACACACATATTCCATGGCATGTATGTGTACACACACACACACACACACACACAGTAAATTTAAAAAATAAAAGCCTAGAGTAGTTTTTTTTTTTTTTTTTTTTTTTTTTTTTGAGACAGGGTCTCACTAAGTAGCCCTGGCTAGCTGGGAGCTCACTACGTACACCAGGCTGGCCTCAAACTCACAGAGATCCATCTGCCTCTGCTTTGTGAGTGCTGGGATTAAAGGTGTGTGTCACCATGCCCAGCTAGAGTAAACTAAATGACAAAAAACAAACCAGGACATGGTGAGTGCATGCCTGCAGTATCAGCACTAGGGAGGCAAGAACACCAGGTAGCCATGGGTCCAGAGCCAGCCTGATCTATATAACAAATATGAGACCAGTCAGAGCTTTACAGGGAGAAGAGAGTCTGCTGAGAAGGACCCAGTTAATCCCTTTGTCCCAGGAACCCTAGCCAAGACTCCAGACATGAGTGCGGTCACCTGGACCACCTGCCCCAGTCAGGTCCCTATGGCTGTAGATGCTGCAGAGACTCTGACAAGACTAGTGACCCTCCCAGTGGGACCCAGCAGACCCGTGGGACACTGAGCAAAGGCAACAGTCCTTAGGTAACCAGAACGTGGGAGCTCAAGGTCACTTGTCACTCGCAGATGCCGAGGTCAATCTTCAAAACCACACTTCACTCAGAGCCCACCATCTGAGAAGACGGCAGACTAAAAACAGTCTTCCAACTCACCTCCCAGCCGGCAGATTCTACGGAGAGAAGCCTGCAGCTAACCATTCTTCCCTCGTCCTCTGGACATCCGGGCTTCGGCACTTCTTGGAAGGCTGTCTAGTTAGTGCCTGCTGGGAACTAACCATGTGCTCCTCTAAAGGCCACTGGGCTTCTGGGAGGAGATAAACTGAAAACAAAGCAGCAGCGTCCAATGGTAGCACACCCACGCTGGCTCTGTTACAATATGGAGCCAAGACAGCTCTGTAATCTGGAACACGACTGCCCTATCACCTCCTTTAAGGCGGTGATTTGTTCTGCACAAGGGTGGTTTGTTCTGCAGCAATAACTGGCCTCTCATTGTCGCCCATGGCTCAGGTGCCTTCATCGAAGCTTCCAGAGCTGACTCCCCGCTGCCACTGGAGTTCGCTAGAAAAGCATTCAAGTCGTCAGTACGTGAGAGGCCAATTTCCTGCCAGTTCTCTTGTCTCCTGGGGCCTGACAACCACACTTGTTTGTGGCTCAGGTCCCAAAGAATTCTGCTTAGAAACCCTTTCTGGTATGGCTGGATCCAGAGCCGCCCAGCAAGATCATTGGAGCTCTCTGATCATTGTGTTCCCTGTAGACAGCCACGGCCCTCAGGGGCTTCCATACCCTGGCCTGGCTGTGTGCAGTGCAGGTGTTTGCGGGGCTGTGGGATACTCTGATCACACTCTGACACTCCCAAGACTGCCAGTAGAGTTTACCTTGAATCAGAGGGTGGAGCTAGCTACTAGCTGACCAGAATTAGCAAGAAAGGTTTTGAAGGACCCGGGATAGAGAGACATGGAAGTTGTAGGAAGAGCGTAGAAAGATTCACGGGCCCGTTTGGATGGAGGAAGGAGAGACACAGGTCACTGGTTGCTTCTCTGATCAATCAGGTTTTCACCTTGATAACTGACTCCCAAATATAAGTAATTGCTTCAGTCGGGTATTCACAGCGGTGGAGAAAGATGTGGAGCTAAAACCCCACAGAGTCACGGTGGCAGCATGGTCACTTGTGGCCTCTAGCCAGGGGACAGACAAGCAGTGATGCCCAATTGAGACCAGCGTAAGAAGAACATGGTTATGGTCATTTCCTTTCTTGCTGTGATCCCCTCCTCAATACCAAGCCTAGGACCCACATTAGCTTGTGCCAATGTGATCCCTGAGTTTACCCTCAGCTTCGCTTTGATGTTTGCATGGTAGCACACTGTTCTTCAATCTGCTGATTTCTTTATATTAGCACAGCCTTTATCTTTACTTGATCTGGGGTTTTGTGGGTTTGTTTGCTTGTTTGTTTGCTGGAGGGCAAGGAGATAGGTCTTTCTAGAGAGCCCAGACTGGTCTAGAACTCACTCTGTATCCCAGGCTAGCCCCAACCTCCTAATCCTCCTGCCTCAGCCTCCTAAGTGTTGAGAATGACAAGTACCCACCCCCTACCCCCGCTTGTTTGCTTGCTTCCTTCTTTCCTTCCTTTCTTTGAAACAGGATGTCATTATCCACCCCAGGCTGGCCTCAAAGCTGTGACCCATCAGCCTCAGCCTTTGCAATGCTGGGATTGCATGCAGACACCACCATACCTGGCTTTATTATTCAAATTGTCGACCTAGCAATTCCATTTGTAGTAACACCATTCCCGATCACACACCCGCATGCATATCTGTGCCGGGATATTTTCTTGCAGCACTATTTATAATGGAGTAAATCTGGAAACATTTATTCAAATGCCAGCCAAAGGTGGAGTGATTGAAGTGAAGCATGACGGGATACAGTCCAAGTGCTAAAAAGAGTGAGAGGCTTCGGGAGACCTGTGCGGGGACCTTGTAAGCAATCCCTCTAAGATATGCTGTGTGAGACGAAGGCCTGGCTGCGGAGAACTGACACATTCTGCCGAGGGACAGAAGAGTCAATGGAGGAAAGATGCTGCCTTCTCTCTGAATCTATAATAACATGCAAATAAGTATGCTCACAGGATTATTTTGGAACCTGACAAATTATTTCCAAAAAACACCCCAGAGAGAAAGCCAATAATAAAAACTAAATAAGGAAGTGGGATGATGGCTCAGTCAGCAAAGTGCTTGCTGCACAGGCAAGGAGCCCTTGTCGGGGTCCTCAGCACCCATGGAAACAGCCAGGCATGGTGGCATACACCTGTCATCACAGCACTAGGGACATAAAGATGAGCAGATCCCCGAAGCCTGTTGGCCAGCCGGTCTAGACAATCTGCTGGCCCCAAGTTCACTGAGAGCCCCTATCCCAAACACAAGGTAGAAAATCAGTTGAGGGAGATGATCACAATGTCAGCCTCTGGCCTCCACACCTGTCTTCACAGGGAAATACAACTGTATACACACCTGCACACTGGAGGTGTAAACACACACACACATACACACACACACACACAAAGGTAGAGAATAATCAAGACGACATCTAATATCAATCTCTGGTCTCCACATGCACATATACATAGGTGTATGCATACACAAACATGTCTACACACAAATAAAGTAATTGTAGAAGAAAACTAAAAACAGTACTGAGGACAGAGAAGAAGGAATAGGGGAAAAGAGGAAGAGGAAGGAAGAATAATTAGGGAAAGATACAGAAAGGTGTGTTGTGGAACAATCTTTGTATACTGTAAATATGGATTACACTCATTGGCTAATAAGAGAGATGGCTGGCCAATAGCTGGTCAGGTAGAGGAAGACAAGGAAGGAGTCTCAGGAGTCACAAGGAGACAGGGAGAGGAGCAAGATGAAAGAAGGTCCTGCCACAGGTAGGAGCGTAGATAAGAACTAAGGGTTAATTTAAAATGTCAGAGCGAGTTAGTAACAAGCCATTGGTCGAGCATCCCCTTATAATTACTAATAAGTCTCTATGTGGTTACTTGGGAGTCAGTGGTCCCAAAAAACAACTCTGCCTACAAAGGTCTGGGGAAAATACTGTTTAAGATAGGGTTTCTCAGTGTAGCCCAGGCTGGCCTTGAATTCTGGATCCTCCTGCCTCAGCTTCCAGAGCCCTAAGGATACAGGCTTGTGCCGCCACATATGTAAAGTGACCATGACGAAATTTCTTGCTGAGTTCAGAATTAAACAGAGATGAGGGGAACAGACAAGAAAGTCTGAAAATGTTCCCGGATACGGAAATCCTTTGAAAACAACGCACGTGGGGCTTACAGAAGGGCAGGGGAGACAGGCTGCCCAGTAGATGGTTGGTCCAGCTGGCTAGTCCTCTGAGAAGACACCCCACCACCACCACCACCACAATCCCACACCAAGACAAGCACCATCTGGAGAGGTAAATTATGCTACACACAGGCAATGAAACACCACACAGAAGCAGACGGGATAAAGAAGAGAGTTAGACCCTTTAACCCATGTAAAGACAAGGATGAGCAGGCCAGAGCATAGGCGACAGGATCGTCTTGGCAATGCTGGGGATGGAATCCAGGGACTCACATGCTATAATAGCTACTTGTCTCACTCCGAGGACAAAATATCCAACAAAAGCAACTTAAGGAAGAATTCATCTTGGCTTACAGTTCCAGGGGGAAACAGTCCGTCATGGTGGGAGCCTGAGGCAGCTGGTCACATTGTGTCCAGTCAGAAAGCAGAGTGAGGAAGACTGGGGTTTGGTTTGCTCTCTAAGACCCCACCCACATTTGGGGTGGATTTCCTGCCTCCGTTTACCTACTCCAGATAATCTGTTGTAGACATGAACCCAAGACCTGTTTCCATGGTGATCCTAAATCCCATCAAGTTGACAATCAAAATTATCCACCATGGGCTGAGGGAATGGCTCAGAGTGCTTGTTGACAGCCTGAGGACCCAAGTCTGAATCCCCAGCACCCACATAAGCAGCTGGGCAGGGGTGGTGGCCCAGCTGCAACTCCAATGGTCAGGTGGCAAAGGTGGGGATTGCCAGAGCAAGCAGCTAACTGGACCAGCCAAGTCGGTGAGCCCCACGATGAGTGATTCTACCTCAGTAGGTAAGTTAGCAACCTCTAGCCTCCACATGCACACAAACACACATGTACACATTACACATACACAGTGAGCACACATTCTAAACAGGTTCGATACCACTGAGACACACCCAGCCCAACATGAAAACTCTTAAATGATGTAGAAGCACCTATGCTTTGATTTGGATATTGGATGTCCCCAAAGGATATGTAAAAGCCGTGATCCTCAGCGTCATGTAACTGGGAGGTGGTCAAAACTTTGAAGAGGTGGGGCCTATTGGGAAGGCTATTAATAGCACATCCTTAAAGGGGGTAGGGAAGCCACAGTCCCTCTTCTCCCGTCTTCACTATCCGGGCATCCGGTGACATCTCTGCCTCCCTCCCAGCATCCCCATGTCCCCATGTTCTGCTTTACTGTGGAACATGAACTGAAAACTGCAAGGCTGTGAGTCGAAAGAGGCCTTAGGGAGCTGCACCCTAAGGTGGCCTAGCACCAGTTATGCAGCCTAGGGTGACCTTCCCGAGTGCACCTTCTAAGTGCTGGAATTTACAAGCATGCACCGCACTATCTAGTTGACACTAGCGCTTTTGTTTTTAAATTGTATCATCATGTACATGCATGTGTGTTCATCACGGCTTATGTGTGGAGGTCTGGAGCTCTCATTCCACCTTGATGTGGGTTTGAGGACTCTAACTCAGGCTGTATGGTTTCGCAGATATGTGACTTTACCCACTGAGCCATCCTGCCGGCCTGATACTAGTATTTTTGAAGAAAAGAGATATCATGTGCTCATATCGGGATCTGCAATTCTAATTTATAGTAACCAAAGTTCCTTTCATTTGATTTTACATCTTTACATCCTATCACACTGAAATGTTTGGCTCCTAACATTAGAATATTTATTTGAATATAGACATATATTGATCCTCAGAATAACCATATTGTGCTATTATTAACATAATTATGAAAAGATTCCTTTGCCATTTCTTTCTGTTTTAGAACACATCCCACTAAAGATACACATTCAACTATTTTTTTCCTCAACAACTGTGAAAGTCACTTAAAAATAAAGTGATCTACTTAAAGCCATTTAAAATAAAACCTTCTGTGTAAGCCACAGTTACATAACTGGGCTGCCTGGCTTCCCTTCGGATTTATGGATTGTGCCCCGATTGGGCTGGCTTGTCACAACACATGACTTCCAACTCCACTGCACAAGGCACATGTCGCTTCACCTGTTTTCCGAGGCTGGGGACAGAACGCTGAGTCCTGCATATATGGGGCAAGGGCTTCATTCCCAAGATGAACTGAACTGGCCCCCGAAAACACGGATTCTTTTGCTATGGTTTTTAAGACAGGATCTTGCTGTGTAGCAGGCTAGTCTTTTGATGAACAGATCCTTCAGTCTCCTGAGTACTGTGACCACAGCCACGTGCCGCCACACCTAGACAGAAAAGGAGACCTAAGGAGCTGGGGAGAAGGTTTTGTTGTTAAAAGTGCTGGCTGCAGCCAGGCAATGGTGGCTTACAGCTTTAATCCCAGCACTTGGAAGGCTGAGGCAGGCGGATCTCTGAGTTCAAGAACAGCCTGATTTACAGGGCGAGTACCAGGGCAACTAGAGCTGTTACACAAGAGAAATCCTACCTTGAAAAAACCAACCAAACAAACAACAAATAAGCAACCCCCACACACACACACCCCAGGGCTTCATTTCTAAAAGCAGAGGCACACACAGGGAAGTTATTACCTGGGTGGAATATAACCAAGCCACAGTGACAATTTAAGTGGCTCTTTTCCTTTTATGGAGATGGAGTCTCAGGCTGGCCTCAAACTCACTATGTATCATGGATGACTCTCCTGCCTCCTCCTCCCAAGTGCTGGGATTATGAAACTACACCACATTTATATTGTGCAAACCCAGGGCTTTGCACATGCTAGGCAAGCATTCTAACGAGCCAAACTCAGCCCCCAAACACTTTAAAAAACAAGACAACAACGGAACATGGTTTACACATACACCCGGATGGCTTAAATTGTTTTTTCCACATAGCATTTCAAACAGACTCAAAACAGATGACAAGCAGAGCTTTCCATACAAGAGCTCACCCTGGAGCTAAGGGCCAAGTTTGATTGCGAGCTATCTCCACTTAAGGTTTTGTCACACTAGGCTCTCCCTTGCCAGCCAGCAGGCTCTACTTTCTGGAGCCACATACAAGAATCCCACAGGAAGTAGAGAGCAAAAGGGACAGGCTGGGAACTGAGCCTTCGGAAGAAAAGCAGCAGCTTGACCGCAGAAACGTTTGTACTTTTTCCTCCTGACAGGGTCTTGTATGGCCTCGTATTCTAGTCTCCTAGATAAACCCTCCTGTAGCTGAGGCTGTCCTTGATCTCTTACCTTCCTGGGCCTCCATTCCCCAATTGTGGGATTACAGGCTTGGGTCATCACGCCTACTTGAAATTCTCCTTGAAGAATCTTCTGCCTCAGCGCCAAAACACTGCCTGTCCCAGAATGCACCTCTGCTCCCCATCTCCTCACCCAGTGCCTAGGGCAGCTCTTTCAAACTTGGCACTTTTCCAAATTGTAGATGGTGGTGGTGCCAGCCGCCGACCCCCCCCCTCCCCCGCGCGCAGCACTGAGGTTGGATGGGGAGGATCCAGGGTCTGAAGCCAGCCTGGGCTGTAGCAAGACCCTGACACATGACAAGGCGGGGTGAATGTGGCAGGCTCCCCTGGGAGTCTCTGGGGTCCGAGTAGGCATCATCTCAGGTTCAGAGTACACCATGCCTTTTTAAATAAATCTGGTCCTTTCCAAAATCAGCCCTCAGTTCAGAGAGCCTACACCACACTTTTGCAACCGTGCCATTGTAGCTCCCCCAGAAAGCCACCAGGTGGCACCAGAGGACCTGCTGGCTCACTAGCCTATCCCCACACTGAGGGGAGCTAGGATTGACTGAGGGGTAATTCCTAACTTTCCAGTGTAGCTCAATACTGTAACCTCCCTACTTTGGGGGCCAGAACATGGGAAAGGATGTCAAGAACAGGAAGCAAGTCTTTGCCAACACTCTGATCAACTACATCCCGAAAGACACCCACATGACCAACAGGCAAGAGTAAAAATGTCAACTCCATCGACCGGCAGGGAAACACAAATCAAAACCGCTAGTTTGATTTCCATAAAAAACAAAAACAAAAGACTAAGAAATAAGAATTGGTGAGGATATAGAACCAGAGCCTGGGCCTTCCGGTGGGATGTAGAGACAGCTGCTCTGCAAACAGCTTCCTCAGACTTGAAGTCCAACACCCACCAGCAGCCTTGAGTATTCCTAACAGCTGAGCAGAGGTGACCTCCATGCCCAGCACACTGACAGAGCACGGTACAGTCGGGTGTGGTGACACCACATATCTATCTATAATCCTGCATTCTGGAAGCAGAGGCAGGAGGATTGCTACAAACTCGAGGCCAGTCAGCCAGGTCTACATAGTGAGTTCTAAGCCAGCCAATGACTGCCAGACCACTCAAGAAAAAAAGAAAAAGAAAGAAGGAAAGGAAGGGAGGGAGATGTGAGACAATACAGACAGCTCAAGATGCCTTGCCGCCTGTGATATCACAAACCCGAGGTCATGATGGCATCATGCTAGGTCAAACAGACCACTTACAAGATAAGCACCACATGATCTACATTATTTGTACAGGGTACCTAGAACAGTCAAGACCCACAAGACCCTTCCTCCTCCTCTCACTGACACGCGGGCTTACTTGGCGAACCTTTGCCGATGTCTCCTGGGTCGGGGGAAGGGGCAAGTTACATCCCCTCGTATGTTTAACCACTTCCCACCTGGCTGCCTGCTGTGACAAATTATCAGCAGGAGAGGGGACAGAACAAGATGCTTCTTCTTTTGAAGCTCTGAAGGCCAAGGTCCTAGCACCCTCTGAACTGCATGAGACACAGGGAAATGTCACTGCTTAGAAGGGAACCAGCTAGGGCTTAAAGCCCATAGTATACATGTTCTGGTACCAGGTAGGATTCCCTAAGTGCCATATGGAGGCCAAAAGGTCATGGCATGTGTCACAGGGGAGAAAACTAGAGAGCTCATGGCTTAGCCCCTTAGCCCATCCCTTCCCTCAGCTCCTAATCTTCTCCCATGTTCATCAACACCTAAAACCCAAGCAATCCAGCTTACTGAGTTTCACAGTGTGAAGTCCCAGGTTCATCTGTCCAGAACCCTTCACCATTCACCTTGTGACCTTGCTGCTCAGGCTGTCTGAACTGCAGACTGAAGGAAGAAGACTGAGATGGCCCCTGCTTAGCCCATCTCTAGCCCTGGATGGTGCTGGGAAGGCTGGTCCAGACTCCTGCCATCCTGCCAAGCTCAGCCGATGACTCAATAGGAAATGCCTTAGGAACTCATGGGTCGGACACCAGGGTCCCCCACACACCCAGTCCCTTCTGGCCTGCAGTTTCTCAGTCCCTGAAGACTGGAGATAGATTACTCAGAGCGAAATGAGGCAGTAAGTAGGTTGTGTGGTGCGCACATCACCTAAGTGCGCTCAAAATCCCTGGGATCCAGACATCCGGATTCTGATTCTGCGCTGCCATTAGCAGCTCTGGCTGGGGCTACCAGGCTCAGTTCTTGAGTGTGTCCATTCAGGACATGCACCAGGCAGAGGATGGGGGTGGGTGGGGTCTTTCCACCCTGAGACTCAGGATGACCACTTCCACGATTTCAATACCATCTTTTGAACATTCTAGGCAGTCACAGAACTGCCACACGTGCAGAAGAATACACACTACACCAATAACTACAGAGCGTTTTTTTAGAAAACAGAGGCTTTCACGTGCCGAGAGAAACACCTTGTGCCCGTCCACTTCCAGCCTCCAGCCGTCTTCCCACACTGCCGAGGAAAGCAGTACCATAGCTTGCCTGCGGTTCTCATGCCAGAGGCCACTCTGTCCTTCACTGAGGGAGATCACCTGCTGTCCTCTGCTGTGCTCCCAGGAGAAATCCAGTCAGTGGCCAAACAGAGCTGGTGGACTCAGGCAGTGAAGCGGGCACTGTCCTTGTCCCAGATACTGCCTACGTCCTGCGTGAAGCACACAGCCATCTTGGAGACCCTCCGCTAGGCCTGTTCACCAGCTCCACTTCCACTGGCCCCCGAGCCCCTCCCAGAAGTCTCTGAGGCACGTGAGGCCTGTTTAGGCAGGCGAATGGGAACGTAGGTGTTGGAGGCACAATGCTCCTTGAGGTACTCGCCCCCCTTTTCTTCATAGTCCTTCCTGGTGACCCAGGCTCCACTGTCTTCCAGGTGATCCAAGGCCCAGTCTCGGGCACCATACCAGGCATCCAGCACTGGGTTCGAGGCAAGCTGAACCTGGAACAAGAAGCAGAGGCACTCTGAAAAAAGGCATCTCCTACCAGAGCTCTAGGCCCAGGGAAGAAGGTCCTGCAGCTCAGCCACACCCCATTCCCACATCATCAGAAACATCAGAAGGGCCCGGGTAGTGCCTCCAGTGTGTGGAACAGCCTCTGCATCCTCCAAACAAAATTAAGCCTCTCAGAAAGAGCACACAGTTACACAGGCACCAACTCACAGGTCTAGCTTCTCGACCAAGGCCCCTGCTCTGTGATGCTGATAATCACAAACTGTCGCAAGGAGAGGGGTGACCTGGAAGGTGCAGGGTAGCACTGACCCGTGGCAACAAGAGAACTTGCGAGAAACTACAACAGAGCAGAGTGACCAGGCACTCTCTGATACTGCCAATGTCCCAGGCAGACAAGGCTGGAGCCAACAGCCACCAGAGTCCCCTCAACTAGCCCCACCCGGTCAGTCACGGTAAAGCCCTTGCTCTGAACAGGTCTCCTATTTTGGAGTCTTTATCTCAATTCCCACCCCACTTCCTCTGCCAACCATAGTTCTCAAGCTTGACTGGTGGATTTGGAATTTCTGGAAATGAAGCACAGGCCACACACAGCAGCAGAGGTGGGCACAGGCTGTGGGCAACAGGGGCAGCACGGCTGCAAGCCTGAGTCTCAGCAGAGCGGCACAACTGGGAGATGAAGGATGATGAACTTGGTGCCAACCTGGGCAAAAAAGCAAGACCCAATCTCAAAAAAGAGAGACGGAAGAAGAGGAGGGGAGGAGAAGGAAGAAAAAGAAAAAAACCAAAGGTAAATGAAAGCTTGGGCATGAGACTACCCAGGCTGCCACACAGAAAGACCTGTGCACAGGAGACTTGCTATCTGGTAAGATAAGAGCCCTGCTCTGGTGAGTACAGGCCTGGCACTCTGCCTGACACAGTGTTCAGTAAGTGGCAGCTACTGTGACTATAAAAACTGCAGTGCCACCAGTGGTCCACAAGAGTGCCACAAAGCTATGAAAACAATGGCTCAAACTGATAAACTGTCACAATAATCTCAAAGTGGAAAAAAGCCACAAAACAAGCTATCACTAATCTTTCTGTTTGCTTAAAATTATAAACATGACAAGAATATGTCCTGAAAAGACACATGAATAATACTGGTCACAAACACTACTGAGTCCACAATTTGATTTTGTTAAATATTTATCGCATGTGTGTCTGTGTACCATGTACATATCTGGTACTCATGGAGGCCGGAAGAGGCACTGGATCCCCAGAAACCTGACCTACAGACAGTGGTGAGCTGCCACGTGGGTGCTGGGACCCAAACCCAGGTCCTCTGCAAGAGCAGAAAGTGCTCTTAGCCACTGACACATCTCTCCACCCCTACAACCTATTTTCTTTCTTTGTTTTTTTGAGACAGGGTTTCTTTGTGTAATAGCTCTGGTTGTCCTGGAACTCACTCTGTAGACCAGGCTGGCCTCAAACTCACAGAGACCCATATCACTCTGCCTCCCAAGGCCTCTATTCTTTATTTTTATTTTGGCTCATTTAAACTGTCTGCTACTTAGCAATGCTTTAAAATGACTGAAAGAAACATGACTGGGATGTGGCTGACTGGCAGCGTGCCTACACAGCAGGTACGTGGCTCTGGGCTCCGCTACCAGCACCACAAAAATAACAACTATCATAAAAACAAGCAAAAGAAAAATAAGTACTATTTGTCCTGTTTGTGAAAAATCTTTCTCTTTCTCCCTCCCTGCTCTCTCTTAGCTTTTTGAGATTGAGCCTATGCAATCTAGGCTGACTTGAACTCACTGGTTATGCATACAGGCTGACCTCACACTATCTTCCTAAAATGTAAATTAATCACATGATTCCCTAGCTCAGCCTCCTTCCTGTTCCCCCATGACCTCAAATAACAGCTATCCAGAGAAGAGTCAACCAAGCACACTCCTGGTACTCCAGAAGAACCAGACCCTCCCTGTCTGGAGATTAGTGAACTATCAGACAGCGTGTGCCTCCCTGGGAGAACTTAGGATGCTTTTGCTGTGGTTGGTGAGAATCTTCCTACGCTGAGGATGCTCTTCCAACTTCAGTGTATGCTCAATCCTGTCGACAAAATGGAAGACCAGAATGACACACAAGCAGGACTTCCATCCCAAATCAACAGACTGTGGCTTAAAGACAAGGCCGGTCGCTGACCCTCTGTAGTGGGTGACAGACTGCAGAATCCCGGTCACCACTCATCACCAGCCAGCGGCTGGACGAAATCACAAACAGTGGGCAGGAGACGACACAGAGCAGCATAGGTACCTGGAAGGAGGACTGGAAGGGCCTCATCTCTAGCAGCTCCTTCTCTATTCTGGCCTTCATGCCTGGATACATCACATTCCCACCAGTGAGGAAAACGTTCTGGACCAGGGTATCCTGAACAGCCTTCGGGTACCTAGGAGACACAGAAAGGATGCTCCACCTTGGCTGCTGAAACACACTGTAGACAGGCCAGGAAAGGTAAGTTCTTGGTAGAGCAGTCAACTTATCAGTGTCTGAGTGACAATTAAAAGATAAACCAGTATTCTGCTCTTCGTTCACAGCTCCACAAGGTTTTTGCTTTTGTAACACTTTTTTTTTTTTTAACCCGAGGATCCTTTTATTAAAGTTGGGAGGTGGGGGAAGAAAACCCACAGGGCAGGAAAGCTGTAAATCTCAGCAGCTGCCTGGAGAAGGGAGAGAGAGGAGAGGAAGTGATGGAGGTGGGTCTTGTAATAATAAAGAAACTGCCTCGGCCCTCATAGGACAGAAAATTAGGTAGGCGGAGTAGACAGAAGAGAATTCTGGGAAAAGGAAGGTTAGTGGAGGAGTCGCCATGATTCTCCCGCTCCAGACAGATGCAGGTTAAGATCCTCCCTGGTAAGCCAGCTAGTGGGCTACACAGAATATTAGAAATGGGTTAGAACAATATGTAAGAGCCAATAAGAAACTGGACCTAGCCGGGCCAGGCAGTGTTTGAAAGAATACAGTTTCCGTGTAATTATTTCGGGCATAAGCTAGCCATGCGGGCGGCCGGGTGCCGGGGACGCAGCCCCGCCGCTCCTATTTCAACAAGGAAGAAGTCATGCCTGCCAAGAGAGTCAGCTGGAGAAAGCCAGGACAGTCTTCAGAGAACAGTGAGAAAGCCCAAGGACCAGGGCAGTTGTGCTTAGGATCACAATAACCTCTGCTCCAACCTACCGTAACCAAAGAAACCAGAGTGCAACAAACCACACACTCCACTCGCCCAATCGGAGTGAAGAACAGTCGCTGTGGGAACCACCTGCACGAGTGGCAGGCACATTCATATAGAAATGTAAGCGCTATATAAACACGTGCCTACAAGAGGAAGAGCAGTCTTTCATAAGCACTGCAGTATTTGGAGAATGATCTATAAATCACTGGTCTTGCTGGGTGTGGTAGAACACATCATTCCCAGCATCAGGGAAGCAGAGGTAGGCAGATCTCTGAGTTTGAGGCCAGCCTGGTCTACAGAGTGAGTTCCAGGACTGCCAGGGCTACACAGAGAAACCCTGTCTTGAAAAAACAGAAATGGAAAAGAAAACAAAACAAAACACTAGTCTTGGGGCTGAAGAGATGGCTCAGTGGTTAAGAGTCCATACCACATGCACACTGGTTGTTCAGAGACCAGGGTTCAATTCCTAGCACTTACATGACAGATTACAACTATATGTAGCTCCAGTTCCAGGGGATCCAATGCCACACACATACATACACATCTAAGAGTACACACTGCTTTTGCAGGGGACTCAAGAGGTCCCTATACTCATGTATACATCTCCCCCCATAATTTAAAAATTAAATTAAATTAAAAAAAATCACTAGTCTTGCTGGGTATGGTAGTATACACTTATGATCCCAGCTACTCTGAAAATTTCAAGGTCACTGAGTACATAAAGAGCCCCTATCTCAACGAATACATAAACAGTCACTGGTTTTTAGCAATGTCAAGTTTCACATGAAAGCCAGGGTGCACTGTTGCTCAGACTCAAAGGTTAAGTTTGCAGAGCTCACAAACGGAGGGAGCTCAGACCTCTTCTCCCTGCAGGCCCGGATCAGAGCAGACTACCTAAGTAGAGCCAGCGATGGAGAGAGCTACAGATCTTCCCACGCCCATCAGTCACCTTTCCCAGGCAAAACCCAGGAAGAGGTGCGGGTGATGATAGGGTGGTCCCCCACTCACCTGTCCAGGACATAATGAAGGGTCTCTGCAATCCCCGCCTGCTCTTCTCCTATGAGAGAAGGCTGGAAAATGATCTCCGGAGCACGAATCCTTTCTGTCCCAACGAAGAGCTGATGATACGCTGCCAAGTTAAACACGGGCTTCAAACCCAAGGTTTAAGAGATGATTTTAGGCCATAATGACAATCCCTCAGCTATCAGTTTTCTCAGATTACTTCTCCAGCCCAGCTTCCCAGTCCAGGTCAGAACCACCCCACCTCAGCTCTCTTCACTTCAAGACCCTGCCTTCCACCTTTGCTCAACCCCAGAATGACAAATCCCTACACACTGCTGTGCCCAAGCTGCAGAAGGGACTCTGGAGAGGAATGGTGAAGATGCCCAGATGGGGAGACCTTGTCTCCACCCATCCTGGTCCAGCACCTCCTCCCACCGAAGGCTCAGGTACGGTCAGTTTATCTTGCTGCCATCATGACAAGAGGCACAGATCCCAGCAGGGATGATGACATTGGCTAAAATGTAAAGGAAACCACTGAGAGCCAGTCTGCAGGTCTGGAGACCTCAGTCACTAGACAGATACCTCTGCTATCAGTTGCTCACATTCAGGGGGGCCCTGGCACCCCCAACAACCACCAGGGAAAGCCTCTGGCTGACATTGGGAGTACTGGTGCCCTTGCTGAAGCACAACTGGGGCTTTCAAGGCTCCCGGAAGCAGACTGGGCCGGTCACTTATGTCAACAACTTCACAATGCACATGTGGTAGCAGTTATCAAACCTGGACCGTGGTGACTGGCTTCTCCACTTCGGGCGCCTCCTCTGAGAACAAGGGCTCGAAATCATTGATACTCTCCACATCTTCCAGGGAGGGCTCCAGCTGTTCCAGGTCAGGGGTCTGCGGACAGAACACAGCAGGAATCAAATAGTGGAGAAACTGTCGCCAACAAATCTCAGCTCTGACTCTATCCTGAAAATGAATGGGGTCTCAGCCAGCGTTCCAAACACCTGTCTGAAAACTAAATACTCTTCAGAACAGTTCACACTGGAGGTGGGTGGGGATGACGGGTTAACAAAAGGCTAAATGACGACCAGCAGGATGGCTCAAAGTGTAAGAGAGCTTGCCACTAAACTGACAACCTGAGCTTCAATCCCTGAAACCTACAAGGGGGAAGGAGAGAATTAACTCTCAAAAACTGTCCTCTGACCTTCACGTTTGTGTGCTACAGTACGCGTGCACACATACGCACATGACCACACAACTTAAAAACAAAAAGGTCAGGTGTGTTAATCCCATCACTTGGGAAATAGAGGCAAGCGGAGTTTGAGGCCAGCCTGGTCTACAGAGCGAATCCCAGGACAGCCAGAGCTGCAGCGTGCGAGCCTAAGAAAAAGCGAGCGTGAGCGAGAGCGAGAGCGAGAGCGAGAGAGAGAGAGAAAGAGAGAGAGAGAGAGAGAGAGAGAGAGAGAGAGAGAAGAATTAAGAAGTCCAAAGTCTAGTCCGCATAGCATTTTCATGAGATAATCCAGCATTATCCATCAATCAATGAATTGATCTGTGGGAAGAAGACATGAGAGGATGCTGGTGGGAACTCCAGCTGGAGATATAGGCGATTAAGAGTCACCCAATGTTGATAGTGAACACTGAACTCAGGTCCTCTGAAAGAGCAGGTAGCTCTTAGCAGCTGAACCATCTCTCTAGCCCCTCCATGGTACTTTACTTTTTTCTTCTTCCTTTCTCCTTTTTTTTTTTTTTTTTAGTTTTTCGAGACAGTTTCCAGTAGCTACAGAGCCAGTCCTGGAAATCATTCTGTAGATCAGACTGGCCTAAACTCACAGAGATCTGCCTGCCTCTGCCTCTGCTCCTAAGTGCTGGGATTAAAGGTATGCACCACCACTGCCTAGCTTTCCACTGTACTTTTTGACAGCCTCTTCCAGAACCTGATGCTCCCTGGTCAGTGAGCTCTGGGGATCCTCCTATCTTTGCCACCCTAGGGCTAGGATTACAGGCACACTCCATCACGCCCAGTCTGAGTACTGGGGATCTAAACTCATTCTTCATACCTGAGGGATCAATGCCATCTTCCCAGGCTCCTAAAACAAGCTTTGGAAACATGTCTGAAACCTCCTCAAGTCTACAGAGACCTGCTGTACGGCCCCAGAGCAAGACAAGATACAGAAGTACTGAGATGAGACGGGGGGATGTTGAAATTACAGCATATAGCTAACTATCTGCAGGTGAGAAACAAAGGGAAGCAGGGTCCCCAACTGCCTGGGATCCCATTTCAGCTGCTTGTTTTTTCTTCGGATTCAAAATCCATTGCCTGCATCTGACCCTGTGATACTTTCCAGTCTAAGTACAAAGCTCATGGATGAATGCACACCAGATGATATGGTTTTGAGTTCCGGAAAGCCAGCTCTCATCTGAACATAGCATGCAGCCTGGAAGAGCAAATGAAAATGCCCAGTAGTTCAGTGGAAGTTGGTCTGGGGTGCTTTTACTTCCCCAGTGCTGGGACTCTTAAGTGTGTACTGCTACCATGTACCTCATGGTCATTTGTAACAACATATAGGTTCAAGGCCAGCACAGGCTGCTACGTGAAATCCTGTCTCAAAAAGAGAAAGTGGAAGGCTGCAAAGATGGCTCAGGGTGTAAAGGCACTTGTTGTCCAGCCTAAGGACCCAAGGAGAGTCCCTCCCCAGGCCCCAGTCACCTCTGGCTTGCTGTCCACCACGTCCACCTCGAGGCTGGCTTCTGCTTGAAGGATTTTCTGCTTAGCCTGCTCCACTACCAAGGTGAGCTTCTGTATGTAGGACTGCAGCTCTTCTGGGGAGTCCATGTTCAGCTCTATCAGAGCTTTGTGGAACTGGTCCATCTGGCCATCCTCTAGGAGCTCCTGAAACCAGAGCGGGCGCAGTCATCAACTTGGACAAAGTAGCTCAGAAGCCAGGAGAGAGGTGTGGGGTGAGGAGAGAGGGAGAGAGGGAGGGAGGGAGGGAGGGAGGGAGGGAGGGAGGGAGAGAGAGAGAGAGAGAGAGAGAGAGAGAGCGAGAGTGTGAGTGTTCTGGGGCTACCAGCCCCCCCAGAACCACCTCTCCGGCTCCCAGCCCAGGCTCACGTCTGCCCTCATCTCCGACTGTCTGGACTAGTTAGCACTGCATCCTGGTTTCAGCACCATCTAGTAAGTGAAACCTAATCTACGGTGAGAGAATCACAGACGCGGCCATCTCTGAGGGGGAAGGAGTCACTGAAGAGATGACAGTAATACTGCTCCTTGACCTGAGAGCTGGAACATGCACAGTGTCACTTTGTGAAACTCACTGAGACGCCCGCCCTAAGACTAAACAGAGCTGGAGGCTGCGGCTCTGCACAGACCACCTGCTTTATGCATGTAAATTATCTCGATGATTCTGGTCTCTGGGCTCCAGTTCCAATGCACATTATGGCCAAGGAAACCAGAGAGGAAGAGAACATTCCAGAAGCACCTTAGAGAGCAAGGCCAGGGCAGAGCCCTGCTGCCATCACCTGCACATACAGCAGCCGCTCCAGCCGCTCCTGGTCCTGCTGCAGCTTCTCCTCCCGACGCCGGGCATTGAGCTCTTGCAGCCATCGCAGCTGCTGCTGCCGCCGCTCCTGCTTCTCCTCAGCCGTCAGCGTGCTGCCCAGGAGCTTGCTAGAGAACGGGAGCTGCATCTTGTGGACATTGTTCTCATAGTAATCAGGACACCGCCACTTCTGCAATTCTTCAAAGAAATGGTTTGGGGACTTTAGAGGGTCAAAGCCCTGTTAGCAGCAAATCGGAAAGTCGAGGCCAAGCACAAGTGACAGTAACACTCAGAACCTCTGACTCCACGGAAACACCAAACGCAGCCGTACAACCCGGGCACACACACACCACTCTGAGGGGCTCCAGACAGAAATCACACAGGAAGGAAGCTGCAACAGCCAGAGTTTAAGTAAATCTGTTAAACACACGAGGCTAACTGCCTCATGAATCACTTAACATGAACTAAAAATAATAAAAACACTACTGTCTGCTGGGCTCTCAGTGGTCACAAGTTCAGCACGTGAGACACTTTGGCATAAAACATAAAGTCTGCTGCTAACATTGCTTCCCTGAAGTGATCAATAGAGTCTACAAAGATGAGAAAAAGTTACACTCCTAGACTCTAGAGAAAAAAAAAATAAACTGCTAGACTCAAAAAGGGAC
Source organism: Alexandromys fortis (assembly GCF_014885135.2). NCBI lineage: Eukaryota > Metazoa > Chordata > Mammalia > Rodentia > Cricetidae > Alexandromys > Alexandromys fortis. The sequence continues at coordinate 8,778,030 of NW_026067952.1, forward strand.
ACCAATAATGATAAAAGGTCAAGGGACAAGAAGACATAACAATGTTAAGTATGCAGCTAACAAGACAAAGCCAGATAACAAACAGCACACACTGACAGATGGGGGCTGGGAACAGAGCTCAGAAATAGAGTGCTTGCCTAGCACTGTAACGTCTGGACCTCAGTTTAAAAACAAAAACAATAAAACAATGGGCAGAACTGACAGGAGAAATAGGGATACCCATGATCACACCCACTGACAGCAGGACACTCTTCCTAATTATCAACAGCACTAGCAGAAGGAACGGGGTGTCAAGGCTATCACAGTGTTGACCACCATCACCATCAGAGACCTGAACCCTACCCATGCAGCACAGGAAATGCCCTCAAATAGGACTACATGCCGGGTCACACAATAAACAAGCTCAGCTGACATCAAATAACGCGCTTTCACCACAGTGGAATTAAACCAAAGATAAATCACAGAAAGGTGTCTCACAAATACTTCTAAACAATCACTTAAAGAAACAGTCTTGAAGAAATTAGAAAATATTAAACTCAATAAAAATAAAAATCTATCAACATTCATAGGATGCAGTCACAGCAGCAGTGCCGAAGAGGGGAATTCACAGAATTACATGCTATTAAATTTATTTTATGTTATGTGCAGGAATGATTTTTGCCTGCATATGTCTGTGCGCCACATGCATGCAATGTTCATGGGAGCCACAAGAGGGCATCAGATCCCCTGGATCTGGAGTGACAGGGTTGTGAGTTAGGATTACATAGTTTCTTAGTGAGACCCTGTCTCATAAATAAAAGAAAAAAAAAATTTTAAAAAGCTACTCTAATATCAAAGTATAGGAAGGAAAGGGAACCCACAACTTTCTTTCTACGTCTAGCTCCCCAACTTCTTTGTGACTCATTAACCAAAGGTGTTCTGAAGACACAGCTTGTAACCACCACTCAGCTACCCTAATCACCGTTTAAAACAAACCTTGCTGAGGCAGGAGAGTCATGAGTTTGATGTCAAGATGGGCCTGCAAAGGGAGACTGTCCAAAAAACAAAATATTTTAAAAAAAGAAAGAGAAAAAAAGGCAGATGATAAATTTTATATTCTATGGTTTCTACCACAATTAGGGTTGGACTGTTATTTTCTTTGCTGAATTTTCTGTGTACTTGTGAGTGGTTGGTTTTTATCTCTGCCTATTTGTGTGTTAAGGACACTGTGCACATGTCTGATCCCCATGGAGACCAGCAGATGCCTGGAACCGGAATTGGGTATGGTAGTGAGCCACTATGTGCTCCAAAGTGAACCCAGGTCCTCTGCAGGAGCCAGTGCTCTGAGCCAGCTCTCTACCCTCCAGGTTTGCTCCTTCTGAGACAAGGTCTCATACAGTCTGTGCTGGCCTCAAACTCACGGTGAGGCAAAGATGACCTTGTATATCTGATCCTCCAATCCCACCTCTACCTTCAAGTCTGCTCATGTCTGATTCATTCTAAGCTAGGGATGGAATCCAGGACAGCAAGTACTCTCTACCACTGAGCCACATCCCCACCCTCAATCTTTTTAACATTCGTGTATATGTGAAGCGTACACGTGAGGTCAGAGGACAGCTTGCTATAGTTGGTTTCCCTCTTTCCACTTCATGGGTTCTAGAAGCAAGCACATTTACCCAATGAGCATCTTCAAAGATAATGACATCTGGGTGCAGGCAGTACTCTTGCTAGTTTCTATCACTCTGTCCTTAGAGTAGACCAAATAAGCTTTCTGATTAAAGCATAAAAATCAAATAAAGGCATTATACTATTTTTGCCTTCCCAAAGCTCAGCAGTGGTGGGCTGAAGGCCAGTACCTTTCATGACTACAAGAAAGCCCAGTCACACACTGTGGGAAAGTGTCTTAATAGAGCTACTAACCATAGTTCTTGAGTTTTATCAGAATCATTTACATTTGTAAGAAAAACATTATTTATCACATCTGTACAATAAGCAATATAGCCACCAAAAGAACATCAAAGTAAATACAATGAGACGTTCAGGATACTTAGAGGCCAAGGCAAGAACAGGAAGCTACACTCGAGCAGTGGCTAGCCTGGACTATGTAAGGAGACTGCCTCAAAAATAAAAGCTAAAGATCTGTTGAAACCCGAGAGCTATTCTGACATCACTCTAAGGACGTTAGCTAAAGCAATTTCAATTTATCTCAAACCTTTTTTTGTTTTGTAGAGACAAGGTTTCTCCTCTGTGTAGTACTGGCTGTCCTGGAACTCACTCTGTACACCAGGCTGGCTTTGAACTCAGAAATTCGACTGCCTCTGCCTCCTGAGTGCTGGGGTTAAAGGCGTGCACTACCATGCCCAGCTGGTCTCAAACTTTTTAAGCTGGCACACTGTCCTCCCTCTCTCAAAAATGAGAACTTTTAAAACAAGCTGCAAGCTATACCGGAGGCACATTATAAAGCTACAGTGTGTGAAGGGAACCTGTTCATGGCAATTAGTTCACTGGCTAATCTCACAGTGAACAGCAAAAGGGGAGAAGGGTGCTGGGCAAGCAAGGGCCACACTGGTAACAACGCGAAGAACCCTCAAAGGTCAACAGAGCTGGGAAACTGGAGCAAGGTCCCCTGCATCACCTGCCCCGTAGTCCTCAGCAATGTAGCTATGCTCCTGTAGGATCTCCTCCATGCGGCTGAGCGTGATGGCTGCCAGGTGCCCCGGGTACTTCAGCTGGAGGAGCCGCTGCAGGTAGCCGGCCGCCTGACTTCCTCCGAGATTGATGCGCTTGCAGTTTTTGGCATCCAGTCTACACCAAAGTAGGAAAGAACAACACTGAAAGTCTGTGCAGCTATAAAAGACAAAATGTGGAACATCTTGGGGAAAGCAGGGGAACTGAATGCAAACCAAGAGGCAGAATAGTGGAGGCTGGGGCACCTAAAGCCCACATCAGCAAGAGTCCCTTGGTACATTACCAACGGCCAGAACTCCTACTGCACACCCAGACACATGGGCCTTTAACTTCTGACCAGTCTCATGGTGGCTTACGCCTTTAATCCCAGCATTTGGGAGGCGGAGGCAGGCAGATGTCTTGTAAATTCTAAGCCAGCCTAGTCTACATAGTGAGATACAGGACAGGACAGCCAGGGCTATACAGAGACCCTGTCTCAGGGGAAAAAAAAAAAAAAAAAAGACAGTTCAACAGAATAAACACACATTCCAAAGCAAGATATTGATAGTGGCTCAGCCTGGACCTCTGGGAGGTGGGTGATCCTAGAGTCAAGTAGCCTAGAAGTAACGGAAATGGTCAAGCATGCCAGTTCCAAGGGCATTTTATTAGATGTGTAAGCACATGAAGGGGCATGAGTCTCACTTTAGCAGGGCTGCAAATCCAAGCATCCAGCTCTGGAGCCTGAGCCTGTTGCCTGTGGTACACACCTCTTTACATGGGAAACCTTTAGGGTCACAATGGTAGCCTCATCTCACAAGAGAAAATAAGACTAAACTCTGAGACAGGAACAGATTAGAACTACCTGCCTTTTATTCAGCTCTGAAAATTTCCATAACTGGCTAGAATGGGTTAGACAATATAAACAAAATTAAAGGTATGGGCAATATGAATTAAAGAGTTTACAATGCAAAAATTCTTAACTAAAAAATGACTCCAGAAGCTGGGCGTGGTGGTGCACACCTTTAATCCCACCTATAATCCCAGCAAAAGAAGCAGGTGGAGTTTTGTGAGTTCAAGGCCAGTCTGGTCTACAAAGCAAGTTCCTGGACAGCCTGTCTTGAAAAACAAAAAATTACTCCAGAATACCAAAATGGTCTAAACTAAATCTATTCAAGAGACAGTGAGATTGCTCTGTTGGTAAAGGTGCTTGCTGTAAAGGCTGAGGACTTTGAGTTCAAACCCTGGGACCCACCTACCTCTGCCTCCCCAGTGTGAGGATTAAAGGCGTGTGCCACTACTGCCAGGTTAAAGAGAGAAATAAATATATTCAAATAACGTAGTACTCAAAACACGTTTACTGCTCAAAAAAAAACAGAAATAAAAAAGTTTACTGAATGTCTACTATGGGTAGATACTGTGCTATTTCCCATAAATAAGAATTATAAAATTATATAACTGTCAGTTAGACACTTGAACTCTATCAAGGAGGCCCCGAAGGACAGGTAAAATAGGTAAATACCGTAGGAAGCCACACACTGATGTAGCCAAGTCCAGTTCAGTTCATCATCTAGCGCTTGCCAGACATTCCCAATAGGTACCTTTCCATTCCAGTTTTCCAGTAGGTCCTCAATCAAGGCTTCTTAAATGCCACAAGTGCAACTCACCTTCCTTCCAAGACAGGTAAAATGTGTGTACACTGGTAGCCGGATGAAATGATGAGGCCGTTGGAAAGAGCATTCTTGGGCATGTTGTGGTAGAAGCTGAAGAGGCTGTCTATCCCATAGGCAACCTTGGGGATCCTGTAGCACTCAAATAGGAGCTCCGACATCATTTGGCGTGAATAGAGCGGGTTGCACACGGCCTCTGTCAAAACTATGGGATGATCAACGCAGCCCTACTTTGAAAGAGAAGCACAAACAGATGAATGACGGCAGAACATGCATGAAATACAAAAATAATCCAAATCCAAGTTGCAAGGTTTAATTTGTTTTATAGCTCTAATTAAAAACTTAATGGGGGCTGGAGAGATTGGTAGCATTGAACCCAAGTTTCCCAGCCACTCTGAACCACCTAACTCCAGCTGCAGACGGTCCCAGACCTAAGGCTGGTACACAACATAGTGGCACATACAATTTTGAAATAGTTTGAAATAAACCTTCAAAAAGGTGATCAAAACCAATTATAAGGCACACATTTCAGTTTTGGAAAGCATTAACGTATTGTCAATTTAAGCTTATTGTTTGTTTGGGATTTCTTTGTTCTCTGAGATAGGGTGTTTTGGTGTAATAGTTCTGGCTGTCCTCGAGCTCACAGCGATCTGCCTGCCCCTGCTTCCGGAGTGCTAACATTAAAGGTGTATGACACCATTCCCCGCTCAATTCAAGCTTATTAGGCCACACTGTTAATAATCACGTGAGCTCTATCTTCAAGTGTACCCTTACACCTTTAACTCCTAGCACAGGGCAGACGCACGGGAAGCTTTACTACTAGACTGCCTGGAGTGACGTCCCGCCCAGCCCGCCCTCACCTGCGAGGAGACGCCCAGATGCTGGAAGCTGTAGTCAAGCAGCAGTTCCTGCAGCTCCAGGTTGACCGGCACGTTGCGGTCGAAAGGAGAGCGCAGCATCCAACGCAGCGGCTCCAAGCTGCCCAGCGCGTTGCCCACTTGCGGCCCCGGCCCGCCGCGCGCCCCGCCACGGCCGCGCGCGCACACGGCGCGGAACTGCAGGCGCGGCTCGGGGCCCGGATCCGGCCCGGGGCACGCCCACCCGGCGCGAGCCTGGAATGATCCGTTGTCCAGCACCAGCGGAACCGGCTGCGAGCCGAAGGCCACCGGCTCGGCCTCCAGCACGGGATCCGGAGCGGCGCGGGCATCTCGAAACCGGAACACATTCGTCTCCATCTTGGCCAGCGCCAGCCCCGCCCCGACGCCGCGTGCGCCACGTAGCCCCGCCCCTGTCTGATTCCCGGGGCCCCTAAGTGTCTGGAAGCCTCCTCCTTACTCAAGGAGCTTGTTTTTGCACCAGAGTCCTTCTTGGCGATCCAGAACCTTCTGCGGGCCTGTGAGCTCTGTTGGTCCAGGACGGGAACCTTACGCCTGGTCTAGGTCGTCCCCAAAGGCCTCCTGTGGCCACGCCTCTTCGTGCTAACTGGCTGGCCAGGAGCCCCGCCCCAGTTGTGAGACCTGGGGGGGGGCCTCTGCGTGACCACGCCCCTTGCGCTAATTGGCTGGTCAAGGCTCCGCCCCCACCTGACTGCACTCCGCCCCCCAATTCTCCCACCTCACCTTGCTTTACCGTATTTAGCTAATCGCCTTTCCCTTTGACTTTTCCTTTTTTGTTTACTTATTTATTGAGTGATGGGTGTGGGAGCGTGCCAAAATGTACCAGTGGAAGTCAGAGGAAAACGTCAGGAAGTCTGTTTTCTTCGCTCAGTAGGTTTCAGGAATGGAACTCGGTGCCTTCTCGGGCTGAGCCAAACTCCAAGCTCTGGGGTACTTAAGTTTCTTGGCGTGGCGTGGCAGGTGACAGTGCACATTAATTGACTTTGTAAAACGTCATCAAGCTGTCTACGTAAGATTATGTATTTCAGTAAGTATATTTTACTGAACAAAATCTACAGATATATTTATTCAATTCCCACGGGCTGTCCTATCAGGAAGACTTTAAATATTGAGAAAAGGGCTGTTAATTACCGATTGATATATGATACATACACATATGCTCGCTCTTTCTTCCTTTTACTGTTTTAACTCTCCCATGTGGTCATCTTATTAACCTTGTCACCAGGGTGGAGGGGAGGCGATGTGACTGACTCAGCACCGGTCTTAACAGACATCCACTAGGCATGTTCTTCTTTGCCTGCGTTCCTCTCTCTGCAAGTTAAGTGGATCCCATTATTAAGGACCCCACAGCTGTGGTTTTTGATAGCTGAACCCCAAACTCTCCACCAATTTTCTTAACAGCCCTCAGTTATTTCACACACATAAACAAACAAATAAATAAATAAAAACACCGTTTCAGGTGAGGTGCGGTTGTTGGTGCACACCTGGAATCCCAGTGTGTCAGTGGTAGAGGTAAGAGGTGAGGAGTTCCAAGCCAACCTCATCTGCCTGGTGAGGTCAAAGTCAGCTTTGGCTACATAATATCCTTTTCAAAAAAAAATAAACAAGCCATTTAATATACAGTAAACCATGGCATTGTTCCTGCTTCCTTCCTAAGTCCCTAGCAGACTGCCCCAGCCTGGTCACAGGCCCCTGTGGCTATAGCACAGCTGTCAGCCTGAATTCTTGCTTCTCCATCACGTCACGGTTCATTGAATGTCCACCCCGTCTTGTCTTGTGTGGGATTTCTCTTAGTCACTCCCTTTACTTTCTAACCTGGTTTTACTAAGGGGAGGGGATTGCTTTGGTTGTTGTAGGTTTTGTGGGGAATTTGGGGTTGATTTGGTTGATTGGTTTTCCTTTTTTTTTTTTTTTTTTTTTTTTTTTTT